>NC_053039.3:92290946-93009316 GCF_002575655.3 Aegilops tauschii subsp. strangulata
ACGTCTCCCCTTTTTCTCCCGTGCTTGGACGCATGTACAGTATAGAGCACAGAGTCTACTCCCCTGTCCCTTCTATCACAAACCACAAAGCAGTGAGGCGTCAAATCACAAAGCACGGACGAAGCAACCATCATTTCACTCTTCGCTGACTCCTCACCGCACTAAGCTGGACGGACGACGCTATTGTGTAGTACTTTTTTATGCGAGGACTATTGTGTAGTACTAGTGCATTTACGCGTACTTTGGTTCAACGGACTTCCTGGATGCAAATCAGGCGGTTGTCTCGGCTTACAGGTGGCACTTGCGAACGACTTGCCGTGGTCTCCCTCAATGGTATTCTCCGTCGAACGCACTTCGCCAAACCACAACGTTCGAGATATCATCGACGTCACCGCAATGGGGAAGGAAGTCAAATAGTTACTACCTCCATTTTTTGTACACAAGGTCAGTATATCAAAATGACAATTTGCAGAAGGTCGCTGACACTAACTGGGGCAAAATTGATGGGGTTTGCCTCGTACTAGCAACCAAGGACATTAATATACCCTTGCATGCATGCGGAAGTGAGAAGGTTGGTTTGCATGGTGCTGCATTAATCAAGCGATGAGGAGTGAGATGGTTAGGTTTGTGGGCGTTGGAGAAAAAATACGCATTAATTGACACGTCAAACGAGGATTTGTATCGATCAATCCCGCGAAGGAAAACCCTGCCTTTCTTTTTAACACAAGTAGTACTCCTACGTACGTACTTGTATCCTGTTTGGGTCTAGGCCTTGCATTGCCATACTTCGCCACACATTTTTGCCAAGCTTGCCTAAAGTTTTCAAAAATGAAAAGGAGGTACACTTGCGCAGTGCTGTCGCGGTCGCACCGCACCCTCACACAGTTGCTCCTGCACGCCGCGGTCGCACTTCACCCTCACACAGTCGCTCCTGCATGCCGCAAACCCAACCAAGGGAACGCACCCTCACTGACATGTGCTACCGCATGTGATCAAACCAAACTCAGCCATCCTACCACTGACACATAATTTTCGTTCATACAGTATGTTTATCCAACCGCATGTTGGGGAAGATCCGTACCGCTCGTGCGGTGGTCTGTTGGGGAAGAAGAAGAGGTGAGGAAGAAGGGTTAGGAGGCGTAGGATATTCATCCAACTGCCTGAAATGGTCGACTGGCCCAAATGATGAAAGTCGGGCGACTTGCATAAATATATGTTTTTACACAGCAAAAGATCCCTAAAAATAACAACATAAAGAAAAGCTATCACTACTCGTAGAACGAGACAGCCTCGTCGTCTTTGGCTGTCGGCGCGAACCAGCTGTAGCTGCCGACATGTGTCTCCGCACCGTGGTTGTCCTCGGCCTCTAGCTACTCGTTCACGCGGAGCGTGCGAGCGCTCTGGACGGACGAGAGCACCGCCCGGTTCAAGTCCAGGACGTCCGGTTCCGCATGTGGGAGGGCCTCGATGGCAGCGGCATCCGCGCGCTCTGCGATGAGTTGAGCCTCTGCCGCCCGGTTCAAGTCCAGGATGTCCGGTTCCGCCTGGAGGAGGGCCTCGATGGTAGCGGCATCCGCGCGCTCCGCGTCGAGTTCAACCTCCGTCGCCCGGTTCAAGTCCAGGACGACTGGTTCCGCCTGCAGGAGGGCCTCGATGGTAGCGGCATCCGCGCGCTCCGCGTCAAGTTGATCCTCCGCCACCTAGTTCACATCCATGACATCCGGTTCTACGGCAGGAGAGCCTCGATTGTAGCGGCATGCGTGCGCTTCGTGTTGAGTAGAGCCTCCGCCTCCCGATCCTCCTTTAGTATTGCCAGGTTGAACCACTGGTCCGCCTGCACCATGGGGGACCCGGACGCTGGCACGAAGTCGATGTCCATCGTCTCATACGCATCGACGGCCTTCTGCGCCGCGACCTCCGCCATGAACATTGGATCGACTTCCTCCTCCTCGAAGCTTGGCTCCAGAGAACTCAGGGATTGGCCCGCCGCAAAGCGAGCTTGGGAACGTAGTTCTGTGGCCCCGACCACCGCCGCGATTTCTGCACGGCGCTCCGGCGTCAGCATCTTGTAGTACATGATCTTGCGGCGCACCATGGCTTTCCGGCGAACTAGGGGACGCTTAATGCGGGCTAGGGTATCGAAAGGTGGGGGAATGGGCTGGAGAGGAGGTGTGGTTTTGGGGCAGTGGCTAGCGTAGGCCGAGCAGTGAAGGTTCTGGTGTGAATAGTGGTCCGGTGACGACCGATCAATTGGTTTTGACTGTACATCGCTCTTGTCGTGTTCGCGTTGCACCCCAGCACGCTGGACCCTCCATGTCGCTCACCGAATGGATCGCGCTTCGTCTTGCGTTTTCACTCGCTTGTGGGACCGCAGTTGAGAGCAAACCGACGTCCCTCCCCCTCCCCCGCCCTCGTCATACTACTCCCTCTGTTTTATGCGGAGTAAATAAAAACAAAGGGACTATACTACGGATGAGGATCCCCTGACGTGGCCGAACCCATTCAGTAACTGACATGCGGGGCCTAGCAAGCATGGGGCCCCCAGTCAGCGACCGAAAGGCAGGGTAAGGCAGGGATACCTACGTCAGAGGATCCACTTCTACTACGACTCCCTCCTTCCATCTATACAGGGCCTAATGCGTTTTTCGAGGCTAACTTTGACCAAATGTTAGAGTAATAATATATGACATGCAACTTACACAAAGCATATGGTCAAATTCGTATGTGAAAGGAGCTTCCAATGATATAATTTTCACATTATACATCTCATGTACTATTAATCTTGTCAATAGTCAAAGGCGGTTTTAAAAAATGTATTAGGCCCTATATAAATGGAAGGAGGGAGTACTAGTACTATGAGCACTGCATACACTACTACAGATGTTGTCAGTACTCCACTAGTACTATTGGACAGGGAGCTTAAAAAAGTTACTATTGGACTGGCTATACGTGGCGAAATCCTAGTAGGAAGAGCATGCACGAGAACAAGAACATTCACGTGTTTGAAAACAAATTGGAAACCATCTCTGTTTGAATACAAATCTAGGAGTACGTATGAATCAAACAATATTGATTGGGCGTTGTTGAATGTTGATATTTTTCTATAAGTTTGATCAAAGTAGAGATACTTTGACTACACATAAAACTTATATGTAAACTAGAAAGGATCGGAGGGAGTATATTGTACGTTCAAAAGCGAAATGAACATTGAATACCCTTTATATATGATTTGCTAATGCTATGATCACCGGTTCAAAATTTTGAATCTGCCTTAGGTATCACACATGAACCCACTCGTTCTCTCTTGGTTTCATCTCGGGGTCCGGAGATCGATTGAAAGAGGACTAGGGTGGGTACAGTACGTTCGTTTCGCTTATGAATGTACAATATACTCCCTCCGACACGGTCAGCTTCAGTGTGCGAGGGTGGCGTTAGCGCTGTGGCACGACCAGCAGATCAACACCCGGCTCGTCGAGGATGCACAAGGCGCCGAAGTGCGCGCGCGCCGCGACGCGTCCGTGGAGTGTTGTAGCGTGGCCTACTGCATCCCCAGGACCTGAGACCATGCTGTGTCGTCTTCCTTTTTCAATGACATGTGGGGATCGCATGTGAGCAAAGGGCATCTCCAACGTTGCCACGACCGCAGCTGACTACCCTGGCACACCAAAAACCCTCGTCCCTCGCGCCGTCGCGTGGTGCGTTTCAAGCCGGCACCAGCTGCCTGCATTCATGTCGTCCGTCCGTATGCTGTGATTAAGAGGCTCGGTGCCTGAGGAACCAACTTCGACGACTTAATGACGCACCCGGACGCTTGGGCTCACTGGAATGTGCTACTTAAAGTGGCAACGCCCAGCTAAACTCCACACCATAGCGCATCATCCTGCTGCCTCGCACCACATCCGCCATGACCGCGAGCGTGAACGCTCTGCGGGAGAGCTTCTCTTCGGGGATGAAGCTCGAAGTCGTCGCCCTCCCTCAAGTCGCCGCTCGCGACACAATAGCGGAGTAGCCGGACGCGGACGCGACTGCACAAGCGGTGGCCACGCTGGCGGCCGACGACGGGAGCACCGTCAGCCACGCATCCTACTTGTCGTCGTTGAACGTCCGACAGAGCCGAGGTCGGGGACTCCTTTGAGGATGAGTAGGGCATGGGAGGCGGCAGGGCATGGTGTGCCAACTGGCCGGTCCGTCTCCCGTGTTCTACTCTTACTCGCCGGAGACCGCACCTTCACTTCATGGGTCTTGAACCCCGCCCCCGTACATGGAGATCGCAGATGGAGGACGTCGGTCGCCGCCATAGAATAGGTTTAGGGTCGGGTTTGTTTTATTTTTCTGTCCTATAAAAGTTTGAAATGTAATGAAAATCTGTCGTGTTTGCATTAATCTCGTCCGGTGTATATGAACTTTCACAATAATAGTAAGATATATTGTAGGAGTATATGGAATGATGATTTGTTTTTGTGTGTATAAACTTAGAAGGTTTGAACCGAGACAAAGCTAACATACGAAGTAAATAAACACATAGGGTCTACATACACAATTTATCTTAGGCACTCCAATAGTACGTCCACTACACATTCACGCATTTCACATCTTTCTACATCTATGGGAACCTACCACAGGGTTAACGTAAATTGTCTCTCTCTCTCCCCTGATTTTCATGGTGGTGGGCCCCTCCCTCCCCCAATCTACAATCAACAGCTCACACGTTTCACATTACGTTAATTAGGTAACTGGAATTACGTATGTGTAGCATTACTCGTCCTAAAAAAACCAACTAAGCCAACCTCCCAACATATCGCGCAGGAAAAGACCTGGCCGCGCTGTTTCAGTCGGGATTACCGGATTACTAGTAGTAGTATTGATGGATCGCGCGAAGCACCAAGTTTTTTTTTGAGGGGGCGAAGCACCAAGTTTAAAAGGAAAAAAAGGCGGTACACTCACAACACGCCTGTCGCGGTCGCATTGCACCCCACACACGGTCGGTCCTGCACTTGGAGAAACTGACCATGCGCCAAACTCCTCTCGCCCACCGCGCGAAAATCCCCCCCAAAAATTCCCCCAAATCCCAAATTCAACCGCCCTTCGGCCAACTAGCCAATAATATTCCCCAAACCCCCCCGGCCCCCTTCACTCCATTTTCTCCACCAAAGCCGCCCTCCCTGCCGCGCTGATACGTCGGTGCCACGGTTCATCAAGGGGACGCATGGCGATCCTCTCGCTCCCACGGTACGCTCTCGTAGACTGCCGTCCTCTAGTCGCGCCACCACTGCTAGTGACGTTCTTGTGGAGACGCACGGCGGTCAGCGCCACCACCGCTGGCGACGTTCATGTGGATACGCACGGTGGTTAGCTTCTCCCACGATATGCGCATTCTAGATTGAGGCCCCGTGCATGTCGGTCTAGCGCTGGATGTTAGCTGATAGACGCTGTTAATCTCACACTTTGCCGAAGTAGTTTACAGTCAATATGTTCTGCTTAAGAAGCTTCCTTGCCCTGTTCTGCACTCAATCTGCTTAGCTAAGATGGCATGCCAAGCCCGATTACACTAAAGAAACACATCCGTGACATTTTGGGTCGAACACATTTTTTTCCTGTCATGCTTATGACACTTCTATGACGATAATTGTGACAAAACCCGGTATCATCATAGATGTGGTGGGATCCTACTTCTATGACCAAAAATCATGAAAGAAAATGGGCTTTTCATCCTGGGCGGGCCAGAGACGCACATGCATGACATTCTTTGGGTTGTCCATGACGGAAAAAATCATGGTAGAAGCGAGGGCGAGGAAAATATTAGGGAGTTTCCGGTTACGGTGGGTGGTCGGGGCCGAATGATGCATGGAGGTTTGCGCGTTTCTCTCGTACACGTACGCGTGTATGTGTGTGAGGCGTTGTGCTTTAACTGAACCCGAGCGAGGCGTTGGGCTCTAACTGAACCCGAGCGATTGCACTAGCTACGTTACTGAACCCCGGTCGATCCCTTGCTGTTAACTGAACCCGAGTGATTCCTTCGCTGCTGCTGCAAACTGAAGCCGATCGAAGCTGCCTCTTGATGAACAGTTCCTGGTGGGGGTTGGATGAAAAGTTCTCGGTGAGGGTTGGATGAACAGGATCCCGTGGTAGTAGAGGTCGTTGCCGCTGGATGAACAGGACCACGATCAAGGAGGCGTGGGGGTGGATGAACAGTAGCCGATGGAGGGACCCTGTACGTGGAGGGCTGGTTGAACAGGACCCCGTGGAGGGGCTGGTTGAACAGGACCCCGTGGAGGCCTGGTTGAACAGTAGCCGGTGGAGGATGGATGAGCAGGACCACGTGGAGGGCTGGATGAACAGTAGCCAGTGGAGGATGGATGAACAGGACCCCGTGGATGAACAGTAGCTGGTGGAGGCTAGAGGAAGTCGACGGTGAATGAACAGTAGCAGGTGGAGGCTGGAGGAAGTCGACGGTGGATGAACAGTAGCCCATGGAGTCCCATTTTGCGGTACGCCACACCCCTCCCAATGAACAGGACCCCGTTTCGACCGTAGGCGCTCCAACACTAGTTTGTTTCCTACGTTTTGCGGTACGCCACACCCCTCCCGATCGACAGGACCCCGTTTCGATCGTACCCGGTCGAACACAAGCCCGTTTCCTCCGTTTTGCGGTATGCCAAACCTTCCCATGAGCAGGACCCTGTTTCGACCATACGCGATCGAACAGAAGGCCCGTTTCCTCTGTTCTGGATTACGCCAGACCTCGTTTGTTCCGTCCAAGCCAGTTGGCTGCCGATGAACATGACGTATTCCGTTGCCTCGCGATGAACACGACGGATTTTGTTGCCTCCCCATGAACACGACGCAGTTTTTTCCGTTCTGACCCAGTCGGTTGGCTTCCGATGAACAGGATGCAGTTGCTACTGTCGTCCGTGGCCTCTCCATGTACACGAGCCCTGTTCGTACGTATGCGCGAGTACGCGTTGGAGACCCTGCCCGTATGTATGTATGTGGCCGTATTTTTTGGCATCTGGCTGTACGTACGTGTACACGGTTTTGACTAGACTGCCTGAACTGCTACCGCTCCTTACTCGGCCACGGTTCATCGTGGCAGACAAACCGATCGACCGGTATGTACACAGACAACGCTACGTACGTTTCGACCGGGTGGGTCCCAGCTGCCAGGGAGGATAAGGACGCACTTCCTTGCGTGCGAAGATATAGCTGGTGGGGTCCCAGCTGTCATGGGGAAGAATCATTTTTTTTGCCCGTAATAAGGACGCACTTCCTTGCATGCGAAGACGTAGCTGGTGGGTCCCAGCTGTCAGGGGGAGAAAACATTATTTTTAGTGTAAAAAGGATGCAGTTGCATGCATGCATCCATGGGTGTGGTGCGTCACCACTGTCAGCCTCTCCACGTACAGTCATCTTCTGATGACTCTCGTTTGTTGATCACGTTGACCACACCCCGCACCAAGCCGGTGGACGACGGCGAGGCCCCAGACTGGAACGCCCCGGAGATGGGGAAGACGCCGCAGTGGAGTCGCAGACGGAGAGGAGTGGGAAACTTGACTGGTTCGGGTGCGGGGTGGGCCTACACTCGGTAGAGAATAACAGGAGGTGCGGAGGAGTGGAGGGATGGCCAGGCCGTCGGTGGGGTAGCATTTTGCTGCGAGGCGCACAAAATAGCGCAGCTGGACGCCGGAGGCTGGAGCAGGCGGTCCCGACAGCGCTGGGGGAAGAAGACGAGAGATTGAAGAAGAATACTGGCTGTTGGATGTAAATCCAACGCCTTGCTTAGGCCTCGACCTTTGTATTTTATTTTTTGCGAAAGTGCTTAGGCTTCGACCTAGTGGCCCACATGTCAGCCAGTCCATTTGTTTTTTTAGTCCATTTGGTGGGCTAGGTGAAACAATGATGTAGCATCTATGCAGCCCGTTTATATATTATGGTAGAATTTGAAGCCCATTTGCATTTATCTGAAATCCGCGGACTTGTTGGGCTAGGTGAAAATATCATGTTGGGCTAGACGGAGAAATGTTATAAAAACATAAACACATGATTGCACGTCTATTACTGCATTGGTCAGTAAAATCTTTGCAAGCTTATGTACGCCATCACTAGGAGTTAATAGGACGTGGGGTATTATTATTTTTTAGACTAGACGCGGGACAGTTGAGTTGGTTCTAGGGAAAAGTACTGGGAGAAAACACAGATTACATCGAAAAAAAAGTGGGAGAAAATTCAGATATAGGATTAATGAAAACGAAAAAGAAAGGAAGTGGGGAGGTCTATAAAGTGGTTGGGTGAACGACAGGTTTAAAGGAACCTTATGTTGTTTCTATTATATATATATATATATATATATATATATATATAGACACACACACACACAATTATAGAAGGGAAAACATAGGTTCAATTTTGCATTCTTATAGAAAAATAGAATTGAGCTGTGCGTCGTCTTGAAAAAACAAATATAACTTGGGCTGCTGATGTTATAGACAAGCTAGGATGGGAGGCCCAGAGCCCGCTTGATACCTGCTGGATCCAAAAAAAGTTGAACCATGTCATGGGCTGCCCATGTTAAACAACAAAACCTAGGCCATGGACCTGGTGGGCCTGGGACTGTCAGCCTCTCGAGGAACAGTCGTCTCCCTGTTCTTCTTGTTTTACTGACCATGTTGGGAACGACAGACGGCGGCGCCACAGCGAGAGCTGTTGACACCGATTTCGGCCAAAAGTAAAATATGGCGCATAATTCAAATAAAATCATTTACATAAAATGATTAAAACAAAAAAGTGATTTGCCGAATACATGGATAAAAAATACAATGATAAAATAGAAGACCCGAAAATAAAAGAGAAGAAAATGAGCCATATCATCGTATAAATTAGAGGACACGTGACTTTCATACACATACGCCATCATCAACGGCGAAGTTCCAACGTTTACGCAAATTCAAAGTTTCATAGACGACGCTAATATTGCCAAAATTTTATATCATATTTACGAGCATTATTCTATCATCGCTAAAAAAATATTAGCACAATAATGTTCACGTAAAATAATATAACGCGCGACGATGTATAAAGAAAATATCAAGCCGTCATATAAATATCAATGAAAAAATGATTTCCCATGTCATTACAATTAATTTGGCCAAGCTAGCCCACGTATACAAATGGCAACATGCATGCATGGTGCAAGTACTATCAACGTGCATGCATCTGTTATGTCTTGATTAATTATGCGGCAAGATTAAGAAGTAATAGACTAATTACCCAGCCCATGGCCCAAACACATGGATGTCTCCCGGACTGCTAACCCATGCAAAGAGAACTAATAGCCCAATTTAGTTACTTTAATCAAATAGGTATTAAGAAATTCACCGAGGAGACTTGGCGTACAATCAGCCAACACGCCCACCACTCCCACGTTCCTGCACACGACCTCCAGTACGTGCGTGCGTTCATCTCAGGCGCTGGCCGCCTATATAAAGGCTAGCACACAACGTTGCCAAGGCTGCTGAGGACCCATCCATCGATTGCTCACGCACATACATACGCTCGCCGGCCGTTCGTTTGCTCGCCGTCGTCGCCACCGGTCGTCCGCTCATCATCATCGCCGCCGATCGTCCACTTGCGGTCGTCTATGCACTCATCGCCGGCCGGCTAGTCGCCATTCGTCCGCTCGTCGTCTGCACTGCTCGCCTCCGGCCGTCCGATATCCACAAGCTACATACACCGGCGGCTGCTCATCTGCATCATCACTTCACAAGTACATGAGGGAACCCAGGGAGAGGTGGGATTCATGGCTATATTTTCCCTCACCTCTTGATGGATAATGCTTTGCTTCCACCGTACACCTCATATATGTTCGGTGCTACCCATGTGATTTGTGCTTGATTCGGTCTCATGGCGATCTTGATCCCATGCTGATACAAATCAAGATAATGCATGAGATGCCTAGTGGTCATATATCACTCCTCAATCCTATAATGATGCAAACTAAGAGCACACTATGCAACTAAAATTCTTCTTGTTTTGGTCTCATGGTGATCTTGCATCTCCATGTTGATACAAGTCAAGACCAAAAAATTATGCTCATCTTGTTTTGGTCTCATGGCGATCTTGCATCCCATATTGATAGAATTCAAGAATAAAAATATGTCCATCTTGATTTGGTCTCATGGTGATCTTGCATCCCATGTTGATACAAATCAAGGATAGAAATAGAAATAAAGTTCATATTGATTTGGTTTCATAAAGTCCTATTTTGTTGGCAATTCACATATGTTTCTTTCATATAATTTATAGTCTGGCTAGACCCCTAAATGCATCAGTATAGGGTGTAAAATTGGAGCATGTGGCTATATGTTCATTAGTCTCAAGAAGTAGCATTATACGCTCAGATTTTGTACTAGTGAAAACCCATGTGAAACAAAGCCATGACAACTCAATATACATGACTTTTCCTCTTCATAGTTTAGGGCCATATATCTAGACTTTGAGAATTGTCATATACTTCATCATGTCCATGCAAAATATAAACTAATATATATACTTGTGTTTGGTTACACTACGAGCATACAGTTTGTGCTACGTTGGTGATAATACAAGCAAGAAGAAATCAACATACTTCACTTGGTTATGCTACGCATGGGCACAATGTTGCTACATGATGTTAGTACTAATGCAAGTGAAGTGAAACTTCATAAAATATTCTCATGAACCCGCAAATCCGAAGTTATATAAATATTTGACTAGATTCACTTAGTCACATGCCCATATATGATATGTTTGAGACTAGCAAAACTAGTATTTAAGCATAACCCATATGTCATAAAAGAATCCCTCATACAGATAAAATTAAATCATGCATTCCTCTCATATAGGTGAATGCATCCACAAAACTAAAAGATAATTAGGGTCACAGCCTATGTTGATTGCACTAAACATGGCATAGTGCAATTGAATATGTCATCACCAAATTTCATATAGCCCTCGCATATGATAGCTCGGTGCAACGCTATATACGTTGCTATAAAGTAAATCAAATATTCCGCCATTTCAGGAATGCACATAGAAATCACTTGCGTGTCAAAATTAACTCATAAAAAGAGTTATGCCCCATATTGCACATACGCACGTTAGCCCGGCTAGTTAACCATTAAATAGATCTTCATATGACTAAAAAGACAACCACTACATATTTGCGATGGTTAATGAGCTAGGCATGAATGCGCTATATGAATGAACATTGTCAAATCATGAATGTTATGCAACACATATGTTAGCATAGACGAAGTTCAAGGCTCTCCGAGTACGCCGATGTCGAAGACAGCGAGGAGGATTTTGATTTCTACATTTTGTAGTCTTCTTTTATTTCTACATTTTGTAGTACTCGTGTGATGCTAATAGGATAGTTGGAATTCTTAATCAGGGTTTTTCTCTACAGAGATGTAATTAACAGATCTTTTATGTAAATGTAAGAGTTCTGGAAATAAAGTGCCTGCAATGTTTGATCCTATTTTTATTGTATGCATTTAAATTATTCATTCCGTATCAATGACGTGGACGCGTATTTTCACACCTGCCATTTTCCTGTCAGCAGATTCTGGCATGCCCGGTGGGACCTATTTCTCCGCTCATCTTTGAATTCCAACATAGGATTGCAACATATGAATTTCTAAAGTACACAAAATGTATAAACATTGTGTATGCTAAATATACTAAAAGAAAACTGATATAAAGTTTTCTTTATTCAAAGGTATGGATGGTCAAGTGCCGCAGTCGGTCACGCTCTGCATTGGAGACATTTGGCTTGATGTGCCAGTTGGTCCATGTGCGGCTTCAACAAATCAGCATCTGGATAATATGACTGCATCACCAACTGAACATAACCAAGGAATGGAAGTCTTCTCTCCACTCAAGTTTGAGGGAAGTATGAGGGTAGAAAAAGAAGGAAAAGGGAAGACAATGGACAAACTCCACTATGAACAACCTATGAATGGGGGCAATACCATGATTATATTTCCCTCCTCATCGTTTCTGCATGGAAGGATGTCAAAGGTTCAGAATAAAGTTCAATTTGATGCTTCAGAGCCTATTCTTCCACTGGCCGATAACTCCATTGGAGAATGCTCTGAGATGGTTCTCAAGTTTCCCCTTGAATGCAAGAAAAAGAACCCCAATTCCCATGGCTATGAAACATGTCATGTGAACCCAACATCAACATTGTCAAGTCCCTTGTCGTCATCAACACCCGTTGCATATGATTCCTCTCTGACTTTGTTTGAGTCGATGTGCCCTCAACCTCAGCGAAGAAATGTTCGCCATGTCAACCTTCACAATATTAAGGTCGGCAAAGTCCGTGTCCAATTCCCCAAGAGTGTGGACAAAAATCATCCAGACCGCCTTTTTCATATCAACAAGGGGAGTATAAGAATTCATACTACCGTGACTAGAAACCCTTCAACAGTTGTTGCCTTCATCAGGTTCATCTGGAAAAAGTATCTTAATCACGCCAAGTGCCGTGTTGTCGGCCTTGACTGTGAATACACTAGATATGTTAACAGCAAAGAGCGTAAGAAGCTTCCACTTGAGCAACAAGTTGCTCTCTCTAATTAAGAGCCACAACGGGCTGCTGTCTTGCAGCTTTGTGTGGGCAAGCATTGCCTAACTTACCAGTTATACAAGGCTCGTGCCAGGAGTTTTATCCCTCCACTTCTGCGCAACTTCCTTGACAATGACACAGTCCAATTTGCGGGTGCCTCCATTGGCAATGACATAGAAAAACTCAAGTTCTATAACTTGGGTATCAGAAAACCTGTTGATGTGCAGGGACTGGGTATCAAGGTTCCTAACCAAAAAGCAGGCAATTTGGTTTCATTGGAGAAGCTAGCAAAGAAGGCTGCAAACATAAGTCTTAACAAGGACAAAAGCATCACTGTCAGTCAGTGGGAGAAGTCCAACCTGGACCATGACCAGATCAAGTATGCATGTCTGGATGCCTATGCGAGCTTTGAGGTCTATAGGCGACATTCCAACATAACTGGTTATCTTAGGACCCGGTGAAATGTTTGTTCCTGAGTGAAATATGTAACCGGTTATCTTCTGAAATGTTTGTTCCAAGGTGAAATATGTAAGAAAAGGTTGTTCAGTCTTTATCAAAGAAAAGGATGTACATGACCATTGTTTCTTTATATTATGGTTATGACTATTTCACTAGGTGCATTTTTAATATGATGATGCATGGAAGCAAATGGTCTTGTATCATCATAATTTGTTCTCATAGAAGACAAGTGAAGCTGAATAGAAAGGACATATATTTTGAATTAATGCCTGCAATACAAATGATGCTACATTATGTGCACCTAATTAAAAAAATCATGACACAAAAAATACTCCAACGACTTATGAGTATAAACTATGATGAAAAAAATCAAACCATCAAACATACTCCAATAACTTACGAGTATAAACTGTGGCATAAAAAAATATACTCCAAAAACTTACAAGTCTAAACTATGACGCGAAAAAACATCAAAGGTACTCCGAGACTTCATGAGTTTAAACCGTGTCAGATAAAGAAGATATACTCCAAAATCTTAAGAGTCTAAATTGTGTGATATAAAAAGAAAAGGCAAAGTTACTCCAACAACTTACGAGTATAAACTGTGATGCAAAAAAAGAAAAAAATCATCAAACATACTCCACACCCTCATGAGTATAAACTGGGGCACACAACAAAATTACTCCAAGAACTTACGAGTATAAACTGTGATGCACAAAAATCATCAAACATACTCCATACCCTCATGAGTATAAACTCGGGCTCCCAAAAAAATTACTCCATACCCTCACGAGTCTAAACTGGGGCACAAAATAATAATTACTCCAACGACTTACGAGTATAAACTGTGATGCAAAGAAAATAAATCATCGAGCGTACTCCATACACTCATGAGTATAAACTGGGGCACACAAAATCACTCCAATAAACTTACGAGTCTAAACCATGGCACTTAGAATAAAATAAATAAATTTCACTCTGTCGGTGTGGAACCACACCTATGGGATCACAAGAATCCCTACTACGGTTCCCGGGGCGCAGGGTTGCGAGAAGAGCAGGATTAGTAATCAACACAAGGATCGTTTACCCAGGTTCGGGCCGCGAGGATGCGTAAAACCCTAGTCCTCTTTGGTGGATGTATTTCAGAGAGTTCTTGAGCTCTCGAACTATCTATGGTGGGTGCGTGGTTCCAAAGAGCCGAAACCTTCTCCAGTATGCCATGGGCCTACTTTTATAGTCGAAAGGGGCTGCCACAGTGGCATACAGGAGGTGGAAAGGCGTACAGTATTGCGAGCTTATCGCTCGTATTACAGGACAAGACGCATTTAATGTGCCACTGAGGTGTCCCCTAGCTTTATCGGGGACGGGGGCGAGGCCCGTCCCGTCCGTCGCCGCTCCTCCTCGCTTCGACACGCGCCCTAGCCAGCGATGCGTGCGGCGCCATGTAGGCAGGCAGGCAGCTGAGGTGGCGCGGTGGTGGAGCCTTCACGAAGATCTGCATGCCGCCACGCAGACGCTTCATTAGTTGGCCTGGGAGCTGCATGTTGCCACGCAGGTGCCTGCTCAGCTGGTTGAGCAGGCAGCTGCATGCGAACGGTGGCGGAGACTTGGTTGGTGCAGGTCTGGAAGTGGCCCGGCTGGCGTCCTCGGTGAGGGCCTTGCCGGGTGGCCCGGCAAGGGTCTTGCCGTGGCGCGCTGTCGTCCCCGGCAAGGATCTTGCCGGGGGTCTGGTGGCCTTCCTCGGCAAGGATCTCGCCGAGGGCTATTGTCTTTTAATCCTTATCTGATCTTGAACATTCCTTGGTCTTGACAAAGATCTGCATGCCACCATGGGGGTGCCTCCGGAGCCCTAGTTCCAACATGGTTGGCTGAGTTGGAACCCGTGGGCTCGAGGGTGGCTCACTCTGATGGTGTGGGCGAGCTGCCCCGGCAAGGATCTTGCCGGGGGAACCTGCTTCGCCTCTCTGCTTCTTTGCGGTCTTGATCTTGGCGTTGCTCTGGCCGTCTTAGCTTTGGTTTTTCCTTGGTTCACCTCCTCCGCTCTGCTTGGTGCGGCCGCGGGCGCGGCTTCGACTGTCCGTGCACAGGAAAAGGGGTACATAAGTGCGGCCCCTCTTTTGTACACCGACAGGAGCCCCCGGGCCTGGGCCACACATAAGCGCGACACGTTGTTGGGCCAGGCCCAAAACGGTGGGCGGGCAGGCGGGGCGGTTTTTACCGCAGTAAAACTTTTCGCGCGCCGCGCTTCCCACGACTTGTCTGGAATGCGCGACGTGGAGGGGTGCGTGTGACGTGGGCAGCATGCGTGGGGCGGTTCCCGCACGCATGCGTCACATCGTAGTAAAGAGGCGGCTCGCGCCTTCCCCGTAAAAGAGGGAGGCGTGGAGGCGCGGCTCAATTACTGAATGGGGCCGGGTTGCGGTCTTCAAGGCGTCCACACCCCACGATCACTGGGTGGGTAACGTTGCTTCACCCGTCCCCTCGGTTTTGCACGTTCGCCATGCGTCCTTCATGTGCCTGGGGTGGCAAGCGGTGGAGGCGGGAAATCGGGCCGTCGCTGGTTGGGGCAGCGGGTCGGTCTCGATCCCCTGCGCCTCTGGAGTCTGGATTGGTCGAGCGGGGCGGCTGAGCCCCGTCCCCGCCTCTTTATAAGGAGAGGGAAGGGGGATGGCATCCCGCATTCTTCTATCTTCTATCTCCTCCTGCTTCTGCTTCTTCCTCTCACCCGCCATGGAGAAGGGGAATCCCGGTCCCTCGATGGTGGCGGCGAGGGTCGCCGCTCGACAACGCCTCCCTCCTTCTCCTGAGCCCGCGGTGGTGGAGCCGGCCGCAAGGAGAAGGGGGAGGGGGCGAGGCCGTGGGCGCGGCCGCGGCAGAGGTCGTGGTGCTCGGGTAAGAGGAGGACGGGGCGGCGCGCCGGCCTCGCCCCCGCCAATGATGCCTTTTCCGACGGAGTGCCACATTGAAGACCAGCCCAGCGAGTTCTTCATCAGGCTACGCCGGCCTCTGCGTCGTCGTCTTCGTCTCCCCGCCCCGTTTGCTCGGTTGATGGGGCGTGACCCGCCCTAGACCCTCAGGTTGCACATGAGGGGCTGTGGGAATGGGGGCACACGGGTCGACGTTGACTTCCCGGCTCCTCGGGTCATGTATCTCCGCCGTGGATGGAAGACGTTCACTCGCATCCACAGCCTGACGGCGGGGCTCGTCCTCTACTTCAAATTAATGAAGGACGGCCTGCTCTCCGTCAAGGTCTTCGGAGAGTTTGGAACTCGCCTGAAGTGCTGCGTGGAGAGCTCCTCCGACGGAGACTCCGACGATGGAAGCTCTTCCTCGAGCGATAGTGACGAGGAGGACAGCGGCGCAGATGACGGGGACGAGTCTAAATAGGCGTCGGACGCCCCGCGCCTCGGCGGGTGCGGCAGCAGCAGCATCTGCACTTGGCCGCTCCTCCGGCGGGGTTTCGCCGGGGGAGGGGCCAGCTCCTTGAACTTCTCGGGGCCGTCTCCTTGGGCGGCTGGCGTCGGGAGGCTGCGGAAGAGGAAGAGGGTGGGCGGCAAGGCCGTCAACTTGGAGTACGCGGGCACCGACGCCTTCATCGCGTATTGCCGGTCTTGCCGCCTCGTCTTCCAGCTCCTTTCCCGGCACCGTCATCACCGGCCCACCCTTGGGTAGCCACCGAGGTGTTCTCTTGGTGCTTTCTGCTGCTCGTAGCTCGCCTAGGCGCCCCTTTTGCCCTTTAGCCTCCTTGACCTGCCTCCTGAGGAGAGGGACAAGAAAGGGATTACGGGCATCTTATCTCTTTTTTAGTTTGTAAGCCTGCGGGCCTTCGTTAAATTTAGAACTTTTAATCCCCTTGCTCATGTTTTTCATTCCGTATGAACTGTACCTGTATGGGATGCTTTTAATGAAAAAGGGATGTTTGCCGGGTTTTTCGTTCGCGGGTAGACCCCGCGACAAGGAGCAAATCCTTGTTATTATTTAAGATAAACGTTTTTCGCCCGGCAACAGGCCTTGCCGCCCCCCTCACTTCACTCGACCATTCTCGCGCTCTTGGCAGAGGCAGGGATGAAGTGGGCTTAGGCTCCTCATTCTATCTCCTTGCCGTTGCGGCTACAACCAAATCTAGACCTAGGAGATAATCCTTAGGTATAGGAAAAAGGGGAGCACGGTAGTTTGGAGATAAAACGAGGTTTCACATGCCCCAGTTCCGTTCCGAAATGCATGACAGAGGATAAAAGACTTATCTGGATCTGCAGCCCCCGGCAACCTTGTCTCACCGCGGTTGGATCCTTGTACTTGCAGCCCCCGGCAACTCTGGTTTGCCGGGGTCGGGACGCCGGTCCATTCCCTTTCTTCCAAGTAGCTCAGCAGAAGTGCTCATGTGCCCTGCGAACCAAAGGAGGACAGAAAAGAACGGAGAGACGCGCACTCGACCTCTAGGCTAGGGGTTAGTCGCCGCTAAACACTATCAACCCTAACCAAGGAAGAGACTCGACCTAGCATGCATGCTATAACTCGCCAGCGCTCAATTTGTTTGTGCTCAGGGTCTGCGCCTGGCTTTGTACAAAGGGTTACATGCCTTGCCGGCAAGGCTTGTACAAAAGGTGGCTTGTCGGGGGGCCCGGCAAGCCGCGCCTTATGGGTAAAACTTGCGAAGATGCTCAATGTTCCAGGAGTTTCTAACTGGAACGGCATCTTCGGTCTCCAGGCGGACTGCGCCGGGCCTGGTGACTCGTATTACCCGATAAGGGCCTTCCCACTTCGGCGTCAACTTGTTGGAATTCTTGATCGACTGAACGCGCCGAAGAACAAGGTCGCCTTTCTCAAAGCTTCGGGCATGAACCTTGCGGCTATGGTAGCGGCGCAAGGCTTGCTGGTAGCATGCTGCTCTCACAGCCGCCCGAAGACAATCTTCCTCAAGGAGCGTCGTGTCATCTTGCCGCAACTGCTCTTGCTCAAGCTCATCCTAAGCGAGCACTCGAGGTGACCCGTATATGAGTTCCGTGGGGAGAACTGCCTCTGCCCCATATACTAGGGCGAAGGATGTCTGACCGGTGGCTCGATTTGGCGTCGTCCTGATTGACCAAAGAACCGCCGGCAACTCATCAATCCAGCGCCTTCCGCTCTTGTGCAGCCTGTCAAAGGTCTTCATTCTCAGGCCTCTCAACACTTCAGCGTTCGCCCTCTCTGCTTGGCCGTTGCTCTGGGGGTGTGCCACGGAAGCAAAATAGACCTTGCTGCCAAGGTCTTGAATGTACTGCATGAAGGTGTAGCTTGTGAACTGCGTGCCGTTGTCGGTGATGACTCTGCTTGGCACACCAAAACGGCAGACTAGTCCTTTGAAGAACTTGACGGCTGACTGGGCTGTCACCTTCCTCACTGGTTCCACCTCTGGCCACTTTGTGAACTTGTCGATTGCAACGTACAAGTACTAAAAGCCCCCGACAGCACGGGGGAAAGGGCCCAGTATGTCGAGCCCCCAGACCGAGAATGGCCAGGAGAGAGGGATCATTTGAAGGGCTTGAGCCGGTTGATGAATCTTCTTTGAATGGAACTGACACGCTTCACACTTGGTTACTAGTGTCGTCGCATCCTGGAGGGCGGTGGGCCAGAAGAAACCTTGCCGGAACGGCTTCCCGGCAAGGGCCCTCGACCCTATGTGGGAGCCACATATGCCTCCATGTATCTCTGCCAACAGCTCCAGTCCTTCCTCCCGGGAGATGAACTTCAATTTCACACTGTTCGGCCTTCTCCTGTACAGGACGTCATCGACGAACTGGTACAGGGCAGACCGACGGGCTACTTTTTCCGCTTCTTCCTGTTCCTCAGGAAATTCCCCTGTTTGGAGGAATCGGACAGTATGCTGCGCCCACGCCGGAGCCTGGGGCTCGACAGCAAGGACCAAAGGCATTTCCTCCGCCATGGGAGCGGCTGTCTCTACGGCCAGGGCTCGACGCCCTGCCGGAGGCGGTTGCTCTCTGGCAGGCTCGGCGTCCACGGCAGCATCCTTGTCGGCAGCCCCAGGGGGCTCGATAGGAAAGTACTCGCCGGGACCTAATTTCCTTTGCTTGTTCCGCCCTGTTGATGGTTCGACGGACGGCTGCGTTAACCGGAGCAAAAAGGTACCTGGTTCCACAGTAGCTTAAATGCAGCACACTTCGACAGGTAATCGGCGATGTCGTTCTCCACTCGGGGAACGTGCTCCGCCTGGATACCGTCAAAGCGTTCCTCCAGCTTCCTCACTTCATCTACGTAGGCCTCCATCAATGGGCTCTGGTAATCCTTGTTGACCTGTCTGACGACAAGCTGCGAGTCACCCCTGACGATGAGCTTCTTCACCCCGAGGTCCGCCGCGATCCTGAGACCGGCAAGCAGCCCCTCGTACTCAGCAGTGTTGTTTGTGGACATCTCCCTGGAAAAGTACATCTAGATCACGTACTTGAGGTGCTCTCTGGTGGGTGCGACAAGCAGCACACCGGCACCTTGCAGCGAGAAAGCCCCATCAAAGTACATGATCCAGTCGCGGTCCGCTTCCTTGCTGGGGAGAACGGTCTCTTGGATTTCTTCGTCAGGTGTTGAGGTCCATTCTGCAATGAACTCTGCCAAGATTCTGCTCTGGATTGTTGAATTACTTTCAAACTTCAACCCAAAGCTTGGCAACTCCAAGGCCCATTCGACAATCCTTCCGGTCGCATCTGGGTTGTGCAGTATCCGTTGTAGCGGGAGGCAGGTGACGACAGTGATCTCGTGGGCTTGGAAGTAATGACGCAGCTTCCTCGAGGCCATAAGGAGGCCGAAGAGCAATTTCTGCACACCGGAGTACCTCGACCTAGCCCCCTGCAAGAGGGAGCTAACAAAGTAAACCGGGTGCTGCTTCATCTTCTTCTTCTGCACCACTTCGCTTGACTGTGCGGGTGTTGCCCCGACGGCGTCGGACTCTGCCGGGGGCCTTGCCTTGCCGGCACCAGGTCCTGCCGGGGGAATCTTTGGCTCGCCATCTGCTGGTTCTGTTGTCGCCATTGCCTCCTCGTCGACCTCCCTCTGTGCCACCAGTGCGGCGCTGACCACTTGATTCATTGCCGCTAGGTACAGCAGCAACGGTTCTTGTGGCTTAGGCGCAACCAGTATTGGCGTGGAGGCAAGGTATTTCTTTAGATCCTGCAATGTCGCCTCGGCTTCTCGGGTCCACTCCATCGGACCTGCCTTCTTCAAGATTTTGAAGAAGGGAAGGGCGCGCTCGGTGGACTTGGAGATGAATCGGCTCATGGCGGCGACGCAGCCGGTGAGCCTACGCACATCCTTGATCCGCTTGGGCGCCTCAATCTGTTCAATAGCCTTGATTGTGTCTGGGTTTGCCTCGATCCCATGCTGTGACACAAAGAACCCGAGAAGCTTGTTGGACAGAACGCCGAAGACACACTTCTCAGGATTCAGCTTAAGGTTGATCTTGCGGAGGTTGGCAAACGTCTCTTCCAGATCTTGCACAAGGGTTGGCCCGTCCTTGGTTTTGACCACTATGTCATCCATGTATGCCTCCATATTTCACATGGGGTGATGAATGTTGTCTTCTCTTCATCTTCTCTCGTCATAAAGATTTGGTGCTAGCCTGAGTAGGCGTCGAGGAATGACAGCAGATCACACCCGGCCGTGGAGTCGACAATCTGGTCGATGCGCGACAATGGGAAGGGGTCCTTAGGACAAGCCTTATTGATGTCTGTGTAGTCAATACACAGCCTCCACTTCCCATTTGCCTTGCGCACCACCACCGGATTGGTCAACCACGTCGGATGGAGCACTCCTCTCACCAAACCCGCTGCCTCCAACTTCCTCATCTCCTCTGTGATGAACTCCTGCCTCTCTAGAGCCTGCTTTCTAACCTTCTGCTTGACGGGCCGCGCATGAGGACAGACAGCTAGGTGGTGCTCAATCACCTCCCTGGGAACACCGGGGATGTCGGTGTGGAAGGACACCTATGGGATCACAAGAATCCTTACTACGGTTGCCGGGGCGCAGGGTTGCGAGAAGAGCAGGATTAGTAATCAGCAGAAGGATCGTTTACCCAGGTTCGGGCCGCGAGGATGCGTAAAACCCTAGTCCTGCTTTGGTGGATGTATTTCAGAGAGTTCTTGAGCTCTCGAACTAGCTATGGTGGGTGCGTGGTTCCAAAGAGCCAAATCCTTCTCTAGTATGCCATGGGCCTCCTTTTATAGTCGAAAGGGGCTGCCACAGTGGCATACAGGAGGTGGAAAGGCGTACAGTATTGCGAGCTTATCGCTCGTATTACAGGGCAAGACGCATTTAATGTGCCACTGAGGTGTCCCCTAGCTTTATCGGGGACGGGGGCGAGGCCCGTCCCGTCCGTCGCCGCTCCTCCTTGCTTCAACACGCGCCCTGGCCAGCGATGCGTGCGGCGCCATGTAGGCAGGCAGGCAGCTGAGGTGGCGCGATGGTGGAGCCTTCACGAAGATCTGCATGCCGCCACGCAGGCGCTTGATGAGTTGGCCTGGGAGCTGCATGTTGCCACGCAGGTGCCTGCTCAGCTGGTTGAGCTGGCAGCTGCATGCGAACGGCGGCGGAGACTTGGTTGGTGCCAGTCTGGCAGTGGCCCGGCTGGCGTCCTCGGTGAGGGCCTTGCCGGGTGGCCCGGCAAGGGTCTTGCCGTGGCGCGCTGTCGTCCCCGGCAAGGATCTTGCCGGGGGTCTGGTGGCCTTCCTCGGCAAGGATCTCGCCGAGGGCTGTTGTCTTTTAATCCTCATCTGATCTTGAACATTCCTTGGTCTTGACAAAGATCTGCATGCCACCATGGGGGTGCCTCCGGAGCCCTAGTTCCAACGTGGTTGGCTGAGTTGGAACCCGTGGGCTCGAGGGCGGCTCACTACGCTGGTGTGGGTGAGCCGCCCCGGCAAGGGTCTTGCCGGGGCCGCTGAGGCTGCCCCCGGCAAGGATCTTGCCGGGGGAACCTGCTTCGCCTCTCTGCTTCTTTGCGGTCTTGATCTTGGCGTTGCTCTGGCCGTCTTAGCTTTGGTTTTTCCTTGGTTCACCTCCTCCGCTCTGCTTGGTGCGGCCGCGGGCGCGGCTTTTCGACTGTCCGTGCACAGGTAATGGGGTACAAAAGTGCGCCCCCTCTTTTGTACACAGACACACTCCAATAAACTTACGTGTCTAAACTGTGGCATAATTTTTTTCTCCAACAACTTATGAGTATAAACTGTGATGCAAAAAAAAAACTCCACACCATCATGAGTATAAACTGGGGCACACAGAAAAAATGCTCCAATATCTTACGAGTTTAAACTCTGACGTAGATATTCAACAAAGAAAAATAAGGCTTCGAGTCATAAAAAAGGGAAAATGTAAACAAATAAAGGTTACAACATTAAATGTATAGGGTCACTTAAGCTAGCTCATGCGCTAGTACAGAAAGTCCATACGAAGGGGCCTAGCTAAATAAAGGTGTTGCATTGTCCTCAAGCATACGTGAATAAACAAACGACATGGCTGAGATAAGCAAAAGCAAAATGGATAATTAATAAAGGAAAGCAGAAAAAGGGGGTTCAGTTTGGCACAGAGCATCAATTCTTTAAGTTGCCGATGATGCTTGCAATGTCACCGTCCAGCGAGGATACCTTCTCCTCAAGAACCTTCAATTCCTGAACACCTTTCGCATTGATCTCAAGCAATTTTTCGCGCTGCTCCTTGGCTTCAGATTGCTTGGCTGATTGTTCCGACTCCAGCTGCGTAATGGCTTCATCAGTCCCCTGCAACGTGAAGGTAGCTGCCTTCAGCTTCGCACTAAGGTCTTCCACGACCTTCTCCTCTTCTTCACGCTGCTTCTTCAAGGCTAACATTTTCTTTGACGTAGCTTTCAAAGTGTCTCCAAGCAATCTACTTTCCGTCTCCGCTGCATTAACAGCTTCAACTTGTTTCCCAGAATGATCAGCAATACCTTTGCGGGCTCCTTGCATTTCATTTGAAAAAGAAATGAGTTTTTGCAAGTCAGTCCAAACAGTGGCAATTCGAGGAACAATATCCCCAGTCGACAGCATCAAATAGACTGCTTGAAGAATGTCATGGCGCTGAGGATCTGCTATAGTGGAATCATTTATGCCTTCGAAGGCCCTCGCCAGCGCCTTGTCGATGGTCTCTACAAAAAGCTCAGTGATAGGAGAAACGTCCGTGGATGGCATCGCCAACTGAGTGGAAGTTTCCTCGTCCACAAACGGAGCGTCCTCTACAAAATAAATAAATAATCTTGCAAAAATAACAGTATAGCAAACAAATGAATAAGAGCTATATAAGCTACCATGTGTAGAAGCGGACAAAATGTTTAAAGCATCGGCTGTTGGAGGTAGGTTTGAGTCTAGACGTGGCGAAACAATGGTAGGATCAGAAGTCAAGCCCGATACACCATAATCATCCACAGTTAAATTATCTAGGTCACCTAGACCATGATCTATGTCTCCACTAAGTACCCCATCGAGTACTGCACCACTAAGGTCACCCACGTGGAGAGGCACATCCAATTCTATTGGACCAAAATCATTCTCAACATCAATGGTGTCAATCTTTCTTCTGATAGCGGGCCTTGCGTCCTCCAAAGAGCTATTTTCAGTCATGTGAGCTTCTTCTTCCCCATTAGTCAAAATCTTTTGGACAGGAGAAGATATAGAAAAAATGAGACAAAGAAAGGAGCAAACGAACTACGGTAGTACCAAATATATATATATGTGTGTGTGTGTGTGTGTGTGTGTGTGTGTGTGTGTGTGTCTCACCTTTTTAGAGTTGATTAAAGGTTCATCATTCGAGAGAAAGCCAGACAGAATGGGACGCCGGTGGTCCATAATTCTCCTTTCATTCAGTTTGATGGCAGCAATATGCTCTTCCTTACCCCTGGCGGAGACTTCCTTTATAACAACAAAACCATTTTTTGAAAGCTTGCGAGGAACTATGTACTCCTCTCTGTGTTTCAGAAAATTACGGTTCCATGGATTATAATTCTGGCCATTCGAAATGCCCGGGCGGAGAGTACTGAATATGTTATTAAATGGTTCCATAAATTCCACCCACCAGTTGTTCCAGGCCACAGAAGAAAATGCCTCATGTGCATCATTAAGAAGGTACTGGAACTCTCCCTGGTCCGAGCGTAACAAATGCGACCAATACGCATACGCAACTCCAGTATCCTGCCTTGTGTACATGCTGACCAACGGAGCATAGGGCACTTGTTGTCTCGAAGTAAGTTGTCGTGCAACTCGATCAGGACGATATGGCTCCGCTATGCAAAGATCATCAACATCAGTAGCACGTCGCCATGGAAGCATACCCCGATGGGAAGAAATGGTGAAGGACCTTTGTAACTGATCCACCCCGACTAAGTTGTTTGGAGTATAAGGATTCCTAAGAATATTGGCTCGATCATCAAGGAAAGTGCGTGCCTTAGCAGGACTGAAAATTGTGGGAACTTGAAACATAGTTTTAACCATGGTTGGTTGCATCGGCAATTGCTTAACATCTGGAAGATGTTTCCCTTTCACTTTGTCCTTAAATAGTTTTCTTAGATAAAGACCCATCCACCCCGCAATATAATGCACTGGCCAAATTCTTTCTCATAAGAGGGGGAGCGACGGGGTGCATACTGATCCTTCGAAGAGAATAATACAATGCACAAAGAGCTGAATGAGCCAAAGAGATATTGCGACCAGAAACGATCCAAGAGGCCATAAGAAGGACACCGGGACGAATATAAGGTCCCCCACCAACAACCACGTAAGAGCAAAGCCAGTGGGCTGTAAAAGCCGCAACGTACATGTGTTGTTCCCGAAGGGAGGTGAAAGATGAAGTGCGTTCGCGTTTGTTATGGAAATGGTCACACCAAACTTGAAAATTCACACTTCCATTTTCGCGGCTGAGCTGATAGAATTCTTCTAAAAGGCTAGATTAGAAATTTGGGAACATAAGCTTTGAAGGTTCTAGGTCATCTATAGAGGGAACATATTCCTTGTATGGATATTCAACTAAAGGAAGACCCGACATTAGAAGCATGCCAAGCAGGGTCACGGTGCGTTCACCAGATGAAAAAGAAAAGTATTTGTTTCCGGATCCCATCTTTCCAGTAGTGACCTCAGTAACGAATCTGAAACTTCATATTCACCGAGGGAGCAGTAAATGGCCCCATATATGTAATCGGTGTTCTCCGCTTCTCCTTTCAAACAAAACGAGTGGTTATTCAATATAGAGATGCCCCACTCAACATAGCCTTTGGGTTGCGGAACATACTCGACTGTGTGACCATCCCAACCTAGACCTTTTGCTACCATCCTGGTCCCTAGGGTGTAGGCTTCATGATCAGGTTTAGGATAAGGCGCTAGTGGATGAAAAGAATAGTCACTAAGAGTAGACCCCACATTCCAACCACGAGGATGGCGCGTCAAATTCGCATGTGTGAGCACCTGATGTCTGATCACTGGGTTGACCTCTTCACTAGTATTAGGCTCATATAGATGTCGCTCAGCTAACTGACAAATCGATAGTTCATTGGAAGGAACAGACCCTTGACCATGCGCCATCTATATGAAAAGGCATAAAATGAATATGACGGCATGTATATGTGTAAAAATAAACGCCTAGTAAAAAAAAAGGAAATGTCACGGTGTGTTACCTAGCTTTATTGGCAACTATCTTCAGCCAACCATTAAATACTTTCCCTATAAAACAAAAAGGGAAACACTGGAGTAGATAAAAGACATCAGATCCAAGCATTGGTTGTATATGTTATGTGGCACTTATAATTGTCTCCACGGTCATACGACGGACCAAGCCAACGTAGGGACTTGCCGGGACGCCAACCGTAGGAAAAATATATTTTCAACATAATATATATGTGGCGCTAATAATTGCCTCCACGGTCGTACGACGGACCAAGCCCACATAGGGACTTGCCGGGACGCCAACCATGGGAAAAATAAATTTTCGACATAATATATATGTGACGCTTATAATCATCTCCACAGTCGTACGACGGACCAAGCCCACATAGGGACTCGCCGGGACGCCCACCGTGAGAAAAACATATTGCTGGCATAATAAATATACATGACACTTGTAATCATCTCTGCAGTTGTACGACGGACCAAGCCGATATACAGACTTGCCGGAACGCCAACTGGGAAGAAATCATATTGTAAACATATATGCTATACTTACTGATCTCAACGGTTGTATGACGGACCAAGCCCGCATAGGGACTTGCCGGAACGCCAACTGAAAAGAAATCCGGTGCTGATCTCAACGGTTGTATGACAGGCCATTCTCATATAAGAACTTGCCAAGCAAAATTCGTGAGTAAATTATTGGCATAGGTTACATAAAAGAAAATCGATTAAAGATGAAAGGGATCTATACTACACACATGAGTCTTCACGGCTGTACGACGGACCAAGTTCAAACAAACTTGTCGGCACGCCAGTCGTGAAACCAAGATGTTGCTTGATCACACATACATTCAGAAGAGACACCGCCCTCATATATAAACAGAGAATCGCGTGTCATAGTGTTGTACGTTGCTATGCATGTTTACCATACCGTACACTAAAAATAATTCATACCTCAGTGGAAGCAGACGTACGTACTAGGTGGGGATCGATTGATATATAGCAGACCTTGAGTAAGTCTCCCTGTGTAGAAAAATAAATAATCTAAGTGCACAATAGGATACAGGATGTATATATGAATCCTTGGGAAAGCATATGAACTCACCGGGAGAGGAAGTGAGGATCTGATCTCTGTTATCCAAGATCGCCAAATTGTGCTGAAACACCAGTATCTCCTATGCCAAGGAAACAAAGGCGTCAAATAGATCATCACAAAGAATCACAAAGAGGCAAATGCAATAACGTGGCATACTGAGGCCAGGAGATCTGATCTGATCTCAATACGGCAAGCTACACGCAGGGCAAAACTACCCTGTGGATGACAATGCAAAGAAAGATAAAGAAACGGGTCTACGCCTACGCTTCTGTTGGAGTATATCTATCTAGAGGCAACTTGATAACAACCCTTCAAGATGGAGGCCTTATCCAATTAAAGGATCCAAACATACTTTCAAATAACATAGGAACTGTACGCTCCTGGCCTACCGTCAAGCCGGCCATTTGAATAAAGTACACGCACACATGGGCAAAGCCAATTCTAGGAGGCAAGTTAAAAAAAGGGATCCATGTATTTTCGAGCTCTGAATCCGAATAAAAAAATCCATTCGCATTCAGACCTCGAGGGGCATCTGGTGACACCAATTTCGGCCAAAAGTAAAATATGACGCATAATTCAAATAAAATCATTTACATAAAATGATTAAAACAAAAAAGTGAATTGCCGAATACATGGATAAAAAATACAATGATAAAATAAAAGACCCAAAAATAAAAGGGAAGAAAATGAGCCATATCATCGTATAAATTAGAGGACATATTACTTTCATACACATACGCCATCATCAATGGCAAAATTCCAACGTTTACGCAAATTCAAAGTTTCATAGACGACGCTAATATTGCCAAAATTTTATATCATATTTACGAGCATTATTCTGTCATCGCTAAAAAAATATTAGCACAGTAATGTTCACGTAAAATAATATAACGCGCGACGATGTATAAAGAAAATATCAAGCCGTCATATAAATATCAATGAAAAAAATGATTTCTCATGTCATTACAATTAATTTGGCCTAGCTAGTCCACGTATACAAATGGCAGCATGCATGCATGGTGCAAGTACTATCAACGTGCATGCATGTGTTATGTCTAGATTAATTATGCGGCAAGATTATGAAGTAATGGACTAATTACCCAGCCCATGGCCCAAACACATACGGATGTCTCCCGGACTGCTAACCCATGCAAAGAGAACTAATAGCCCAATTTAGCTACTTTAATCAAATAGATATTAAAAAATCCACCGAGGAGACTTGGCGTACAATCAGCCACCACACCCACCACTCTCACGTTCCTGCACACGACCTCCAGTACGTGCATGCGTTCGTCTCATGCGCTGGCCGCCTATATAAAGGCTAGCACACAACGTTGCCAAGGCTGCTGAGGACCCATCCATCGATCGCTCACGCACGTACATACGCTGCAACGCCGCCGTCGCTGCCGGCCGTCCGCTCGCCGGCCGTTCGTCTGCTCGCCGTCGTCGCCACCGGCCGTCCGCTCGTCATCATCGCCGCCGGTCGTCCGCTTGCCGTCGTCTACGCACTCGTCGCCGGCCGGCTAGTCGCCGTTCGTCCGCTCGTCGTCTGCACTGCTCGCCTCCTGCCGTCCGACATCCACAAGCTACATATACCGGCGCCTGCTCACCTGCATCATCACTTCACAAGTATGTGAGGGAACCCAGGGAGAGGTGAGATTCATGGCTATATTTTCCCTCGCCTCTTGATGGATGATGCTTTGCTTCCACCGTACACCTCATATATGTTCGGTGCTACCCATGTGATTTGTGCTTGATTCGGTCTCATGGCGATCTTGATCCCATGCTGATACAAATCAAGATAATGCATGAGATGCCTAGTGGTCATATATCACTCCTCAATCCTATAATGATGCAAACTAAGTGCACACGATGCAACTAAAATTCTTCTTGTTTTGGTCTCATGGTGATCTTGCATCTCCATGTTGATACAAGTCAAGACCAAAAAATTATGCTCATCTTGTTTTGGTCTCATGGCGATCTTGCATCCCACGTTGATACAATTCAAGAATAAAAATATGTCCATCTTGATTTGGTCTCATGGTGATCTTGCATCCCATGTTGATACAAATCAAGGATAAAAATAGAAATAAAGCTCATATTGATTTGGTTTCATAAAGTCCTATTTTGTTGACATTCACATATGTTTCTTCCATATAATTTATAGTCTGGCTAGACCCCTAAATGCATCAGTATAGGGTGTAAAATTGGAGCACGCGGCTATATGTTCATTAGTCTCAAGAAGTAGCATTATACGCTCGGATTTTGTACTAGTGAAAACCCGTGTGAAACAAAGCCATGACAACTCAATATACATGACTTTTGCTCTTCATAGTTTAGGGTCATATATCTAGACTTTGAGAATTGTCATATACTTCATCATGTCCATGCAAAATATAAACTGATATATATATACTTCTCTTTGGTTACACTATGAGCATACAGTTTGTGCTACGTTGGTAATAATACAAGCAAGAAGAAATCAACATAGTTCACTTGGTTATGCTACGCATGGGCACAATGTTGCTACATAATGTTAGTACTAATGCAAGTGAAGTGAAACTTCATAAAATATTCTCATGCACCGCAAATCCGAAGTTATATAAATATTTGACTAGATTCACTTAGTCACATGCACATATATGATATGTTTGAGACTAGCAAAACTAGTATTTAAGCATAACCCATATGTCATAAAAGAATCCCTCATACAGATTAAAATTAAATCATGCATTCCTCTCATATAGGTGAATGCATCCACAAAACTAAAAGATAATTAGGGTCATAGCCTATGTTGATTGCACTAAACATGGCATAGTGCAATTGAATATGTCATCACCAAATTTCATATAGCCCTCGCATATGATGGCTCGGTGCAACGCTATATACGTTGCTATAAAGTAAATCAAATATTCCGCCATTTCAGGCATGCACATAGAAATCACATGTAAGGATGGCAATTTTATCCATGGATACCCGACCCGAATGGACAGGGTTTGGATCAACTTTTATGTCCATGGGCCATGCCCAAACCCGATCCGACTAGTCGTGGATAGGGTATGGATATAGTTTCATACCCGTGGACATGTCCAAATCCGGCCCGATCATTTTTAATATGAAAAATTCCTACGCCACTATACCTTACCCATCGTTTTTAATCTGAAAAAGTGCAAAGCAAATTCCCAACCAGAATTTACTCCACCATAATTTACTCATTGCCCACCCTTTCCCATTCTCCTCGTATCTGTTGACTCGTCTCCCCTTCTCATTCTCAATTAAAGATTTGTCATAATTTACTCGGTGAGAAACGTAGACTGAGAAACAATTTGTTGTGCACTTGTACTTATATGATATTGTCTAAAGTGCTAATCTTGGAATGATATGCGTCTTTGTTGTTTCCTAAGGTATCATGTATGCATGTTGAGAGTACCCGATGGATATCCATATCCTACGGATATCCACCAGGTTTGGACATGGACATACTTTTCTATCCGTGGGTTTTTTCGTGGATGGGCAAAGAATGCTTTCATGGATATGGATATGGATTCAATATTGTTCAACACGGACCAAACCCGATCCATTGCCATTCTTAATCACATGCGTGTTAAAATTAACTCATAAAAAGAGTTATGCCCCATATTGCACATAGGCACGTTAGCCCGGCTAGTTAACCATTAAATAGATCTTCATATGACTAAAAAGACAACCACTACATATTTGCGATGGTTAATGAGCTAGGCATGAACGCGCTATATGAATGAACATTGTCAAATCATGAATGTTATGCAACGCATATGTTAGCATAGACGAAGTTCAAGGCTTTCCGAGTACGCCGACGTCGAAGACAGCGAGGAGGATTTTTATTTCTACATTTTGTAGTCTTCTTTGATTTCTACATTTTGTAGTACTCGTGTGATGCAATTCTATGTAATAGGATAGTTGGAATTCTTAATCAGGGGTTTTCTCTACGGAGATGTAATTAACAGATCTTTTATGTAAATGTAAGAGTTCTGGAAATAAAGTACCTGCAATGTTTGATCCTATTTTTATTGTATGCATTTAAATTATTCATTCTGTATCAATGACGTGGACGCGTATTTTCACGCCCGCCATTTTCCCGTCATCAAGAGCACTAAGGCAGAGGACGATGTCGATACCTCGGACCGAATGAACCGGAGCGGGGGAAGACGCAGACGGAGGGGAGTACGAGGGTTGACTTGTTCGGGTGCAGGGTGGGTCCGTGGAGCTGCCGCCACCGGACAATGTGTGGGAGTAGAGGGATGGCCTGGCCAACGCCATAGGCTATGATGGGTCACCGAGGCGTGCGCGGCAGCGCCGCTGGCCGCTGTATAGGAAGAGGACGAAAGATTGAACAAAATAAAAAATACAAATGGATAGGTGGTTGGTCCCATATGTCTGTGTACGAGACCTGCTGGGTCCACCTGAGAAGGGGAATATGTTGGGAGAAAGGAGATTCAAAGCACGGCAACCGAGTGAACTAGTTACATACATAAGCAAATAGCCACTCAAAAAAGCAAACAGGTTAATGGGTTCTTAGAAGAAATATTTCGGACAAAACAGATACTTACGACACATAGGCTAATGCATGAAACACTCATATGATAAAGGTGCTTAAACAGATAAAGTACAACATCTAGACCTTCCTGGCACGCTTGATCATGACGTTGTGGCTGTCCGTGTACTCGTCGGTTACGGGAAGTAGACACGCCCTCATGTCCATGATCCGCCTGTACATGTCGTAGCATGCGTATGCGTCCTTGGCCGCGTAGGTTATGTAGGCTAGATTCAGAGGTACCTCCCATGTGTTCATGTCCTTGGTATCGTTGTCTTCTTTCATGTTGGCGTAGCAGGGGTCGATGATGGTCTCGGCGAGGTCAACCACGGAGTCCTTCTTCTGCCCGTTGCCGATGATCTTGTATTGCTTCTGGATGTTGACAAGCTTGTTGCACCAGATGAAACGGGCGAATGCTCGAGAACCTCTGATGGCCCTACAATAGTGGTAGACGAGAACCTCGTCCCGCACGCATACCTGGACGACGGCGATCCGCTTGTCCCTGTCAGGAGACGAATGGATGGGCACAAGGTCTAGTCCTGCGACCTTGTGCTTTCTCATCCTCTAGGCACTGCTTGAACTCGGCGAGGCAGAGCTTCACCGAGTCCGGATCGTTGGTGTACATCACATTCAACTTGGTGCAGCCATGGACTGAACGGAGAACTCAAAGGTGAACTCCTTGCTGAAGTCCATATCCAGCAGGCTCACCCCTCGGATCGCCAATGGAGTCTCTTCAAGTGAACGAGTGGGTAGGCGGCGACATCAGTTCGTTTTTCAGGTCTTGGGGAACTGGATTCAACAGTAAACTGAGTGTGTACAGGCGACAACAGTTACTACCAATCCCTCGCCCGTTGCACGCCCGACAGAACATGCACCTCGGCGCATTCAAACGCCTCCATTAAGAAACCTATTCCGGCCACATGTCGGTTCACGAGCGGGTCTATATTCGTATTGTAATAACAAGTGTTAGTGGACACTTTACTTAAATTTAATTAGCTTTAATTGAAATTTATTCCTAAAACAAGCAATGCATTGGCTCGTTCTATCAGTGCCACATGATCAACATGCACAACAATTAGAATTATTATTCTCAGGACGCACACGATCAGCACATGTGTCGAGCTTCCACACAGATATAACGTTCCTGTGCATTACATAGTTGTGACAATCCGAACTATGGGATATTATACAACCTTTAGATGGTTCAATAGGTTATACCGAATATGCCGCCTTTCAACTTCTTATTTTCTTGCTGCACTGCCGATAACTGAGCCTTTAAGCTCTTTATCTCTTCGGCTTGCTTATCCTTTTCCTCCTCAAGCTTGTTTTTCTGGTCAGTGGTCATTGTGGCCTTTTTCATCTCCGCAGGCTCTGTGGTGATGGCATTCAGCTTTGTCTGGTTTGTCTTCAGCTCCTGGGACAGCGTGTTGTTCTTCTCCCTGAGAACCTGCAAGTTGTAATGATCCTTAAATCGGTTGGCCTAACCGCTTTAAGTCTCGAGGCCTACTGGCATATATCTATTTGCACAAACTATTACCTACATATCCTTTGAAAACAGTTGAGTAACTCCAGCAAGTCCGTCCCGGGCAGCTCGGATATAAGCACCCACGGAGCTGAGTGCGGTAAACTCCTGTTCAGAGAAAACTGGAGCGTGCATGGCATCTTTCAGCGACGATGATTCATCACGCTCTCTACCTCGGAACTCATGATGGATACGTCATCCGAATCCTCTTGAGGAGGCAGGTCCGGCACTGTATCAGCCCTCGTCCTAGTTGACGAGTCTGGTGCCGGATTAGCCGACATTCGGCTAGCTGGGCCTTTCCCACAGTTTGCCGCGTGCTCCTCCTGAAATAGAGGTAGAAGAGAAATTTAACAATCTAATCTTATGCTAGGTCATATATCAAAGGACATACCTCTTTGAAGGAGGAGAAGGCTCAACAGCGCTCCCGGTTTCTTTTCGTTTTGAAAGATCGCCCTGCATAGGGGCCGCCTTCGAGGGAGTGCGGCTTACCGAGCGCCGATCCTATAAAATGCAGTTTAGTGCAATGGATAAGGTGCAAGCGGGGGCTTCTTTTTTAGGAACCTATTTGAATACTTACAATGGAGAAGGAGTAAGGGCGGGGGTAGTCGGCTGTAATAGGCTTTAGATGATAACATAGTTGTGACAATCCGAACTATGGGATATTATACAACCTTTAGATGGTTCAATAGGTCATACCGAATATGCCGCCTTTCAACTTCTTATTTTCTTGCTGCGCTGCCGATAACTGAGCCTTTAAGCTTTTTATCTCTTCGGCTTGCTTATCCTTTTCCTCCTCCAGCTTGTTTTTCTGATCAGTGGTCATTGTGGCCTTTTTCATTTCCACAAGCTCTGTGGTGATGGCATTTAGCTTTGTCTGGTTTGTCTTCAGCTCCTGGGACAACGTGTTGTTCTTCTCCCTGAGAACCTGCAAGTTGTAATGATCCTTATATCGGTTGGCCTAACCGATTTAAGTCTCGGGGCTACTGGCATATATCTATTTGCAGAAATTATTACCTACATATCCTTTGAAAACAGTTGAGTAACTCCAGCAAGTCCGTCCCGGGCAGCTCGGATATAAGCAGCCGCGAAGCTGAGTGCGGTAAAGTCATGTTCGGAGAAAACTGGAGCGCACATGGCCTCTTTCAGTCGATGATGATTCATCACGCTCTCTACCTCGGAACTCGTGATGGATACGTCATTCGAATCCTCTTGAGGAGGCGGGTCCGGCACTGTATCAGCCCTCGTCCTAGTTGACGAGTATGGTGCCGGATTAGTCGACATTCGGCTAGCTGGGTGTTTTCCCACGGTTTGCCGCGTGCTCCTCCTGAAATAGAGGTAGAAGAGAAATTTAACACTCTGATCTCATGCTTGGGCATATATCATAGGACATACCTCTTTGAAGGAGGAGAAGGCTCAACAACGCTCCCGGTTTCTTTTCGTTTTGAACGATCGCCCTGCGTCGGGGGCGCTCTTGAGGGAGTGCGGCTTACCGAGCGCCGATCCTATAAAATACACTTTAGTGCAATGGATAAGGTGCAAGAGGGGGTTTCTTTTTGAGGAAGCTATTTGAATACTTACAATGGAGAAGGAGTAAGGGCGGGGGTAGTCGGCTGTAATAGCCTTTAGATGATAACATAGTTGTGACAATCCGAACTATGGGATATTATACAACATTTAGATGGTTCAATAGGTCATACTGAATATGCCGTCTTTCAACTTCTTATTTTCTTGCAGCGCTACTGATAACTGAGCCTTTAAGCTCTTTATCTCTTCGGCTTGCTTATCCTTTTCTTCCTCAAGCTTGTTTTTCTGAACAGTGGTCATTGTGTGCTTTTTCATCTCCACAAGCTCTGTGGTGATGGCATTCAGCTTTGTCTGGTTTGTCTTCAACTCCTGGGACAGCGTGTTGTTCTTCTCCCTGAGAACCTACAAGTTGTAATTATCCTTAAATCAGTTGGTCTAACCGCTTTAAGTCTCGGGGGCTACTGGCATATATCTATTTGCAAAAATTATTACCTACATATCCTTTGAAAACAGTTGAGTAACTCCAGCAAGTCCGTCCCAGGCAGCTCGGATATAACCATCCACGTAGCTGAGTGCGGTAAACTCCTGTTCAGAGAAAACTGGAGCGCGCATGGCCTCTTTCAGTCGACGATGATTCATCATGCTCTCTACCTCTGAACTCGTGATGGATACGTCATCCGAATCCTCTTGAGGAGGCGGGTCCGGCACTGTATCAGCCCTCGTCCTAGTTGACGAGTCTGGTGCCGGATTAGCCGACATTCGGCTAGCTGGGCGTTTTCCCACGGTTTGCCGCGTGCTCCTCCTGAAATGGAGGTAGAAGAGAAATTTAACAATCTGATCTCATGCTTGGGCATATATCAAAGGACATACCTCTTTGAAGGAGGAGAAGTCTCAACAGCACTCCCGGTTTCTTTTTGTTTTGAACGATCGCCCTACGTAGGGGGCGCTCTCGAGGGAGCGCGGCTTACCGAGCACCGACCCTATAAAATGCAGTTTAGTGCAATGGATAAGGTGCAAGCGGGGGTTTCTTTTTGGGGAAGTTATTTGAATACTTACAATGGAGAAGGAGTAAGGGCGGGGGTAGTCGGTTGTAATAGCCTTTAGATGATAACATAGTTGTGACAATCCGAACTATGGGATATTATACAACCTTTAGATGGTTCAATAGGTCATACCGAATATGCCACCTTTCAACTTCTTATTTTCTTGTTGCGCTGCCGATAACTGAGCCTTTAAGCTCCTTATCTCTTCAGCTTGCTTATCCTTTCCCTCCTCAAGCTTGTTTTTCTGATCAGTGGTCATTGTGGCCTTTTTCATCTCCCAAGCTCTGTGGTGATGGCATTCAGCTTTGTCTGGTTTGTCTTCAGCTCCTGGGACAGCGTGTTGTTCTTCTCCCTGAGAATCTGCAAGTTGTAACGATCCTTAAATCGGTTGGCCTAACCGCTTTAAGTCTCGGGGGCTACTGGCATATATTCTATTTGCACAAATTATTACCTACATATCCTTTGAAAATAGTTGAGTAACTCCAGCAAGTCTGTCCCGGGCAGCTCGGATATAAGCATCCATGGAGGTGAGTGCGGTAAACTCCTGTTCAGAGAAAACTGGAGCGCGCATGGCCTCTTTCAGTTGACGATGATTCATTAAGCTCTCTACCTCGAAACTCGTGATGGATACGTCATCCGAATCCTCTTGAGGAGGCGGTTCCGGCACTGTATCTGTTTATTCCTCCGTTTTAATGTGTGTACTCTGTTTTCCGTTCTTATATGTTCTGTTTCAATGTGTGTATATACGCTTTCCATTCTGTATATGTGGATGATAACAACTAGATTCAAATTTGGATTACGGTCATTAAATGGCTAGAAAATCACTTAAATATGTTTAAAAGGTCAAATGACCCCTAAAATTTTCCAAATTTTAACATGACAGTTGTATTAGTGCACGTTAAACTTAGAAAAAAATTGAAGGCCGTAAGAGGAAGCTATCTCCCGTTCGTGATCAAACATGCATTGTTCCCTCTCGGAACCATGAACCTTCTAGTGAGCTGCTCCGGTTTGTGAGGGGTGTGTGTCCACACATTCGTCAAACAGGCCAATTTTTTTACCACATCATCGTGGTGGCATGACATTAAATCAAGCAAGGTTTCATGTTTTCCTGATCATTTTTTTAATTTTTCGGAATTAAAATGCCATGGCACTCCATGCATGTGCCCATGCCATGAGACCAATATGTTTGAAAATTCCTTCTAATTTACTGCACATGGAATTAACTCGCACACAAGTACACAAATATGATTTTTCAAACCGTTATGGTTAGGCGTTGCATGTAGATGTAGTTCAAATTTGAATTACGGTCATTAAATGGTTAGAAAATCAGTTAAATGTCTTTAAAAGGTTAAATGACCGCTAGAATTTTCCAAATTTTCACGGTACAGTTGTAGTAGTGCACGTTAAACGTAGAATAAATTTTGAAGGCCGTAGAAGAAGCTATCTCCTGTTCGTCATCAAACATGCATTGTTCCTCCTCGGAACCACGAGCCTTCTAGTGAGTTGCTCCAGTTTGTGAGGGGTGTGTGTCCAAACTTTCTTCACACATGCCAATTTTTTACCACATCATCTTGGTGGCATGACATTACATCAAGCAAGGTTTCATGTTTTTCTGATCATTTTTTAATCTTTTGGCATTAAAATGCCATGGCACTCCATGCATATGTGTGCATGTGTCCATGTCGTGAGACCAATATGTTTGAAAATTAATTCTAATTTACTGCACATGGAATTAACTCGCACACTGCTACCTCTTGAGCACTGCGTTGGTTTTCCCTTGAAGAGGAAAGGGTGATGCAGTAAAGTAGCGTAAGTATTTCCCTTAGTTTTTGAGAACCAAGGTATCAATCCAGTAGGAGACCACGCTCAAGTCCCACGCACCTACACAAACAAATAAGAACCTCGAACCAATGCGATAAAGGGATTGTCAATCCCTTCACGGTCACTTACGAGAGTGAGATCTGATAGATATGATAGATAATATTTTTGGTATTTTTATGATAAAGATGCAAAGTAAAATAAACGGCAATAGAAATAGCTAAGTGTTGGAAGATTAATATGATGGAAAATAGACCCGGGGGCCATAGTTTTCACTAGTGGCTTCTCTCAAGAGCATAAGTATTACGGTGGGTAAACAAATTACTGTCGAGCAATTGATAGAATTGAGCATAGTTATGAGAATATCTAGGTATGATCATGTATATAGGCATCACGTCCGCGACAAGTAGACCGAAACGATTCTGCATCTACTACTATTACTCCACACATCGACTGCTATCCAGCATGCATCTAGAGTATTAAGTTCATAAGAACAGAGTAATGCTTTAAGAAAGATGACATGATGTAGAGGGATAAACTCATGCAATATGATATAAACCCCATCTTTTTATCCTCGATGGCAACAATACAATACGTGCCTTGCTGCCCCTGCTGTCACTGGGAAAGGACACCGCAAGATTGAACCCAAAGCTAAGCACTTCTCCCATTGCAAGAAAGATCAATCTAGTAGGCCAAACCAAACTGATAATTCGAAGAGACTTGCAAAGATAACCAATCATACATAAAAGAATTCAGAGGAGATTCTAATATTGTTCATAGATAAACTTGATCATAAACCCACAATTCATCGGATCTCGACAAACACACCGCAAAAGAAGAGTTACATAAAATAGATCTCCAAGAAGATCGAGGAGAACTTTGTATTGAGATCCAAAGAGAGAGAAGAAGCCATCTAGCTAATAACTATGTACCCGAAGGTTTGAGGTAAACTACTCACACATCATCGGAGAGGCTATGGTGTTGATGTAGAAGCCCTCCGTGATCAATGCCCCCTCCAGCAGGACACCGGAAAAGGCCCCAAGATGGGATCTCACGGGTACAGAAGGTTGCGGCGGTGGAATTAGGTTTTCGTGGGCGCTTCTGATGGTTTGGGGGTACGTAGGTATATATAGGAGAAAGAAGTACGTCGGTGAAGCCACGAGGGGCCCACGAGAGTGGAGGGCGCGCCCTGCGGGGGTAGGTGCGCCCCCCTACCTCGTGGCTTCCTCGTCTGTTGCTTGACGTCCACTCCAAGTCCTCTGGATCACGTTTGTTCCGAAAATCTCGTTCCCAAAGGTTTCATTCTGTTTGGACTCCGTTTGATATTCTTTTTCTGTGAAATGCTGAAATAGGCAGAAAAACAGCAATTTGGGCTGGGCCTCCGGTTAATAGGTTAGTCCCAAAAATAATATAAATGTGTATAATAAATCCCAATAAACATCCAGAACAGAATATAATATAGCATGGAACAATAAAAAATTATAGATACGTTGGAGATGTATCAAGCATCCCCAAGCTTAATTCCTGTTCGTCCTCGAGTAGGTAAATGATAAAAACAGAATTTTTGATGTGGAATGCTACTTAGCATAATTTTCAGTGTAACCCTCTTAATTGTGGTATGAATATTCAGATCCGAAAGATTCAAGATAAAAGTTTAATATTGACATAAAAGCAATAATACTTCAAGCATACTAACTAAGCAATTATGTCTTCTCAAAATTTCATGGCCAAAGAAAGTTCATCCCTACAAAATCATATAGTTTGGTCATGCTCCACTTTCGTCACACAAGAATGCTCTCATCATGCACAACCCCGATGACAAGCCAAGCAATTGTTTCATACTTTAGTAATCTCAAACTTTTTTCAACTTTCACGCAATATATGAGCGTGAGCCATGGATATAGCACTATGGGTGGAATATAATATGATGATGGGGGTTATGTGGAGAAGACAAAAAAAGGAGAAAGTCTCACATCAACGCGGCTAATCAACGGGCTATGGAGATGCCCATCAATTGATGTTAATGTGAGGAGTAAGGATTGCCATGCAACGGATGCACTAGAGCTATAAATGTATGAAAGCTCAACTAAAGAAACTAAGTGGGTGTGCATCCAACTTGCTTGCTCATGAAGACCTAGGGCATTTGAGGAAGCCCATTGTTGGAATATACAAGCCAAGTTCTATAACGAAAAATTCCCAGTAGTATATGAAAGTGAAAAAAAAGACTATCTATCATAAGGATCATGGTGCTACTTTGAAGCACAAGTATGGAAAAAGATAGAAGCATTGCCCTTTTTTTGGGCCTTTCTTTTTTTTGGCTTTTTTTTGGGACAATGCTCTATGAATGATGATCATCACACTTGTATTTATTTACAACTCAATGATTACAACTCGATACTAGAACAAAGTATGACTCTATATGAATGCCTTCGGCGGTGTACCGGGATGGGCAATGAATCAAGAGTGGCATGTATGAAAAATTATGAACGGTGGCTTTGCCACAAATACGATGTCAACTACATGATCATGCAAGGCAATATGACGATGATGAACGTGTCATGATAAACGGAATGGTGGAAAGTTTCATGGCAATATATCTCGGAATGGCTATGGAAATGCCATAATAGGTAGGTATGGTGGCTGTTTTGAGGAAGATATAAGGAGGTTTATGTGTGATAGAGCGTATCGTATCACGGGGTTTGGATGCACCGGCGAAGTTTGCACCAACTCTCAAGGTGAGAAAGGGCAATGCACGGTACCGAAGAGGCTAGCAATGATGGAAGGGTAAGAGTGCGTATAATCCATGGACTCAACAGTAGTCATAAAGAACTCACATACTTATTGCAAAAATCTACAAGTCATCAAAAACCAAGCACTACACGCATGCTCCTAGGGGGATAGATTGGTAGGAAAACACCATCGCTCGTCCCCGACCGCCACTCATAAAGAGGACAATCAAAGAACACCTCATGTTCCAAATTTGTTACACAATGTTTACTATACGTGCATGCTACGGGACTTGCAAACTTCAACGCAAAATACTTCTCAAATTCACAACTACTCAACTAGCACAACTTTAATATCACTACCTCCATATCTCAAAACAATCATCAAGCATCAAACTTCTCTTAGTATTCAACACACTCATACGAAAGTTTTTACTAATCTTGCATACCTAGCATATTAGGACCAATTACACAATTAAAGCAAATTACCATGCTGTTTTGTAGGACTCTCAAAATAATATAAGTGAAGCATGAGAGAACAATAATTTCTATAAAACAAAACCACCACCGTGCTCTAAAAGATATAAGTGAAGCACTAGAGCAAAAACTATATAGCTCAAAAGATATAAGTGAAGCACATAGAGTAATCTAATAAATTCCGAATCATGTGTGTCTCTCTCAAAAGGTGTGTACAGCAAGGATGATTGTGGTAAACTAAAAACAAAGACTCAAATCATACAAGACGCTCCAAGAAAAACACTTATCATGTGGTGAATAAAAATATATCTCCAAGTAAAGTTACCGATGGACGAAGACGAAAGAGGGGATGCCTTCCGGGGCATCCCCAAGCTTTGGCTTTTTGGTGTCCTTAGATTACCTTGGGGTGCCATGGGCATCCCCAATCTTAGGCTCTTGCCACTCCTTGTTCCATAATCCATCAAATCTTTACCCAAAACTTGAAAACTTCACAACACAAAACTTAACAGAAAATCTCGTGAGCTCCGTTAGCGAAAGAAAACAAAACACCACTTCAAGGTACTGCATTGAACTCATTCTTTATTTATACTGGTGTTAAACCTACTGTATTCCAACTTCTCTATGGTTTATAAACTATTTTACTAGCCATAGATTCATCAAAATAAGCAAACAACACACGAAAAACAGAATCTGTCAAAAACAGAACAGTCTGTAGTAATCTGTAACTAACGCAAACTTCTGGAACTCAGAAAAATCCACCAAAATAGGAAGACCTAGATAATTTGTTTATTGATCTACTACAATTGGAATCAGTATTTATCACGTTCTGGTGATTTTTAACAATTGTTTTCGTGAACAGAAAGTTTCTGCAATTTTCAGCAAGATCAAATAACTATCATCCAAGAAGATCCTATAGGTTTAACTTGGCACAAACACTAATTAAAACATAAAAAAAATCTAACCAGAGGCTAGATCAAAGATTTATTCCTAAACAGAAGCAAAAAGCAAAAATCTAAAATAAAATTGGGTTGCCTCCCAACAAACGCTATCGTTTAACGCCCCTAGCTAGGCATAAAAGCAAGGATAGATCTAGGTATTGTCATCTTTGGTAGGCAATCCATAAGTGGCTCTCATAATAGATTCATAAGGTAATTTAATCTTCTTTCTAGGGAAGTGTTCCATGCCTTTCCTTAACGGAAATTGGAATCTAATATTCCCTTCCTTCATATCAATAATTGCACCGATCGTTCTAAGGAAAGGTCTACCAAGAATAATAGGACATGAAGGATTGCAATCTATATCAGGAACAATAAAATCTACGGGCACATAGTTCCTATTTGCAACAATAAGAACATCATTAATTCTTCCCATAGGTTCCTTAATGGTGGAATCCACAAGGTGCAAATTTAAAGAGCAATCATCAAATTCACGGAAACCTAACAAATCACACAAAGTTTTTGGAATAGTGGAAACGCTAGCACCCAAATCACACAAAGCATAGCATTCATGATCTTTAATTTTAATTTTAATAGTAGGTTCCCATTCATCATAAAGTTTCCTAGGGATAGAGACTTCCAACTCAAGTTTTTCTTCATAAGATTGCATTAACGCATCAACGATATGTTTAGTAAAAACTTTATTTTGACTATAAGCATGAGGAGAATTTAGCACGGATTGCCACAAGGAAATACAATCTATCAAAGAGCAATTATCATAATTAAATTCCTTGAAATCCAAGAGAGTGGGTTCATTGATATCTAAAGTTTTGACCTCTTCAATACCACTTTTACCAATTTTTGCATCAAGATCTAAAAACTCCGAATTTTTGGGACGCATTCTAACTGAAGTTGACTCATCTCTAGTCCCGTCATTATCAAGATTCATATTGCAAAACAAAGATTTAATAGGGGACACATCAATAACTTTTAAATCTTCATCTTTATTCTAATGAAAATCAGAAGAACACGCTTCACAAAGCAATCTTGCTTAGCATGCATCCTAGCGGTTCTTTCTTTGCACTCATCAATGGAAATTCTCATGGCTTTGAGAGACTCATTGATATCATGCTTAGGTGGAATAGATCTAAGTTTCAAAGAATCAACATCAAGATAAATTCTATCAACGTTCCTAGCCAATTCGTCAACTTTAAGCAATTTTTCTTCAAGCAAAGCATTGAAATTCTTTTGAGAAATCATAAATTCTTTAACACTAGCCTCAAATTCAGAGGGCATCTTATTAAAATTTCCATAAGAGTTGTTGTAGGAATTAACATAATTATTAGAGGAATTACTAGGATACGGCCTATGATTAAAGTTTCCTCTATACGCGTTGTTACCAAAATTATTCCTACCAACAAAATTCACATCCATAGATTCATTATTATTCTCAATCAAAGTAGAACATATCATTAGGATCAGAAGAAACACTTTTAGTAGCAAATAATTTCATAGGTTCATCCATCTTTCCACTCAAAACATTAATTTCTTCTATCGCATGCACTTTTTTATTAGTAGATCTTTCGGTGTGCCATTGAGAAAAATTAACCATAATATTATCTAGGAGTTTAGTAGCTTCTCCTAAAGTGATTTCCACAAAAGTGCCTCCCGCGGCCGAATCTAAAAGATTTCTAGAAGCAAAATTCAATCCGGCATAGAAATTTTGTATAATCATCCATAAATTCAAACCATGAGTAGGGCAATTACGTATCATTAATTTCATCCTCTCCCAAGCTTGTGCAACATGTTCATGATCAAGTTGCTTAAAATTCATGATATCGTTTCTAAGAGATATGATCTTAGCGGGAGGAAATACTTAGAGATAAAAGCATCCTTGCACTTATTCCATGAATCAATACTATTTTTAGGCAAAGGCGAAAACCAAGCTTTAGCACGATCTCTAAGCGAAAAAGGAAATAGCTTCAATTTAACAATATCATTGTCCACATCTTTCTTCTTTTGCATATCACACAAATCAACGAAGCTATTTAGATGGGTAGCGGCATCTTCACTAGGAAGGCCGGCGAATTGATCTTTCATGACAAGATTCAACAAAGCAGCATTAATTTCACAAGATTCAGCATCGGTAAGAGGAGCAATCGGAGTGCTAAGAAAATAATTGTTGTTGGTATTGGCAAAGTCACACAATTTAGTATTATCTTGAGCCATCGTGACAAGCAAGCAATCCAACACACAAGCAAACAAGAAGCAAGCGAAAAAGAGGCGAACGGAAAGAGATGGCGAATAAAACGGCAAGGGTGAAGTGGGGAAGAGGAAAACGAGAGGCAAATGGAAAATAATGTAATGTGAGGGATAAGAGTTTGTGATGGGTACTTGGTATGTCTTGACTTGTGCGTAGACTCCCCGGCAACGGCGCCAGAAATCCTTCTTGCTACCTCTTGAGCACTGCGTTGGTTTTCCTTGAAGAGGAAAGGGTGATGCAGTAAAGTAGCGTAAGTATTTCCCTCAGTTTTTGAGAACCAAGGTATCAATCCAGTAGGAGACCACGCTCGAGTCCCACGCACCTACACAAACAAATAAGAACCTTGCAACCAACGCGATAAAGGGGTTGTCAATCCCTTCACGGTCACTTACGAGAGTGAGATCTGATAGATATGATAGATAATATTTTTGGTATTTTTATGATAAAGATGCAAAGTAAAATAAACCGCAATAGAAATAGCTAAGTGTTGGAAGATTAATATGATGGAAAATACACCCGGGGGCCATAGGTTTCACTAGTGGCTTCTCTCAAGAGCATAAGTATTACGGTGGGTAAACGAATTACTGTCGAGCAATTGATAGAATTGAGCATAGTTATGAGAATAACTAGGTATGATCATGTATATAGGCATCACGTCCGCGACAGGTAGACCGAAACGATTCTGCATCTACTACTATTACTCCACGCATCGGCCGCTAGCCAGCATGCATCTAGAGTATTAAGTTCATAAGAACACAGTAATGCTTTAAGCAAGATAACATGATGTAGAGGGATAAACTCATGTAATATGATATAAACCCCATCTTTTTATCCTCGATGGCAACAATACAATACGTGCCTTGCTGCCCCTGCTGTCGTTGGGAAAGGACACCGCAAGATTGAACCCAAAGCTAAGCACTTCTCCCATTGCAAGAAAGATCAATCTAGTAGGCCAAACCAAACTGATAATTCGAAGAGACTTGCGAAGATAACCAATCATACATAAAAGAATTCAGAGGAGATTCAAATATTGTTCATAGATAAACTTGATCATAAACCCACAATTCATCGGATCTCGACAAACACACCGCAAAAGAAGAGTTACATCAAATAGATCTCCAAGAAGATTGAGGAGAACTTTGTATTGAGATCCAAAGAGAGAGAAGAAGCCATCTAGCTAATAACTATGGACCCGAAGGTCTGAGGTAAACTACTCACACATCATCGGAGAGGCTATGGTGTTGATGTAGAAGCCCTCCATGATCAATGCCCCCTCCGGCAGGACGCCGGAAAAAACCCCAAGATGGGATCTCACAGGTACAGAAGGTTGCGGCGGTGGAATTAGGTTTTCGTGGGCGCTTCTAATGGTTTGGGGGTACGTAGGTATATATAGGAGGAAGAAGTAGGTCGGTGGAGCCACGAGGGGCACACGAGGGTGGAGGGCGCGCCCTGGGGGTGTAGGCGTGCCCCACTACCTCGTGGCTTCCTCGTCTGTTGCTTGACGTCCACTCCAAGTCCTCTGGATCACGTTTGTTCCGAAAATCACGTTCCCGAAGGTTTCATTCCATTTGGACTCCGTTTGATATTCTTTTTCTGCGAAACACTGAAATAGGCACAAAAACAGCAATTTGGACTAGGCCTCCGGTTAATAGGTTAGTCCCAAAAATAATATAAAAGTGTATAATAAAGCCCAATAAACATCCAAAACATAATATAATATAGCATGGAACAATCAAAAATTATAGATACGTTGGAGACGTATCAAGCATCCCCAAGCTTAATTCCTCCTCGCCTCGAGTTGGTAAATGATGAAAACAGAATTTTTGATGTGGAATGCTACTTAGCATAATTTTCAGTGTAACCCTCTTAATTGTGGTATGAATATTGAGATCCGAAAGATTCAAGATAAAATTTTAATATTGACATAAAATTAATAATACTTCAAGCATACTAACTAAGCAATTATGTCTTCTCAAAATATCATGGCCAAAGAAAGTTCATCCCTACAAAATCATATAGTTTGGTCATGCTCCATTTTCGTCACACAAGAATGCTCTCATCATGCACAACCCCGATGACAAGCCAAGCAATTGTTTCATACTTTAGTAATCTCAAACTTTTTTCAACTTCCACGCAATATATGAGCGTGAGCCATGGATATAGCACTATGGGTGGAATAGAATATGATGATGGGGGTTATGTGGATAAGACAAAAAAGGAGAAAGTCTCACATCAACGCGGCTAATCAACGGGCTATGGAGATGCCCATCAATTGATGTTAATGTGAGGAGTAAGGATTGCCATGCAACGGATGCACTAGAGCTATAAATGTATGAAAGCTCAACAAAAGAAACTAAGTGGGTGTGCATCCAACTTGCTTGCTCACGAAGACCTAGGGCATTTGAGGAAGCCCATTGTTGGAATATACAGGCCAAGTTCTATAACGAAAAATTCCCACTAGTATATGAAAGTGACAAAACAAGAGACTATCCAGCATAGGGATCATGGTGCTACTTTGAAGCACAAGTATGGAAAAAGATAGTAGCATTGCCTCCTTTTTTTGGGCCTTTCTTTTTTTTCTTTTGGCCTTTTTTTGGGACAATGCTCTATGAATGATGATCATCACACTTCTATTTATTTACAATTCAATGATTACAACTCGATACTAGAACAAAGTATGACTCTATATGAATGCCTCCGGCGGTGTACAAACATGCATTGTTCCTTCTCGAAACCATGAGCCTTCTAGTGAGTTGCTCCGGTTTGTGAGGGGTGTGTGTTCAAACTTTCGTCAAACATGCCAATTTTTTTCCACATCATCTTGGTGGCATGACATTACATCAAGCAAGGTTTCATGTGTTTCCGATATTTTTTAATTTTTTTAAATTAAAATGCAATGTCTCTCCATGCATACATATGCATGTGTCCATGTCGTGAGACAAATATGTTTGAAAATTCCTTCTAATTTACTGCCCATGGAATTAACTCGCACACAAGTACACAAATATGATTTTTCAAACCGTTATGGTTAGCCGTTGCATGTAGATGTACTTCAAATTTGAATTACGGCCATTAAATGGCTAGAAAATCACTTAAATGTCTTTAAAAGGTCAAATGACCCCTAGAATTTTCCAAAATTTCACATTACAGTTGTAGTAGTGCAATTTAAATGTAGAAAAAATTGAAGGCCGTAAGAGGAAGCTATCTCCCGTGCGTCATCAAACATGCATTGTTCCCTCTCGAAACCACGAGCCTTCTAGTGAGTTGCTCCGGTTTGTGAGGGTGCGTGTCCAAACTTTCGTCAAACATGCCAAATTTTTACCACATCGTCTTAGTGGCATGACATTACATCAAGCAAGGTTTCATGTGTTTCTGATATTTTTTTAATTTTTTGGCATTAAAATGCCATGTCACTCCATGCATGCATATGCATGTGTCCATGTCACGAGACAAATATGTTTGAAAATTCCATCTAATTTACTACACATGGAATTAACTCGCACAAAAGTACACAAATATGATTTTTCAAACCGTTATGGTTAGCCGTTACATGTAGATGTACTTCAAATTTGAATTACAGTCATTAAGTGGCTAGAAAATCACTTAAATGTCTTTAAAAGGTCAAATGACCCCTAGAATTTTTCAAAATTTCACATTAAAGTTGTAGTAGTGCACGTTAAGCGTAGCAAAAAATTGAAGGTTGTAAGAGGAAGCTATCTCCCGTTCGTTATCAAACATGCATTGTTCCCTCTCGGAACCACGAGCCTTCTAGTGAGTTGCTCCGGCTTGTGAGGGGTGTGTGTCCAAACTTTCGTCAAACATGCCAAATTTTTTACCACATCATCTTGGTAGCATGACATTACATCAACCAAGGTTTCATGTGTTTTTGATATTTTTTTAATTTTTTGGAATAAAAATGCCATGTCACTCCATGCTTAATTGTGTCATAGCCGTTAGACCATATGTTTGAAAATTCCTTCCAATTTACTGCACATGGAATTAAATCACACACAAGTACACAAAATATGATTTTTCAAACCGTTATGGCTACCCGTTGCATGTACATGTAGTTCAAATTTCAATTACGGTCATTACATGGCTAGAAAATCACTTAAATGTCTTAAAAGGTCAAACGACCCCTGAAATTTTCCAAAATTTGACATGACAGTTGTATTAGTACTACAAAATTTCTCATACATTTAAAACACCATCCATTGACACTTTACTCCAAATTCGTCTTTCACAGCTAATAAAAAATATCTACAACATCACACAAAGTTGTTTTCTAGGAACCGTTTGCGATGAAAATATCTGGGTCTATTTAAGTCTCCCTCCTTAAGCTTCGCCGGCTTGTCTGCTCCAGTGCCGGCAACACCCGAATCCATGAATCCCGATCCCCATTCCCGCACCCCCTTCTTGCAAAGATGACGCCATGGAAACACTTCGTGAAGGCCCGTACGGTGGCCGCATCCCCCCCGAGCGCCGCCGCCTGTGCCAAGAGCGCCGCCGCCTATGCCGAGAGTGATGCCGCATCCGCATTGAGCGCTGCCGCTTCCGCCGAGAGGGCGTCTGCGGTAGCCGACAGGGCAGCTGCAGCAGCCGAGACAGCTACAGCTGCTGTTGCAACGGCGGTTGCAAACGCCGAGAGCGCTCAAGCTGCCGTCCGTGCCCGGGTCGAGGCCATCCACGCCAAGATCGAGGATGCACACGCCAAGATATTCCACGCCACCTCGGACTCCGAGATGCAAACCACGTCCGAAAAGGCGTGGTGGGCATGGAGCACCTTCTTCCTCATGAGGTCGCCGAGCGGGAGCTGGAGATGCAGGAGGCGGCGGAGATCGAGGAGCGTCGGGAGGAGGAGTTGCGCGTGGCCGAGATCAAGGTAGAGAAGAGTCTGTCCGTCGAGGAATCAGCGGTGGAGTACCAACGCGAGCTCTGGCGCAGCCACTACTAGGAGTACTACAACCTTGAGGTCGGCGCCGAGGACGAGGACGAGGACGAGGTAGACTTCAGCAGGGGGGACACGGAGTCCACCAACGGCGGCATGTCGCCAGGACAAGTCATCGACGTCTCATCTCACACCGGCGATGCATAGGCTGGCGCGACGGTAGATTTGCTAAAATTATGCATACATAGGCTTTGTTTTTAATGCTGGTCTTTTGTTGGTGCAATGTTTAGGTCAACTGGCTCTGTTTAATTACTAAAATTGCTCGATTCGGTAAGTGTGGTCTCTCTGCTGTATGCTCTTTTGTGTGCCCAAATTAGCAAGCGATGTTAAATTATGCAATGACGTACCCGGGGAAATTTCCACCAAAATTTGAATTATCAAACTCATCCCATGCGCGTAAAGCAGAAGAATCGTTTGCGATGCACACAATCGTTCAAAGTGAATGGTCCGGCGGCACCGCGTGCAAAGTTTCCCTCCACATTTCCAAAACTTTTGCCTACCGCCAAAATATCTACCCCCGCCCCCTCCTCCCTTCCCCACCCCCTTTTCTCCTTGACCACAAGTCACATTTCCCCTGTTTCCTCCTTCCTTCCTAAGCTATATCCGGTTCCTCGCTCTCGCCGTCTCGCATCCTACCGCCGGGGTCGCCATGGTCTTCTTCAAAGACCTCTCCAGCGGTTCCTCCTCCGGCGATGACTCCTTCACCACCCGGGTATGCCTCTCTTCTCTCTCTCGGGCTATGACTTGGAATGAAGGATTTTTACCCAGCGGTCGATTTGAGACATTTCTTCCTCTTGTAGCTCCCTAGGACCATTAGTGGCAACGAATGGAGCGGGGTGGCTAAAGTTTCTGGCATGTGCAAAGAAGGTTAGACCCTCTTTCGTTGTTACAAATCATTTGTTAGATGTGATTCAGACACTGTCATGGTCCCAACCCATTCATACCACACCTTCAACCAAACGCATCCTAAGACAGTGTCACAGTTTGTACCTAGTATCTTAAATTGTTGCCATCTCATCAGCGGTGCCATTAGAAAATTATTTGGCACCGCTTCAGCAGTTTGTGCCGCCAACTTTGGTCCACACATCCGAGTAGCCAAGCAGTAAAATACTAAATCTTTATGGCACGAAGGAAGTGGGCATCGAGCAACTACGTGCTCCGAAGTTCAGGTCCCTGATTTTTTCCGCTGCATCGGCTCGTCAGTGCAGGGCACCGGTGCGAGATGTAGCAACAGTTGTCTTTACCACAGTTTTGGCATACATAGTGGATGGCCTTAGTGCTATTAGTTCTATGTTACTTAATTTGTGCATGTAAACACCTGTTAGTATCAATTTGTTGTCATCCAAACACTGTCGCTATGCTGTTGCAGTTATATTTAGCTTCCTCGTAAAATGTTCAATTTGTTATTTATTGTACATGAGTAAGAACCTGTAGCGTTGTTGTAGTTAATTATAGCTTCTGATGTTCCAGAATTTGGTTGTTGTCTCAGTAGCAATTAATTAATTTGCACATTGATCTTTTTGAGAAGATATGTCATAATTAACATGTTTCTTCAGTTTTTCAAAATAAGCATTGGTGATTTTCTATGTTGCTATAAACCCATTTCCCATACAATTGTTACTGATCTAGTTTTCAATATTATAGGATGAACGGAAGTGTTCTTACTTAGAGTGGGTTGATCAAGAGTGGCCACAGTCTTTGAAGATGTGCCTAGCGAAGCTCTGGAGCATGTATGAGGAAGAGAACAGACGTAGGCTTAGAGAAACTGTTGTCAACACTGAAGAATATTTGAAGATGCGGGATAAAAAGTTGAAGGTGGAGAATGAGCTCAGATTTTTTTAAATCAGACTTTTCTAAGATGGTGTTGGCGAAGGAGGAGGCACTTTCCCAGTTGGCCCGTGCAAAACAGGTTCTTACTATACTGAAAGCAGAGGTGGATAAGACGAGCCTGGATGATCTCGATTAGGGAAATGAATATATTGTTCTAATATTGTTCTTATGAAATTGAACTAGCTATATGTTGTACTGTGTTGTTTTCATGTAGCTATCATACTGTGATGTTATAATATATTTATGTGCATGATATGAAATTGGCAAACAGCTGTTTGATATGAAATGTAAATTTGCATAATACTGGAATTATTAATTGTAAACTAATAAACCTGCTAAATGTCTCATGGAACTTTGCAAACGGTTCTAGCAGTAAAAGCGCTTGTGATGGATAGCCCAATGCCACACAGTTTTCTTCATCAAATCGTGTGTGATGTAGTTGATAAAAGCAAACAGTTAACCAAGGCAGAGCGTGTGTGATAGTTACACCTTTCACATACGAGCCTACACATAAAACTGTGTGGGATGTACATACGAACGGAAACCTTTTCCCTGGATTGACTGTGTGGGATGTACATAAGAACAGAAACGTATTCCTTGGATTGACTGTGTGTGATATACATACGAATGGAAACGTTTTCCCTGGATTGACTGTGTGGGATGTACATAAGAACGGAAACATATTCCTTGGATTGCCTGTGTGTGATATACATACCTACGGAAATGTTATTCTGAGATTCACCGTGTGGGATGTACATACCTACGGAAATATTTTTCTGGGATTCACCGTGTGGGATGTACATACCTACGGAAATGATTGGGTTTCGATACTTCGCCCGATCGCACACGAGCTCATTTGGTGTCCCAGGAGGGCCTATCCCCGACGATTTCTGGGTCGTGTGGGAAAGACCCCCCTATTGCCCACACTCACTTGGCGACGGTTCCAAATGCCATCGCGGAAAGGGGTTCAAACTCGTTTGTATAGCACCAACGCGTACTAGTGTTTATAGTTTGGTGGCAGTGATTGAAGAACTCTGTCAATGACACTATCATCCAGAAGGTTAACTCCTAGCTGAGTCAAGTGGTTATGGTACCCAGACATTTTGAGTATGTGTTCACTGACAAAACTGTTCTCCTCCATCTTGCAGCTATAGAACTTGTTGGAGACTTCATATCTCTCAACTCAAGCATTTGCTTGAAATATTAACTTCAACTCCTGGAACATCTCATATGCTCCATGATGTTCAAAGCATCTTTGAAGTCCCGATTATATGTTGTAAAGCATGGCACACTGAACTATCGAGTAGTCATCAGATTTAGCTTGCCAGACATTCATAATGTCCGGAGTTGCTCCTACAGCAGGCCTTGCACCTAGCGGTGCATCAAGGACGTAATTCTTCTGTGCAGCAATGAGGATAATCCTCAAGTTACGGACCTAGTCTGTGTAGTTGCTACCACCATCTTTCAACTTAGCTTTCTCTAGGAACGCATTAAAATTCAAGGGAACGGTAGCACGGGCCATTGATCTACAACATAGATATGCAAAAACTATCAGGACTAAGTTCATGATAAATTTAAGTTCAATTAATCATATTACTTAACAACTCCCACTTAGATAGACATCCCTCGAGTCATCTAAATGATCACATGATCCATATCAACTAAACCATGTCCGATCATCACGTGAGATGGAGTAGTTTTCAATGGTGAACATCTCTATGTTGATCATATCTACTATACGATTCACGATCAACCTTTCGGTCTCAGTGTTCCGAGGCCATGTCTGTACATGCTAGGCTCATCAAGTTTAACCCGAGTATTCTGCACGTGCAAAACTATCTTGCACCCATTGTATGTGAACGTAGAGCTTATCACACCCGATCATCATGTGGTGTCTCGGCACGATGAACTATCACAACGGTGCATACTCAGGGAGAACACTTATACCTTGAAATTTTAGTGAGGGATCATCTTATAATGCTATCGCCATACTAAGCAAAATAAGATGCATAAAAGATAAACATCATATGCAATCAAAATATGTGACATGATATGGCCATCATCATCTTGTGCCTTTGATCTCCATCTCCAAAGCACCGTCATGATCTCCATCGTCATCGGCTTGACACCTTGATCTCCATCGTAGTGTCGTTGTTGTCTCGCCAACTATTGCTTCTACAACTATCGCTAACGCATAGTGATAAAGTCAAGCAATTACATGGCGATTGCATTTCATACAATAAAGCGACAACCATAAGGCTCCTGCCAGTTGCCGATAACTTTTACAAAACATGATCATCTCATACAATAACGTATATCACATCATGTCTTGACCATATCACATCACAACATGCCCTGCAAAAACAAGTTAGACGTCCTCTACTTTGTTGTTGCAAGTTTTACGTGGCTGCTACGAGCTTCTAGTAAGAATCGTTCTTACCTACGCATCAAAACCACAACGATGTTTCGTCAAGTGTGTTGTTTTAATCTTCAACAAGGACCGGCCGTAGTCAAATTCGATTCAACTTAAGTTGGAGAAACAGACACCCGCTAGCCACCTTTATGCAAAACAAGTTGCATGTCTGTCGGTGGAACGAGTCTCATGAACGTGGTCATGTAAGGTTGGTCCAGGATGCTTCATCCAACAATACCGCCGAATCAAAATAAGACATTGGTGGTAAGCAGTACGACTATGATCGCCCACAACTCTTTGTGTTCTACTCGTGCATATCATCTACGCATAAACCTAGCTCTGATACCACTATTGGGAAATGTAGCTTGCAATTTCAAAAAAATTCCTACGATCATGCAAGATCTATCTAGGAGATGCATAGCAACGAGAGGGGGAGAGTGTGTCTACGTACCCTCGTAGACCGAAAGCGGAAGCGTTAGTTTAGCGCGGCTGATGTAGTCGAACGTCTTCACGATCCAACCGATCAAGTACCGAACGTACGGCACCACCGAGTTCAGCACACGTTCAGCTCGATAACGTCCCTCGAACCCTTGATCCAGCAAAGTGTTGAGGGAGAGTTTCGTCAGCACGACGGCGTGGTGACTGATACGTCTCCATCGTATCTACTTTTCCAAACACTTTTGCCCTTGTTTTGGACTCTAACTTGCATGATTTGAATGGAACTAACCCGGACTGATGCTGTTTTCAGCAGAATTGCCATGGTGTTATTTTTGTGCAGAAACAAAAGTTCTCGGGATGGCCCGAAACTTCACGAATATTATTTTTGGAAATAATAAAAAATACTGGCAAAAGAATCAAGGCCAGGGGCCCACACCCTGTCCACGAGGGTGGGGGCGCGCCTGCCCCCCTGGGCGCGCCCTTGCCTCGTGGGCCCCCTGGAGCTCCACCAACCTCAACTCCAACTCTATATATTCGTGTTCGGGGAGAAAAAAATCAGAGAGAAGGATTCATCGCGTTTTACGATACGGAGCCGCCGCCAAGCCCTAATCTCTCTCGGGAGGGCTGATCTGGAGTCCGTTCGGGGCTCCGAAGAGGGGAATCCGTCGCCATCGTCATCATCAACCATCCTCCATCACCAATTTCATGATGCTCACCGCCGTGCGTGAGTAATGCCATCGTAGGCTTGCTAGACGGTGATGGGTTGGATGAGATTTATCAGGTAATCGAGTTAGTTTTGTTAGGGTTTGATCCCTAGTATCCACTATGTTATGAGATTGATGTTGTTATCACTTTGCTATGCTTAATGCTTGTCAGTAGGGCCCGAGTGCCATGATTTCAGATCTGAACCTATTATGTTTTCATGAATATATGTGAGTTCTTGATCCTATCTTGCAAGTCATTAGTCACCTACTATGTGTTATGATCCGGCAACCCCGAAGTGACAATAATCGGGACCCCTCCCGGTGATGACCGTAGTTTGAGGAGTTCATGTATTCACTATGTGTTAATGCTTTGGTCCGGTACTCTATTAAAAGGAGGCCTTAATGATACGTCTCCAACATATCTATAATTTTTTATTGCTTCATGCTATATTATATTCTGTTTTGGATGATTAATGGGCTTTGTTATACACTTTTATATTATTTTTTGGACTAACCTATTAACTAGAGGCCCAGCCCAAATTTCTGTTTTTTGCCTATTTCAGAGTTTCGTATAAAAAGAATATCAAACGGAGTCCAAACGGAATGAAACCTTCGGGAACATGATTTTCGGAACAAACGTGATCCAGAGGACTTGGAGTCTACGTCAAGAAATCAACCAGGAGAGCATGAGGCAGGGGGCGGGCCTACCCCCCCTGGGCACGCCCTCCACCCTTGTGGGGCCCACGTTGCTCCACCTACGTACTTCTTCCTCCTATATATACCTCCGTACCACCAAACCAACAGATGCATCCACGAAAACCTAATTCCACCGCCGCAACCTTCTGTACCCATGAGATCCCATCTTGGGGCCTTTTCCGGCGTCCTGCCGGAGGGGGCATTGATCACGGAGGGCTTCTACATCAACACCATAGCCTCTCAGATGATGTGTGAGTAGTTTACCTCAGACCTTCAGGTCCATAGTTATTAGCGAGATGGCTTCTTCTCTCTTTTTGGATCTCAACACAAAGTTCTCCACGATTCTCGTGGAGATCTATTCGATGTAATCTTCTTTTGCGGTGTGTTTGTTGAGACCGATGAATTGTGGGTTTATGATCAAGTTTATCTATGAACAATATTAGAATCTCCTCTGAATTCTTTTATGTATGATTGGTTATCTTTGCAAGTCTCTTCGAATTATCAGTTTGGTTTGGTCTACTAGATTGATCTTTCTTGCAATGGGAGAAGTGCTTAGCTTTGGGTTCAATCTTGCGGTGTCCTTTCCCAGTGACAGCAAGGGCAGCAAGGCACGTATTGTATTGTTGCCATCGAGGATAACAAGATGGGGTTTATATCATATTGCATGAGTTTATCCCTCTACATCATGTCATCTTACTTAAAGCATTACTCTGTTCTTTGAACTTAATACTCTAGATGCATGCTGGATAGCGGTCGATGTGTGGAGTAATAGTAGTAGATGCAGGCAGGAGTCGGTCTACTTGTCACGGACGTGATGCCTATATACATGATCATACCTAGATATTCTCATAACTATGCTCAATTCTATCCATTGCTCAACAGTAATTTATTCACCCACCGTAATACTTATGCTCTTGAGAGAAGCCGCTAGTGAAACCTATGGCCCCCGGGTCTATTTTCCATCATATTAATCTTACAACACTTAGCTATTTTTACTGCCTTTTATTTTACTTTGCATCTTTATTATAAAAATACCAAAAATATTATCTTATCATATCTATTAGATCTCACTTTCGTAAGTGACCGTGAAGGGATTGACAACCCCTTTATTGCGTTGGTTGCGAGGTTTTTATTTGTTTGTGTAGGTGCGAGGGACTTGAGCGTGGCCTCCTTCTGGATTGATACCTTGGTTCTCAAAAACTGAGGGAAATACTTACGCTACTTTACTGCATCACCCTTTCCTCTTCAAGGGAAAACCAACGCAGTGCTCAAGAGGTAGCAAGAAGGATTTCTGGCGCCGTTGCCGGGGAGTCTACGCAAAAGTCAAGACATACCAAGTACCCATCACAAACTCTTATCTCCCGCATTACATTATTTGCCATTTGCCTCTCGTTTTCCTCTCCCCCACTTCACCCTTGCCGTTTTATTTGCCCTCTCTCCGTTCGCCTCTTTTTTGCTCGCTTCTTGTTTGCTCATGTGTTGGATTGCTTGCTTGTCACGATGGCTCAAGATAATACTAAATTATGTGACTTTACCAATATCAACAACAATGATTTTCTTAGCACTCCGATTGCTCCTCTTACCGATACTGAATCTTGTGAAATTAATGATGCTTTGTTGAATCTTGTCATGAAAGATCAATTCGCCGGCCTTCCTAGTGAAGATGCCGCTACCCATCTAAATAGCTTCGTTGATTTGTGTGATATGCAAAAGAAGAAAGATGTGGACAATGATATTGTTAAATTGAAGCTATTTCCTTTTTCGCTTAGAGATCGTGCTAAAGCTTGGTTTTCGTCTTTGCCTAAAAATAGTATTGATTCTTGGAATAAGTGCAAAGATGCTTTTATCTCTAAATATTTTCCTCCCGCTAAGATCATCTCTCTTAGAAACGATATTATGAATTTTAAGCAACTTGATCATGAACATGTTGCACAAGCTTGGGAGAGGATGAAATTAATGATACGTAATTGCCCTACACATGGTTTGAATTTGTGGATGATTATACAAAAAATTTATGCCGGATTGAATTTTGCTTCTAGAAATCTTTTAGATTCCACCGCGGGAGGCACTTTTATGGAAATCACTTTAGGAGAAGCTACTAAACTCCGATAATATTATGGTTAAATATTCTCAATGGCACACTGAAAGATCTACTAGTAAAAAGGTGCATGCGATAGAAGAAATTAATGTTTTGAGTGGAAAGATGGATGAACTTATGAAATTATTTGCTAATAAAAGTGTTCCTTCTGATCCTAATGATATGCCTTTGTCTACTTTGATTGAAAATAATAATGAATCTATGGATGTGAATTTTGTTGGTAGGAATAATTTTGGTAACAACGCGTATAGAGGAAACTTTAATCCTAGGCCGTATCCTAGTAATTCCTCTAATAATTATGGTAATTCCTACAACAACTCTTATGGAAATTTTAATAAGATGCCCTCTGAATTTGAGACTAGTGTTAAGGAGTTTATGAATTCACAAAAGAATTTCAATGCTTTGCTTGAAGAAAAATTGCTTAGAGTTGATGATTTAACTAGGAACGTAGATAGAATTTCTCTTGATGTTGATTCCCTGAAACTTATATCTATTCCACCTAAGCATGATATCAATGAGTCTCTCAAAGCCATGAGAATTTCCATTGATGAGTGCAAAGAAAGAACCGCTAGGATGCGTGCTAAGAAAGATCGCTTTGTGAAGGCGTGTTCTTCTAGTTTTGTGAGAATAAAGATGAAGATCTAAAAGTTATTGATGTGTCCCCTATTAAATATTTGTTTTGCAATATGAATCTTGATAATGATGGGACTGAATATGAGCCACCTTTACCTAGAAGGCGTTCCAAAAATTCGGAGTTTTAAGATCTTGATGCAAAAATTGGTAAAAGTGGGATTGAAGAGATCAAAACTCTAAATATTAATGAACCCACTATTTTGGATTTCAAGGAATTTCATTATGATAATTTCTCTTTGATAGATTGTATTTCCTTGTTACAATCCGTGTTAAATTATCCACATGTTTATAGTCAACATAATGCTTTTACTAAACATATCGTTGATGCTTTGATGCAATCTTATGAAGAAAAACTTGAGTTGGAAGTTTCTATCCCTAGAAAATTTTATGATGAGTTGGAACCTACTATTAAAATCAAAATTAAAGATCATGAATGCTATGCTTTGTGTGATTTGGGTGCTAGTGTTTCCACGATTCCAAAAACTTTGTGTGATTTGCTAGGTTTCCGTGAATTTGATGATTGTTCTTTGAACTTGCACCTTGCGGATTCCACCACTAAGAAACCTATGGGAAGAATTAATGATGTTCTTATTGTTGCAAATAGGAACTATGTGCCCGTAGATTTTATTGTTCTTGACATAGATTGCAATCCTTCATGTCCTATTATTATTGGTAGACCTTTCCTTAGAACGATTGGTGCAATTATTGATATGAATGAAGGAAATATTAGATTCCAATTTCCGTTAAAGAAAGGCATGGAACACTTTCCTAGAAAGAAAATTAAACTACCATATGAATCTATTATGAGAGCCACGTATGGATTGCCTACCAAAGATGGCAATACTTAGATCTATCCTTGCTTTTATGTCTAGCTAGGGGCGTTAAACGATGGCGCTTGTTGGGAGGCAACCCAATTTTATTTTTAGTTTTTTGCTTTTTGCTTCTGTTTAGGAATAAATATTTGATCTAGCCTCTGGTTAGATTTTTTTCTATGTTTTAATTAGTGTTTGTGCCAAGTTAAACCTATAGGATCTTCTTGGATGATAGTTATTTGATCTTGCTGAAAATTCCAGAAACTTTCTGTTCACGAAAACAATTATTAAAAATCACCAGAACGTGATAAAATACTGATTCCAATTTCTGCTGATCAATAAACAAATTGTCTAGGTCTCCTTATTTTGGTAGATTTTTTGGAGTTCCAGAAGTTTGCGTTAGTTACAGATTACTACAGACTGTTCTGTTTTTGACAGATTCTGTTTTTCGTGTGTTGTTTGCTTATTTTGATGAATCTATGGCTAGTAAAATAGTTTATAAACCATAGAGAAGTTGGAATACATTAGGTTTAACACCAGTATAAATAAAGAATGAGTTCAATGCAGTACCTTGAAGTGGTGTTTTGTTTTCTTTCGCTAACGGAGCTCACGAGATTTTCTGTTAAGTTTTGTGTTGTGAAGTTTTCAAGTTTTAGATTTGATGGATTATGGAACCAGGAGTGGTAAGAGCCTAAGCTTGGGGATGCCCATGGCACCCCAAGATAATCTAAGGACACCAAAAAGCTAAATCTTGGGGATGCCCCAGAAGGCATCCCCTCTTTCGTCTACTTTCATCGGTAACTTTACTTGGAGCTATATTTTTATTCACCACATGATATGTGTTTTGCTTGGAGCGTCTTGTATGATTTGAGTATTTTCTTTTTAGTATACCACAATCATCTTTGCTGTACACACCTTTTGAGAGAGACACACATCATTCGGATTTTATTAGAATACTCTATGCGCTTCGCTTATATCTTTTGAGCTATATAGTTTTGCTCTAGTGCTTCACTTATATCTTTTAGAGCACGGCGGTGGTTCTGTTTTATAGAAACTGTTATTCTCTCATGCTTCACTTATATTATTTTGAGAGTCTTAAACAGCATGGTAATCTGCTTAAATAGGAAAATTAATCCTAATATGCTAAGTATTCAAGACTAGTAAAAACTTTCTTATGAGTGTGCTGAATACTAAGAGAAGTTTGATGCTTGATGATTGTTTTGAGATATGGAGGTAGCGATATTAAAGTTGTGCTAGTTGAGTAGTTGTGAAATTGAGAAATACTTGTGTTGAAGTTTGCAAGTCCCGTAGCATGCACGTATGGTAAACGTTATGTAACAAATTTGAAACATGAGGTGTTCTTTGATTGTCTTCTTTATGAGTGGCGGTCGGGGACGAGCGATGGTCTTTTCCTACCAATCTATCCCCCTAGGAGCATGCGTGTAGTGCTTGGTTTTTGATGACTTGTAGATTTTTGCAATGAGTATATGAGTTCTTTATGACTAATGTTAAGTCCATGGATTATACACACTCTTACCCTTCCATCATTGCTAGCCTCTACGGTACCGTGCATTGCCCTTTCTCACATTGAGAGTTGGTGCAAACTTCGCCAGCGCATCCAAACCCCGTGATATGATACGCTCTATCACACATAAACCTCCTTATATCTTCCTCAAAACAGCCACCATACCTACCTATTATGGCATTTCCATAGCCATTCCGAGATATATTGCCATGCAACTTTCCACCGTTCCGTTTATCATGACACGTTCATCATTGTCATATTGCTTTGCATGATCATGGAGTTGACATCGTATTTGTGGCAAAGCCACCGTTCATAATTTTTCATACATGTCACTCTTGATTCATTGCCTATCCCGGTATACCGCCGGAGGCACTCATATAGAGTCATACCTTGTTCTAGTATCGAGTTGTAATCATTGAGTTGTAAATAAATAGAAGTGTGATGATCATCATTCATAGAGCATTGTCCCAATAAAAAAAGGGAGGCCCAAAAAAAGGGACAATGCTACAATCCTTTTTTTCACACTTGTGCTTTAAAGTAGCACCATGATTTTCATGATAGAGAGTCTCTTGTTTTGTCACTTTCATATACTAGTGGGAATTTTTCATTATAGAACTTGGCTTGTATATTCCAACAATGGGCTTCTTCAAATGCCCTAGGTCTTCGTGAGCAAGCAAGTTGGATGCACACCCACTTAGTTTCTTTTGTTGAGCTTTCATGCATTTATAGCTCTAGTGCATCTGTTGCATGGCAATCCCTACTCCTTGCATTAACATCAATCGATGGGCATCTCCACAGCCCGTTGATATTAGCCGCGTTGATGTGAGACTTTCTCCTTTTTTGTCTTCTCCACATAACCCCCATCATTATATTCTATTCCACCCATAGTGCTATAGCCATGGCTCACGCTCATGTATTGCGTGAAGGTTGAAAAAGTTTGAGATTACTAAAGTATGAAACAATTGCTTGGCTTGTCATCGGGGTTGTGCATGATGAGAGCATTCTTGTGTGACGAAAATGGAGCATGACTAAACTATATGATTTTGTAGGGATGAACTTTCTTTGGCCATGTTATTTCGAGAAGACATAATTGCTTAGTTAGTATGCTTGAAGTATTATTGTTTTTATGTCAACATTAAACTTTTATCTTGAATATTTCGGATCTGAATATTCATACCACAATTAAGAGGGTTACATTAAAAAAATATGCCAAGTAGCATTCCGCATAAAAAACTTTGTTTTTATCATTTACCTACTCGAGGACGAGCAGGAATTAAGCTTGGGGATGCTTGATACGTCTCCAACGTATCTATAATTTTTGATTGCTTCATGCTATATTATATTCTGTTTTGGATGATTAATGGGATTTGTCATACACTTTTATATTATTTTTTGGACTAACCTATTAACCGGAGACCCAGCCCAAATTGCTGTTTTTTGCCTATTTCAGAGTTTCGCAGAAAAAGAATATCAAACGGAGTCCAAACGGAATGAAACCTTCGGGAACGTGATTTTCGGAACAAACGTGATCCAGAGGACTTGGAGTCTACGTCAAGAAATCAACCAGGAGAGCACGAGGCAGGGGGCGCGCCTACCCCCCTCCCCCGGGCACGCCCTCCACCCTCGTGGGGCCCATGTTGCTCCACCGACGTACTTCTTTCTCCTATATATACCTACGTACCCCCAAACCAACAGAAGCATTCACAAAAACTTAATTCCACCGCCGCAACCTTCTGTACCCGTGAGATCCCATCTTGGGGCCTTTTCCGGCGTCCTGCCGGAGGGGGCATTGATCACGGAGGGCTTCTACATCAACACCATAGCCTCTCCGATGATGTGTGAGTAGTTTACCTCAGACCTTCGGGTCCATAGTTATTACCTAGATGGCTTCTTCTCTCTTTTTGGATCTCAATACAAAGTTCTCCACGATTCTCGTGGAGATCTATTCGATGTAATCTTCTTTTGCGGTGTGTTTGTTGAGACCGATGAATTGTGGGTTTATGATCAAGTTTATCTATGAGCAATATTTGAATCTCCTCTGAATTCTTTTATGTATGATTGGTTATCTTTGCAAGTCTCTTCGAATTATCAGTTTTGTTTGGCCTACTAGATTGATCTTTCTTGCAATGGGAGAAGTGCTTAGCTTTGGGTTCAATCTTGCGGTGTCCTTTCCCAGTGACAGCAGGGGCAGCAAGGCACGTATTGTATTGTTGCCATCGAGGATAACAAGATGGGGTTTATATCATATTGCATGAGTTTATCCCTCTACATCATGTCATCTTACTTAAAGCGTTACTCTGTTCTTTGAACTTAATACTCTAGATGCATGCTGGATAGCGGTCGATGTGTGGAGTAATAATAGTAGATGCAGGCAGGAGTCGGTCTACTTGTCACGGACGTGATGCCTATATATATGATCATACCTAGATATTCTCATAACTATGCTCAATTCTATCAATTGCTCAACAGTAATTTATTCACCCACCATAATACTTCTGCTCTTGAGAGAAGCCACTAGTGAAACCTATGGCCCCCGGGTCTATTTTCCATCATAGTAATCTTACAACACTTAGCTATTTTTATTGCCTTTTATTTTACTTTGCATCTTTATTATAAAAATACCAAAAATATTATCTTATCATATCTATCAGATCTCACTTTCGTAAGTGACCGTGAAGGGATTGACAACCCCTTTATTGTGTTGGTTTCGAGGTTTTTATTTGTTTGTGTAGGTGCAAGGGACTTGAGCGTGGCCTCCTACTGGATTGATACCTTGGTTCTCAAAAATTGAGGGAAATACTTACGCTACTTTACTGCATCACCCTTTCCTCTTCAAGGGAAAACCAACGCAGTGCTCAAGAGGTAGCACTTAATATCCTTTAGTTTCCATTAGGACCCCGCTGCCACGGGAGGGTAGGACAAAAGATGTCATGCAAGTTCTTTTCCATAAGCACGTATGACTATATTCTGAATACATGCCAACATTACATTGATGAATGTGAGCTAGTTCTGTGTCACCCTATGTTATAACTATTGCATGAATAATCGCATCCGGCATAATTCTCCATCACCGATCCAATGCCTACGAGCTTTTCACATATTGTTCTTCGCTTATTTACTTTTCCGTTGCTATTGTTACAATCACTACAAAACTATCACTGTTACTTTTGCCACCGTTACCGTTACTTCCATACTACTTTGCTACTAAATACTTTGCTGCAGATACTAAGTTATCCAGGTGTGGTTGAATTTACAACTCAACTGCTAATACTTGAGAATATTCTTTGGCTCCCCTGTGTCGAATCAATAAATTTGGGTTGAATACTCTACCCTCGAAAATTGTTGCGATCCCCTATACTTGTGGGTTATCAAGACTATTTTCTGGCGCCGTTGCCGGGGAGCATAGCTCTATTCTTTGATTCACTTGGGGTTTATATCTGCTGATCACTATGAGGAACTTCAAAGACGAGAAAACCAAAATTTATCCCTCAACTACGAGGGGAGGTAAGGAACTGCCATCTAGCTCTGCACTTGATTCACCTTCTGTTTTGAGTAAGCTTGCGACACCTACGCCTGCTTCTGCTATTAATTCTGATATGTCGCATGTTATTGATGATGCCACTTCTGCTATGCATGATACTTATGATGAAACTACTTCTATGCTTGATACTACTGTGCCACTAGGTGAATTTCTTGATGAACAACTTGCTAGGGCTAGAGAGAATGAAATTATTGAAATTGAAAAAATGATGAAAGTGATGATGAAGACTCTCCCCCTAGATATGAATTGCCTATTGTGCCTGAGGGTTATGTTATGGATGCAGAAACTGCTAGAGACTTTCTTGCTTGCAATGATAGAAGTGATCTTAAGAAATTATTAGCTAACCTGAAAGAAAAAACTCTGAATGCTAGAATGAAATATGATCCTGCTTATGCTACTTCACATATCTTTGTTACTGATAAGGATTATGAATTCTCTGTTGATCCTGATATAATTACCTTGGTTGAATCTGATCCTTTTTTATGGCTATGAATCTGAAACTGTTGTGGCACATCTTACTAAATTAAATGATATAGCCACCCTGTTCACTAATGATGAGAAAACCCGCTACTACTATATCCTTAAATTATTTCCGTTCTCATTAAAGGGTGATGCTAAAACTTGGTTTAATTCTCTTGATCTTGGTTGTGTGCGTAGTCCCCAGGATATGATTTATTACTTATTTGCTAAATATTTCCCCGCTCATAAGAAACAAGCTGCTTTGAGGGAAATATATAATTTTGTGCAAATTGAAGAAGAGAGTCTCCCACAAGCTTGGGGGAGGCTTCTCCAATTACTTAATGCTTTGCCTGATCATCCTCTCAAGAAAAATGAAATACTTGATATCTTTTATAATGGACTAACCGATGCTTCCAGAGACCACCTGGATAGTTGTGCTGGTTGTGTTTTCAGGGAAAGAACTGTTGATGAAGCTGAAATTCTATTGAATAATATGTTGACCAATGAAAATAATTGGACACTTCCTGAACCAACTCATAAGCCAACTCCGAAGAAAAGGGGTATTCTATTTCTCAGTCCTGAAGATATGCAAGAGGCAAAGAAATCTATGAAAGAAAAAGGTATTAAAACTGAAGATGTTAAGAATTTACCTCCTGTTGAAGAAATACATGGTCTTGATTCATTACCTATTGAAGAAACATACGGTCTTGATAACCCGACACGGGTAGTAAAGGTAAATTCTCTCTATAGATATGATAAAGCTGAAATCCCTCCTACCAAGTTTGCTAGCCAATGTTTGGATGAGTTTGATAACTTTATGGTTAAGCAAGAAGATTTTAATGCTTATTTTGGTAGAGAATTAAAATGCAATGCTTATATGATTGAACATTTGGGTGATTATATGTCTAGAGTTAAAGGTGAACTTAAACTCATTAGTAAATATGTTTCTATGGTTACCACTCAAGTAGAACAAGTACTTAAAGCTCAGAATGATTTGCTCAATGAATTGAATAGTAAGAATAATGACTTTGCTGTTAGAGTTGCAACTAGAGGGGGTAAAGTGACTCAGGAACCTTTGTATCCTAAAGGTCACCCTAAGAGAATTGAGCAGGATTCTCAAAGAAATAATATTGATACACCTAGTCCTTCTAAAAGGAAGAAAAAGAAGAATGATAGGACCTTGCATGCTTCTAGTGAACCTATTGTTGACACACCTGAGAATCCCAATGATATTTCTATTTCTGATATTGAAACACAATCTGGTGATGAACATGAACCTGGAGATAATGTTAATGATGATGTTCATGTTAATGCTCAACCTAGCAATGATAATGATGTAGAAATTGAACCTGTTGTTGATCTTGATAACCCACAATCAAAGAATCAACGTTATGATAAGAGAGACTTTGTTGCTAGGAAGCACGGTAAAGAAAGAGAACCATGGGTTCAGAAACCCATGCCTTTTCCTCCCAAACCATCCAAGAAAAAGGATTTTGAGGATTTTGAGCGCTTTGCTGAAATGATTAGACCTATCTTTTTGCGTATGCGTTTTACTGATATGCCTAAAATGAATCCTTATGCTAAATATATGAAGGATATTGTTACAAATAAAAGGAAGATACCGGAAGCTGAAATTTCCACCATGCTTGCTAATTATACTTTTAAAGGTGGAATATCTAAGAAACTTGGAGATCCAGGAGTACCCACTATACCATGCTCCATTAAAAGAAATTATGTTAGAACTGCTTTATGCGATCTTGGAGCCGGTGTTAGTGTTATGCCTCTCTCTTTATATCGTAGACTTGATTTGAATAAGTTGACACCTACTGAAATATCTTTGCAAATGGCCGATAAATCAACTGCTATACATGTCGGTATTTGTGAGGATGTGCCTGTTGTGGTTGCAAATGTTACTATTTTAACGGACTTTGTTATTCTTGATATTCCTGAGGACGATAGTATGTCTATTATTCTTGGAAGACCCTTTTTAAATACTGCAGGGGCTGTTATTGATTGCAACAAAGGCAATGTCACTTTTCATGTTAATGGTAATGAGCATACGGTACACTTTCCGAGGAAGCAACCTCAAGTCCACAGTATCAATTCTATTGGAAAAATTCCATCGATTATCAATGGAGGTTTTGAATTTCCTCTTCCTAATGTCAAGAAGAAATATGATATTCTTATTGTTGGGGATGTGCATATCCCCGTTGAGGTAACCTAGTGTTATTTGAAATTTCTCCGGTTCCATGTTATTTGGAATGAGTTTGTTAACAAGACTTGATCAACCTTGTTAATGGATTCCTCTTGATGAGCATGAGATGGATGAAGTTAGAAAGCACAACCTTCTGTACCCTCCTTTTACTTTCTGTTATTTAGATTAAATAAAGCAAAAATAGTATTTTTCTGTCTGTTTTCTGAATTATCCGTGCAATAAAAAAATACCCCAAAAGTAAAAGTTCTCCAAATGCCCCGAATTGAAATATGATTTTTTCTAGAATATTTGAGAATATCTGGCACTAAGAACACAGCAGGGGGAGCAAGCACTTGGCCACGAGGGTCCAGGGCGCGCCCCCTGCCTCGTGGGCCCATGGTTGCTCCCCTCCACTTATTCCAGCCACCACACACTCCTTCTTCCTCCCAAAAAAATCACAACCAGCTCAAGCACGAGTTCTTACTTATTTTGCTGCGATTTTCGATCTCCTAGCTCAAAGCTCCCCTCACAAAACTGCTTTGGGGGATTGCTCTTCCGTATGTGACTCCTCCGATGGTCCAATTAGTTTTTGTTCTAGTGCTTTATTCATTGCAAATTTTTGCTGCTTAGGTGACCCTGTTCTTGAGCTTGCATGTCAAATTTATTTGGTCCCAAGTAGTTCTAATGCTTGATATAGTCTCTAGGCACTTGTGGGAGTAGTTGCTATCAATTGTGTTGAGTTTGGTTCACTTTTATTTGAAGTTACTAAAAATTTCAGAAATTTTCAGAAAATGATGAAGAGATTTTTGAGGGGCTCTTCGAGCCGAAGCTCAAAGGATAAGCAAAGTGAAGAAGAAGAGAGGCCCAATATAATCTCCCTCGCACCGCGGAGGTTCGGCCATGTGAATGGCCTTGTGATGATTTCTTGAGAGCAGCAGGGATTTATGATGATTTTTATGAGTTGGCTGAGAATGCAGGCCTCACCGACTTCCTCCGTGACCAACGCGAACAGTATCTCTTACTCACTAATATCTTTGTGCAAAATTTTCATTTCCATGCTAGGAGGTCACCACCTTCGGTGGATTTTTATTTATACGATGAGTATAAGGAGATGCCCCTCTCTGAATTTTGTGAGGTTTGCAAATTGCCCTTTTCGGGCAGCGTAGAGGAACCACATCGTAACGATGTGGAGGGGTTTATTGATACAATTGTTGTAGGGGAAACTAGGAAGGTTTCCGATGCAAGAATTACTAGCATACATTTTCCTGTCCTATGTTACTTTGCAATTTTTGCTAGTAGATGCTTGATTGGTCGCGGAAACTGTGGCAACCTAAGTGCCCCTGATATTGTTCTTTTGTGCCATGCCCTGTTTCGTGATGACACATTTAGTATGGGCGCTATTGTTGCAAAGCGGTTAAATCTTAATCGTACTAAAGGCCCCATCTTGGGAGGCATCTTCGCCTCGCGCCTCGCTGCATACTTTAACATACCTATTAGGCATTATGAGAAAGAAGAAAAGTTGTTGCCTCCTGTTTTTCTAGACTACAAGAGTATGGTTGCACATGATTTCATTGTTAAGAACAAAAAAGTAGCGTAACTATAGACTGATATTTGATAAAAATCACCTTGAGACTATTACTTTGCCTGCTCCTTCCTTGTTTGACTTATCTGCAGGCAAGTACCTGGTTCCGCTGGAGGCCATCCACGCCTACCGAAACCCCACATCAGCTATAGAGCCAGAGCCGGAACCACAATTTGAACCTTCACGACAGTCTGTTTACCAGTGGTATCCAGAGGAGATTGCCAACCAGTGGCAATCCGAGGCTCCTTCTCAGTACGACCCCAACTATAACTTTGATCCATGGGCATATACCAACTTAGGCCAAAAGTCTAAGCTTGGGGGAGTACATATTTCTCACCGACATTACATTCATATTCTCACACTCATGCTAGTTGTCAGTGCTCATACTTTTTCATTGTACAATCCATGCTAGTTTATTTTTCTTTTTATGCTTTCTTCTTGTGTGTTTGAAAAACCTTAAGAAAAAACCCAAAAAATTAGTAGTAGCTTTTAGCTAGTCTACTTTTCATGCTGTAGTAGTAATAATTAAAAGAAAACCCAAAAAGATTTCGTGTTCTTCTTTTTGCTTGTTGGGAGCTTTCCCGTGTAAATAGTTTTATTTCTTTTCTTTTCTTTGGGGATCAACGGGAGAAGACCATAATGAAAATGTTAAAGTGGCTCTTATATGCATTATTGTTGATTTAACCACGAGCCCGTATTGCCTTGTCTTCTCCTGTTTATTGAGTGCCTGCAGATTCCAGCTTAGTCCAATGCATGTGCACTATTATTATTATTGACATCGTTCGGTCGTGCAAGTGAAAGGCAATTATGACGATATATGATGGACTGATTGAGATGAGAGAAACTGATATGAACTCGACCTCTCTTGTTTTTGTAAATATGATTAGTTCATCGTTCCTGATTCAGCCTATTATGAATAAACATATTTGCAATGACAATTAGTGATTATAGTTGCTTATGCCATGCTTAATTAGCTAGGAGCTTATAATGGTTTACCTTGCGTGCCAACATGCTATTAAAATGGTTGTGATGTGGTATAGTAGGGTGGTATCCTCCTTTGAATGATTCAAGTGACTGGACTTGGCACATGTTCACGCATGTAGTTGAAACAAATCAACATAGCCTTCACGATATTTATGTTCATGGTGGATTATATCCTACTCATGCTTGGACTCAATGTTTATTAATTTTAATGCATGTTCATGACTGTTGTCGCTCTCTAGTAGGTCGCTTCCCAGTCTTTTTCTAGCCTTCACTTGTACTAAGCGGGAATACTGCTTGTGCATCCAATCCCTTAAACCCCAAAGTTATTCCATATAAGTCCACTATACCTTCCTATATGCGGTATCTACCTGCTGTTCCAAGTAAATTTGTATGTGCCAAACTCTAAACCTTCAAATAAAATTCTGTTTTGTATGCTCGAATAGCTCATGTATCAACTAGGGATGTCTGTATCTGCCATGCTAGGCGGGTTATTCTCAAGAGGAGTGGACTCCGCTCCTCACTCACGAGAAAATGGCTGGTCACCAGGATGCCCAGTCCCATGCTTTATGCAAATCAATCAAAATAATTGCAAAATAAACTCCCCCGGGACTCTTGTTAGTTGGAGGCACTCGTTGTTTCGAGCAAGCCATGGATTGATGCTTGTTGGTGGAGGGGGAGTATAAACTTTACCATTCTGTTTGGGAACCGCCTATAATGTGTGTAGCATGGAAGATATCGAGATCTCTCGGTTGTTATGTTGACAATGAAAGTATGCCGCTCAAAATATTATTCATCTCTATTTCAAAAACCGAGCTCTGGTACCTCTACAAATCCCTGCTTCCCTCTGCGAAGGGCCTATCTATTTATTTTTATGTTGAGTCATCACCCTCTTATTAAAAAGCACCAGCTGGAGAGCACCGCTGTCATTTGCATCCATTACTATTAATTTATATTGGGTATGACTATGACTGGATCACTTTTACCATGAATTACAATGTTTAGTCAGTCCTTGATCTTCAAAAGGTGCTCTGCATTTATGTTTTGCGGTCTCAGAAAGGGCTAGCGAGATACCATCTTGTTATATCATATTATGATTGTTTTGAGAAAGTGTTGTCATCCGAGATTTATTATTATTGCTCGCTAGTTGATTATGCCATTGATATGAGTAAACATGAGACCTAAGTGTTATTGTGAATATGGTTAGTCATAATCTTTGCTGAAAACTTGAATGTTGGCTTTACATATTTACAACAACAAGAGCAAACAGAGTTTGTAAAAGTTTTTCTTTATCACTTTCAGTTTATCAACAGAATTGCTTGAGGACAAGCAAAGGTTTAAGCTTGGGGGAGTTGATACGTCTCCGTCGTATCTACTTTTCCAAACACTTTTGCCCTTGTTTTGGACTCTAACTTGCATGATTTGAATGGAACTAACCCGGATTGACGCTGTTTTCAGCAGAATTGCCATGGTGTTATTTTTGTGCAGAAACAAAAGTTCTCGGAATGACCTGAAACTTCACAGAGATTATTTTTGGAAATAATAAAAAATACTGGCGAAAGAATCAAGGCCAGGGGGCCCACACCCTGTCCACGAGGGTGGGGGCGCGCCCCCCTGCCTCGTGGCCCCCCTGGAGCTCCACCGACCTCAACTCCAACTCTATATATTCGTGTTCGGGGAGAAAAAATCAGAGAGAAGGATTCACCGCGTTTTACGATACGGAGCCGCCGCCAAGCCCTAATCTCTCTCGGGAGGGCTGATCTGCAGTCCGTTCGGGGCTCCGGAAAGGGGAATCCGTCGCCATCGTCATCATCAACCATCCTCCATCACCAATTTCATGATGCTCACCGCCGTGCGTGAGTAATTCCATCGTAGGCTTGCTAGACGGTGATGGGTTGGATGAGATTTATCGGGTAATCTAGTTAGTTTTGTTAGAGTTTGATCCCTAGTATCCACTATGTTCTGAGATTGATGTTGCTATGACTTTGCTATGCTTAATGCTTGTCACTAGGGCCCGAGTGCCATGATTTCAGATCTGAACCTATTATGTTTTCATGAATATATGTGAGTTCTTGATCCTATCTTGCAAGTCATTAGTCACCTACTATGTGTTATGATCCGGCAACCCCGAAGTGACAATAATCGGGACCACTCCCGGTGATGACCATAGTTTGAGGAGTTCATGTATTCACTATGTGTTAATGCTTTGGTCCGGTACTCTATTAAAAGGAGGCCTTAATATCCCTTAGTTTCCATTAGGACCCCGCTGCCACGGGAGGGTAGGACAAAAGATGTCATGCAAGTTCTTTTCCATAAGCACGTATGACTATATTCGGAATACATGCCTACATTACATTGATGAATTGGAGCTAGTTCTGTGTCACCCTATGTTATAACTGTTGCATGAATAATCGCATCCGGCATAATTCTCCATCACCGATCCAATGCCTATGAGCTTTTCACATATTGTTCTTCGCTTATTTACTTTTCCGTTGCTATTTTTACAATCACTACAAAACTATCACTGTCACTTTTGCCACCGTTACCGTTACTTCCATACTACTTTGCTACTAAATACTTTGCTGCAGATACTAAGTTATCCAGGTGTGGTTGAATTAACAACTCAACTGCTAATACTTGAGAATATTATTTGGCTCCCCTTGTGTCGAATCAATAAATTTGGGTTGAATACTCTACCCTCGAAAACAGTTGTGATCCCCTATACTTGTGGGTTATCAGTGACGGTGATGGTGATGTGATCCGCACAGGGCGTCGCCTAAGCACTACAACAATATGACTGGGTAAACTGTGGAGGGGGGCACCGCACACGGCTAAGAGAACAATTGATGTGCTTTGGGGTGCCCCCTGCCCCCGTATATAAAGGAGGAGGGGAGGAGGCCGGCCCTAGGGGGCGCGCCATGGGGGGGACCGACTTGGACTCCTAGTCCTAGTTGGCCCCCCTTCCTTCTTTCGAAGGGGGAAGGAGAGGGAAAGGGAGAAGGAAAGGGGGCCGCTCCCCCTCCCCTTGTACAATTCGGACTGCCCATGGGGGCGCCACCCCTTGTGGGCTGCCCTCTCTCTCCCCTATGGCCCATGTTGGCCCATTACTTTCCCCAAGTGTTCCGGTAACCCCCTCGGTACTCCGATAAATACCCGAATCACTCTTAAGCCATTCTGGTGTCCGAATACTATCGTCCAATATATCAATCTTTATCTCTTGACCATTTCGAGACTCCTCGTCATGTCCGTGATCTCATCCGGGACTCCGAACAATCTTCGGTCACCAAAACACATAACTCATAATACAAATCATCATGGAACGTTAAGCGTGCGGACCCTACGGGTTCGAGAACTATGTAGACATGATCGAGACACATCTCCGTTCAATAACCAACAGCGGAACCTGGATGCTCATATTGGTTCCCACATATTCTACGAAGATCTTTATCGGTCAAACCGCAATGACAACATACGTCATTCCCTTTGTCATCGGTATGTTACTTGCCCGAGATTCGATCATCGGTATCCTCATACCTAGTTCAATCTCGTTACCGGCAAGTCTCTTTACTCATTCCTTAATGCATCATCCCACAACTAACTCATTAATCACATTAATTGCAAGGCTTATCATGATGTGCATTACCGAGAGGGCCCAGAGAGACCTCTCTGATACTCGGAGTGACAAATCCTAATCTCGATCTTTGCCAACCCAACAAACACCTTCGGAGACACCTGTAGAGCATCTTTATAATCACCCAGTTACGTTGTGACATTTGATAGCACACAAGGTGTTCCTGTGGTATTTGGGAGTTGCATAATCTCATAGTCAAAGGAATATGTATAAGTCATGAAGAAAGCAATAACAATAAGGCTTAACGATCATTATGCTAACCTAACGGATGGGTCTTGTCCATTACATCATTCTTCTAATGATGTGATCTCGTTCATCAAATGACAACACATGTCTATGGTCAGGAAACTTAACCATCTTTGATTAACGAGCTAGTCAAGTAGAGGCATACTAGGGACACTTTGTTTTGTCTATGTATTCACACATGTATCAAGTTTCTGGTTAATACAATTCTAGTATTAATAGTAAACATTTATCATGATATAAGGAAATATAAATAACAACTTTATTATTGCCTCTAGGGCATATTTCCTTCACCGGTCAGCCCAGCGTTTGATGCCGGTTTGAGGCGATCGTCTAAGTCAGAAAAAGTTGATTGGTCAGTGATGGGCCGTCCATATGCTCTAAGCTCGTTTAGTTTTTTTGCATGGTAATACGTGTCTCATTCATATCATAAAGATCAACGTACAAGTCACATAATGGCTGTCATGATAAAACTGGAAAGATAGCAGAACATCTCTGAGCTTGACATGAACGCCCGTCACCTGCCTCCTGCACCACCACAACAGCCACCGAAGAAAAGATTGACAGATCACCTCCTCACCCGATCTCGACACGGCTCCATTGCTGATATGCAGCTTTGCGGACCTCCAAGATGGCTCACCAAAAGTGAAGCAATTGCCGTTGAACGAATCAGACTGATGCAACACCCCGGACATGCCATTGAACTCCAGATCTGGCACCCCACCACGTCTAAGACGCCGAAGGAGGAAACCACACCTGCCATTCATCAACCACGAACCCAACACACATTTTGTCTTTCAGATGTCGTCGATGCAAACCACAATCTGCATCCGCTCCTGGACGACCTCCCAAGCTCTGCGCCGACGTTGGAGCAGACATCGACACAACGGCAGAGCCCGAGGACACATGTCCAGCACGAGGATGCCGCCGCCACATCATCCTTGCTTGAACAGACTGGTTTCCAAAACCATCCACAACCATAGGGTTGATCGCCTTGTGGAGGAAGGATCTGAAGAATCTTTATTCAACGCCACCATCGTCGTCACCGAAGCCAAGACAATGAACAACCTAAAAACAAAGCCACTTTAGCCTAAAACTATCCACACACGTGGATCCGGCCACCCCCCTTAGAGCAACTCCAACCGGGCGACCCAAACGGACGCGCCCTTTGTCCGTTTGGGTCGGCCCAGCGGACACCCTTGTCTGCTTTCGCGTTTGGGTCGGCGCTTGCGCCCAACGCTGGTCCGACCCATTTTTGAGTTCGCGTGTGAAAAAATAAATAACGCAATATTTTGAAATTAAAAACATAATTAAACATAAATGCCGGCCACAAAGGACGGTGAGCGTCCACGCGTCCATATTTTACATTAATTAAAAAATTAATAAAATTAAAAACGAGGAGGCGCGCTGCCCTAGGAGTCCTCGTCCTCAGTGTCGGGTCGGTCCGGTCGACGAGCGTCGGCCTCAGCCAGCCTAGGGGAACGCCATCTTCCAGGCTATGGCGACGTCCTGCGGCGTCAGCTTGACCGCCGCCGGCTAGGCTGCGCAGGCCCGACGCTCCTCCTCCTCTGCCTCGCGCTCCCACTACTCAAGGCGCTCGCCCTCACGGCGCTCCTCCGCTAGCTAGCGCTTTCTCCACTGCTCGAGGTAGATCTTCTCCTGCGTTGGCGTCACCCCAAACCAGATGGGTGGCGCGCTAACCCACTCGCGCACCTCTCCTTGCCAGGTGTAACGGCGGGGCGTCTGCAGATCCGGGGGACGGCGCTTGCTCGGGATTGACAGGGACGGCGGCATCAGCGGCAGCACGACGCAGTAGCCGGAAGTGGAGAGTGCGATGGCCTCCGACAGGCGCGCCTGGTACGCCTCCTCCTCCTCCGCCTTGCATCGCTCCTCCTCTTCGCTTTCCTGCATGGCAGCTGCCAGGGCCGCCTGGTAGGTGGTCTCCTCCTCCCGGTCCTCGTCGCACTCGAAGGGGGGCGACGGGGTTGCAGCTCGCACGTGCTGGACGCCGCGCCGGCGCTGCTCATCGTGCTCGAGGGCGAACCAGACCTCCCAATCAGGAGAGTCTGCTGCATAGGCGGGGTTGAGGCGCTGCTCCAGCGTCAGCAGATGGTGCTGGCAACGCACTTCTTCCGTGTGCGCCCGCGCCGTCCGCGGCACCGCCGGCACTGGGATCCTATCTGGATCCAAATGCTAGTCATGTGGCAGGGTAACGTCGGGGTACGGGAGGGGGATGCAGTGCTCCCAGTGCCACCTCGCTTGGTGCACTGGAACGCTTATCCGCCGCCTCGCCGGGCGGGCAGACGCCGGCGGCGGCGGGGGGAGCGCGTGTGAAGAGGACGAGGCGGGGGCCTTGCCCTGTTCTTGCCGGCGAAGAAGCCCATGGTGGCGCGAGCTAGGCTAGGGTTGTAGCTGGCGGGGGAGCAGCAGGGTGGTTAGATGAGGACGGAAGGCTTGAAGAGGATGAGGCCGGCCCCCCGCATGCTCGGATTAAAAAAGGACGCTCGCCGTCGCTGACGCGTCGCGGTCTATGGCCGTCATTAATAAAGATGCGGGAGGTAGTTGACCGGTCACCATGTGGGGACGCGGCGGACATTGAGCGGACGCGCGGCACGTCCGCTTCGCGTTTGCGTCGACACATTTGTGGACCAAATTTGAGCCGGAAATGGGTCCGCACGGACGCAAAACGGACGCGCTTTAGGAATCAGTCGGTGCGTCGGGCCAACATTCTTGTCTGCGGCGATTCAAACGACATAGGCGGATGAAATGGGCCACCCGATTGAAGTTGCTCTCACCACGAACCATCCAGGTCCTTGACGGAGAAACTCTCATTGGAAGAGACGATGGCGAGATCGTCTTTTTTCTTCCGGAGGAAGAAAGTACGACCCGTAGTGAACCCAGACTCCTCTGTTTGATCGATCTTGTTTCAAGAGTAACCTGATATGTACGCCGGGATCCTAATGACATGATACCCTACAATACTAGATAGGAGGCACGGCTTGCCGCGCGTTGCCCGCCGAACGGGCGGGCTAACAAATAGGGTGTTGAGATGTTAATGAAGATAATTTCAACATCCTGTAAACATATATCATAACGATGATTGTTTAGAGGATAACAATGGATCTAAAATGCATTTAGGTAATCAATGTGTAACAGAAGGCCATACGTTCATCTACAAACATGTGTACATCTGATAAGCAATGCACCAAATACGGTTCATAGGACAAGATGGTGTTTATGATCTCACAAACGAGAAGGTGCATTCACCAAAGTAACCTGCTAATCCCATATGGACGCGTAATAAAATGAGACAACATAAACACAATAAACAATCCACAAGGGAGCCGACGAATGCAACCCATATATATCAGATTTCGAATTACGATATTGACACTGATGAGGTTCAAAGATTACAAAGCAGGAGAGTGACCATGTGAAGAGAGTGTATCAATCGCCCATATTGAACATATAAAGCCTCCTAGAGTACCCGCCGATCCAGCGCCATCGCGATTTCAAAATGATCCTGCGCGCACGCTTCACCTCGCTGGCGGGGTAACAGTGATTTTCGTCGACCTGGTAAGTATCCCGCCGCTCGTTTTTCTGTACGCCCCGTGATCGGCCCAGGAGCAGCTGACGAGTGGGCCACGCTTGCGCATGGGGCAGCCTTGCAGCGACACGCTTGTTGCTTGTTTCTGTCGATGAAAAGCAGGGGCGGGGCGGTTGTGGGCTGTGGCCAATGGGTCGTGGGTGTCCTGCTCGACAATCGCGATCTGGAAAAAGAAACCCTACACCCACGAGCCAATCCCGCAGCCGCCTCCCCCGCTTCCTCCGCAATCCCGCAGCCGCCTCCCCCCGCGCCTCGCTCCGCAGCCGCCTCCCCCGCATCCTCCGCGCCTCTCCCTGTGCCACCCATCTCCTCCCTGCTGTGCTGGCCATCACACCCTCGCCATCGACGATTCATGCGGCCGACAGCGAGCGCCGGTGAGCGACCGGGAGGCCGCCACCTCTCCTGGCCTCCTCCCAGAGGTTCCCGATCTGGAGTGGAGAGGCCAACCCCCTCTTCACACGCAGGTGATCCCCTCTTCCCTCGGTTCCCTCTCTCTCTCTCTTCCCTGACCCTCTCGATGGCCAGAGGGGCGACGGGGTGGATCGGGTGGCGGTGATGTCAGAGCTCGAGGCAGAGATGGCGGAGCTCGGGCTGGAGCGCTCACGGGATGACGGATTCAAGGGCTGGAGCGCTCACGGGATGGAGGTGCTCAGGCTAGAGGCAGGGGAGGACGCCCTACGGGCGAGCTGGAGGTGGAGGCGGTGAGAGCCCTCTCCCCATATCTCATTTTCTCCATTTCTTTCCCTCCAACATCTCACTACTGCTCCTGTATGGAACAACAAAGGGGATGGGAAGAGGCCTGGAGTTGCTTAGCATCGGTTCTGTCAACCTGCAAGGTTACAATTTTTCTTGCTCTTATCCTGTTCGATAAAATGGTTGTGGGCTAAACATTGTTTTTTTTGTTTCCTTGCCTGTCCAGGTGGTTTGCTCGACCACTCACCGTTGGTTCTGTCAATATGCAAGGTTAGACATTTCTTGCTCTTGTCCTGATCAATAAAATGGTTGTGGGCTAAATCATTTTTTTGGTTTCCATGCCTGTCCATGTGCTTTGCTCAATCGCTCGCCGTCGATTTCATCAATCTGCAGGCTTAGATATTTTCTTGCTCTTGTAATGTTTGATAAAATGTCTGTGGGCTAAATCATCGTATTTTTTTTGGTTTCCTTGCCTGTCCAGGTGATTTGCTCGATCCCTCGCTGTTGGTTCTGTCAAACTGCAAGGTGAGATGTGCTCTCATATGCCCCCTTACTTCGTTGGTTCTTTCTATTGCAAGAAGGTGCGACTTTGTTTGCTCACGGTTGCCCTGGTGGTTCGCTTCCTCCTTGCTTATTGGAGAAGATATTTGTACATTTTGGTTTGTGTGCATGCTTGTGTGCTGTCGTCGGTTTTCAGTGCCCTGCAGTGCCAATTTAGGTTGGTTCTTGGGTGGAACCAATATGATTGTTGCTTACTGATTGGTAGGCATGATGATTGTTTGCGTTAGTGCTTTGGAAAGTATGTGTGCAGTGGGTAGTGGTTGCTGCTTCATGATGAAGGCAAGGCCGTCTACTTACGCTAATATTTAATCTGTGTGCTTCATAATGAAATTACCACCTGCTCATTTTTTATGTATGTGCCGCCCAATGGTTGCTCGTGCCTAATTATATGGATGATGGGCATATGCATGCTTGCTCTGTGGGTTATCTGCTTGTTGTTTTTATGCATCTTCTCTTGATTAATTTTTGTTTCCTTATTGCCCACTGATTCTGTCTATAACATGTTGCTAGGTTCTTCGTTCAGCTGGATTGTAGGTTGGCTCCAGTCCTTGACCAGTTCTTCTGCAAGGAGAGTTTCAGTGCTCAGCATATTGCAGTCATTGCAGCAGCGAGTTTTATGAACCACCTCAATGGAGGGGACATAGTCAATGACAATCTCCTCCCATTTAATTAGATGGTTTGCCAGTTTCTTCATGTAGATAGTATCACAATGATGCGATTCAGATGTTTATAATTCTTTTCTAACATTACATGTTCTTGTAGTCATTCATTTTGAAACCACGGAGGTCGTCGCATTATGCATTGGTTAGACTAGGTAATTTCTGTTAAGGCTATAATTTTTCTATCAATATGCCAAGATCGACTGTTCGCCTCACCTTTATTCTGCAAATGCCAAAATGTCCAGAACATAAATTTCAAGCTTTTAGACCTTACATATGTTATGAACTTATGAAGTTATGATATATGTCTAAATTCAGCTGGATCTTTAATTAAATCCTGAATTATAGATGTTTTATCCTTTTCTACATCTGAGTATACACTAATTAGTTAAACCTTTTCTTCTCCGGATCTGCATTCCACTTGTACTAATTGCCAGATTATATATGTGTTTGTGTTCATTCTTAATTAAAATTAGACCTAGCTGTATATACTACAAAATTTGTTAAACTTGCGCTGGGCAGGTTTCCATGATGAGTTCGTAGCCTTTACGAAGTTGCTGCCGCTTGTTTTCTGTAATCATTGCTCATTTTCGTCTCCATAGCAAAAAAAATTGATTCTTGCATCTAACCCTGATCCTGATGGTGCAGCTCACTGTTTTTTCTCTTGCCATCATCTCCAATAGTGTCGAGTCCCCTTCCTGTCGCCAATTGCAACACATATCTCCTTTGACTGATTAGTCATTGTTTCCTACAGACGGTTTAGTTTTGTCTCGAACATCCGTTTTCTTTGAGATTTGTTTTTGTCGTGTGCTGATTATTTAGACATCCTCGCTGCCACCACAACCTATCCAAGCAAGCAACAGATCGAGGAGGACGGAGGCACGGCGCGACGACGACCGTGGCATGGATCAAGAGCATACTCATGGGCTCATGGCCTGGGAGCGAATCGGGTATCCTGGATCATGACGGAAGCTGGAAGCCGCGGGGGCTGCCCGAAGAAGAGGGCGACGAATCGGGGGTGGAAGAGGGTGTGTCTGTGGTTATCGCCTTCCAAGACGACGCGACTTGATGATTTAGATTCGCCTTCCGAGACGATGCGACGCGGCAATTCAGATTTCTCTCCTTCCTCGCCTCAACGACATGCTCTGCTTCTCTAGCTTGTAGGTTATGGCCTTTCTCTTCTCCTCTTGTTTCCTTGCATTCTGATCAAGCCATGGTGCATATTGCCTCTAGTTTGCTTATGTGAGTGTGCTTCTATACCGAAAATTCGATTTGCTTGTTTTTCACTTCTTTAGGGGTATGAGGAGAGAGCTCTTTTGTTTGCAGCGGCTGCATCATTTCGACAAGTGATATGATTGATCTTTGCTATGTAGACCAATGGCATGATCTGTACCTAAGGTTGGAGATGCTGAATTCGGTAAGAAAAAGATGACAACCATTTGCTTGTTTTTCACTTCTTTAGGGATATGAGGAGAAAGCTCTATTGTTAGTCCGCTACTTCCATTTAGGATGATTAATTATTTGCATGAAGGTTCAGAGAATGGCCTTTATTGCCTTACAGTCCAACTGGTAAACAGAATAGTGCCTTACATAAGCACTAATGGCGATCTTATATACTTATATGTATATGTTTTCTTTATGCAGAACACGTGAGAAATCACTGATGCGCATGGCTGGTAGCTTTCGCACGAGGAAGTAAAATTGGCAGGTGCTTTTCTCTACTTTCTAATATTATCCATATATCACAGGGCAATGATAGTTAGTTTTAGCAGGGGTTAGTGGTTCATCGTAATTTTTCTAGCTTCTTTTGTCCTTCAAATGATACAGAAGGCAGTCAAGTTCCATCCTCTAATTTCTTGTGATCTTTGTAGGACCAATTAGGATGCATACCTGAAGGAGTGAATCTACTGGTTCAGCTGAAAATTGATCTCTATTTGGTTTCTGATTTTGCGTTTGGTTTTGCCGTCCGCTCGTCCTTGGTATGCTCATCCATCTTGGCTGCTCTGCTTGCCTGCTTCTCCTCTCTAACTCAGGTAAATGGACCGTTCTTTAATTTGTTTGGGAACGACTCTTCTTTTACCTGTCTATTCCATAGCATGCCGGTGCACTGACCACTTCATGTCCATTTATTTATTAGGTTCTGCGATCTCTTGTGTTGCTGCATCGCGATCTTCTGCTTTGTTGCATCTCTGTTCTGTCATCGAGGTTTGCTTGCTTTCTGTCTAGCTAAATGCATATTTCCTTTCCTGTACGTGTTGTCATGGTGTTTAAATTGCTGATCATTTTAATTTTCTGGATCCGGCACGCCATCGTGTATTGTTCGGCCTCGTCCCGCTTATATGTCATGCTTGTGTGTGAGCAGAATGTGTCCACTTATTTCAGTCGTTATACATGTTTTGGAGGTCGTGGTGGCGACGTAGTGCGGTGTGCTTTATGACGCTTTCGAATTTGTGTGAGGTTGCAGAGGACGTGTCTGTACTTCTGGGGTAGAATTCAAATTGTGAGGGATGGTTGTGCTCAGATTTGGTCGCTGCTGGTCGGTTCGTGACTTCAGCGCATGAAAACCTGCAACTGCTATCAAGCGAACCACAGGTAACTAAACTTATGATTTGGTGACATAGACATAGATCTAGCTGATCCCAATTGCTGGAGTATTTTAGTTCTATTGATTTGTAGCATCTATATTATTAGATATACACTTACGGATGTGCTTCTTTAGTGTGCCTTCTCTCATCTCACATTAAATTATTTTGTTGTTCTAAATAATTGCTGCAGGAGGGAGCAGCAGGCATAGAAGAAATCGCAAGCCAATTTTGCTCAATTGTAGCATCTTCCACTGACAATAAGTCTGCACACCAGCCCGGTGAGGTTTGTTCTTGCATTTAAAAACATAAGTCTTCCAGTTGCTCTCTACTCGTTGGTAAAAATGCATAATGAATTTCCTTTGTAAATACCCAGCTGAAGAATATCTTAGTTAAATCAATCAATAGAGTTGTATTACTAGAGAGTAGAGACGTAAGAAAACGCCCTTAGGAGTGACACTCTACGTGGTTACCTTCTTAGTCCCAGCTATTGATATCATACTGAGATCACACTCTGCCAAGCGGAATGTTTGTTTCTATGTACTTTTGGATGCTAATTTACCGTTCTTGATTTTCGTGGGGATATTCCTTCATTATTTGGTTACCTGTCAATGCTCGGTCCTATTTCCCACCTTGTGCTTTGACTTCTTGCATTTTTTCCATCTAAGTTATTAGGCTACTGCTGCCTGGTTTGCGCATGATGAACCACTAATTATGATGCACTGCTGGCTGGTCTGCCTTTTTTTATGCTTTTTTAGTGACAACCTTCAGACTTAATGTGTATTACTTCATTTCAGAGTTTTAAATTAAGACATCGCGGTCAATTTACATAGTAGTCTTCTGAAGTTTCACCTTCCCTTTGTCATATTGGCTTGATCAAATCAATAGGAAGCCAGCATTACTTTGATGTACTTGCCCATTACTTTGATGTACTTGCCTACAGTCTTATTAAGTACTCCCTCTTCAAACTAATACAAGACCTTTTAGATCACTACTTACCTTTTAGATCACTAAAATAGTGATCTAAAAGGTCTTATACATCTTAGCGCACATTTAACTACTTTATTTGTTGTACTACTGTGGATGTACCGCAGAATAAAGCAGTCCTCCATTTTTCTTCTCTGCAGGCTAATGTTCTTGCTCAGTATAAGCCAACAATGGAGAAACTGACCAAGCTATCTTTCATGATCAGTTACACACCAAGCCTATATTTTTGCTGCTTCTACATGTTGCTATGATGGCCATTCAGCCCATTTTCTTGAACCTGCACTACAACGAGAGATCTGGGCAGCTTCTTTGTGGCTTCCAAACTTGAAATGTTTGTTTGGAAGTTAGTGTAGTTTTTTGTTGTGGATTCACAGCTTCTCACATGTACCGTCCTCTTAGATCTTCAGATTTCCAAAGAAACTAAATGAAGATATAGTGATATGGTCTCAATAGTACAACTTAAAGCCTTCCATGCCTTATATTTTCTCTGAAATTTGCTCTTGAAGAATCATGTATCTATGTTAGATCCGATGAGAAAAGGCGGCTTTCAGGTAGAGAATGCGGGAGTGTTGGCAATATTTGGTTTTCAACTGGGTGTCTAAATATTCTTACAATACTTGGCTCCCTTCCGGCCTTTGCGCCATTGACGCAACGAGTCATCTAGTATTTAGAAAGGAAGCATCCAAGTACTTGTTAGCCTCTACAAACAGATATCACCGTGGCCGAAACCGAAACAAGACGGCTAAAAGCGCTTCATATGGTGTGCATGCCAAGCCATTCGACTTCCCATTTCACTCCGGGGCACCGAGTCCAGGATATGTATTCATCGATCCTGTACCTGAACACATGTAATGGACAGGGACTAGGGATGGCAACGGGCCCCATACCCGCCAAACCCGTGGGGATTCCATCTATTAGGGTGTGGGGGATGGGCGAAAAACATCCCCATGAGAATATTTACCAAACTAATTTATTCCCCATAGGGTACAACGGGGATGGGGACGATATCCTATTCCCGGACCCAATACCCATCGGGACCCGGTTAGTAACTGTGACACTGCGGTCAACCATAAAATATTCACAAACAAACTTGTGAAAACAAAAAAGCTCTGAAAATAGCCTTAAACCTATCTCACATCCTCACCTTAGCTGCCACCATGACCAAGAAGTCAATACAAGCTAGATAGGCATTAGCAGGACAAGGACAACACCATGTATGTATGTTAATTATAGGGTGTCATATTATGTATATGAGTATTTGTTTATGGGGATGGGGACCCTAATGGGGCCCCGTTCCCCAGTGTGACAAGGACTCAACACAGAATAGTATACATATTTTAACCAAGAAACGAGACAAGAAAAAAATGAATCTAAATCATCTGAACCTGACAAAAGGACGGTTTATATCCAAGTAGCTTGGTAGTCCAACTGGACAGCAACATGACTGATAGCAGCCATTGTTGCCCATAAGCAACCAAGTGATGTGGTGGTGAGTGCCTGCGAACGAAGCTCAAGCAGGGGACTCGCTCGTACAGGCATATTGATAGGAAATCATCCATTTACAGCAACGTCAACCAAGAGTCTTGGATCTCCAAAAGACGCCTCGCCTCCTAAAACAGCACGAAGACAAACAAGGAACTACGAGTGAGAATGTGAAGTGTTAATAGAGGCCACAAGAAGAATCAAAGAATTTTGAATAAAGAAAGCACAGCAGGAGACACTGTAATTACCCATGCTATGTTTCTACTTCTTCCTGACCTGCTTGCTCGGATTGCTTCGAGCATCAGTAGGCATGGATGGTTCAGAACTCAAAATGCCACGCTGAATGTAGCAGTTTTGCAATGCAAGCAAAGCACCTGGGTATAAGTAAAGAAATGTCGAGTGCTATTTGCATCTGACGTCTCACCAGGCAATGTTAAGTTATCTTTCTGAATGTCAGTGCTAAGTTGTGGTGTCTTCTCCTTTCCAGCAATAGACTCATTAACTGAACCTAGTGTTTCACCAGACTGGGAGGAAACACGCGTAAAATAAGTAAGCATAGACAGAAAGTGTGTGCTTCAAAAGACAGATGATCTGGAAGTAACCAAGCGTAAAAATAAGTAAGCATAGACTGAAAGTGTATGCTTCAAAACATAGATGATCTGGAAGTAACCAAGCCCTCGCCATCTGCATCAACAAGCTCATCGTCGAGTGGATCAGATACTGGGTTGACATTTGAGACAGCTTCATTGTCTTTAAAAAGAACCCACTGAAACTTTGGTTTAATTTCAGAGGCCACGCACAAAGCCAAAGCAAAAACAGTAAAGAATCCCAAAGCCAAAGCACACCTTGAACATTAACTTGCATGTTGTTGGCAGCAGAAAAATAGAACTACCAAAATTAATCCAATAACTAATTAGGTAAAATAGTGTAGGAGTCAAACATGTTCATAGCTAAACATAGTTTGCATTCACAGGGATAACCGATCTCTAACTTAGTATCATATGTGGGACCACTGGATCACGTCGTTCAAAAGGCGAAACAACAAATGAACTCAGAAAAATAAAAACCTCTAGAATAGGCATTATGTGCCTTGCAGAGTCTCCTTCCATCAATGATATTCCGGGAGCTTATATCAACCGAAGCACGGAAAAATATTCCAGTCAACCATAGTTCGATGTAATTGTAATAAGCTTCAGGAAGAACTAATATTCCAAAGCAAAACAAATACTCACATCACCACAAGCAAGCACAAACAGTCCATGTTAAGTTGAATTTGAACTTCGCAAGCAAAGTAATATAGGAAATAAAGAATTCAACAAGTAAATGAGGGTACTATTGATTCCTATTTTGCAAGGAGCCGAGGTATTTGCAGTTCACAATATATACAAATCAAACCGTGAGAAACAAAAGTGCCTTTCTAATTCTCAAGCAAGTAGACAAAATCTCTGAATATACTACAGTTTAGAGCGAACCTTTGTCATGTTGTTTTTACGTTTCTGAAAGACCCCATGGAGAAAATAAGCATCTCCAAGTTCTTGCTGATATGATTCAAACATTCAAAATTTTATCGTGCCTGACAAACCTACACAGTCGAAAGCTAAATTAACATCATACTGACTATCCAAGAGCGACAACAGCGGACACACTCCATCAGAAGGCACTATCATTAACCGGACAGTAAACACCTCAGGCACAAAATCTCAAATTCTCTCTCTAACCAACAATGTAAACCAGACTGACACCATCATAATAGCCCAGCGAGCCCAAATCCAACACTCTTCCTGACCAAAACCATATGAGCTATCTAACTACTAAGACACATGAATATAAGCAAGGATGAACAAAAACAAGCCAGCACTGACACCATCATAATAAGTTAGGGAGACCAAATCGAACAATAGAGGCCAATGAACAGGCCATTCTTCCCCATTCTCTTTCAGAAGCACCAATCCAACACAAAGAAACCAAACCCTTTGTTTTTCACAATAAGGGACAAATCGAACTAATGTTGTAGCTAAGCGGAAAAGAAATCTAGCCAACTGTTCTAACAGATGTTCAGTCGATGAATCACACATCACCGGGCTATTTCTCTCACATGGAATAATTTTTTCTGTTCTTTCAAGATAAAATCACATGACAGAAGACTAAGTCCCAGAAAGGGAGAACTCACTCCGATTCAGTACTTACTCTGAATCTGAATTTAGTTTGTGCATATTCCTAGAATCAATCCATAAGTGAAGGCTTACGATGGTGAGGACGCTTTATACTTATCAGGCTACACACATGGCTAGAGCAAAATAAATATGAAACAGGAGAGAGAATAGTTGGAGATATACTGTACCACATGAAGTGGAGGCAGCAAGAGAGGCCCCGAACTAAAAGAAAGTTAACAAAAAAATAAGAACAAAATATCTGAATGGTGCATACAAAGGACCACCGAATAGTAAACTAACAAGCACCATGACCAAACTAATAAGCAGTAACCTAGAACAAACTAACAAGCAGTGACCCCTCCCTGCAAATAAAACCACATCTGAATCAACCATCTAACAAGAAAATGACCACAAATGAATCATGGACAACCAACAGAAATCAAAACTTAAATATGATTGTAACAGTTGGCTTCCTCGCCGCCATATGCCCCTGCAACCACGGCCGGCTTTCATATATCTCAGCGACGCCAAGACTGCGACCCAATCGGCCGAGGCTGGGGATAGATATATAGACTGAGAGAGGGTGTTCTGCTCACCGAAATAAACTTGCCTCCCTTTCTTCTTCCTCTGCGGCTCTGTGCATGTGTTCTTGTTCCACAAGTGCGCCTCGAACCGCCCCGTGCACTCTGAGAGAGAAGGAAGAAGAGGAGAGGGTGAGAGATGGAGCAGATCAGAGAGGAGGCGGAGGGGAATGAACTCACCAGAAACAGAGGATGCCCAGCCCGATGTGCCCCTTAAGGCTGAACCCCATGGCCAACGGGAAGTGGAGCCGCGCGTGGGGACGAGGAAGAAGACGGAGACGAGCCGCCGGAGTCCACCTGCCAGACGCCGATGGCGGCGTTGACGACGAGGACGAGGAAGATGACGAGCGGCTCGACGAAGGCCGGGGGCCATGGCGATGGAGATGGCGCGCTCCGCCTGGATCTCCTCCTCCGCTCCGGCCATGGACGCGCCCTCTGCGGGGTCGGAGCAGGAGGTTGGAAGGGGAGGGGAGCGGCGGCGGCCGTGTGACGGGAGGGGAGGAGAGGGGGGACGGGAGCGAAGAGGCCCGCAGGGATTGGGCAGCGTCTGGGATATTTTCCCACCCAGGCGAAATGCCATAAATGCCCTCGGCAGGCTCTGGGAATTACCCACGGTGGCATGAGATCTTTTACAGCGGGAGGTAACTATTCATTGTAGCAGTGCTTCTTTTCGATCCAACGGCCGATGCCCACCAGTGGCTTGATCCGGCGGTGCAGAACGCATCAAAAACTCGATCCAACGGCTAGATTTGTCTAAGCTCTGAGAACGCTCGGGGGCTCCTAGATACTTACTCCTGGATGTGATAGGGACTGCTTGAGGATCTATTAGGTGATAACAATTATCTGGGATACAAGCTTGATTTGATACACAAATGGCGAAGGAAGAACTAGGGTTCAGAGACAGAGGGAGTAGGTAGCCGCCGGGTTCGCCTTGATCCTCTGGATGCCTCTCCCTGCTGATGCGGCTGCTGACAAGTAGTAGATTGGCTGGGCCTATTGGACCCACTCTGGCCCAGTTACTCTTGCGTTGGCCTTGGCCTGTCGATGAGGCCGGCCTTCACCTGGTCCGTAGCTGGTGGTACGTGGGGCCTGCATGTCAGGGGCAGGGACGCTGACATCCCCCCCTTCTTGTGTTGAGGCTTGACCCCAAGCCTCTGCCTGAGGGAACTTGTCGAAGAGCGCGGCCTTGTCCTCCCAGGTGGTGCCCAGCGTGGATTCAGGTGACCACTGCACCTGGACTTGCTCGATCATTGCGCCCGCCGTCTTGCGCCAACGTGTTTGAAGGATCGCCAGTGGTACAGCCTTCGCGTCCTGTTCCACCGGCAGGTGTGTCGACGCCTCCATGCCTGGGAGAAGTGCTCGACGCAGCAAAGAAACGTGGAAGACCGGGTGCACCGTGGCTCCAGGAGGCAGCTGCAGCTTGTAAGCAACGTCATTTATCTTGCGATGATGGGAAAGGGCCCAAAAAACTTGAAGGAGAGTTTGTGATTCGCCCGTGGTGCGACTGAAGCTTGGATGTATGGTTGCAGTTTGAGATAAACTCCGTCCCCCACCTCAAATTGCCTCCAAGATCGCTTCTTGTCAGCCTGCGCCTTCATGCATTGACGCGCCCGATTCAAATGCTGTTGGAGGATGTTCTGAATGACAGTTCTTTCTTCCAACCAAGACTGCAACGATTGAACTGAACAGTCCTCCGAGGCTGTGACGCCCCACTGGCGTGGTTCGTGACCAAACAAAGCTTTGAATGGGGACATACCGATAGCTGAGTGGTGAGATGAGTTGTACCAGAATTGTGCCATAGGTATCCAGTAGCTCCAGCGCTTCGGGCAAGCTTGCGTGAAACACCGCAGATATGTTTCCAGACACTGATTGACACGCTCCGTTTGCCCGTCCGTTTGCGGGTGATTGGCTGTACTGAGATGAAGCTCGGAACCCGCGTGCTTGAAAAGCTCTTGCCAGAAGTGGCTGGTGAAGACCGGATCACGATCCGAGACAATTGCACCCGGTAACCCATGCAGCTTGTAAATCTGGTTCATGTAGAGGAGGGCCACTTTGGCTGCAGTGTAGGGATGCGCCAATGGGAGGAAGTGCACGAACTTGGTGCGCTTGTCCACAATCACCAGGAGACAGTTGAACTGAGCTGATTGCGGGAGTCCGTCGATGAAATCCATGGATATCATCTCCCAAGGAGCTGTGGGAATGGGAAGTGGCTGAAGAAGTCCCGGGGAAGCAGCACGGTCTGGTTTCGCTTGCTGGCAAATTGTGCAGCAGCGAATGTATTGGTGAATGTGTGTCTTCATCTTCGGCCATGCAAACAGGCGTCTGATACGGCGGTAAGTGGCTGGGATCCCGGAGTGACCTCCCATAGGACTGTTATGGAAGGCGCTGATGATGCGCTGTTGCAATGCTGTTGAGCCACCCAGCCAAATTCGACCACGGAAACGAAGAATCCCTTGAGTAAGAGAGAAACGATCCTTTGGGTCGGCCCGGATGGCGAGCTCTTCCAGGAGCTTCTGTGCTTGGGGATTAGAGTTATAGCTGGCCACAACATCATCCAGCCATGCTGGCTGGCAGGAAGTGACAGCTGCTAACATCTCTGTTGGTTCCGCTCTTGAGAGGGCATCTGCGGCGTTGTTATCTGTCCCTTTTTTGTATCTGATGGAGTATTGGAGGCCAAGCAACTTTGTGAAAGCTTTTTGTTGCCAGGGTGTCGAGAGCCGTTGTTCCTCCAAGTGAATCAAGCTTTTTTGATCAGTCAGGATGGTGAATTCTCCATGTTGCAGGTACGGGCGCCATTGATCCACAGCCACTATCACTGCCAAGTATTCTTTCTCATATGTTGATAATCCTTGATAGCGCGGGGCCAATGCTTTGCTCATGAAAGTGATCGGGTGCCCTCCTTGTTGTAGCACCGCTCCTATCCCTCTGTCGCTGGCGTCCGTTTCTACACAGAATGGCTTGGTAAAGTCTGGCAATGCGAGGACCGGAGCTGTGGTGAGCTGAGTTTTGAGGAGTTGAAACGCCGTTTCTGTGTGCTGAGTCCACACAAACGGTACCCCCTTTTTGAGGAGATTGAACAGGGGGCGCGCAATGACACCAAAGTTGCGCACAAAGCGTCTGTAGTAGCCAGCTAGTCCCAGAAAGCTGCGCACCTCCTTGACAGTGGCTGGTGTCTTCCATTCAGAGACTGCTTTAATCTTGGTTGGATCCGTAGCTACGCCCTCCGCGCTGACTACATGTCCCAGATATGCCACTTTGTGTTGGCCGAAGGCACACTTGCTGAATTTAACCTTCCACTGATCTCTGTGGAGTAGTTCGAGGACTTGCCGCAGATGCTTGATATGGTCGCGTAGAGTACGGCTGAAGACCAAAATGTCGTCGAAGAATAGCAGCACGCAGTGGCGTAGAAGGGGGTGCAAGGTATTGGTGACCGCACTGTTGAATGTCCCCGGTCCACCTGCCAGCCCGAAAGAGACCACGCGGAATTCATAATGGCCCGAGTGTGTGTGAAATGCTGTCTTGTACTCCTCCCCCTCAGCGAGCCTGATTTGGTGGTAACCTGCCCGCAGATCTAGTTTGGAGAACCAACAGGCACCATGCAGCTCGTCTAACAGTTCTTCAATGACTGGTATGGGAAACTTTGTAATGCACGTGATGGCATTCAGGTGACGATAGTCGACGCAGAGCCTCCAAGTCCCGTCCTTCTTTTTGACCAGAATTACCGGTGAAGCTATCACTCCGGTACGCAACAGCTCTGCCACTTGACGCTCTATCTCGTCCTTGTGCTCTGGCTTGTGACGATATGGACGTATGTTGAACGGCTGCGCGCCCGGTATAAGAGGAATGTGGTGATCACACTCGCGTCGTGGGGGCAATTCCGTTGGTTCTTCAAAGAGATCAGGAAATTCAGCAATGACTTGTTGGAGAGCTTCTGGGATGTTTGTGCTTTGCTCACTGTCCAGTTCCACTGTGTGTAGTTGCACCATGTAAGCCACTGCATTGTTTTTGCACAATCCTTGTAATTGCAGACTATTGATGAGCAAACAATCAGTTGACTCCGCTTCGTGGCCCTGGAGCGAGATCACTCCTTGTGCTGACGGCATTGCAATGGATTTGGCTTTCCAGTCAATTGTCATGGGACTGTGCTCCTCTAGCCAGTCCATCCCCAATATCGCGTCATACACACCCAGGGATAGTACTTTCAAATCCGTGGTGAACTCATGTCCTTGTGTATACCAACTGCACTGCGGGATGATGGCTGAGCATTTCAATTCACCGCCATCAGCTACTCGTACTCTGTAAGTTTTGCTCAAAGGTGCAACTCCTTCCAGAAACTTGGCCAGATCGGTGTTGACAAAAGATGTCGAACTCCCCGAGTCCACCAACATCAGCGCTTCGCGCCCCTGAATCCATGCCTGCAGCTGGAATGCTTTAGCTGAAACTCCTCCAGATATTGCTGAGCGTGAAATAGCCATCACTGTTTCTTCAAGCTGTTCTGTCGTCTCTGTCACACTGTCTATGCCGAAGAGCTCAAGTAATTCCTCGACAACGTGTAGTTGAACAGAGGTGGGACACACATGATCGTGTCCCCACCGCTCGCCGCACTTGAAACATAGGCCACGGGCACGCCTGTAGTCTCGCAGCGTCTTGAGCTTGGTGGTGTCCGCTCTTGCTGCTTCAGTGCCCCGCCGATCGGTCGCCCCTGGTGCCGTCGCGTTGGGACGCGTTGGGGGTGGCGGGAGTGGCAACGGTCCATTGGCGCGGATCTGTGCCTCGGGAGGTCGTCGCAGATGCTGACGGAGTGGTTCAGCACGACCACCCTCCGCCACCTCTTCTTGAAGGAGAGCCAGCGCGCAGGCCGTGTCCAAATCGGGTGGGCGTTGGACCAACACCACCGCTCGGATGTCCGGTCGCAGGCCCTCGACGAAGCGTGTCAGAAAGTAAAACGGATGAGTGGTGTCAGAGTATGAACTCAGATGATTGATAATCAATTCAAATTTCTCTATGTAATCTGCTACTGTAGAATCCTGTCGTACAGTATAAAATTGCCTAATCAACATTTGGTGCCTATCACGGCCGAAGCGCGTGCAAAGTAATGCGGCAAATGAATCCCAGTCATAATCAGAGAGTTTTTTCTGGATTGATTGGAGCCAAATCGATGCGGATCCAGAGAAGTTGAGGGCTGCCATAGGTACCCAAAACGTGCGGTGTATACCGAACATCTGAAAGTATTGCTCACATAACGTTTTCCACAAATTCGGGTTCTCCCCAGAGAATTGTGGAAACGTGATGGAAGGATGAGCTTGCCCCAACCCTGTCAGGAGCTGGCTTGCGTGTGCAAATGGAGAAAGCGGTGTCGTTGGAGGGATGGGATTAGACTGACCGTTGGCCGGGAGCGGCGGCGGCGTGCGAAACGACGCCGCCGGCAACCCCCGTGTGATGTCGAAGACGCCGTGGTCATGAGACCCGTGGATCACTCCGCCCGCGCCTGGCTCGGGCCCGATGGGGGCACCGAGAGTCGCCGGGTGTGGAGAGTGAAGTTTCTCCGTTGGGAGCGCCACCGTAGGAGTTGAGGACGACGAGGGGCGCTCCTGCTGGAGTGCCGTGACCGCCTCGCCGAGCTCTGCAACGCGTTTCTCCAGATCCGGCCGCCAGGCGACCAGATCGTCGATCTTGGCCGTCTGGGCTTGGATCGTTGCGTTGATGTGGAGTGAGCGACCAGTGTCGCGTCCAGCCGGTCGAGGAAGGCCTGGATCGATGGATCCATGGCTGTGAGCTCGGATCGGGCCTGATGGATGCGCCGTGTTTCGATGAATTGGGCCAGTGTGGAGGCGGAAGGGAGGTGAGTGGTCTCTGATACCAGATGATAGGGACTGCTTGAGGATCTATTAGGTGATAACAATTATCTGGGATACAAGCTTGATTTGATACACAAATGGCGAAGGAAGAACTAGGGTTCAGAGACAGAGGGAGTAGGTAGCCGCCGGGTTCGCCTTGATCCTCTGGATGCCTCTCCCTGCTGATGCGGCTGCTGACAAGTAGTAGATTGGCTGGGCTTATTAGACCCACTCTGGCCCAGTTACTCTTGCGTTGGCCTTGGCCTGTCGATGAGGCCGGCCTTCACCTGGTCCGTAGCTGGTGGTACGTGGGGCCTGCATGTCAGGGGCAGGGACGCTGACAGGATGCATGTCCACCTCGCACGTTTCCCATCGGGAAAACGTTTTCTCTTGCCCAGAACGTGATCGATCGCAGATTTAAAAAAAAGCTAGTACGCATGAGTGACGGATAGATAGGACAGGATCAGTTGCTATCCAGATGACTCCACGATGGATCTCTCTGTAGAGATAAATGAAGCAGTCATATCAGCATGGTCAAACCTACTGTACTGCATTTTCTTCCGTCTGAGTTAACTACCAATGTGCTACGCTTATTTTGCCAGTTCTTTGTGTATCTGAGCAAACGCATATTTTGCTCATGATTGCACTATCCTACCGTTCCTACGGCGCGCAGTTGTAAGAGCAACTCCAATGGGCCCAAATCGTCCGCGCCTATTTGTTTGGGTTGAAACGAACAAAAGCATCGGCCCAACATAGAGACCCCATATTTAGGTCATATTTGGATCGAAGGCGGACACAAAGCGGACTTTTTACGCCCGCCTCGTCCATCTGTGTTCGGGCCTGGCCCATCTGTCACACACACACCTTCTCCCTCATAGTTATGTTATTCGCTGGCCCTCAAACCTCGCTGCATGTGGTCATGGTCGCCGCACCGCCTAACAGGTCGGAGCTGGCGTCGTTGCTTTCCTCGTCGTCCTCGTCGTTCTCCATCTCCATGCGCCGGAGTAGCATCTGCTCCACCACCTCATTCGCGCCGCCGCTCCCCGCGCCATGCCCGGCCTCGCCTCCGCATCCCCCATGCCCGGCCACCTCTGTTGGACCGGTAACCTCCCGACCATGCCCGCTCCCGTGCTCGCACAGAGGCAGCAGAGGACGGGCGGGCTCGCCTCGTCCGGTGCCCATGCTCCGCCGTGGCGGGCTTGTGCCCTCCCGCGCCTGTGCACCGGCGTGGGGCATTCATGCTCGCGCGGCCTCACCTAGCTGCGTCATGCTCACCGCGCCCAGCCACCATGCTCGCCATGAGCTCCGGGCTGCGGGGCGGGGCGGCGCGGCGCCTCGTGCTCGGCTCGCGGCGGCGCCTCGTGCTCGGCTCGCGGCGGCAGCTGCAGGGTGCGGCGGCGCGAGCTCGGAGCTCCGGGCAGCAAGGTGTGGCAAGGCGAGAGCTGCAGGCCGTGGCGAACAGCAGGGCGGGAGCTACGTGGCGGGGCAGGAGCTGGGCAAGCAGCAGGGCGGAGCTGCGTGGTAGGAGCAGCAGGGTGGCAGCAGCGGCGACCGCGCGGAGGCGGCGCTCGTGCACCGACGTCATTCCTCGTCAAGCTCCCTGCCTGCTACGTGTTCGACGAAATGATGAGGCAGACATGTGAAAAAACGCGTCCATCCCCGTTGGGTGCATCAGCCGACCCATTTAAAAAAGCGTACACGGACAAGCGGACAGACGATCCAAACAGACAAAAAGCGGACAAAATCAACATCCATTTGAGTCGGCCCATTGAAGTTGCTCTAAGGTACTCACATGCATAAGTTGTACTCCCCCGATCCGTATTAATTTTTGAAACGGCCGATTTATATTAAGTGTTCCTGATTTAATACAAAATTGTACTAAATCAACAACAATTAATATAAATTAGAAGGAGAAACTATATTTTTATATTATAAGATAAACTTATTGGTTGTAATAATATCTTATATTATGAAACGGAGAAAATTATACTGTTCAAATGGAGCTATATTTTATCCTTTAGACCAGATATAGCAAGCATAATTTTACTAGTTTCACACCATATTATGTGGTTGGCCAGATCCTGCACCCTTTATCTTTTCTATACATGAAGGATTTTACCAGATAAGTGTTGCTAAATTTCTCCTTTTCGTGCATTTCGTCTATGAAACTGCGAGTGAACTGAAACATAACCTTCCTCTTGAGATATTTATTTTCCCATTGGACATAGATGAGCAGGCACACATACCTGTCCAAGTCTAAGGCTGAAAATATCCGTGGGCCAAGAACCGCTCGACACGTTAAAGACTCGTTGGCCCTGCCTGACACTACAGGTAAGTCGTCGGGCGAGCGAGTCAAGTCGTCTATTCCCTCCTTGTCACCTCCAGCCGGCATACAGTTAACCACCACATGACATGTTCCTGTCCAACAAAAGAAAAACCCATGACATTGTTCAAAATGGACCGGACGAAGGCAGCTCTTCTCTAACATCAAGATCTTGCATCCGCCTCGTCTTTCGTCAGCTTCGAATCGTGAGGTCTTTGTCGTGTTTCATTTTTCTTTTATGTTGCTTATTCACCTTGTACTCCCTCCATTCTCTTATATAAGGTTATTATAAAAAATATATTTTGCATCTTTACAAGGCCACTAACAGTAACCGAGGTAAAATTTAATGATGTTTTCTCGTACTAGCAACTTATTTAATATTTGCATGCATGTAGTTATAATGACACTGTGTTACTTCCTTATTCATCCTTCCTTGCATGCATGCGGGCGCATTAATGATCTCAATTAACAAGAAAAAAAGTTGGCTTGCAAAGTAGTCATTAAATTTTATCTCGGTACCTGTAATTTGAGTTTGTGGTCTTGTATAAGAAAATGGAGGGAGTATCTGATTTGTCAAACTTCATTTTAATCTAAAGCGACGGGACGTGTTATTGTCTTATGTCTCTGTCTTATTGTCTTATTGTGCTTATTCACCTGTCACGACCAAGCCAAGCCAGAGGAGGTAAGAGGAACCAGTGGCGGCGCCAGCACTCCAAGCCTGTCGGGTCGGCTTTTACAATATGTGAGGTCAGAGTAGCTAATAATAGCCAGGGGTCAAAGGATCTGGGTGGCGTTATATCTAAGTCTTCCCGTTGTTATTCTTAGTTGTGTGTTTTTGCATGATCCAGTTATCCGCCTTGTAAAAGGGCTATCTCTTTTCCTTTGTATTGTTCGGACGTGTACTCTATTCAGTTGTTGCTTTATATATAAAACAAGAAGAAAACTTATTTCAAAAGGATCAAAGGATGATAAAAACATGTGGAGTCAGCTGACCCCACAGTTATAATGCGGCTTCACCACTGAGAGAAACCATATTAAAACTACTCCTTCAAAATACAATTGTCCTAGTAGTCTAATCCCATTGAAAGCCTCATCAAAAAGGCGGTACATCTCACACACAAAGTGTTTTCTTTCCTCGTGTCGCAGCTTAGAGCATCTCTACCCGTCCCCCAAGACGCCTCCCCAAGCTACTTTTTAGGCGCCGGTAGTAAAAAATGCGTCCACTCACGCCCCCAAAGCCCCACTTTTCGCCGGATTTGGAGAAAACTGACGCCGGCGTTCCCACCCCAAACCCAGCCCCGTGGGGGCAGCTGGGCGTGCCGTCGGTTTCATTCTTTTGCGGTTGGCCCACCCTCAGCCTCCCACCTCCCTCTCTCCTCTCTTTTCATCTGGACCCCACCCACGTGCCCTTACCCTCTCTCCTCTCTTTTCCTCTCTCCTCTCCCATGCCTCTCTCTCGCGCGCGCCGATGAGGCCCCGACCCCGCCGCCCAAGCCGCCGCGCCCCTCTCCTCTGACCCCTCCTCCTTCCCAACCCAACCACCATCGGGGGTGAGCGAACCCCCCTCTCTCTGCCTCCTCCCTCACTGGCCGTGCTTCGGCACGCCTCGCCGCGCCTCCGCCCGCGCCTGCCCGTGTCCTCTCAGCACCGCCGCCGCCCCCAGCCCCGCACTGCTGCCTTCGCTGGCGTCCGCCGCCTCCCCGCACCATGGCCTTGTCTTCGGCCGTCGCACCCGCCCCCGCGCCGCTCCTCTGCACCCACCCCCGCGCCGAGCCCGATGCGGCCCGCACATGCCACGCCCCGCAACTCGCTCGCCGGCCGTGGCCTGCAGTTGCCTCGCGTCGGCGTATCCCGCCCGCTCCGGCCGCTCGCCCCATGCGCGCCCGCGTGCTTCCCTCGTCGCCCCGCTCATCGCGTTGACCGCGCCATGGCAGGCCACCGAGCCGCGCGCGCGCTCACCACTGGCCGGCGTCCCCAAGCAGGAGAAGGAGCAGGAGCGCCGTCCCCGCGAGCGCCTTCGGCGCTGCCGAGGAAGCCCAGCGCCCACCTCTGCCTGCTCGCGCTCCCGCTGGCCGGCGTGGCGGACGGGCCGGCGCCGGAGATGCCGTGGCGGAAGGAGGAGGAGTAGGCGGCGGCAGAGGCGTAGCAGAAGGAGTGGTCGAGTGCGTCGTCCCTGCAGCGTTCGTCGTGCTCGCCGGCCTCGGCCCCTGCTGCATGGGGGGCGCAACGAGTGGAAGAAATTTCACCCCCATGCCAAAATTTTCGCCGGAAGCCCCCCATGCGGCGAAAAAAATTCCTTCTGGCGGGCTCAACGGCTGGAGATGCTCTTAGGTGATAGGCGGTGGGTGATCTACTCTACTCCTTGGCAAGGCTGAAGATCCTTTCTACATGCCATCTCCAGTGTTTTCTTCATTGGGGATAGTGATTTACTATGCAAGATCGTAGTGGTCGTTGTCTTTTGCTCTACATCGACGACTTCCCATACAAGATCCTATATTTTTATAAGTTTGCTCCGCTTAGATGAAGTTCTAGAGGTGATAACAAGCTTTCCTAATGGCACGCCGCTGGTGAATTTAAGAAGAGGAATTCGGCACCCCAAGGACTTGGATATATTTTCAAATTTCTGTAAGTGTGTTTTCATAAGGGCATTTGTTACTTAACATAAGGCCGTTGGCCTGTCCGAAAAAACCGCAAAAAAACACTAGCCCAAAATATTTGCTCCCAAATGAACAGTAAGGTTCGAAAAAAATGGCATTAAAGATGCTTGAGTTTTCTAGACGCGTGTAATTTTCTTTTTGTCATATGACATTGGGAGACCTCTGGAAAAAAAAAATAATGCTCCAAAACCCAAGTTTATGAACCTTTTTCGAAGCTTCGATTTTTTCCACTATGACATATCGCCAAAATATTTCACTCTTTAGAAAATCTCAGCATTTTTGTGCCAATTGTTTTGATTTTGTTTGTTGTTTTTCAGAATTTGCTGTTCTTCATAGAAGGAGATGAACCCAGGATATGAAACGCCACGCCTCTATATTACATTTTACGGGTTTGCTAATTCTCATCTATATGAGAATTAACCAAGTCTCATCGACTCCTACATCATTTAATTAAACAAGAAAATAAAAGAAAAATCCCACACGAATCTTTATGTAAAATTAAATGGTGCAGTAGCTAGATGAGACTTGGTTATTTCACATCAGAGGCACGCCCTACATTTTATTGCCGGAATCGAGCCACACCAATAGCTATTCAAAATATAATGGAGATAAAATTATAGTTGTTTAATCAGTATGAGTATCACCATTAATGCCGGATCATGCTAATAGTGACTTCAATTTTTAATCTTGACACACACAGATTTCATCTTGTAAAGTCAATGGTGAGTAATAAAAAGTTGTATCATGCAACATGACCAGGGGACCCCTTGCTTTGGCCTGGACTGCTATGAAAAGTCGTACTGAATATTCTCTTAAAAAATCGTACGGAACATTATGGTGTACGCACAGCAGCCCTCTTAAACACCAACTATTTAGGTTTCCGTGGCCAGAAAAAGTCTACATAAACACCAAGACATTGTTGAACTTCATGCACCTTTCTCATGGTCATGGAGGTCTCATCCTCGCATGCCTTGCTCTTAGCTTCTCTTCTCCTCCTCCTGTATCTGCTCTCCTCCCGTGGCAAGAACTCTAGCAATGGCAGCATCCCTAGCCCACCAGCGCTTCCCGTCATCGGCCACCTCCATCTCCTCAAGAAGCCGCTGCACCGCTCTCTCGCCGCGCTGGCCGTGCGCTATGGCGGCGGCCGGGACGGCGCCGGTCTCCTTCTTCTCCGGTTCGGCACAAGGCCGGTCCTCCTCGTCTCCTCCCCGCCCATTGCGGAGGAGTGCTTCACCGTCCACGACGTCGCGCTCGCAGATCGCCCGGGGCTTGCGTCGCGGCGGCTGCTCAGCGGCGATGAGTGCCCCAGCATCGCCGGCGCGAGCTACGGTCCGGTCTGGCGCCACCTCCGCCGCATCGCTACCGTGCACGCGCTCTCCGCGCACCGCCTTTCGCTGACGACCGCCGCCCGCGATGCCGAGGTCCGCGCCATGGCGCAGAAGCTCTGGCGAGCCACCCGTCTGGGCGCCACGGCGGTCAGCGTGAAGCTCGCGGCGTTCGAGTTTGTTGTCAACGTGATCATGGCCATGGTCGCGGGAAGGCGCATGGCGGAGGACGAGGTCCTCCGGTTCAAGGCGATGACCGAGGCGGGGTTCGCGGCCGCGGGTGCGGCGAACCGGCACGACTTCTTGCCACTGCTACGGCTGCTGGATTTTGGAAGGACGAAGAGGAGGCTCGCCGGCCTGGCCAAGGAGCGGCACGAGTTCGGCCAGGGTCTCGTCGACGAATACAGACGCCTTCACCACCGTCACGGTGTCGTCGGTGCTGTCACCGAGGACACGCCGTCGACGTCGGCACAGAGAACGGTGATTGGGGACCTGCTCCGGCAGCAGGAGGGGTCGCCGGAATTGTATGCCGACGTGGTCATCCGCACGATCTGCCTGGTGAGTGAGCGTTTGCACAGACGAAATAATAGCAAGTGTCAGTATGCATGCATTAGCTAATTATTAGTGTCAATAACTCAGTGTTTCTGAGCTGTGGTGATGTGATCTACCACTAGAAGCTTAATTTTTTCCTCAAGTCTCAGTTAGTGTACTTTCAACTTTGTGCTGCACATGTTTACACTACTGGCCACGCAATTAGTTTATGACAACACTGTCTGATGTGTACTACACTGGCCATTTGGTAGTGACAATAATTCAATTTCGATTAATAAATGTACTGGTAGTGAGATACACGTAGCCAGGTAGCTCAGTTTTTAACAAAGATTTTACAAAGCCAAGCCACCGTTTCACTAGTTTACTCGAATGCATTGATGTTAGGCTGGTTTTGAAGAAATTTTCAAGATATTTTCATCTCAAGATCGTGAATATACTCCCTCCATTTTTATATATAAGGCCACCATCAAAATTACATTTTGCAGCTATACAAGGTCACTAACATCAATCTAGGTAAAATTGATATGGCTTGCCTTGTACTAGCAACCGAGAACATTAATACCCATTGCATGCATGTGGGAGTGAGAAGGTTGGTTTTCATGCACCACATTAATCAACCAACGAAGAATGAGAGGGTTGTCTTGTTGTGGGTTGAAGAGAAAAATACACATTAATTAACACGTCAAGCAAGGAGAAAAGACTACTCCCTCTCTCTCAGTTTACAGGGCGTGCGCGTACCCCTAGGTCGTCAATTTGACCAACCTAAGACCAACCACATGGGGAATAACTTCAGCAGTAACATCGAGTCCAACTCAGTAAATTTGCTTATGTGGCAATGAGTTAATGAGGAAAGAGGGAGTTGTAGTAACTTAGCTAGTTACTGTAACATCACATGTTCCAATGTAATATGAGTCTATAACATAATAAATAAAGCTTTGCATGTTACCACACTTATGTTACTACCCACTATGAAGGTAGTAACATAGTCTAGGATTATGTGTACGTTACTAGTGTATGTTACTCTCCAATGTGGCTAGTCTAATACAAGTCATATATTACAAAAAATATATGACATTGGCCTAATACAAGCCAAGCCACCGTTTCACTAGTAGTAGTTTGCGACATTGGCCTAAGTAGGCATTATTTTTTACCTTGGTATCTGTAATATGGGTTTGTGGATTTGTATACAAGAATGGAGGGAGTAACAATGTTAACCAGCCACAAACTTTCTGAGAATGAAGTTAATACATCACGATAAGAGTCATATACCCGCAGATTGTGATTTGTGACACATAGTCACTCACACTTGCCTTGATTGATTGTTCGATCGCTACGTTCATAATTTCGTAAAATTGTGATATTGACAAATCCCTTTTCAACATATGATTGTGCAGAGCTTGCTTCAAGCCGGGACGGACACGTCATCTAGCACGATCGAGTGGGCAATGGCTCTTCTACTTAACAATCCACATGTTCTTGCAAAGGCGAAGGAGGAGATCGACGCCGTTGTGGGCACATCCCGGCTGCTCGAGGAGCACGATCTCGCATGCCTCCCGTACCTTCGTTGCATTATCACCGAGACCCTTCGGATGTACCCTATCGCCCCGCACCTTGCCCCGCACCAAGCCTCCTCTGATTGCGTCGTTGCTGGCGGGCAATACATCATCGCCTGCGGAACAATGGTGTTAGTTGATGTGTACTCCATGCAGCGGGATCCTACCATGTGGGATGAGCCGAACAGGTTCATTCCTGAGAGGTTTGAGGTTGGCATTGGTGAGGACGGCGACAAACAGGTGGTCAGGATGATGCCATTCGGCATGGGCCGGCGGAAGTGCCCCGGTGAGGGGCTAGCATGGAGGACAGTGGGGGTAGCACTTGGGTTGATGGTGCAGTGCTTCAGGTGGGAGCGGATGGGGAAAGAGGAGGTGGACATGAGCGAGGGGTCAGGGTTCACCATGCCCATGGTTGTGCCACTAGTGGCGATGTGCCAACCCCGTGAAGAAATGGATGAAATTCTCAAGAGGATTTAGAAGTTTGGTCATTCTAGCATTGTACCCTTGCAAGGCCAATCAAAGAAGAAAATACATTTACATCTGCCACCTTGTCTACGCGCATATTAAATTAGTATGACCATTTCCTAAGAAAAACTAACATTGTTCAAGGCCACCAAACATAAGTTACGTATATCTAAGCTCAAAAGCAATTGTAGGATCAAAGAATGTGAACTAGAGGGGGGGGGTTGTATAGAAGATTTAAATTTCTTCAGAAAACACAAATCTCTCTGCGAAAAAACAGTAAGCAGATGTAGTTCTACCTGAAGATAAACTACTCCTAGAAATAACTTAGAAGAAAAGATAAGTGCCGGTAGATGAAGAACATGTGAACACACAAACATATCATTTTAAGTACAGTGAGGAAAAATATGAAGGATAACATATTAGTCGGTACAGATGGAAATGCTTATCAGATATGAAGAACAAATCACCAAAGAAGAACACAATGAAGGGCCACTCAATAGAATGTAAGTACTGAAGTAAATATGGTAATTAAGAAAGAAATTGTGTTGCTAGATGGCGACAAGATATTTGTTCTACCAGTTCACTCTTCTACAAAAAAAAGCTAGGTCTAGATGGAGGGCCTTGTAAATGAACACATACGCAAACCTCTCTCCGTCCTATTCTCTCAACATGAAGTTCCTCGAACTTCAGTTGATTTCACTCGTGGTATACTCTTCAAGGCAATCTCCAAACCTTTGCATATTTTGTCTTCAATAAACCACAAAGACTCTTGGTTGCTCAAGATTGACGCCTACCATCTAGAGAGTGACAGCTCTTGCGAGTAATAGGCCCAAGCTAATTCAACTTAGTTCCCTGTGATGCTCAACCACTAAGTTTTGGCTCTAGGGTTTTCTCTCAAAGGATTCACTCAAATCTCTCGGAGCAGGGTGCTCAAACAAACACTTGTCAAATTAAACAGAGCACCAAGAAGCAAGGATTGAGAAGGAGCGGCTATTTATAGTCGAAGCAATCCCGAGGGTGAAATGACCAATAGGGGCCTGCCGCCACTGGCCAACTAACACGTGTCCGACGGTCGGATTTTGAACTCCCGTGTCAACTTCACTTGAGGAAGAAGTAAAGCTGACTCCACTACCCAAGGTTTTCTCTCGAAGCCCAGAAGAACATCTTCTATGGCTCACAAGTAAAAATCAAAACACACAGAGATTTCTCTCACCGTCACTTTGGATAAGTTCAGGGTTAAGCATCAGCATCGACATAAGCGTAGAAAAACTTAAACTCCCGTTAATAGTATGGTTGCCCTATGACTCAAATGAAAGAAATGAAACTACGAAAAAGAGTTACGCCTTCTCGCTGTCTTCATCTTCTTTCCTGTAGTCAATTTTTTTCTCAAACATTTTCTTCACCTTTATTTCAGATCTTGGGCCAAAATCACATCTTCCTCATCTTGAAGAGAATTTTGCTCAGCTTCTTTCCCAACTTGGTTTTCATTTTCCATTTGAGTTTGGTGCTCAAATGACTAGTTCAAAAAAATATCTTCTTTTTATTCTTCATGAGAGCGAGGCCCGGGTGGAGAGATTTCACATTCCTCGAGAACTTACTTGGAGGAAGAATCAACAGCCTTCTCCTTGGCTGGGGTTGGAACATGAATTTCTTCCGAAGCGCTAGGTTAATCTAAAATGAATACCCAACAAGACCGAACTTGTAATCTTTGGTTTATCAAAGCCCTAAATTTGGGGTTTGAACAAGATATCTATGGTGTGTTTAGTAGTAGTTCTCACCCTAGCATGGTTGTTCCCTTTTGATACATGCTCAATGTAGCCATGTTGAGCACATGTAACTGCAGTTGTTTGGTAGTCATGTATATGTTGAGACATGACGGGGTGAGACTGTGTTTGATAGAAATGAAGGAAATATGCCCTAGAGGCAATACTAAAGTTATTATTTATTTCCTCATATCATGATAAATGTTTATTATTCATGCCAGAATTGTATTAACCGGAAACATAACACATGTGTGAATACATAGACAAACATAGTGTCACTAGTATGCCTCTACTTGATTAGCTCGTTAATCGAAGATGGTTATGTTTCCTAGCCATGGACATGAGTTGTCATTTGATTAACGAGATCACATCATTAGGATAATGATGTGATTGACTTGACCCATTCCGTTAGCTTAGCACTTGATCGTTTAGTATGTTGCTATTGCTTTCCTCATGACTTATACATGTTCCTATGACTATGAGATTATGCAACTCCCGTTTACCGGAGGAACACTTTTTGTGCTACCAAACGTCACAACGTAACTGGGTGATTACAAAGGTGCTCTACAGGTGTCTCCGAAGGTACTTGTTGAGTTGGCGTATTTCGAGATTAGGATTTGTCACTCTGATTGTCGGAGAGGTATCTCTGGGCCCTCTCGGTAATGCACATCACTATAAGCCTTGCAAGCAATGTGACTAATGAGTTAGTTGCGGGATGATGCATTACGGAACGAGTAAAGAGACTTGCCGATAACGAGATTGAACTAGGTATTGAGATACCGACGATCGAATCTCGGGCAAGTAACATACTGATGACAAAGGGAACAACGTATGTTATGCGGTTTGACCGATAAAGATCTTCGTAGAATATGTAGGAGCCAATATGAGCATCCAGGTTCCGCTATTGGTTATTGACCGTAGACGTGTCTCGGTCATGTCTACATAGTTCTCGAACCCGTAGGGTCCGCACGCTTAAAGTTTGGTGACGGTCGGTATTACGAGTTTTTGTGTTTTGATGTACCGAAGGTAGTTAGGAGTCCCGGATATGATCACAGACATGACGAGGAGTCTCGAAATGGTCGATACGTAAAGATCGATATATTGGATGACTATATTCGGACACCGGAAGTGTTCCGAGTGGTTTCGGAGAAAACCGGAGTACCGGGGGGTTACCGGAACCCCCCGGGGAGTTAATTGGGCCTTATGGGCCTTAGTGGGAGAAGAGGAGGGGCGGCCAGGGCAGCCGCGCGCCCCCTCCCCCTCTAGTCCGAATTGGGCAAGGAGGGGGGCGGCGCCCCCCTTTTTCCTTCTCCTCCTCTCTCCCTTCCTTCCCTCTCCTACTCCAACAAGGAAAAGGAGGAGTCCTACTCCCGGTGGGAGTCGGACTCCCCCCTTAGCGCGCCCTCCTCCTGGCCGGCCGCCTCCCCCCTTGATCCTTTATATACGGGGGCAGGGGGCACCCTAGAACACACAAGTTGATTTGTTGATCTATTCCAGCCGTGTGCGGTGCCCCCCTCCACGATATTCCACCTCGGTCATATCATAGCGGTGCTTAGGCGAAGCCCTGCGTCAGTGGCAACATCATCACCGTCATCACGCCGCCGTGCTGACGAAGCTCTCCCGTGAAGCTCTGCTGGATCAGAGTTCGCGGGACGTCATCGAACAGAACGTGTGCTGAACTCAGAGGTGCCGTACGTTCGGTACTTGGATCGGTCGGATCGTGAAGACGTACGACTACATCAACCGCGTTGTGCTAACGCTTCCGCTTTCGGTCTACGAGGGTACGTGGACAACACTCTCGCCTCTCGTTGCTATGCATCACCATGATCTTGCGTGTGCGTAGGAATTTTTTTGAAATTACTACGTTCCCCAACGGTGGCATCCGAGCCTGGTTTTATGTGTAGATGTTATATGCACGAGTAGAACACAAGTGAGTTGTGGACGATACAAGTCATACTGCTTACCAACATGTCATACTTTGGTTCGGCGGTATTGTTGGATGAAGCGGCCCGGACCGACATTACGCGTACGCTTACGCGAGACTGGTTCTACCGACGTGCTTTGCACACAGGTGGCTGGCGGGTGTCAGTTTCTCCAACTTTAGTTGAACCGAGTGTGGCTACGCCCGGTCCTTGAGAAGGTTAAAACAACACTAACTTGACGGACTATCGTTGTGATTTTGATGCGTAGGTAAGAACGATTCTTGCTCAGCCCGTAGCAGCCACGTAAAACTTGCAACAACAAAGTAGAGGACGTCTAACTTATTTTTGCAGGGCATGTTGTGATGTGATATGGTCAAGGCATGATGCTATATTTTATTGTATGAGATGATCATGTTTTGTAACAGAGTTATCGGCAACTGGCAGGAGCCATATGGTTGTCGCTTTATTGTATGCAATGCAATCACCCTGTAATTGCTTTACTTTATCACTAAGCGGTAGCGATAGTCGGAGAAGCAATAGTTGGTGAGACGACAACGAGGTGTCACGCCGGTGATGATGGCGATCATGACGGTGCTTCAGAGATGGAGATCACAAGCACAAGATGATGATGGCCATATCATATCACTTATATTGATTGCATGTGATGTTTATCCTTTATGCATCTTCTTTTCCTTTGATTGACGGTAGCATTATAAGATGATCTCTCACTAAATTTCAAGATAAAAGTGTTCTCCCTGTGTATGCACCGTTGCCAAAGTTCATCGTGCCGAGACACCACGTGATGATCGGGTGTGATAAGCTCTACGTTCATCTACATCGGGTGCAAGCCAGTTTTGCACACGCAAGATACTCGGGTTAAACTTGACGAGCCTAGCATATGCAGATATGGCCTCGGAACACTGAGACCGAAAGGTCGAGCGTGAATCATATAGTAGATATGATCAACATAGTGATGTTCACCATTGAAAACTACATCTCACGTGATGATCGGACATGGTTTAGTTGATTTGGATCACGTGATCACTTAGATGATTAGAGGGATGTCTATCTAAGTGGGAGTTTTTAAGTAATATGATTAATTCAACTTAAATTTATCATGAACTTAGTACCTGATAGTATTTTGCTTGTCTATGTTGATTGTAGATAGATGGCCCGTGCTGTTGTTCCATTGAATTTTAATGCGTTCCTTGAGAAAGCAAAGTTGAAAGATGATGGTAGCAATTACACGTACTGGGTCCGTAACTTGAGGATTATCCTCATTGCTGCACAGAAGAATTACGTCCTGGAAGCACCGCTGGGTGCCAGGCCTACTGCAGATGCAACTGACGACGTTAAGAACGTCTGGCAGAGCAAAGCTGATGATTACTCAATAGTTCAGTGTGCCATGCTTTACGGCTTAGAACCGTGGCTTCAACGACGTTTTGACGTCATGGAGCATATGAGATGTTCCAGGAGTTGAAGTTAATAGTTCAAGCAAATGCCCGGATTGAGAGATATGAAGTCTCCAATAAGTTCTATAGCTGCAAGATGGAGGAGAATAGTTCTGTCAGTGAACATATACTCAAAATGTCTGGGGTATAACATTCACTTGATTCAACTGGGAGTTAATCTTTCGGATGATAGTGTCATTGACAGAATTCTTCAATCACTGCCACCAAGCTACAAGAGCTTCATGATGAGCTATAATATGCAAGGGATGGATAAGACAATTCCCGAGCTCTTCGGAATGCTAAAGGCTGCGGAGGTAGAAATCAAGAAGGAGCATCAAGTGTTGATGGTCAACAAGACCACCAGTTTCAAGAAAAAAGGCAAAGGGAAGAAGAAGGGGAACTTCAAGAAGAACAGCAAACAAGTTGCTACTCAAGAGAAGAAACCCAAGTCTGGACCTAAGCCTGAGACTGAGTGCTTCTACTGCAAGCATACTGGACACTGGAAGCGGAACTGCCCCAAGTATTTGGCGGATAAGAAGGATGGCAAGGTGAACAAAGGTACATGTGATATACATGTTATTGATGTGTACCTTACTAGAGCTTGCAGTAGCACCTCAGTATTTGATACTGGTTCTGTTGCTAATATTTGCAACTTGAAACAGGGACTACGGATTAGCGAAGACTGGCTAAGGACGAGGTGACGGTGCGCGTGGGAAATGGTTCCAAAGTCGATGTGATCGTCGTCGGCACGCTACCTCTACATCTACCTTTGGGATTAGTTTTAGACCTAAATAATTGTTATTTGGTGCCAGCGTTGAGCATGAACATTATATCTGGATCTTGTTTGATGCGAGACGGTTATTCATTTAAATTTGAGAATAATGGTTGTTCTATTTATATGAGTAATATCTTTTATGGTCATGCACCCTTGAAGAGTGGTCTATTTTTGTCGAATCTCGATAGTAGTGATACACATATTCATAATGTTGAAGCCAAAAGATGCAGAGTTGATAATGATAGTGCAACTTATTTGTGGCACTGCCGTTTGGGTCATATTGGTGTAAAGCGCATGAAGAAACTCCATACTGATGGACTTTTGGAATCACTTGATTATGAATCACTTGGTACTTGTGAACCATGCCTTATGGGCAAGATGACTAAAACGCCGTTCTCCGGAACAATGGAGCGAGCAACAGATTTGTTGGAGATCATACATACTGATGTATGTGGTCCGATGAATGCTGAGGCTCGCGGCGGGTATCGTTATTTTCTCACCTTCACAGATGATTTGAGCAGATATGGGTATATCTACTTAATGAAACATAAGTCTGAAACATTTGAAAAGTTCAAAGAATTTCAGAGTGAAGTGGAAAATCATCGTAACAAGAAAATAAAGTTTCTACGATCTGATCGTGGAGGAGAATATTTGAGTTACGAGTTTGATCTACATTTGAAACAATGCGGAATAGGTTCACAACTCACGCCACTCGGAACACCACAGCGTAATGGTGTGTCCGAACGTCGTAATCGTACTTTAGTAGATATGGTGCGATCTATGATGTCTCTTACTGATTTACCGCTATCATTTTAGGGTTATGCTTTAGAGACGGCTGCATTCACGTTAAATAGGGCACCATCGGAATCCGTTGAGACGACACCTTATGAACTATGGTTTGGCAAGAAACCAAAGTTGTCATTTCTTAAAGTTTGGGGTTGCGATGCTTATGTGAAAAAGCTTCAACCTGATAAGCTCGAACGCAAATCGGAGAAATGTGTCTTCATAGGATACCCAAAGGAAACTGTTGGGTACACCTTCTATCACAGATCCGAAGGCAAGACATTCGTTGCTAAGAATGGATCCTTTTTAGAGAAGGAGTTTCTCTCGAAAGAAGTGAGTGGGAGGAAAGTAGAACTTGATGAGGTAACTGTACCTGCTCCCTTATTGGAAAGTAGTTCATCACAGAAACCGGTTCCTGTGACACCTACACCAATTAGTGAGGAAGCTAATGATATTGATCATGAAACTTTAGATCAAGTTACTACTGAACCTCGTAGGTCAACCAGAGTAAGATCCGCACCAGAGTGGTACGGTAATCCTATTCTGGAGGTCATGTTACTTGACCAAGGCGAATCTACGAACTATGAAGAAGCGATGGTGAGCCCAAATTCCGCAAAATGGCTTGAGGCCATGAAATCTGAGATGGGATCCATGTATGAGAACAAAGTGTGGACTTTAGTTGACTTGCCCGATGATCGGCAAGCCATTGAGAATAAATGGATATTCAAGAAGAAGACTGACGCTGACGGTAATGTTACTGTCTATAAACCTCGACTTGTTGCGAAAGGTTTTCGACAAGTTCAAGGGATTGACTACGATGAGACTTTCTCACCCGTAGCGATGCTTAAGTCTGTTCGAATCATGTTAGCAATTGCCGCATTTTATGATTACGAATTTTGGCAAATGGATGTCAAAACTGCATTCCTGAATGGATTTCTGGAAGAAGAGTTGTATATGATGCAACCAAAAGGTTTTGTCGATCCAAAGGGAGCTAACAAAGTGTGCAAGCTCTAGCGATCCATTTATGGACTGGTGCAAGCCTCTCGGAGTTGGAATAAACGTTTTGATAGAGTGATCTAAGGATATGGTTTTATACAGACTTTTGGAGAAGCCTGTATTTACAAGAAAGTTAGTGGGAGCTCTGTAGTAGTTCTGATATTATATGTGGATGACATATTGCTGATTGGAAATGATATAGAATTTGTGGATAGCATAAAAGGATACTATAATAAGAGTTTTTCAATGAAAGACCTAGGTGAAGCTGCTTACATATTAGGCATCAAGATCTATAGAGATAGATCAAGACGCTTGATAGGACTTTCACAAAGCACATACCTTGACAAAGTTTTGAAGAAGTTCAAAATGTATCAAGCAAAGAAAGGGTTCTTGCCTGTGTTACAAGGTGTGAAGTTGAGTCAGACTCAATGCCCGACCACTGCAAAAGATAGAGAGAAAATGAAAGATGTTCCCTATGCTTCAGCCATAGGCTCTATCATGTATGCAATGTTGTGTACCAGACCTGATGTGTGTCTTGCTGTTAGCCTAGCAGGGCGGTACCAAAGTAATCCAGGAGTGGATCACTGGACAGCGGTCAAGAACATCCTGAAATACCTGAAAAGGACTAAGGATATATTTCTCGTTTATGGAGGTAACAAAGAGCTAGTCGTAAATGGTTACGTCGATGCAAGCCTTGACACAGATCCGGACGATTCTAAATCACAAATCGGATACGTGTTTACATTGAACGATGGAGCTGTCAGTTGGTGCAGTTCTAAACAAAGCGTCATGGCGGGATCTACGTGTGAAGCGGAGTACATAGCAACTTCGGAAGCAGTAAATGAAGGAGTCTGGATGAAGGAGTTCATATCCGATCTAGGTGTCATACCTAGTGCATCGGGACCAATGAAAATCTTTTGTGACAATACTGGTGCAATTGCCTTGGCAAAGGAATCCAGATTTCATAAGAGGACCAAGCACATCAAGAGACGCTTCAATTCCATCCGGGACCAAGTACAGGTGGGAGACATAGAGATTTGCAAGATACATACGGATCTGAATGTTGCAGACCCGTTGACTAAGCCTCTTCCACGAGCAAAACATGATCAGCACCAAAACTCCATGGGTGTTAGAATCATTACTGTGTAATCTAGATTATTGACTCTAGTGCAAGTGGGAGACTGAAGGAAATATGCCCTAGAGGCAATAATAAAGTTATTATTTATTTCCTCATATCATGATAAATGTTTATTATTCATGGTAGAATTGTATTAACCGGAAACATAATACATGTGTGAATACATAGACAAACATAGTGTCACTAGTATGCCTCTACTTGACTAGCTCGTTAATCGAAGATGGTTAAGTTTCCTAGCCATGGACATGAGTTGTTGATACGTCTCCAACGTATCTATAATTTATGAAGTATTCATGCTATTATATTATCCATCTTGGATGTTTTATGGGCTTTACTATGCACTTTTATATTATTTTTGGGACTAACCTATTGACCCAGAGCCCAGTGCCAGTTCCTGTTTTTTCCCTTGTTTCAGTGTTTCGAAGAAAAGGAATATCAAACGGAGTCGAAACGGAATGAAACCTTCTGGAGAAGTTATTTTTGGAAAGAAAGCAACCCGGGAGACTTGGAGTCCACGTCAAGAAAGCAACGAGGAAGGCACGAGGCAAGGGGGCGCGCCCACCCCCTGGGCGCGCCATCCACCCTCGTGGCTCCCCTGACGTATTTCTTCCGCCTATATATACCAATATACCCTAAAACCTTCGGGGAACAGAATAGATCGGGAGTTCCGCCGCCGCAAGCCTCTATAGCCACCAAAAACCAATCGGGACCCTATTCCGACACCCTGCCGGAGGGGGGATCCCTCACCGGTGGCCATCTTCATCATCCCGGCGCTCTCCATGACGAGGAGGGAGTAGTTCACCCTCGGGGCTGAGGGTATGTACCAGTAGCTATGTGTTTGATCTCTCTCTCTCTCTCTCGTGTTCTTGAGGTGATACGATCTTGATGTATCGCGAGCTTTGCTATTTTAGTTGGATCTTATGATGCTCCTCCCCCTCTACTCTCTTGTAATGGATTGAGTTTCCCCTTTGAAGTTATCTTATCGGATTGAGTCTTTTAATGATTTGAGAACACTTGATGTATGTCTTGCGTGGGATACCCGTGGTGACAATGGGGTATTCTATTGATCCACTTGATGTATGTTTTGGTGATCAACTTGCGGGTTCCGCCCATGAACCTATGCATAGGGGTTGGCACACGTTTTTGTCTTGATTCTCCGGTAGAAACTTCGGGGCACTCTTTGAGGTTCTATGTGTTGGTTGAATAGATGAATCTGAGATTGTGTGATGCATATCGTATAATCATACCCACGGATACTTGAGGTGACATTGGAGTATCTAGGTGACATTAGGGTTTTGGTTGATTTGTGTCTTAAGGTGTTATTCTAGTACGAACTCTAGGGCTGTTTGTGACACTTATAGGAATAGCCCAACGGATTGATTGGAAAGAATAACTTTGAGGTGGTTTCGTACCCTACCATAATCTCTTCGTTTGTTCTCCGCTATTAGTGACTTTGGAGTGACTCTTTGTTGCATGTTGAGGGATAGTTATATGATCCAATTATGTTATTATTGTTGAGAGAACTTGCACTAGTGAAAGTATGAACCCTAGGCCTTGTTTCCTAGCATTGCAATACCGTTTACGCTCACTTTTATTACTTGTTACCTTGCTGTTTTTATATTTTCAGATTACAAAAACCTATATCTACCATCCATATTGCACTTGTATCACCATCTCTTCGTCGAACTAGTGCACCTATACAATTTACCATTGTATTGGGTGTGTTGGGGACACAAGAGACTCTTTGTTATTTGATTGCAGGGTTGCTTGAGAGAGAGACCATCATCCTACGCCTCCCACGGATTGATCAACTTTAGGTCATCCACTTGAGGGAAATTTACTACTGTCCTACAAACCTCTGCACTTGGAGGTCCAACAACGTCTACAAGAAGAAGGTTGTGTAGTAGACATCAAGCTCTTTTCTGTCGCCGTTGCCGGGGAGGTGAGTGCTTGAAGGTATATCTTTAGATCTTGCAATCAAATCTTTTAGTTTCTTGTTTTATCACTAGTTTAGTTTATAAAAGAAAACTACCAAAAAATGGAATTGAGTTTGTCTCATATGCTTGATCTTTTTAATATCTTTCGTGAGTATGATGGAAAGGAAAATTGTGCTAAAGTGTTAGAAGAAGAATTCATTAAAATGTTTGGCACTAAATCTTTGAATGATGAGCATGATTGCAATGTTGTTAGTATGAACTCCTTGAATATCCATAGTACTAATGATGATTGCACTAGTCATGATGAAAATATCTCTTATAAGCATGTCGATTTTTGTGGAGTGTATTGGGTTTGCAAGTACACACCAAATAGGGAAGATAGATATTGCAAGAGGCATAAACATTTACAAACTAAATGGTTGCAAGAAAGGCTAAATGTTAGTGCTGAAAATTTAAAATATCTTAGCCATACTTGTGAACTTTGCAATGAACATGGTCATTTAAATATCAAATGCAAATTGTTTCATGATTGAATCGTGTCCAAAAATTGTGATGACTTGATTTCCCTTGCACATCATAATGAACTTAGTTTGCTTTTGGGTTATGAAGAAATGAAACGTCAAACTAAGCATATTCCTGAATATAACCTTGAGAAATTCCTCGATATTGATCTAGAGGAAATTTATATGTATTGCACGGTGAATTGCATTGAAAATCCTTATATTGCCAAGTACATAAAGAAAAGAAAGCAAATAGAAGATGAAGAGAATACTAATGAAAGGGAAGAGACTTCCCAATATCCTCCTATTATTTCTTATGATGAATCAGGTAACGAGGAGGAGCCTTCTATTCAACCAATCTCATTAATAAGGAGCTCCAAAAAGAGGATTGAACCCACACATGATGTGGTGAAGAAGAAGAAAAAGAAGGAAGAGAGGTAAAAAGGTATCCCTCCCAAATAATGTTGCTCCTATTATTGTTGTGCCTCATGAAAATGAATCAAAAATAATTGTGGAAGATGATGCACTTGATGATGATCTCGTTATGCCTATTGCTTGTTGTTATGATGATTATGATTGGGAATATAATGATACTTCTTATGATCTTGAAAATCGTTTTGGCACTTGCTTGGAAGAATATGATAATTGCTATACTATTGGTGCTATCCATACTATTAATGATGAGAGTGATTATGATTATGATATGAAAAGGCGCAAGATTGGGGATGCTATGTTTGAAGAAGATGATGTTTTTGAGAATATATTTGCTGCAATTAATGTTTGTCCCAAGCTTGGGGATGCTATGTTTAATAATGATGATATTTTTAGCCTCCCAAGTTTTGATATGCAAAGTTGTTATGATGATATCATGCCTTCTACCTATGATGATTATAGTGATGAAAGTGGGTTTGGAAGAATGTCAACTTTAGGAAGTAATGATCCCACTATTTTGGAGGATGTTGAATCATATAATATTTATAAAAGTGGATTAGGAGAGGTCATGACTTTATTTAGTGATGTATCCACTATTTCGGAAGAGGTTTCAATCGATTATGATGAGAACAAGGTTGCTACTTATGATGATTATTGTGATGAAACTTATGCTATAAGAAGTAGTGATGATTATATTTATAAAACTTGTCATTATTATGATTACACTTTTTCTGAACATTACTCTTTTAATGTGGAAACAATTTATAGTATTCAAGTCTCTTATGATACTCCCACTATTCCGAATGAGAAGAATTTTGCTTATGTGGAGAGTAATAAAACTTATATGCAAGTAGATCATGAAAAGAATGCTTTAGGTGCTGGTTATATTGTGGAAGTCATTCATGATGCTACTGAAAATTATTATGAGGGAGGAATGTATGCTTGTAGGAATTGCAATAATATCAAGTTTCCTCTCTATGTGCTTAAAATCTTGAAGTTATGCTTGTTTTACCTTCCTATGCAAGTTGATTCTTGTTCCCATAAGTTGTTTTCTCACAAAATCCCTATGCATAGGAAGTGGGTTAGACTTAAATGTGCTAGTCATATTCTTCATGATGCTCTCTTTATGTTTCAATTCTTATCTTTTTGTGAGCATCATTGAAATCATCATGCCTAGCTAGGGGCGTTAAACGTTAGCACTTGTTGGGAGGCAACCCAATTTTTATTTTAGTTCTTTGCTTTTTGGTTCTGTTTAGTAATAAATAATCCATCTAGATTCTGTTTAGATGTGGTTTTGTGTTTTAATTAGTGTTTGTGCCAAGTAGAACCTTTGGGAAGACTTGGGTGAAGTCTTTATGACCAGGCTGTAAAAAACAGAAACTTTAGCGCTCACGACATTAGCTTCAACTTTTTACTGGAGAGTGATATTTAGTTGATTATTTTTGAAGATGAATACTAGACAAATTCCTCAGGTCCACCAATTTATTTTAGAATTTTTGGAGTTACATAAGTATACGTTTGATACAGATTACTACAGACTGTGCTGTTTTTAACAGATTCTGTTTTCATTGTGTTGCTTGCTTATTTTGATGAATCTATGGCTAGTAAAATAGTTTATAAATCATAGAGAAGTTGGAATACAGTAGGTTTAACACCAATATAAATAAAGAATAAGTTCATTACAGTACCTTGAAGTGGTGTTTTTTTCTTTTCTTTCGCTAACGGAGCTCACGAGATTTTCTGTTAAGTTTTGTGTTGTGAAGTTTTCAAGTTTTGGGTAAAGATTCGATGGGCTATGGAATAAGGAGTGGCAAGAGCCTAAGCTTGGGGATGCCCAATGCACCCAAGGTAATATTCAAGGAGAACCAGGAGCCTAAGCTTGGAGATGCCCCGGAAGGCATCCCTCTTTCGTCTTCGTTCATCGGTAACTTTACTTGGAGCTATATTTTTATTCACCACATGATATGTGTTTTGCTTGGAGCGTCGTTTTATTTTCTTTAGCTTTGCTTGCTGTTTGAATAAAATACCAAGATCTGAAATTCTTAAATGATAGAGAGTCTTCACATAGCTACATAATTATTTAACTACTCATTGATCTTCACTTTTATCTTTTTGGAGTAGTTTGTCATTTACTCGTGTGCTTCACTTATATCCTATGAGTAAATTGATGAATGATTTGAATGTCATAAATCTGAAATTATATATGTTTCATATGCTTATCCCATGGGGAGTAATGACTTTACATATAAGAAGTAGAGGTGGTAAATTTATTGAAGGTTAGCAAACATTGTATTGGTCACTTGAACAATTCATGAAAGAATATTGAAGGAAGAGAGATTTCACATATAAATATACTATCTTGGACATCTTCTATGATTGTGAGCCCCATTAATTATTTTCAAACTTGAGCAAATTAGTTGAAGTTGGACAAGGAAGACAACATAATGAGTTATGCTTGGCTATATTTGTATAAGTTATATTGTTTTGGATCCTCTAACATGTGGTGCTTGCTATTTAGAATCCTTTGCTAGCCAAAATATCTGTACTAAGCGGGAATACTGCTTGTGCATCCAAATCCCTTGAACCAAGTTTCTTCCATGAGTGTCCACCATATCTACCTATATGCGGTATTTACCTGCCATTCCAAGTAAATTTGCATGTGCCAAACTCTAAACCTTCAAATAATAATCTGTTTTGTATGCCTGAATCGCTCATGTAGCAACTACGGGTTAGCAGTATCTTCCATGCTAGGTGGGTTATTCTCACGATGAGTGGACTCCTCTCATCATTCACGAGAAAATGGCCGGTAACTGGGATGCCCAGTCCGATGATCAAAAGATCAAAATCAAATCAAAAATAATTGCAAACAAAACTCCCCCAGGTTTGATGTTAGTTGGAGGCACCCGTTGTTTCGGGCAAGCCATGGATTGATGATTGTTGGTGGAGGGGGAGTAAAAATCTTTACCTTTCTATTTGGGAACCGCCTATAATGTATGTAGTATGGAAGATATTGGGAACTCTTGGTCGTTATGTTGACAATGAAAGCATACCTCTCAAAATTATTTTCATCTCTGTTTTTGCTTCGAGCTCTGGCACCTCTGCAAATCCCTGCTTCCCTCTGTGAAGGGCCTATCTTTTACTTTTATGCTAGAGTCAGTAGTATTCCTTCTCATTCCAACCTACTCTTTAGTTGGCAAGCATCATATGATGGAAAGATCTAAGCATATATGGCCATTCAAATATATTTGAGCATGAATTATTACTGTTGACATTACCCTTGAGGTAAAAGGTTGGGAGGCGAAACATTAAGCCCCTATCTTTCTCTGTGTTCGATGAATACTATTTGTTCTAAAAATATGCTTTGAGTGGTAGCAACCATGGAAGACTAAATGATAGTTGAGTATGTGAAGTTTGCTGAATCAAAGCTCTGACATAGACTCTTCCTGAAAATAAGATGAATTGTAATTGTTTGATGAATAATAACATGGTTTGTTGGTTTTCAAGAAAGTTTATGATATATACTTTAACATGTGAATAGTTTGTTACTTGATCATGCAAAGTTTTATGATATGAGCTACTGTTATGACATATAATGATGCTAGAAAAGGTGATTGCAATTATCATTGATCAAACTTATGCACCTGCTAGCATTCACACTTCATAAATTATTTCTTTTATCATTTACCTACTCGAGGACGAGCAGGAATTAAGCTTGGGGATGCTGATACGTCTCCAACGTATCTATAATTTATGAAGTATTCATGCTATTATATTATCCATCATGGATGTTTTATGGGCTTTACTATGCACTTTTTTATTATTTTTGGGACTAACCTATTGACCCAGAGCCCAGTGCCAGTTCCTGTTTTTCCCTTGTTTCAGTGTTTCGAAGAAAAGAAATATCAAACGGAGTCGAAACGGAATGAAACCTTCTGGAGAAGTTATTTTTGGAAAGAAAGCAACCCGGGAGACTTGGAGTCCACGTCAAGAAATCAACGAGGAAGGCACGAGGTAGGGGGCGCGCCCACCCCCCTGGGTGCGCCCTCCACCCTCGTGGGCCCCTCGTGGATCCCCTGACGTATTTCTTCCGCCTATATATACCAATATACCCTAAAACCTTCGGGGAACAGAATAGATCGGGAGTTCCGTCGCCGCAAGCCTGTGTAGCCACCAAAAACCAACCGGGACCCTGTTCCGGCACCCTGCCGGAGGGGGTATCCCTCACCGGTGGCCATCTTCATCATCCCGGCGCTCTCCATGACGAGGAGGGAGTAGTTCACCCTCGGGGCTGAGGGTATGTACCAGTAGCTATGTGTTTGATCTCTCTCTCTCTCTCTCTCTCTCTCTCTCTCTCTCGTGTTCTTGAGGTGATACGATCTTGATGTATGGCGAGCTTTGCTATTTTAGTTGGATCTTATGATGCTCCTCCCCCTCTACTCTCTTGTAATGGATTGAGTTTCCCCTTTGAAGTTATCTTATCGGATTGAGTCTTTTAATGATTTGAGAACACTTGATGTATGTCTTGCGTGGGATACCCGTGGTGACAATGGGGTATTCTATTGATCCACTTGATGTATGTTTTGGTGATCAACTTGCGGGTTCCGCCCATGAACCTATGCATAGGGGTTGGCACACATTTTCGTCTTGATTCTCCGGTAGAAACTTCGGGGCACTCTTTGAGGTTCTATGTGTTGGTTGAATAGATGAATCTGAGATTGTGTGATGCATATCGTATAATCATACCCACGGATACTTGAGGTGACATTGGAGTATCTAGGTGACATTAGGGTTTTGGTTGATTTGTGTCTTAAGGTGTTATTCTAGTACGAACTCTAGGGCTGTTTGTGACACTTATAGGAATAGCCCAACGGATTGATTGGAAAGAATAACTTTGAGGTGGTTCCGTACCCTACCATAATCTCTTCGTTTGTTCTCCGCTATTAGTGACTTTGGAGTGACTCTTTGTTGCATGTTGAGGGATAGTTATATGATCCAATTATGTTATTATTGTTGAGAGAACTTGCACTAGTGAAAGTATGAACCCTAGGCCTTGTTTCCTAGCATTGCAATACCGTTTACGCTCACTTTTATTACTTGTTACCTTGCTGTTTTTATATTTTCAGATTACAAAAACCTATATCTACCATCCATATTGCACTTATATCACCATCTCTTCGCCGAACTAGTGCACCTATACAATTTACCATTGTATTGGGTGTGTTGGGGACACAAGAGACACTTTGTTTTTGGTTGCAGGGTTGCTTGAGAGAGACCATCTTCATCCTACGCCTCCCACGGATTGATAAACCTTAGGTCATCCACTTGAGGGAAATTTGCTACTGTCCTACAAACCTCTGCACTTGGAGGCCCAACAACGTCTACAAGAAGAAGGTTGTGTAGTAGACATCAGTTGTCATTTGATTAACGAGATCACATCATTAGGAGAATGATGTGATTGACTTGACCCATTCCATTAGCTTAGCACTTGATCGTTTAGTATGTTGCTATTGCTTTCATCATGACTTATACATGTTCCTATGACTATGAGATTATGCAACTCCCGTTTACCGGAGGAACACTTTTTGTGCTACCAAACATCACAACGTAACTGGGTGATTATAGAGGTGCTCTACAGGTGTCTCCGAAGGTACTTGTTGAGTTGGCATATTTCGAGATTAGGATTTGTCACTCCGATTGTCGGAGAGGTATCTCTGGGCCCTCTCGGTAATGCACATCACTATAAGCCTTGCAAGCAATGTGACTAATGAGTTAGTTGCGGGATGATGCATTTTGGAACGAGTAAAGAGACTTGCCGGTAACGAGATTGAACTAGGTATTGAGATACCGACGATCGAATCTCGGGCAAGTAACATACCGATGACAAAGGGAACAACGTATGTTATGCGGTTTGACCGATAAAGATCTTTGTAGAATATGTAGGAGCCAATATGAGCATCCAGGTTCCGCTATTGGTTATTGACCGTAGACGTGTCTCGGTCATGTCTACATAGTTCTCGAACCCGTAGGGTCCGCACGCTTAAAAGTTTGGTGACGATCGGTATTATGAGTTTTTGTGTTTTGATGTACCGAAGGTAGTTAGGAGTCCCGGATATGATCACGGACATGATGAGGAGTCTCGAAATGGTCGAGACGTAAAGATCGATATATTGGACGACTATATTCGGACACCGGAAGTGTTCCGAGTGGTTTCGGAGAAAAACGGAGTACCGGGGGGTTACCGGAACCCCCCGGGGAGTTAATTGGGCCTTATGGGCCTTAGTGGGAGAAGAGGAGGGGCGGCCAGGGCAGCCGCGCGCCCCCTCCCCCTCTAGTCCGAATTGGACAAGGAGGGGGGCGGCGCCCCCCTTTTTCCTTCTCCTCCTCTCTCCCTTCCTTCCCTCTCCTACTCCAACAAGGAAAAGGAGGAGTCCTACTCCCGGTGGGAGTAGGACTCCCCCCTTGGCGCGCCCTCCTCCTGGCCGGCCGCGTCCCCCTTGCTCCTTTATATACGGGGGCAGGGGGCACCCTAGAACACAAAAGTTGATCTATTGATCTATTCCAGCCGTGTGCGGTGCCCCCCTCCACCATATTCCATCTCAGTCATATCGTAGCAGTGCTTAGGCGAAGCCCTGCGTCGGTGGCAACATCATCACCGTCATCACGCCGTCGTGCTGACGAAACTCTCCCGTGAAGCTCTGCTGGATCGGAGTTCACCGGACATCATCGAGCAGAACGTGTGCTAAACTCGGAGGTGCCGTACGTTCGGTACTTGGATCGGTCGGATCGTGAAGACGTACGACTACATCAACCGCGTTGTGCTAACGCTTCTGCTTTCGGTCTACGAAGGTACGTGGACAACACTCTCCCCTCTCGTTGCTATGCATCACCATGATCTTGCATGTGCGTAGGATTTTTTTGAAATTACTATGTTCCCCAATAAGAAATGTATATGAGACACTAATCTGTGATAATTTTGAGCGGCACAAACATTACCATTCATTCTATAAAATCAGCATGAACATTCATAGTCTGGTGTTTTCTGGTCCACTGATGCTGACTCATGAATACATGCAGCAAAAATCAACATCCAAGAGAAAATATTCATCAATTAACAAGAACACCAAATTGTTCCGTATTAATCCATTCAAACTGGAGACATCACTACTACTGGATTCTAACAAAGGCAGTACTATTGGGAAAAATTAATTTTGGGCAAGTTAAGCAGAGGTACAGCATCCCTTCTAATAGCAGGTTATTCCAATAGACGGCAAGAAGGAATAAGATGGTGCCGTTGGAGATGGGGAAGAGGTGCACTACGAGGCGGCCTAGATCTGGGAATCTGGCGGTGGGGATGAGATGCAGTAGGCTGGACAGAGAGAAGCAACGGTGACCACCGGCTACCGGAAGAATCTCGAGCATGCGCGGCCATAGGGCTTTCGGGGCTAGCAGCTCGACTGGCGGTGGCGGCCGGGTGCTTGGTGGCGACCAGCGGCAGCAAAGACCACATGCTTTGACGGGTCGTTCGACCAGGGGCGACTGCGCTTTTTGGGCGACCTTGACCGGTGGAGAATCACGGGGACGATTGATACGTCCATTTTGCATCATGCTTTTATATTGATATTTATTGCATTATGGGCTGTTATTACACAATATGGCCAAATACTTATGCCTTTTCTTCTTATTTTTATAAGATTTACATGAAGAGGGAGAATGTCGGTAGCAGGAATTCTGGATTAGAAAAGGAGCAAATCTGAGAGAACTATTCTGCACAACTCCAAAAGTCTTGAAACTTCACGGAGAATTATTTTGGAATATATAAAAATATTGGGCGAACAAAGCACTAGAGGGGACCCACCAGGCACCCACAAGGGTGGGGGTGCGCCCTACCCCCAGGGCGCGCCCTCTGCCTTGTGGCTCCCCCTGGCAGGCCTCCGGTGCCCATCTTCTGCTATATGATTTGTTTTGACTTGGAAAAAATCAAGAAAAAACTTTCGGGACGAAGCGCCGCCGTCTCGGGGCGGAACTTGGGCAGAACCAATCTAGGGCTCTGGCGAAGCTGTTCCACCGGGGAAACTTCCCTCCTGGAGGGAGAAATCGAAGTCATCGTCATCACCAACGATCCTCTCATCGAGAGGGGGTCAATCTCCATCAACATCTTCACCAACACCATCTCCTCTCAAACCCTAGTTCATCTATTGTATCCGATCTTTGTCTCAAAACCTCAGATTGGTACATGTGGGTTGCTAGTAGTGTTGATTACTCCTTGTAGTTGATGCTAGTTGGTTTATTCGGTGGAAGATCATATGTTCAGATCCTTCATGATAATTATTACTCCTCTGATTATGAACATGAATATGCTTTGTGAGTAGCTACGTTTGTTCCTGAGGACATGGGAGAAGTCTTGTTATAAGTAATCATGTGAATTTGGTATTCGTTTAATATTTTGATGAGATGTATGTTGTCTCTCCACTAGTGGTGTTATGTGAACGTTGACTACATGACACTTCACCATGATTTGGGCCTAGGGGAAGGCATTGGGAAGTAATAAGTAGATGATGGGTTGGTAGAGTGACAGAAGCTTAAACCCTAGTTTATGCGTTGCTTCGTAAGGGGCTGATTTGGATCCATATGTTTCATGCTATGGTTAGATTTATCTTAGTTCTTCTTTCGTAGTTGCGGATGCATTCGAGAGGGGTTAATCATAGGTGGGAGGCTTGTCCAAGTAAGGAAATCACTCAATCACTGTTCCACCCACATATCAAATTATCAAAGTAACAATGTGAATCATATGAGTATGCTGAAAACTAACTTGAAAACAATTCCCATGTGTCCTCGGGAGCGCTTTGCTTTATATAAGAGTTTGTCCAGGCTTGTCGTTTGCTTCAAAAAGGATTGGGCCACCTTGCTGCACCTTAGTTACTTTTGTTACTTGCTACTTTTTACGAATTATCTTATCACACAACTATCTGTTACCAATAATTTCAGTGCTTGCAGAGAATACCTTGCTGAAAACCGCTTGTCATTTCCTTATGCTCCTCGTTGGGTTCGGCACTCTTACTTATCGAAAGGACTACGATAGATCCCCTATACTTGTGGGTCATCAGGACTCTTTTCTGGCGCCGTTCTGGGGAGTGAAGTGCCTTTGGTGAGTGGAATTTGCTATGGAAACATTTATATTACGTGCTGAAATTTACTGTCACTTGTCACTATGGAAAATAATCCTTTGAGGGGCTTGTTCGGGGTATCTTCACCCTGACCGGATGAGCAAAGAGTTGCTCCTCAACCTACTGCACCTACTGAAAATGTTTATTATGAAATTCCTTCGGGTATGATAGAGAAACTGCTAGCTACTCATTATGCAGGAGATGGAACATTACATCCTGATATGCATCTAATCTATGTGGATGAAGTTTGTGGATTATTTAAGCGTGCATGTTTTCCCGAGGATGAAGACAAGAAGAAGGTCTTCCCTTTATCTTTGAAGGTAAAGGCATTGACATGGTATAGGCTATTTGATGATATTGGATCTTGGAACTACAACCGATTGAAATTGGAATTTCATCAGAAGTTTTATATGCATCTAGTTCATCGTGATCGGAATTATATTTATAATTTTTGGCCTCGTGAAGGAGAAAGTATCGCTCAAGCTTGGGGGAGGCTTAAGTCAATATTATATTCATGCCCCAATCATGAGCTCTCAAGAGAAATTATTATTCATAATTTTTATGCTCGACTTTCTCGTAATGATCAATCCATGCTCGATACTTCTTGTACTGGTTCTTTTATGAAGAAGACTATTGAATTCAAATGGGATTTATTGGAAAGAATTAAATGCAACTCTGAAGATTGGGAACTCGAGAAGGTAATGAGTCAGGTATAAACCTTAAGTTTGACTGTGTTAAATCTTTCATGGACATCGATGCTTTTCGTGATTTTAGCACTAAATATGGACTTGACTCTGAGATAGTAGCTTCTTTTTGTGAATCATTTGCTACTCATGTTGATCTCCCTAAGGATAAGTGGTTTAAATATCATCCTCCCATTGAAGTGAAAGTAGTAGAACCTTTTAAAGTTGAAGAAGAAGTTGTTACTTATAATGTTCATCCCATTGTTCCTACTGCTTATATTAGAAACCACCTTTTCTTGTTAGAATAAAGGAACCTGCTAAAGCTTCAGTTGTGGTTCGTAAGAGTTATACTAGAAGACCTACACCCCCGAACAAATTAAAGTTGAACCTAGTATTGCTATGGTTAAAGATCTCTTGGTTGATAATATTGATGGGCATGTTATTTATTTCTGTGATGAAGCTGCTAGAATTGCTAAACCCGATATTAAAGATAAACATAGACCTATTGTTCACATGCCTGTTGTTTCTGTTAAAATAGGAGATCATTGTTATCATGGATTATGTGATGTGGGTGCTAGTGTGAGTGCAATTCCCTTTACTTTATATCAATAAATTATGAATGATATTGCACCTGCTGAGATAGAAGATATTGCTATTACTATTAAGGTTGCCAAAAGATATACTATATCAGTAATTGGGATTGTTAGAGATGTTGAATTCTTGTGTGGGAAAGTAAAATACCCTACTGATTTTCTTGTTCTTGGTTCCCCAAAAAATGATTTTTGTCCCATTATATTTGGTAGACCTTTCTTGAACACTGTTAATGCTAAGATAGACTGTGAGAAAGAAATTGTTACTGTAAGTTTTAGGGATTTGTCTCATGATTTTAATTTCTCTAAATTTTGAAGACAACCCCATGATAAAGAATTGCCTAGTAAGGATGAAATAATTGGTCTTGCTTCTATTGTCGTTCCTCCTACTGATCATTTAGAACAATATTTGCTAGACCATGAAAATGATATGTTTATGAAAGAAAGAAAGGAATTAGATGAAATATTCTTTAATCAAATGCCTATTTTGAAACACAATTTGCCTGTTGAAATCCTTGGAGATCCTCCTCCACCCAAGGGTGATCCCGTGTTTGAGCTTAAACAATTATCTGATACTTTGAAATATGCTTATCTTGATGAAAAGAAGATATATCCTGTTATTATTAGTGTTAACCTTTCAGAGCATGAAGAAAAGAAATTATTGAAAACTCTAAAGAAGCACCGTGCTACTATTGGATATACTCTTGATGATCTTAAGGGCATTAGTCCCACTCTATGTCAGCACAAAATTAATATGGAGCCTGATGCTAAACCAGTTGTTGATCATCAACGGCAGTTAAATCCCAAGATGAAAGAAGTGGTAAGAAATGAAATACTAAAGCTTCTGGAGGCAGGTATAATTTATCCTATTGCTGATAGTAGATGGGTAAGTCCCGTTCATTGTGTCCCTAAGAAGGGAGGTATTACTGTTGTTCCTAATGATAAGAATGAATTGATCCCACAAAGAATTGTTACAGGTTATACGATGGTAATTGATTTCCGCAAATTAAACAAAGCTACTAGAAAAGATCATTACCCTCTACCTTTTATTGATCAAATGCTAGAAAGACTGTCCGGACATACACATTTTTTCTTTCTTGATGGTTATCTGGGTTTTCTCAAATACCTGTGTCAAAAGAGGATCAAGAGAAGACCACTTTTACTTGCCCTTTCGGTACTTTTGCTTATAGACGTATGCCTTTTGGGTTATGCAATGCACCTGCTACCTTTCAAAGATGTATGACTGCTATCTTCTCTGACTTTTGTGAAAATATTGTTGAGGTTTTCATGGATGATTTCTCCATTTATGGAACTTCTTTTGATGATTGCTTAAGCAACCTTGATCGAGTTTTGCAGAGATGTGAAGAAACTAATCTTGTCTTGAATTGGGAGAAGTGTCACTTTATGGTTAATGAAGGTATTGTCTTGGGGCATAAAATTTCTGAAAGAGGTATTGAAGTTGATAAAACTAAAGTAGATGCTATTGAAAAGATGTCGTGTCCTAAAGATATCAAAGGTATAAGAAGTTTCCTTGGTCATGCCGGTTTCTATAGGAGGTTTATTAAAGACTTCTCTAAAATTTCTAGGCCTCTCACTAATCTCTTGCAAAAAGATGTTCCATTTGATTTGGATGATGATTGTATAGAAGCATTTGAAATACTTAAGAAAGCCTTGATTTCTGCTCCTATTGTTCAACCACCTGATTGGAATTTACCCTTTGAAACTATGTGTGATGCTAGTCATTATGCTGTTGGTGCTGTTCTAGGACAAAGATGTAACACCCCGGATGTAACTTTCCATATTTGTACCAACTCTTGCCATTTTCGGCTATGTGTTATGATATTCCCTTCGTGGTCAGGTTTTTTCTTTCGTTTTGCTTTTTGTTCATGTGATGCATTTCATATCACGTCATCATGTGCATCTCATTTGCATACGTTGTTCGTCTCATGCATCCGAGCATTTTCCCCGTTGTCCGTTTTGCAATCCGACACTCCCACATGCACCGGCGCACCCCTCTTGTCTCTTTTCGTGAGCGGGTGTTAAACGTTCTCGGAATGGACCGAGGTTTGCCAAGTGGCCTTGATACACCACCTGTAGACCACCTGTCAAGTTTCGTTCCATTTGGAGGTCGTTTGATGCTCCAACGGTTAACCGGGTAACCGCAAAGGCCTTTTGTGTGTTGCAGCAAAACACCCCTCCAAACAGCCCAATAACCCATCTAAGCCCCCTCCATGCCCTCGGTCGTTCGATCACGATCGTGTGGGCGAAAGCCGCACTCCATTTGGAGTCTCCTAGCTCCCCCTAACTATAAATATGTGAGCCTTCCCGCAATCCCGCAGTCCAAAAACCCTAGCCCCGCTCCCTTCGCGTGCCGAACACGTCTGGTCCGCGCCGGACAAATCCTGCCGCCGCGCCAGGACCTACCGCGCGCCGCCACGTGGCGCATCGCTGCCTTCCTCCGCCGCCGGCACGCGAGCCCGCGACGGGCCCCCGAGCCCATCTCCGCCGCCGCCAGGTCCCGCGCCTCCCGCGCCCTCTCCGCCCCGTCGCCCCGCCGGCGATCTCCGGCGACCCCGCCGCCTCGCTCCGGCCGCCGCCCGAGTTCACCGGTGCGCCGCCGCCGCCGTCGCCCAGGTCGCCGCCCCCGCGCCGCGCAGCCTCCGTCGGCGCCGGATCCGGCCAGATCAGGCCGGCCTCCTCCCTCTCCGGCGAGCCTCGTCCACTCCGGCCTCCTCCTCTCCATCTCCGGCGAGATCCAGCCCCGCCTCGGCATCCGTGCCAAAGTCAACCCCAGATCCGCGAGGTGAAATTCCTCCAAGTCCCCGGATTTGTAATATTATGTGGCTCTGTTCATCGCATCATATCTCCTTGCATACTACTCCGTTTTATGCGCACGATATATCGAAATGTTAATCACGAGATGCTCTTCATTTTGTTCCATTGTGCCATGCTCGTTTAAGTTCATCTGGGTACTCAAATCTCTGATGCAAGAGTGCTATATGATGTTTACTGCTGTTACTTATCAGAACTTGATGTTTTGTTATTTTTGTTGCATTTGATGTGTGCATCTTATGAGCATGAGTTATACATGTGTTTTGATCTATGCCATGCTATCTTTACAGGGGTGTATGCCATGTATTTTGTTGATCTATGTGGTGACTAGAACAAGCATGCAAACTAGGCTTCGTGATGTTTCTGTTTTCAGGGACAGGATTTTGCTAAGTTTTTTCCTGCTGTTATTTTGATGCCATGTATCCATGTGGCTATAGTGAGATCCATGCTTCTTTTGAGGATGTTAAGTAAGGATGTTTTGGACCTATAGTTGTGCTCTATCCATCCATGCCACTGTTTGCAATTATGGAGGGCCCTAACATGTCTCAATCTTACTCTACTTTTTCTATAAAATGTTCCTGGCAGAATGTTAACACGATATTCAATTTTGCCATGGATGTTGCTAGTGATCCATGCATGCTATGAACTTGATCTTGCCATGGTTAGCTTCATGAACATGTTTTCTGGCTGTAGGTATGCTTGTTTTGTCATGCATTGCTTTGTGATGAGTGAATCGAGCTCACAAAGATGCCTTCATAATTCTGTTAATGCCATGCTCTGTTTTCTGCAAAGTCTGAAACCTGTTAAGGAAACTTGCTATGTTTACATGGGTGCCATCATATCTTCTTATCCTTTTTGGCTCATGGTCAGTAAGGAACTTTTGTTCTATGCTTTTATTAAATTGATTTCATGCCTTGTTTTGCTATGATAAGTTCCTGTATCATGTTGATTGCTTGCTCTGAAGATTGCTTCCTGATGTTATTTCCGGCATGTCCAGTATTTTCACCAAGTCTGTGGAGCTGATATCTTTTGCACTTTTGCCATGCTTGTTTGAACCTGTTATTTTGTGATCTAGCCGTAGCTTAGTGTTCATCTTTTGTCAAGAATCTCTTGTAGATCACTGCCATATGCTTTGTTGCTATGATGGGGTGCTGTAGCATAGTTACTTGATGTATTCTAAGTGCTATCATGCTGTTAATCGCAGAATCGTGTCATTCTTGTTTTGCTTGCCATTTGCAAACCGTGCATCCGTTTCCGGTGATCTTTATATCGTTTTCAACCGAAATCATTTCATCTTTCTAGTGGCATACTTGGTTTGCCAAGTTGATGCCTTGTTCATCCTTTTTCTTCCGGAGCACGCACATGCATCGCATATCACATCTCGCATATTATGCATGTATTGCATCATGTTGCTTGTGCTTTTCCCGTGATTGATTGTTGGTTCTTTTGCTTGTGTTCTTGCTGTGGGTAGAGCCGGGAGACGAGTATGCTTACGAGGAACCTGTTGAGAACGCTTACGAGGATCAAGCTTTCGACAACTCTGAGAACCTTGCAGGCAAGATGACCATACCCTCGAAATCACTTCTATCTTTGCTTTGCTAGTTGTTCGTTCTATTGCTATGCTGTGCTACCTACCACTTGCTATTTCATGCCTCCCATATTGCCATGTCAAGCCTCTAACCATCCTTTCCTAGCAAACCGTTGTTTGGCTAAGTTACCGCTTTTGCTCAGCCCTTCTTATAGCGTTGCTAGTTGCAGGTGAAGTTGAAGTTGGTTCCATCTTGGAACATGGATATTTTGGCATATCACAATATCTCTTATTTAATTAATGCATCTATATATTTGGTAAAGGGTGAAAGGCTCGGCCTTATGCCTGGTGTTTTGTTCCACTCTTGCCGCCCTAGTTTCCGTCATACTGGTGTTATGTTCCTTGATTTTGCGTCCCTTACGCGGTTGCGTGATTTATGGGAACCCCTTGACAGTTCGCCTTGAATAAAACTCCTCCAGCAAGGCCCAACCTTGGTTTTACATTTGCCTACCTAAGCCTTTTTCCCTTAGGTTTTCGTGAGCCTGAGGGTCATCTTTATTTACCCCCCGGGCCAGTGTTCCTTCGATTGCTGGCCCAAACCGAGCGATTTTCGGCGCCCCCTGGGCAACCAGGGTCTATGCCAACCCGACGTCTGGCTCATCCGGTGTGCCCTGAGAACAAGATATGTGCAGCTCCTATCGGGATTTGTCGGCACATTCGGGCGGGTTTGCTGGTCTTGTTTTACCATTGTCAAAATGTCTTGTAAACCGGGATTCCGAGACTGATCGGGTCTTCCCGGGAGAAGGTTTATCCTTCATTGACCGTGAGAGCTTATAATGGGCTAAGTTGGGACACCCCTGCAGGGTATTATCTTTCGAAAGCCGTGCCTGCGGTTATGAGGCAGATGAGAATTTGTTAATGTCCGGTTGTAGAGAACTTGACACTTGGCTTAATTAAAATACATCAACCGCGTGTGTAGCCGTGATGGTCTCTTTTCGGCGGAGTCCGGGAAGTGAACACGGTTTGAGTTATGTATGAACGTAAATAGTTTCAGGATCACTTCTTGATCATTTCTAGCTTCGCGACCGTTGCGTTGCTCCTCTTCTCGCTCTTATTTGCGTATGTTAGCCACCATATATGCTTAGTGCTTGCTGCAGCTACACCTCATTACCCCATCCTTCCTATAAGCTTAAATAGTCTTGATCTCGCGGATGTGAGATTGCTGAGTCGTCGTGACTCATAGATTCTACCAACACAGTTGCAGGTGCCGACGATACCAGTGCAGGCGACGCAACCGAGCTCAAGTGGGAGTTCGACGAGGAACGTGGTCGTTACTATGTTTCGTTTCCTGATGATCAGTAGTGGAGCCCAGTTGGGACGATCGGGGATCTAGCATTTGGGGTTATCTTTTTTTCATTTGGATTTGACCGTAGTCGGTCTATGTGTGGATTTTGATTGATGTATGAATTAATTTATGTATTGTGTGAAGTGGCGATTGTAAGCCAACTCTCTTTATCCCATTCTTGTTCATTACATGGGATTGTGTGAAGATGACCCTTCTTGCGACAATACCTACAATGCGGTTATGCCTCTAAGTCGTGCCTCGACACGTGGGAGATATAGCCTCATCGTGGGCGTTACAAAAGAGTTGATAAAAAATTGAATTTTATTCATTATGCGAGTAAAACTCTAGACAGTGCCCAGAGAAATTATGCTACTACTGAAAAAGAAATTTTAGCAGTTGTTTTTGCTTGTGACAAGTTCAGGTATTATATTGTTGATTCCAAAGTAACTGTTCACACTGATCATGCTGCTATTAAATAACTTATGGAAAAGAAAGATGCTAAATCTAGACTTGGGTTCTCTTGCTGCAAAAATTTGATTTCCATATTATTGATAGAAAGGGAACTGAGAACCCCGTTGCAGACAACTTGTCTAGGTTAGAAAATGTTCTTGATGACCCACTGCCTATTGATGATAGTTTTCCTGATGAACAATTAGCTGTCATAAATGCTTCTCGTAATACTCCATGATATGCTGATTATGCTAATTACATTGTTGCTAAATTTATACCACCTAGTTTCACATATCAGCAAAACAAAAAGTTTTTCTATGATTTAAGACATTACTTTTGGGATGACCCACACCTTTATAAAGAAGGAGTAGATGGTGTTATTAGATGTTGTGTACCTGAGTATGAACAGGAATAGATCCAGCGCAAGTGCCACTCCAAGGCTTACGGAGGACACCATGCTGGAGATAGAACTATGCACAAGGTACTGCAATCTGGTTTTTATTGGCCTACTCTCTTCAAGGATGCTCATAAGTTTGTCTTGTCTTGTGATGAATGCCTGAGAATTGGCAATATTAGTAGACGTCAGAAAATGCCTATGAATTATTCACTTGTTATTGAACTATTTGATGTTTGGGGCTTTGATTATATAGGACCTTTTCCTTCCTCTAATGGGTATACACATGTTTTAGTTGTTGTTAATTACGTTACTAAGTGGGTAGAAGCTATTCCAACTAGTAGTGCTGATCATAACACTTCTATTAGGATCCTTAAAGAAGTTATTTTTCCGAGGTTTGGAGTCCCTAGATATTTGATGGCTGATGGTGGTTCACATTTTATTCATGGTGCTTTTCGTAAAATGCTTGCTAAATATGATGTTAGCCATAGAATTGCATCTCCTTATCACCCTCAGTCTAGTGGTCAAGTAGAATTGAGCAATAGAGAGATTAAATTGATCTTACAAAAGACTGTTAATAGATCTAGAAAGAATTGGTCTAAGAAACTTGATGATGCACTATGGGCTTATAGAACTACTTATAAGAACCCTATAGGTATGCCTCCGTATAAAATGGTTTATGGAAAAGCATGCCACTTACCTCTTGAACTAGAACATAAAGCTTATTGGGCAATCAAAGAGCTCAACTATGATTTCAAACTTGCCGGGGAGAAGAGATTATTTGACATAACCTCGCTTGATGAATGGAGAACCCAAGCCTATGAAAATGCCAAGTTGTTTAAAGAAAAAGTTAAAAGATGGCATGACAAAAGGATACAAAAGAGTGAGTTTAATGTAATTATGTCTTGCTATACAACTCTCGTTTAAGATTTTTTGCAGGAAAGCTTCTCTCTAAATGAGAAGGTCCTTACATGATGTATGGTATAACCCTAGTTGCCCGATCTTTCACGAAAGGAGCGGATCCCAACGAGGAACATGAAGAACACGAGGGAAAACACAAGAGAATCACTCAAACCAACAAGATTCGGTCACACATATGCTAGATCCTCAAAACACAAAGAGATACATGATCCAAATCCAACAAAGGACGATACAAGGGGTAACTAGTTCATCTCCGTGAGGAGGCCTTGAGGGGTCATCCCGTGAAAGGGTCTTGAATCCAAGGTGGATCTTCTCCATAGAGGTCGCGGTCTCTCTCGATGGAGTAGATCCGTATGGATGAGCAAAGATCTATCTCAAGTATGAGCTAAACCAATGCTAACCCTAACTAGAGGTAGGGGAAGGAGTATTTATAGTCTAAGCCACGAAGGGGTAAGTGGGAAAGGGGATACATGGGCCTCGGGCCCGACTCTGCGCTCAGGTAGGCAACGGATGTCCGGGCTGGGGGCCGGATGTCCGGCTGTTCGCGGAAGGCCGGATGTCGGGCCTGGAATAGGCCATTCCAGTCTTCTCTGGATAGTCATCACCAGATTTTTGGGGGTGGCCGCCGGATGTCCGGGCATTGCTGAGGCGCCGGATGTCCAGCCATTGAAGCTCTTGGTCGTTTGTTGGTGCAGCTCCTGGGCAGCCACACAGGCGCCGGATGTCCGGCCTCTGGCCCAGATGTCCGACCGTTGTAGCTTCAGCAGCTCCGTCTTCTTCCGTCGTTGCAGTTGGGTTCTACCGTAGGGTGCGTCGGTTGCAAATTAAAATTTTCCTATGCGCATAACAACCAGGAACATGCTAAGGGAATGGATCATAGATCGTTACCACTAGAAGTGCAGTGCCGTGCAGCGGAAGAAGAGTTGGGGTAGCGTGTTCGCATGGATCGTCTCCTCCTTGTACGATCTCCCTCGAACAGCCGGTCGTCGGTTCCCACGTACAAGTTCGCCAGAGCGGCACAAGTGCACCGCCTCTAAAGGTATCCGCGCATGCAGGAGTAACACCGTGCGGCGGACTGCTAGGTCCAATCACACAGTCGGCGGCAAGCGGAGGTGTCTATCCGCAACACATGCAAACCCTAGTGACAGCGCCGAAGCGATCAACCGCATGAGTGTGTCGCACCTCCACTTTATATAGGCGCCCGTTGCGGGCTCAACACTTGGGCCTCACACGGACCCTAAAGCCCATAAGTCTACTCGGTCACAATCCAAATACAGCTCGGATCACATCCGACCAGTGTCCTCGGATCCAACCTCGTAGGTTCCTTCCCTTAAGCGCACGACCCCTTAGGTTCAAGCCGGCTTGGTCGCAGTTCGGATCACCTCCGAACTGCACGGTTGGTAGCGGCCTCTAGCAAGGCATGCCGAACACCAAGCAGACTATGAAGCTGGTTAGGCGAACCTGTACATCACACTTCCATTCCTTTTGGCACACGATATATGTTGTCGGGCTCAAGGCGAGTCTGTCATCCTTGTGCTAGCCCGACCTCTTTCTCGTTCCGGTGATGTCGACCACAAACCGGATTATCTCATAATCCTTGTCGCATGGCCATGCTTATCTTGGTCGGATCACACGAGGGGCCCAGAGTATATCTCTCCTGATCAGAGGGGAAAATCCCATCTTGCTCGACCACGTCTCACAGCATGGGTCTAGACAAGCCCGAAACCTACCTTTGTAACTACCCAATCACGGAGTAGCGTTTGGTCGGCCCAAAGAAGGTCTGTCACCATCCCGGGTACATGTTCCAGCTCAGGTCTTAGGACATAGAACGTATGTTGTACTAGAGACTCACAGATGACATATCGCTGTGTCTCATAGTTGGGTCTGTCCGACTCGGACCTTATCTAGACTCGGATCCGACTACATCGAATCCGACCAGATCCTTCCAAGTCCATATTATCCGGTTAGCATCCAATGCTCCGTGGCTAGTGAGACCAAGCCATCGACCGTGTCATATGCTAGTCTAGTCGGCTACGCGTCCACACAGCCCTTTCGACAAGGGACCTTTTAGGACAGTCATCATACAATGCATAGTCCCGCAAACAAGTCACGTACTTGCTGATACACATCATTGATAATGTCCAAGGACTATCTTTATTCATAAAGACATAGGAAATATTATCATACATGATTGCCTCTAGGGCATATCTCCAACAGTCTCCCACTTGCACTAGAGTCAATCAAATAGACATCGAATGCCCATAGCTCTAACATGCCCCTCATGCTTGGGTTGTGGAAGCGGCTTAGTCAACGGATCTGCAACATTTGCATCCGTGTGAATTTTGCATAACTCTACATCACCGTTCTTTACGATCTTTTGTATCAGGTGATATTTCTGATCTATGTGTCTGACCTTGTGGTGATTCCTCGGCTCCTTGGCTTGTGCGATGGCACCAGAATTATCACAATAAAGGTCCAACGGCTTTACCGAGGCTGGGAAAATACCAAGATCATCCAGAAAGTTCCGGATCCAAACACCTTCCTTTGCAGCTTCACAAGCCGCAATGTATTCGGCTTCTGTGGTAGAATCGGCCACCGTATCTTGCTTGGAACTCATCCAGCTCACTACTCCTCCGTTCATGACGTACACGAATCCGGACTGTGATCGACAATCATCTCTGTCGGTTTGGAAACTAGCATCGGCGTAACCCCTTACGACGAGCTCTTCCTCACCTCCATAAACTAGGAACATCTCTTTAGTCCTTTTCAGGTACTTCAAAGTAGTCTTTACCGCTGCCCAGTGACTCTCACCTGGGTTGGCTTGGTATCTGCTTGTTAGGCTTATTCCAAAAGCAACATCGGGCCTTGTACATATCATGGCATACATGATGGATCTGATTGCCGAGGCATACGGAATCCTACTCATCCTGCTTCGCTCATCAGATGTCGAAGGACTCTGAGTCTCGCTTAGCCTTATACCATGTGAGAGTGGCAAGAACCCTTTCTTCGCCTCACTCATGTTGAACCGCTTCAACACTTTATCTATGTACGTGCTCTGGCTTAAGCCGAGCAGCCTCCATGATCTATCTCTATAGATCTTAATGCCTAAAATATAGATTGCCTCACCAAGGTCTTTCATCGAAAACTTTCCATTCAATGACTCCTTGACCGAGTTTAGCATCGAGACATCATTTCCGATTAGTAGTATGTCATCCACATACAAGATCAAACACACTATCGAGCTCCCACCTAACTTCTTGTATAAACAAGCGTCCTCTTCGCTTTTGATGAAATCGAGACTAGTGACGACCTCATCAAAACGAATGTTCCAGCTCCGAGATGCTTGCCTCAACCCATAAATGGATCTCTTGAGCTTGCATACCTTACTAGCGCTAGTCGGATCAACAAAACCCTCGGGCTGTATCATATACACGTCCTCGGTTAAATTTCCATGAAGGAAAGCCGTTTTGACATCCATCTGCCATATCTCGTAATCGAAATATGCAGCTATAGCTAGTACGATCCTCACCGAATTCAGCATCACTACCGGCGAGTAAGTCTCGTCGTAGTCAATTCCTTGAACTTGTCCATAACCCTTAGCGACAAGCCGAGCTTTGTGGATCTGAACATTTCCATCCACATTGGTTTTCTTCTTAAAGACCCATTTGCAACCAATGGCTGTTACGCCAGGCAGCGGATCAACCAAGTCCCAAACTTGATTCTCATCCATGGACTTTAACTCGGATCTCATGGCCTCTAGCCATGCCTCGGAATCTGGGCTCACAATCGCTTCCGCATACGTGACCGGCTCGTCGCTTTCTAGCAAAAATACATCATGCACTCTGCGCAATCTCTCGGACCTCCGTGGTTCCGGTGCCGCTTCCACTACGGGTTCCCTAACTGACTCTGGTATGATCTCATCACCAGCCGAGCCGTCCCCGAGTGGTCCTCGAATTTCTTCGAGCCAGACCGTCCTCCCACTGGCCTCCCGACTGAGAAACTCTTTCTCAAGGAAAACCCCGTTCCGAGCAACAAACACTTTGTTCTCCTCACGGTTGTACAAGCTATATCCCAAGGTTTCCCTCGGATATCCCACGAATATGCATTTATCCGACTTGGGTGTAAGCTTGTCTGACATAAGTCACTTGACAAATGCTTCACAACCCCAAATCTTTAGAAAAGACAAACTGGGACTCTTCCCGGTCCACATCTCATGTGGTGTCTTGTCTACGGATTTTGATGGTACCCTGTTAAGTGTGAAAGCTGCAGTTTCTAGAGCGTATCCCCAGAATGACAAGGATAAATCCAATTTGCTCATCATAGACCGAACCATGCCCAACAAGGTACGATTCCTCCGTTCCGACACGCCATTTCTCTGTGGCGTACCCGGAGGTGTGAGCTGAGGTACTATACCTCGGCTTTTCAGATGATCATCAAACTCCTGGCTCATGTACTCACCTCCACGATCTGATCGTAGAAGCTTTATAGTCTTGCCGAGCTGATTTTCAACCTCGTTCTGAAACTCTTTGAACTTCTCAAATGTTTCGGACTTGTGCCTCATCAAATAGATATATCCATATCTACTCAAGTCGTCGGTAAAAGTCACGAAGTACTGATAGCCACCTCTAGCAGTTGTGCTCATTGGTCCACACACATCACTGCGTATCAGTTCCAACAGCTCAAACGCCCTCTCGCAACTCTTTGCGAAAGGAGACTTAGTCATCTTGCTGAGCAAGCATGATTCACATGTCTCGAACGACCCGAAGTCGGACGAAGTTAGGAGCCCATCATCATGGATCTTCTTCATGCGTTTCAGACTAATGTGTCCAAGCCGGCAATGCCAGAAGTATGTCGGATTTATCTCATTAGGCTTATGCCTCTTGACATTCACGTTATAGACTGGTTTCTGTTCCAGATTCAATATAAATAGCCCATCAACAATGGGTGCATAGCCGTGGAACATACCATTCAAATAAAGCAAACAACCATTGTCCTTTAAATTGAATTCATAACCCTGACTCATCAAACATGAGGCAGAAATAATGTTCCGACTAAGTGCAGGAATGTAATTACAATTATTCAATTCCAAAATAAATCTAGAATGAAGCTGGAGCTGCATCGTGCTGACCTCCAACGCAGCAACTCTTGCTTTGTTGCCGACCGTGATGTCAATCTCCCCTTGTGCCACATGCCTAGTTCTTACCAGTCCGTGCATCGAGTTGCAAATATGAACAACCGATCTGGTATCAAATACCCAAGAGCTACTAGGTATGTCAGCAAGGTAAAGTTCTATAACATATGCAACAAGTGTACCTTTGCCTGAAGCAGCATTCCCGGCCTTCTTGCCATGCTCTGCAAGCCACTTGCTACAGTTCCTCTTCCAGTGACCGGTCTCCTTGCAATGATAGCAAATGGTCTTCGAGTCCGGTCCAAACTTTGGCGCAGCAGCGGTGGTTACCGTCTCCGTGCCCTTTGCCTTAGCCTTTTTCTTGGACCAACTCTTCTTGAACTTAGCCGATTTCTACACCATCAACACTTGATGCATGCCTTTCTTAATATCCTGCTCTGCCACTTTGAGCATCCCATGCAATTCAGTGAGCTTCTTATCCATGCAATGCATATGATAGTTCGAGATGAACGTCCCATAGCTGGGCAGAAGAGAACCCAGAACTGCATTAGTAGCCAACTCATCCAAGAGCGGGAAGCCCAACCGATCCAAAGCTTGCACATATCCGATCATCTTGATAACATGTGGGCTCAGTGGATCACCTTTCTTCAGCTTGCAATCCATCAAGGATCGCCAGACGTTGAACCTTTCGGTCCTAGCCTGTGTCTGAAACATGCTCTTGAGACTCTCGATCATATCGTAAGCCTCAACATTTTTGAAATGCTGTTGGAAATCGGGCTCCATACAAGCCAGCATCAGACAGCTGATCTCCGTTGATTCATCAATGAGTTTCGGGTAGGCATTCTTAGTTGTGGTATTAGCATGATCGGCAGGTTCCTCTGGAAGTGGATCCTCTAGAACATGTTCCTTTTTATCACGCTTGAGAACAATTTTCAAATTTCTATACCAGGTGGTAAAGTTTGTTCCATTCAGTTTATCCTTTTCCAGAATTGATTTCAATGCAAAGTTGGGTTGAGCAGGTGGTGCCATTGATCTACAACAGAAAAATATGCAATCACTAAGCAATGTGTTTATGTAGAGTAATTCAAGCCTAAACAGAAATACTCTCACTGAAGTCAGCATCTCTCCGCAGACTCTCAGTGATTCAGGATCCAACTAGCACATGCGACTAGTGAGCTTTAGCATCACTGCTAGACAACATGCCTATCCGGTAAGCAACTCCTTGCTAATCGTATCTCTATACGACACCTGTCAGTCAGGTAGGTATCTAATACCCCGGCCCCCAACCTTCTTTGCCACAAGGCCCAAAACCGTTTTGATAGCCTTGTCAACTTAACCCGATGCAGTGCATGTCCGTGTCTGACACGAACCCTTCAGTTCAAGGACACCCAGCAGCACCCCAATTTTATGAGCCCACTACTAGACGTACTTGACGTGCGAAGGTGCAACATCGGGGATGGCAATTCGCTTGATATTCATGAGGGATCTTTCTACCATTCTAACATGCATAGAAAACAAGAAGCATAACAATCACAAATAAACATATATTGTGAAATAGTATGGCTCCTTCATGGATGTTCTTCCAGGTCGGCTCCGACTCTGATGACCATCTAGGAATTCCATCTTGTTTGTCACGTCGGGACGCCAAATCACCAACCTGATCTCTATAATCCAACTACTACAACTAGTAATGAATCTTACAGAGAATCACAAGTCGACACGCAGGTCGTTATACATTATAATGATAGCACTTTGGCTCCTGCCGGCTGACAAACATGATGCATAGGCCATGTATAAATTACACACATGCATCACATACACATGAGCCATACTATTCACATCAAACCTGCAAAACAAAGTTATGCATAGAATCGCATTCTACCGGTTTGTGTGTCGGGTATGAAATACAAGGCGCTACGCACACGGCGGTCCCATCTAAACTCCGATCACGCCGAATTCTATGACCTGACCGATCTCATCGATCATCGCGAATCTGATTCAGATTTACGTTTCACTGTTAACCCCGATGGCGGATAACCGACCGGTAGGGGTAGATCGTGTCACGACCTCATCGATCCCGATTGACAGAAAACATAGCCTCATCGATGCCCATGTGCAGTTGATGTCATCAACCGTGCACATAGCCAATCCCATAAACGACGACAAATCTCATCTGCCGCCTCCACATATCTAATATGCATATGATCTGAAACCAAGTCCTATAGCAGTGTCTCTGATACCACTGTTGGGTTCTACCGTAGGGTGCATCGGCTGCAAATTAAAATTTTCCTACGCGCAGAACAACCAGGAACATGCTACGGGAATGGATCACAGATAGTTACCACTAGACGTGCAGTGTCGTGTAGCAGAAGAAGGGTTGGGGCAGCGCGTTCGCGTGGATCGTCTCCTCCTTGTCTGATCTCCCTCGAACAGCTGGTCGTCGGTTCCCACGTACAAGTTCATCGGAGCGGCGCAAGTGCACCACCTCTAACAGTATCCGCGCGTGCAGGAGGAACACCGTGCGGCGGACTTCTAGGTCTGATCACAAAGTCGGCGGCAAGTGGAGGTGTCTATTCGCAACACATGCAAACCCTAGTGACAGCGCCGAAGGGATCAACCGCATGAGTGTGCCGCACCTCCACTTTATATAGGCGCCCGTCACGGGCTCAACACTTGGACCTCGCACGGACCCTAAAGCCCATAAGTCTACTCGGCCACAATCCGAATATAGCTCGGATCACATCCGACCAGTGTCCTCAGATCCAACCTTGTAGGTTCCTTCCCTTAAGCGCGCGACCCCTTAGGTTCAAGCCGGCTTGGTCGCAGTTCGGATCACCCTTAAGTGCACGGTTGGTAGAGGCCTCTAGCAAGGCATGCCGAACACCAAGCAGACTATGAAGCTGGTTAGGCGAACCTGTACATCACACTTCCATTCCTTTTGCCACACAATATATGTTGTCGGGCTCAAGGCGAGTCTGTCGTCCTTGTGCTAGCCCGACCTCTTTCTCGTTCCAGTGATGCCGACCACAAACCGGATTATCTCATAATCCTTGTCGCATGGCCATGCTTATCCTGGTCGGATCACACGAGGGGCCCAGAGTATATCTCTCCTGATCGAAGGGGCAAATCCCATCTTGTCCGACCACGTCTCGCAGCATGGGTCTAGACAAGCCCGAAACCTACCTTTGTAACTACCCAGTCACGGAGTAGCGTTTGGTCGGCCCAAAGCAGGTCTGTCACCATCCCGAGTACATGTTCCAGCTCAGGTCTTAGGACATATAATGTATGTTGTACTAGAGACTCACAGATGACATATCGCTGCGTCTCATAGTTGGGTCTGTCCGACTCGGACCTTATCTAGACTCGGATCCGACTATGTCGAATCCGACCACATATCCTTCCAAGTCCATATTATCCGGTTAGCATGCATTGCTCCATGGCTAGTGAGACCAAGCCATCGACCGTGTCATATGCTAGTCTAGTCGGCTACGCGTCCACACAACCCTTTCGACTAGGGACCTTTTAGGACAGTCATCATACAATGCATAGTCCCACAAACAAGTCACGTACTTGCTGATACACATCATCGATAATGTCCAAGGACTATCTTTATTCATAAACACATAGGAAATATTATCATACATGATTGCCACTAGGGCATATCTCCAAGAGTCGCTTCCATGCTTCCCTCGCGGATGGTGTAGTTGTTCCTTGGCGCTTGCACTCCTCCTCAACATCCGTGAAGCTCCGACAATACCTATGCATGCACACGGGAGAACTGACAAGTAGTATACCATCCTCGAAGGGGTCAAGTGAGCACGTGTAAAGGAGATGATTCACCTTTGTGTTTGTGAAGTAGATGTCGCACATCTCACTTGCCGAATGGACTCTTGACATGGTGATGTCCATAGGATGCTCCGGATCATCTCCCCCCTTGGTAAAGATCCGGCCACGGATCGGAAACCAAATCACCATGGGAAAGAGATGGATTCGCGGTGTAGGAGTGGACGTTCACCAAGTACTCATCTTGAAGCTCGAGATGGGCACTCTCCAATGTCGCACCGTCTTGTGATTCCTTCAAAAGGAGTAAGGACAACAAACACTTGGAAAAACAAATGTGGTTAGCGTTAGTGCAAAACCAAGCATTCAAGAGGTGATTCACCAAACAAGTGTCGTCATCAAGCATAGCATAGGGGGTGACAAAGGATTGTGACATGGCATGTAAGCATATCAATCGAGCACAAGCAAAGATAGCATGGGGACAAGTATGCAATTGTGAGGTAGTGATGCAAATATGTGTGTCAAGAGAATAAGCATCTACCTCGAGGTCATAGCAAGCATTCACAAATTGCTCAATGAAAGGTCTATGGTAAGCATATGAATCATTCACAACACCAAAGAAGATGAGATATCTAAACACATGGGTCAAGTGCAAGACAATCCAAGCATAACGTGCATAGGGTGTAGTGAAAATCGTGTGGCACTCAACACAATAGAAAGAGAAATTGTTCATCATGTGTGAGGCAATCAAATCAATTATGTGACAAGCAATGGAACATGGCATATGTGAGTGATGACATTTTTGCAACCAATCATATGATAGTAACAAGTAATCCAAGAATTGGATGCAACACACAAGGCATATATATCATGATGCATGGAACGGTGAAAATGACAAGTCGAAGCAAGATATCTAACATGTGTGCAATCAAGTGGTCCAAGATGAACAATAAGTCTCATGGGGCAAGAAACACAAGTAGTATGATCCATAATATCCATGCTCATGGTTTTGGTGTTCTCAAAAGAGAAGGATATCACCTTGAAAGCATGTCCTTGTGCGTCGATCATAATGCCGAAACACAAGCAAGTGCGATGTAGAATCATCGTGGTAGAAGGTGGTTCGCTCTCAAGAGCTTGGATTGTCAACTCACGTGACGTGGAAGTTGACACGAAGTTGAAGTATCCTACACATGCACAAAAGAAAGCAAAGAACCTATGCGCATGGTAGATAAACACATCATCCATCATGATGGTTCTCTAATCTTGCACATAACCATTAGAAGCACAAGTGCATGAATAATGTGATGCAACAATGGCTATATTCATGGCACTAGGTATATGGTGCAAAGAGGTAAGACAAGCATGCTTCACAACAAGTATGTCAAAATCTCCAAATATATGCGAGAATGCTATGGGGGCAATCTCATTAGCAAGACTAAAAGCATTGTTGCACTCAATACATGTCAAATCATCTAGAATGAGAGAGGAAACACATGGAGATATATGACAAGAAGCAGTAACAATCATGTGAAAAACATGTAGATGGTTGTCATCACCCGCATGAAATGAGCAAGTGTGAATCATTGGTGATGCAACATAAGCAAGCATATCAATCATGTCGTGCAAACTAGTGGAGCGAAGATGCAACACACTAGAGAAAATCATGGCAATCATGTCATGTGTGAAAATAATAGGCATAGGCAATGCACATGACATATCGCAAGCACGAACACAAAGCAAGATCATAGTATCATCATAGGAATGGGTCACGAATGGAACATGGCAATAACAAGAAATATCTCCACCAAGCTTGCAAATACACATACAAGTAGTAGAATCAATCATCATGTGTAATGCAAAGCATGGTCACAAATGCGTAGTAAAGGCATATGAATAAGCATGTCATGCAAAGTGAACATGACAAGATGGGCATATAATATGTAATGGACAATAACCCATAGCCAAGTGAGGGCCATGTAGAAGAAATGCACGAAGTCTTTGCGCGAAGAGAGCGGTGGCAAAGACAATCCATGGGATCCCAAGTCATGATTGCTCTCTAGAGCTCGTTTTGTCAACTCGTGGGATTGCGAGGTTGACAAGTATTCATGGGTACCTACACAAAAGAGACACAAACCGAAGAAATTGTGTGCGTGGTAAATGTACACATCATCTATCATGATGTGTATGTGCATGTGAGAGTTAGCACAAGATAAGCATCACTCAAAGAACTTTGATGCATGGTATATGAACATGTCATCCATCATGAAAGAATAGTTATTGTGTATAACACTATGGGGGCACAAATTGAGAATGCAATTATATGGCACATCAATAGCATTATTATTCATGGGGTGCATATTGTGCACAATATCATGGGAATCATGCAATGGATGGGATGGATCAAAATCTCCTAAAGTGTATGACGAAACTATAGGGGTCTCCTCATGAGCAATGTCGAAAACATCATATGGAGAAAATGGACAACATCCAAAACAATGCATACCCGAAGTTAGGTGGTCATGGCATGGCATATGAGATAAATGATGCAAAGGGAGCATATCAATATCATCACAAGAAAAACAAATGCCCATAACCATGGGTTTATCATCTATGCAATATGTGCAATTTGGTTTTATTTTGATGGCATATGCATAGTTACTACGAAGAGATTGCAAATATGACATATGATTGATCGCATGCATAGCATATGACAAGTCAAGCGGACTGTCAAACATGATGTGACCTAAAGAATTATCACAAGAAATCATATGTAACATGGCATCACAACTAATAGACTCCACATGGAAATCATCAAACTCATCATAAATCGGTAAATAATCGCATGGGGAAATCATACTAGCATGAAGCATGGTAATAGGTTGATCAACATCATGCAAGAAATCAATGTCAAGAATGTCCACTAGTGAGACAAGAGCATCACCTTCACCTATGTTACCTTGTTCATTCCACTCAAGTGGTGTAGGCGAGGTGGTAAAGACCAAATGGTGGTCATCATCATCAACTTGATGGAACCATGTCGGGGGTGCATCATATTCCACCATGGCCATCGTCTTGTCCAAAGGCAGGACATAGTCGTCGCGAATCGGCACGTCATCATATATGGGACCTAGCACCAAATGAGAAGACACAATAGAGGTAGAGGTCAAGTCGTTAGAGTTCAAAATGTCCTCACAAGACCTATCAACTATCACACTCTCTCTATGTAGTGGTTCACTCACTCCCTCAAGGTAGGTGCACTCAAACTCGCATATGGTGGAGTCACTCATCTCACTCAAGTGGCGGGGGTTGTGGCTCTTCTCACATGGGAATTGGGGCAACACATCATATATGGGGCTAGTGGTGAAGTCACTCTCACTCTCAATATGGTGGCAAAAGTCACTCAAGTCATCATACGTCGCCGTGGTCGAGGTGAAATACTCAACTATCTCATCACCGTCACTGTGGATAAAGGCCGAAGATGGCACATCATCACTCTCCTCCATGATCGAAGGGAAAATCCCATGCTAGATCATCTCGTCACCGTCGCCATGGATGAAGGTCGAAGATGGCACATCATCACTCTCGCCTCCTAAGATGGAAGCATCATCCTTGATCGTCACCGTGTCGCTCGCCTCCAAAGCTTGGTCCTTGATGGTCTCCATAGTCGTAGTCGTCGCCGCATCATCTTGAAAAAGAGTCGTGGAGGACTCGGCATCATCAATGCCACAAATAGGGATGGAGGTGAAGTCGAACTTGGGAGCATCGTCTTGGAGCTCGTCGGGCTTGGACATCATGGTGGTACTAGCCTCATGCTCGCCGTCTTGGAGCTTGGTCTTCAGGAAGTGTGCTTGGGGTGGAGAAGCCTTAGCCTTCATGAGTTCTTGTTCCGCCTTGAGAGCACCAATGTAGTAGTCGTCGAGGGACTTGTAATTCTCGAGGAAGATAGTCTTGGAGATGTCGTTGTGTAATCCCATCATGAAGTGGAACTTCATTGAAATGGGGTCGTGCACGCCGGCTCGTCGCGAGGCATTCTTCATCTCCTTGAAGTACACGTAGATGGACTTGGATCCTTGGATGGTGTTCTCCAATTGGCGTAGAAGTTGTTCCGTGTAGGTTGGGAGCACGAACTCTCGCCGCATAGCTCTCTTTGTCTTGGGCCAACTCATGTCGTAGCTCTCCGAAGGTGTGTGCAGCCACCATGTTGACGCGTAGTCGCAGAAGCTTCTTGTGGCGTACTTCACTTGATCTTCAGGAGGAACTTGATGTAGCTTGAGGTAGTCGTCCATCAAGCGCTCCCACTCGAGATACTCCTCGGGTTCTAGAGTTTCATAGAAAGGAATCTCATGGTCGATGTCGAGGTCGTAGTAGCTCGTGGAAGTCGCGAACTTGAGCTTGGGGAGCTTCTCTTGAGTGTAGTCTTGGGGTGCTTGTTGGCGAAGATGTCGTATGTCCGTAGGCGAAGATGCCTTTAAGTTGCTTGGTGAAGACGCCAAGGGAGATGGTGAAGTCGTAGAGCGGTGGTTGGTGTTGAGCTCTTGACCTTCATGTTCTCGTCGGTGGTGGTGTCGATGCCGATGTGACCTTGCCAGAGATAGTAGCTCGGAAGCATGTGCATTTGAACGTCTTCTCAAAGATGAGGAAGATCTCTTGTAGGACTTGATGAGGGCCTTGGTCTCTTCCATTTGAGCATCCATCTTGGCGTCGAAGTTGTTTTTCATGGCACCAAACTCGTCGTTGTTTTTGTAGAACGGAGATGAAATGCCTTGCGTATCCATCACAAGACTAGAGCAAATGTGAGTGGGAGAAAGAGAAGAACTAGACCAAGTGTACGTTAACCAATGTTGAAGATGGATCAATGGTCACTCAATAATGTAACAAGGAAATAGCACAATTGGTACCGGATCTTGTCAAATCTCACACCTACACAAGTAAGGCTTATGGAGTAGCTTGGTGAGGATAGTGGCACAAAAATTTGATGCAAAATGTTAGCAAGAGTCAATAATGTTGAAAGAGATTCACAAATTCGCAAGTGAAACAAGTAGACTAATAGCAATATGTGGCACACGGAAACGCACACACATATAGATAAGTGGGGTCGTGCAACCAAGGAATGAGCTCAAAATGTGGAATCCATGGAAAATGCTCTTGTTGCACAACTCTAGAGAGACGCTAGCATGATTGCTCAATAGGCGGATACGACACTTGTTCACAACCAATAGGAGACAAAAAATGCAACGACTTCTATCCCAATTATGCTATGTATATATGGTTCCCGGTGTTCTTCTCAAGATGATCCAAGATGATCTTATATGCAATGTGGTATGATGCTATGGCACTTGCTTACAATCTTCTTTGCTCTCTTTTTCTTTTGCTTAAAAGCTTTTTTATGGCCACTATGCGAAATGTACAAACCAAGATAGCAATTGTGTATATGCGGGAACAAACTTGTGGCACACGATATGATATGATACCAATATGATATGGTATGTATGCAGTGGAAGGTGTAGATCACTAATGTGCACAAGTAACGTTGCCAGCAATACTCAAAGGCTAGTCTCGATAGGCAAGTGACGCAAAATGGGCTAGGGGTTATCAATGCAATTGCAAGGGGAATATACAATGGTGTCGTCGAAGCTACCGTCCATGGTGATGATGATTGGCGGTGTTCTTGATGTCGAATCGTTCCTAGTTAGCCAAAACACCCTAGGAAACGGAAAAACCATGAACTCAAAATCTCAAATGTCAAATGTCAAAAGGCCCTAGAACAGAGAGTGCTAAGCTCCGTACTAGGGGTAGCAGCAGTACAAAGGATTTCGATCTACGCGGATGACGTGGCCCTCTTCATCAAACCTACGGCCCAAGATCTTGACTTTGTCAGAGCGGCACTTGGTGCTTTTGTGGAGGCCTCGGGATTACATGTAAACTACCGGAAATCATCGGCGATAGTGATAAGAGGAGACCTGGAGGATAAGCAAAGGGTGGCAAACTTACTGCAATGCGAACTAGCGGAATTCCCTTGCAAGTACCTCAGACTCCAGCTAGCCATTAAGAGTCTCACAAGGGCTGATTGGCAACCCATGTTGGACCAAGTGCGTCACCATGTCCCAGCTTGGCAGAGAGGAATGATACATCGCTCTGGCCGACTCATTCTTGTCCAGTCAGTGATTTCAGGAAGGCCTTTTGATCACCTCATGGTCATGGACGCTCTGGCTTGGGTGTTTGAGGAGATAACAAAGTGGATGAGATCTTTTTTCTGGGCTGGCAAAGAGAAGGTGAATAGGGGCCAGTGCCTTGTCGCGTAGGATACCATCTGTAGACCCAAAAGCTACGATGGGCTGGGAATCAAAAACATGAAGCTACAAGCAATGGCATTAAGGGTCAGATGGGAGTGGCTTCAGAGGACTGACCTACAAGGCCATGGCAGGGACTACCAATGGTTGAAGACAGAGAAGCTCGGGCGGTCATCGATGATAACCCACAAGTATAGGGGACCGCAACAGTTTTCGAGGGTAGAGTATTCAACCCAAATTTATAGATTCGACACAAGGGGAGCCAAAGAATATTTGAAGGTATTAGCAGCTGAGTTGTCAATTCAACCACACCTGGAAATTAATTATCTGCAGCAAGTAATCAGTAGCACAGTAGTTTGATAGTTTTGATAGTAGTGACAACAGCAATAGTAACAGTAACAGTGATAGCAGTAATTTTGTAGCAAGTGTAACAGTGATGATAGCAGTAGTAACGCAGCAAGATCAATATAAATAAATTCGTAGGCATTGGATCGGTGACTTGTTGGATGATATTCATCATGTGACAGTTATAACCTAGGGCGATACGGCACTAGCTCCAGTTCATCGATATAATGTAGGCATGTATTCCGTAAATAGTCATATGTGCTTTATTAAAAGAACGTGCATGACATCTTTTGTCCTACCCTCCCGTGGCAGCGGGGTCCATATTGGAAACTAAGGGATATTAAGGCCTCCTTTTAATAGAGAACTGGAACAAAGCATTAACACATAGTGAATACATGAACTCCTCAAACTACGGTCATCACCGAGAGTGGGCCCGGTTGTTGTCACGCCGGGATTGTCGGATCATAACACGTAGTAGGTGACTAGAACTTGCAAGATCGGATCTAAAACATGGATATAATGATGAATTTATAAACGGTTCAGATCTGAGTTCATGGCACCCGGGCCCAAAGTGACAAGAATTAAGCATAGCAAAGTCATAGCAACATCAACCTAAGAACATACTGGATACTAGGGATCAGGCCCTAACAAAACTAACTTGATTACACGATGAATCTCATCCAACTCCTCACTGACCAGCGAGCCTACGAAGGAATTACTCACTCCTAGTGGGGAGCATTATGGAATTGGCGATGGAGATGGGTTGGTGATGACGAAGAACGAAGAACCCCCTCACTGGAGCCCCAAACGGACTCCAGACCTGCCCTCCCGAGGAAGAACAGGGCTTGGCGGCGGCTCCGTCTCGTGGATTGCGATAATTCTTTCTCCCTGATTTTTTTCTCCAAAAATAGGAATTTATAGCGTCGGTTTCAGGGACAGCGGGGCCACCAGGTGGGTACAACCCACCTGGGTGCGCCAGGAGAGGGTGGCGCGCCCTGGTGGGTTGTGCCCACCCAGGGGCCCCTCTCCGGTAGGTCTTGGCTCCATAAATTATTATTTATTATATAAAACTTCCTCGTGAAGTTTTGTTCCATTCCGAGAACTTTTATTTCTGCACAAAAACAACACCATGGTAGTTCTGCTGAAAACAGCGTCAGTCTGGGGTTAGTTTCATTCAAATCATGCAAATTAGAGTCCAAAACAAGAGGAAAAGCGTGAGAAAAAGTAGATACGTTGGAGACGTATCAACTCCCCCAAGCTTAAACCTTTGCTTGTCCTCAAGCAATTCAGTTGATAAACTGAAAGTGAGAAAGAAAAACTTTTACGAACTCTTTTGCTCTTGTTTGCATAAATAAGCTTAAACAACACCCAGGTTTTCAGCCAACATTATAACTAACCATGTCAACAATAACATTTAAAGATTATATTAACTCATATCAAAGACATAATCAGCTAGCGAGTGATAATAAGAGATCTCAAACAGCAACATGTTGTCAAAACAACCATGATATAATATGACAATAGCGGTATCTCGCTAGCCCTTTCTGAGACCGCAAAACATAAATGCAGAGCACCTCCAAAGTTCAAGCAGCGACTAAACATTGTAATTCATGGTAGAAAAGATCCAGTCATGATGCACCCAACATTAGCTACACACAATGCATAAATCATGACAGCTATGCTCTACTCTGTTTCTGGCGCTTGTTTTAGAAGGTGGTGATACAACATAAAAGTAAATAGATAGTCCCTTCGCAGAGGGAAGCAGTGATTTGTAGAGGTGCCAGAACTCAATTTTTAAAACAGAGATAAATGATATTTTGAGACATGCACCATTCTTATTCACTTCACAACCATCAGTTATCAACATCTTCCATGCTAAGCACGCTAGTGGCGGTTCCCAAGCGATAAAAGTAAAGGTTTACTCCCCCTCCACCATCAATCACACTCCACGGCTTGTCCGAAACAACGGGTGCCGTCCATACCAACATCAGTCCCGGGGGAGTTTTGTTTAATTATTTGCATTTCTGAGTTCGGGATTGGGAATCCCTATTATCGCCCATTTTCTCGTGTGATGGCGAGTGAATAAACACTCGACCTGAGAATAACCCGCTTAGCATGGAAGATATCGACCACCTCATGTCGTTCCATGAAGGATCTAGGCACACAAAAAGGATATTTTTTAGAAGTTTTTAGAGGTGGCACATGCAAATTTACTTAGGACGGCAGGGTAATACCGTATATAGGTAGGTATGGTGGACTCATCTGGAATAACTTTGGGTTCAAGGTTTTTGATGTACAAGCAGAATCCCCACTTAGTACAGGCGAAGGCTAGCAATTTAGATTGAGAACCGGCCGGCTAGAGAGCAACAACGATCATAACCATGCATTATGCATAAGTAACATTGGACACTAGCGTGGTAGGATATGCACACCATGAACATAAATATCATAGAGGCTATGTTGGTTTTGATTCAACTACATGCATGAACATGTACCAAGTCAAGCCACTCGAACATTTAGAGGAGGATACCATATCATCATACTACATCACAATCATTTTAACGCTATGTTGATATCCAAGATAAATCATTATCAACTCCCAGCTACTTATGCATGGCATGAGAAACTATAATCTCTAATTGTCATTGCAAACATGTTCAATCATAATGGGCTGAAGCCTGGATACTAGGTTAAACATATTTATACAAACAGAACAAGTCGAGTTCATACCAGTTTCTCTCTGCCACGGCCAGTTCATCGAATGTTGTCATTATTGCCTTTCACTTGCATGACCGAACGATATGAAAATAATAATAGTGCAAGTGTGCCATGGACTAAGCTAGAATCTGCAAACATTTTATTCAACAGGAGAAGACAAGGTAAAATGTGCTCTTTATTAGTTCAACAATTATTCATATGAGAGCCACTCAACATTTTAATCATGGTCTTCTCCTCAGTACAACTCCAATAAAAAGAAAAGAAATTCAGAGAAACACACTGAAATATTTTTGGAGTTTTTGGTTTTCTTCAACAAGCAAATAAAAAGCAAAAAACGAGAAAAACTATTTACACGGGAAAGCTCCCAACAAGCAAAAGAAGAACAAGGAAATCTTTTTGGGTTTTCTTTTCAGTACTACTACTAAGCATGCATAGAAAGTAAATTACTACAACTAATTTTTTGGTTTTTTTCTAAAGTTTTTCAAACACACAAGAAGAAAGCAAGAAAAATAAAACTAAGCATGGATGATAAAATGAAAAAGTGTGAACACCGACAAATGAAATAAGTGGACATGAATGTGATGTGTTGGAAATATGCCCTAGAGGCAATAATAAATGGTTATTATTAGATTTCTTTGTTCATGATAATTGTCTGTTGTTCATGCTATAATTGTGTTATCCGGAAATCGTGATACATGTGTGAATACATAGACCACAACGTGTCCCTAGTAAGCCTCTAGTTGACTAGCTCGTTGATCAACAGATAGTCATGGTTTCCTGACTATGGACATTGGATGTCATTGATAACGGGATCACATCATTAGGAGAATGATGTGATGGACAAGACCCAATCCTAAGCGTAGCATAAAAGATCGTGTAGTTCGTTTGCTAGAGCTTTTCCAATGTCAAGTATCTTTTCCTTAGACCATGAGATCGTGTAACTCCCGGATACCGTAGGAGTGCTTTGGGTGTACCCAACGTCACAACGTAACTGGGTGACTATAAAGGTACACTACGGGTATCTCTGAAAGTGTCTGTTGGGTTGACACGGATCGAGACTGAGATTTGTCACTCCGTATGACGGAGAGGTATCTCTGGGCCCACTCGGTAATGCATCATCATAATGAGCTCAATGTGACTAAGGAGTTAGCCACGGGATCATGCATTACGGTACGAGTAAAGAGACTTGCCGGTAACAAGATTGAACAAGGTATTGGGATACCGACGATCGAATCTCGGGCAAGTAACATACCGATTGACAAAGGGAATTGTATACGGGATTGATTGAATCCTCGACATCGTGGTTCATCCGATGAGATCATCGTGGAACATGTGGGAGCCAACATGGGTATCCAGATCCCGCTGTTGGTTATTGACCGGAGAGGCGTCTCGGTCATGTCTGCGTGTCTCCCGAACCCATAGGGTCTACACACTTAAGGTTCGGTGACGCTAGGGTTGTAGAGATAGTAGTATGCGGAAACCCGAAAGTTGTTCGGAGTCTCGGATGAGATCCCGGACGTCACGAGGAGTTCTGGAATGGTCCGGAGGTGAAGAATTATATATTGGAAACCCTAGGGGTGGGGGCGCCCCACTTGGCTTGGGGGGAAGCCACCCCCCTTCCCCTTTGGCCGCCGCCCCCCATGTATATGGGTTCCAGGGCCAGCGCCCCCCCTCCAGGGGGCCTATAAATAGTGGGGGGGGGGAGGGAGGGCAGCAGTACCACAGCCCCTGGCGCCTCCCTCTCCCCCTGCAACACCTCTCCCTCTCGCAGAAGCTTGGCGAAGCCCTGCCGAGATCCCCGCTACATCCACCACCACGCCGTCGTGCTGCTGGATCTCCATCAACCTCTCCTTCCCCCTTGCAGGATCAAGAAGGAGGAGACGTCGCTGCTCCGTACGTGTGTTGAACGCGGAGGTGCCGTCCGTTCGATACTCGGTCATCGGTGATTCAGATCACGGCGAGTACGACTCCATCAACCCCGTTCATTGGAACGCTTCCGCTCGCGATCTACAAGGGTATGTAGATGCACTCCTTTCCCCTCGTTGCTAGTATGCTCCATAGATGGATCTTGGTGATGCGTAGGAAATTTTAAAATTCTGCTACGATCCCCAACAGTGGCATCATGAGCCAAGCCTATGCGTAGTTACTATGCACGAGTAGAACACAAAGCAGTTGTGGGCGTAGATGTTGCCAATTCTTCTTGCCGCTACTAGTCTTATCTTGTTTCGGCGGTATTGTGGGATGAAGCGGCCCGAACCGACCTTACACGTACGCTTACGTGAGACAGGTTCCACCGACTGACATGCACTAGTTGCATAAGGTGGCTAGCGGGTGTCTGTCTCTCCCACTTTAGTCGGATCGGATTCGATGAAAAGGGTCCTTATGAAGGGTAAATAGAAGTTGGCATATCACTTTGTGGTTTTACGTAGGTAATAAACGTTCTTGCTAGAAACCTATAGAAGCCACGTAAAAACATGCAACAACAATTAGAGGACGTCTAACTTGTTTCTGCAGCATATGCCGTGTGATGTGATATGGCCAAAAGGATGTGATGAATGAAATATATGTGATGTATGAGATTGATCATGTTCTTGTAATAGGAATCACGACTTGCATGTCGATGAGTATGACAACCGGCAGGAGCCATAGGAGTTGTCTTTATTTTTTGTATGACCTGCGTGTCATTGAATAACGCCATGTAAATTACTTTACTTTATTGCTAAACACGTTAGCCATAGAAGTAGATGTAATCGTTGGCGTGACAACTTCATGAAGACACGATGATGGAGATCATGGTGTCATGCCGGTGACAAAGATGATCATGGCGCCCCGAAGATGGAGATCAAAGGAGCAATATGATACTGGCCATATCATGTCACTATTTGATTGCATGTGATGTTTATCATGTATTACATCTTATTTGCTTAGAATGACGGTAGCTTAAATAAGATGATCCCTCGCAATAATTTCAAGAAAGTGTTCCCCCTAACTGTGCATCGTTGCGAAGGTTCGTTGTTTCGAAGCACCACGTGATGATCGGGTGTGATAGATTCTAACGTTCGAATACAACGGGTGTAAGCCAGATTTACACATGCAATACACTTAGGTTGACTTGACGAGCCTAGCATGTACAGACATGGCCTCGGAACACGGAAGACCGAAAGGTCGAGCATGAGTCGTATAGAAGATACGATCAACATGAAGATGTTCACCGATGTTGACTAGCCCGTCTCACGTGATGATCGGACACGGCCTAGTTGACTCGGATCATGTTTCACTTAGATGACTAGAGGGATGTCTATCTGAGTGGGAGTTCATTGAATAATTTGATTAGATGAACTTAATTAACATGAACTTAGTCTAAAATCTTTACAATATGTCTTGTAGATCAAATGGCCCACGCTAATGTTGCCCTCAACTTCAACGCGTTCCTAGAGAAAACCAAGCTGAAAGATGATGGCAGCAACTATACGGACTGGGTCCGGAACCTGAGGATCATCCTCATAGCTGCCAAGAAAGATTATGTCCTAGAAGCACCGCTAGGTGACGCACCCATCCCAGAGAACCAAGACGTTATGAACGCTTGGCAGCAGCGTGCTGATGATTACTCCCTCGTTCAGTGCGGCATGCTTTACAGCTTAGAACCGGGGCTCCAAAAGCGTTTTGAGCAACACGGAGCATATGAGATGTTCGAAGAGCTGAAAATGGTTTTCCAAGCTCATGCCCGGGTCGAGAGATATGAAGTCTCCGACAAGTTCTTCAGTTGTAAGATGGAGGAAAATAGTTCTGTCAGTGAGCACATACTCAAAATGTCTGGGTTACACAACCGCTTGACTCAGCTGGGAGTTAATCTCCCGGATGACGCGGTCATTGACAGAATCCTTCAGTCGCTTCCACCGAGCTACAAGAGCTTTGTGATGAACTTCAATATGCAGGGGATGGAAAATACCATTCCTGAGGTATATTCAATGCTGAAATCAACGGAGGTGGAGATCAAAAAGGAACATCAAGTGTTGATGGTGAATAAAACCACTAAGTTCAAGAAAGGCAAGGGTAAGAAGAACTTCAAGAAGGACGGCAAGGGAGTTGCCGCGCCCGGTAAGCCAGTTGCTGGGAAGAAGCCAAAGAATGGACCCAAGCCTGAGACTGAGTGCTTTTATTGCAAGGGAAGTGGTCACTGGAAGCGGAACTGCCCCAAGTACTTAGCGGACAAGAAGGCCGGCAACACCAAAGGTATATGTGATATACATGTTATTGATGTGTACCTTACCAGCACTCGTAGTAGCTCCTGGGTATTTGATACCGGTGCGCTTGCTCATATTTGTAACTCAAAGCAGGAGCTGCGGAATAAACGGAGACTGGCAAAGGACGAGGTGACGATGCGCGTCGGGAATGGTTCCAAGGTCGATGTGATCGCCGTCGGCACGCTACCTCTGCATTTACCTACGGGATTAGTTTTAAACCTCAATAATTGTTATTTAGTGCCAGCTTTGAGCATGAACATTGTATCTGGATCTCGTTTAATTCGAGATGGCTACTCATTTAAATCCGAGAATAATGGTTGTTCTATTTATATGAGAGATATGTTTTATGGTCATGCCCCGCTGGTCAATGGTTTATTCTTGATGAATCTCGAACGTGATGTTACACATAATCATAGTGTGAATACCAAAAGATGTAAAGTTGATAACGATAGTCCCACATACTTGTGGCATTGCCGCCTTGGTCACATTGGTGTCAAGCGCATGAAGAAGCTCCATGCAGATGACTTTTGGAGTCTCTTGATTACGAATCATTTGACACGTGCGAACCATGCCTCATGGGTAAGATGACCAAGACTCCGTTCTCCGGAACAATGGAGCGAGCAACCAACTTATTGGAAATCATACATACCGATGTATGCGGTCCAATGAGTGTTGAGGCTCGCGGAGGATGTCGTTATGTTCTCACTCTCACTGATGACTTAAGTAGATATGGGTATGTCTACCTAATGAAACACAAGTCTGAAACCTTTGAAAAGTTCAAGGAATTTCAGAGTGAGGTTGAGAATCAACATGACAGAAAAATAAAATTCTTACGATCAGATCGTGGTGGAGAATATTTAAGTCATGAATTTGGAACGCACTTAAGGAAATGTGGAATCGTTTCACAACTCACGCCGCCTGGAACACCTCAGCGAAATGGTGTGTCCGAACGTCGTAATCGCACTCTATTGGATATGGTGCGATCTATGATGTCTCTTACCGATCTACCGCTCTCATTTTGGGGCTATGCTTTAGAGACTGCCACATTCACTTTAAATAGGGCTCCGTCGAAATCCGTTGAGACGACACCGTATGAATTATGGTTTGGGAAGAAACCTAAGCTGTCGTTTCTAAAAGTTTGGGGATGCGATGCTTATGTCAAGAAACTTCAACCTGAAAAGCTCGAACCCAAGTCGGAAAAATGCGTCTTCATAGGATACCCTAAGGAAACAATTGGGTATACCTTCTACCTCAGATCCGAAGCCAAGATCTTTGTTGCCAAGAACAGGTCCTTTCTGGAGAAAGAGTTTCTCTCGAAAGAATTGAGTGGGAGGAAAGTGGAACTTGATGAGGTGATAGTCACCCCTTCCGAACCAGAAAGTAGCGCAGCGCGGGAAGATGTTCCTGTGGTGCCTACACCGACTGGGGAGGAAGTTAATGATGATGATCATGAAGCTTCGGATCAAGTTACTGCTGAACTTCGTAGGTCCACAAGGACACGTTCTGCACCAGAGTGGTACGACAACCCTGTCCTGGAAATCATGTTGTTAGACAACGGTGAACCTTCGAACTATGAAGAAGCGATGGCGGGCCCGGATTCCGACAAATTGCTAGAAGCCATGAAATCCGAGATAGGATCCATGTATGAAAATGAAGTATGGACTTTGACTGACTTGCCCGATGATCGGCGAGCCATAGAAAATAAATGGATCTTTAAGAAGAAGACAGACGCGGATGGTAATGTGACCATCTATAAGGCTCGACTTGTCGCTAAGGGTTATCGACAAGTTCAAGGGGTTGACTACGATGAGACTTTCTCACCCGTAGCGAAGCTGAAGTCCGTCCGAATCATGTTAGCAATTGCCGCATTCTATGATTATGAGATATGGCAAATGGACGTCAAAACGGCATTCCTTAACGGCTTTCTTAAGGAAGAATTGTATATGATGCAGCCGGAAGGTTTCGTCGATCCTAAGAATGCTAACAAAGTATGCAAGCTCCAACGCTCCATCTATGGACTGGTGCAAGCATCTCGGAGTTGGAACATTCGTTTTGATGAGATGATCAAAGCGTTTGGGTTTACACAGACTTATGGAGAAGCCTGTGTTTACAAGAAAGTGAGTGGGAGCTCAGTAGCATTTCTCTTATTATATGTGGATGACATACTATTGATGGGAAATGACATAGAATTCTTGGAAAGTATAAAGGCCTATTTGAATAAGTGTTTTTCAATGAAGGACCTTGGAGAAGCTGCTTATATATTAGGCATCAAGATCTATAGAGATAGATCGAGACGCCTCATTGGTCTTTCACAGAGTACGTACCTTGACAAGATATTGAAGAAGTTCAATATGGATCAGTCCAAGAAGGGGTTCTTGCCTGTATTGCAAGGTGTCCAATTGAGCACGGCTCAATGCCCGACCACGGCAGAAGATAGAGAAAAGATGAGTGTCATCCCCTATGCTTCGGCCATAGGGTCTATTATGTATGCCATGCTGTGTACCAGACCTGATATAAACCTTGCCGTAAGTTTGGTGGGAAGGTACCAGAGTAATCCCGGCATGGAACACTGGACAGCGGTCAAGAATATCCTGAAGTACCTGAAGAGGACTAAGGATATGTTTCTCGTTTATGGAGGTGACGAAGAGCTCGTCGTAAAGGGTTACATCGACGCTAGCTTCGACACAGATCTGGATGACTCGAAGTCGCAAACCGGATATGTGTATATTTTGAATGGAGGAGCAGTAAGCTGGTGCAGTTGCAAGCAAACCGTCGTGGCGGGATCTACATGTGAAGCGGAGTACATGGCAGCCTCGAAGGCAGCGCAAGAAGCAATCTGGATGAAGGAGTTCATTACCGACCTAGGGGTGATTCCCAATGCGTCGGGCCCGATGACTCTCTTCTGTAACAACACTGGAGCTATTGCCCTTGCGAAGGAGCCCAGGTTTCACAGGAAGACCAGGCATATCAAGCGTCGCTTCAACTCCATTCGTGAAAGTGTTCAAAATGGAGACATAGATATTTGTAAAGTACATACGGACCTGAATGTAGCAGATCCGTTGACTAAACCTCTCCCTAGAGCAAAACATGATCAACACCAGGACGCTATGGGTGTTCGATTCATCACAATGTAACTAGATTATTGACTCTAGTGCAAGTGGGAGACTGTTGGAAATATGCCCTAGAAGCAATAATAAATGGTTATTATTATATTTCTTTGTTCATGATAATTGTCTGTTGTTCATGCTATAATTGTGTCATCCGGAAATCGTGATACATGTGTGAATACATAGACCACAACGTGTCCCTAGTAAGCCTCTAGTTGACTAGCTCGTTGATCAACAGATAGTCATGGTTTCCTGACTATGGACATTGGATGTCATTGATAACGGGATCACATCATTAGGAGAATGATGTGATGGACAAGACCCAATCCTAAGCGTAGCATAAAAGATCGTGTAGTTCGTTTGCTAGAGCTTTTCCAATGTCAAGTATCTTTTCCTTAGACCATGAGATCGTGTAACTCCCGGATACCGTAGGAGTGCTTTGGGTGTACCCAACGTCACAACGTAACTGGGTGACTATAAAGGTACACTACGGGTATCTCTGAAAGTGTCTGTTGGGTTGACACGGATCGAGACTGGGATTTGTCACTCCGTATGACGGAGAGGTATCTCTGGGCCCACTCGGTAATGCATGATCATAATGAGCTCAATGTGACTAAGGAGTTAGCCACGAGATCATGCATTACGGTACGAGTAAAGAGACTTGCCGGTAACGAGATCGAACAAGGTATTGGGATACCGACGATCGAATCTCGGGCAAGTAACATACCGATTGACAAAGGGAATTGTATACGGGATTGATTGAATCCTCGACATCGTGGTTCATCCGATGAGATCATCGTGGAACATGTGGGAGCCAACATGGGTATCCAGATCCCGCTGTTGGTTATTGACCGGAGAGGCGTCTCGGTCATGTCTGCGTGTCTCCCGAACCCGTAGGGTCTACACACTTAAGGTTCGGTGACGCTAGGGTTGTAGAGATAGTAGTATGCGGAAACCCAAAAGTTGTTCAGAGTCCCGGATGAGATCCCGGACGTCACGAGGAGTTCCGGAATGGTCCGGAGGTGAAGAATTATATATTGGAAACCCTAGGGGTGGGGGGCGCCCCACTTGGCTTGGGGGGGAAGCCACCCCCCTTCCCCTTTGGCCGCCGCCCCCCCCCCCCCCATGTAGATGGGTTCCAGGGCCCCCCCCCTCCAGGGGGCCTATAAATAGTGGGGGGGAGGGAGGGCAGTAGGACCACAGCCCCTGGTGCCTCCCTCTCCCCCTGCAACACCTCTCCCTCTCGCAGAAGCTTGGCGAAGCCCTGCCGAGATCCCCGCTACATCCACCACCACGCCGTCGTGCTGCTGGATCTCCATCAACCTCTCCTTCCCCCTTGCTGGATCAAGAAGGAGGAGACGTCGCTGCTCCGTACGTGTGTTGAACGCGGAGGTGCCGTCCGTTCGGCACTCGGTCATCGGTGATTTGGATCACGGCGAGTACGACTCCATCAACCCCGTTCATTGGAATGCTTCCACTTGCGATCTACAAGGGTATGTAGATGCACTCCTTTCCCCTCGTTGCTAGTATACTCCATAGATGGATCTTGGTGATGCGTAGGAAATTTTACAATTCTGCTATGATCCCCAACATGATGTCGGTGAGAACACGTACTCTCCCAAGCTTAGGCTTTTGGCCAAAGTTGATGATCGATCGGTAGCCTAGAGGGTAGTAGGGATCCTGAGGAGCAGGCATCCACTCGTCCCACTGCTGGGGCTCCTGCTGTGCCGCCGCCGCAGCAGCTTGAGTGTTTCGGTAGGCGATGATATCTGTAGGCATAATCCTATATCCTCCCCTGGTAGCAGAATCAAACAAAGCAGGTGCAGGCAACGGAATAATATCACGAGTTTTAACGCTAAATACCAGGTTATAAGGAATGGGAATGCCAGGAGAGTTATTATGAGTGAAATGGTGGTGATCCATGGCTACTCGGTCTAGGTAAACCTTGGTCAGAGGATAATCATGAGGGCGTATCTCAACCTCGAAGTGAGTCGCCAAACGAGTAGCAAAAATCCCACCATGTATTTCACCCTGTGATTTATTAAGATGGAGGTGACGAGCCACAATAGCTCCCAAGCTATAAGTGTTGTCACCCTCTAGTGTTCGGCGTAAAACAACAAATTCTGATGCGCTGAGCGCACCTACTTTCTTCCTAGCAAGCAGGCACTTAGCAACAAATAAAGCAAAATAATGTACAGCGGGAAAGTATAAGCTAGCAGCCGTGGTGGCTGACACTCCTCTCTCATCTCCCACTGTAAGAGTGTGATAAAAAGCCTCAAACCCAGCTGGCCTAGGCTCAGCCAGACTCCCATCGGAAGGGATCATGCATATGTCACAAAACTCAGTAAGTGGTATCTGATGGTTTTCAGCATATAAATCAAAGCTCACTTCAGGAGGATTATTTCTAGGCAAGAAAGTAAAGCTCTGAACAAAGATGTTTGTGAGGATTTGGTGCTGGTCACACTCATCTGCGATGAAGTCGGTGAGGCCGGCAATATATTTCATGAACTCCTCATGAATTCCAACCTCTTGCAGGAACAAGGTGTGCGGCCATTCGCACGGCCGTACCTCCGCCAACCTCCGAGGGTGGAGATCACTGTCAGAAGACTCCCCAATAACACCCTTGGAGTTCTTCTTAGAGCCAAACTTCCTAAAGATATTCATGTCCGCGTACAGTTTTCTGAAAATAAAAATTTTGGGGTGACAAAAATTTGTCAACAAAACTTTATAAAATCGATAGCAACTACTCATACGGATGCATAGAAGCCATAGCAAGCATTCAAACTACTTAGAACACTAAGAATTCAACATGCAAGCACATCTACAGCAGCACCAAGAGTAGCTAATTATTCAAAATATAAACCACTAAAGCAAAACTAATTGGAGAAACGGTGGAGTCACATACCAAGCAACAATCCCCCGAAACAGTTTCGGAAACGGAGCTTCGAGCAAAGAGATCGAAATCCGCGGGTTTGAGCTCAAGAACATGGGAGAGAGAGCAATGGAGATTTTTTTGGAGGTAATGATGATGTGGGGTGAAGAGGTAAGTGAGGGGGGCCACGTGGGGACCACAACCCACCAGGGCGCGCCTGGGGGTCCTGGCGCACCCAGGTGGGTTGTGCCCACCTGGTGCACCTCCCTCTGGTATTATTTGCACCAGAAATTCAGAAATATTCAGAAAAAAATCGTGTAAAATTTTCAGGGCATTCTGAGAACTTTTATTTTTGGGTCATTTTTTATTGCACGAAAAATTCAGAAAACAGACAAAACATGGCATTTTATTTTATTTAACTAATAAAACTAGAAAACAAAAGGTAAGGACAGAAGGTAGTGCTTACTAAATTCATCAACTTCATACCGTTCAAAAATGATCCATTAATAAGGTTAATCAAGTCTTATTAACAACCACTTTTGATTAGCATGAAACCGAAGAACTTTCGTAAAGTCACTAAGTTACCTCAATGGGGATATGCATTTCCCCAACAATAAGTATTTCATATTTCTTTTTGACAGTAGGTAGAGGTATTTGAAAACTTCCAACAGTGATTGTCGGAGATTTTTCAATAACATTAATACCATTCACTTGGAATTGTTTCTTTGGAAAGTGCACCGTATGCTCATTACCATTGATATGAAAAGTGACCTTGCTTTTATTGCAATCAATAACAGCCCCTGCAGTATTCAAGAAGGGTCTTCCAAGGATAATCGACATGTTGTCGTCCTCGGGCATCTCAAGTATAACAAAGTCTGTCAAAATAGTAACGTTAGCAACGACGACGGGCACATCCTCACAGATACCGATAGGTATGGCAGTTGACTTGTCAGCCATTTGCAAAGATATTTCAGTAGGTGTGAGTTTATTCAAGTCAAGTCTTTTATATAAAGATAAATGCATAACACTAACACCAGCTCCTAAATCACACAAAGCAGTTTTCACATAATTCTTTTTGATAGAGCAAGGTATAGTTGGTATTCCCGGATCTCCAAGTTTTTTAGGTACTCCATCTTTAAAAGTGTAATTAGCAAGCATAGTGGAGATATCAGCTTCCGGTATTTTTCTCTTATTAGTGATGATGTCTTTCATGTACTTTGCATAAGGAGGCATTTTCAAGATATCAGTCAAGCGAGTACGCAAAAAGACTGGCCTCAACATTTCAGCAAAGCGTTCAAATTCTTCATCATCATTCTTTTTAGTTGACTTGGGTGGAAAAGCCATAGGTTTCTGATCCCACGGTTCTCTTTCTTTACCGTGTTTCCTAGCCAAAAAGTCTCTTTTATCATATCTTTTATTCTTAGGTTGTGGGTTATCAAGATCAACAGGTGGTTCTATCTCAACATCATTATCTGGTTCTTTTTCATTTGGTTGAGAGTCTGCATGAACCTCATCGTTATCTTTTTCGTTATCACTAGGTTAGTGTTCATTACCAGACTGTGTTTCAGCATCAGAGATAGAAGTTTCATTATCATTATCAGGAGGTTTTTCTATTTTAGGTTCACTAGAAGTGTGCAAAGTCCTATCTTTTTTATTTTTCTTTCTAGAAGGACTAGGTGCACTACAGTTATTTATTTGTGAATCTTGTTCAATTCTTTCTGGGTGTCCCTCAGGATAAAGTGGTTCCTGAGTCATTTTACCTCCTCTAGTTGCAACTCTAACAGCAAAGTCATGCATATTATGATTAATTTCATCAAGTAATTCTCTTTGTGACTTAGCAACTTGTTCTAGTTGAGTTTGAACCATAGAAGCATGTTTTCCAACACCTCAAACATCATTTGATATTCTAAATAACAAGTCACTCAAGCGAGCAATCATATTAGAATTATATTTCAATTGTTTCATAACATTTGCATTGAAGTGAGCTTGTTTTGTAATGTAGTTTTCAAACTCATAAAGGCATTGACTAGGATGCATATTGTGAGGATTATCATTATCATTGAACTTCATAAGAGAATTTACCTCTACCACCTTAGGAAGTGATGGTGTATTAAGCCCATGTATTTCTTCAATAGGAGGTAAATTTTTAACATCCTCGGCTTTAATACCTTTTTCCTTCATAGATTTATTTGCCTCTTGCTTATCTTCAGGACTGAGATATATATACCCCTCTTCTTCGGAGTGGGTTCAGGCGGTGGTTCAGGAATAGTCCAATCATCATAATTTTTCAATATGTTATTCAATAATTCTTCAGCTTGTCCAACAGTTCATTCCCTGAAAACACAACCAACACAACTATCTAGGAAGTCCCTAGAAGCATCGGTTAGTCCATTATAGAAGATATCAAGTATTTCATTTTTCTTAAGAGGATGATTAGGCAAAGCATTAAGTAACTAGCAAAGCCTCCCCCAAGCTTGTGGGAGACTCTCTTCTTTAGTTTGAACAAAGTTAAATATTTCCTGTAAGGCAGCTTGTTCCTTATGTGCAGGAAAATATTTTCCAGAGAAGTAATAAATCATATCCTGGGGACTACGCACACAACCAGGAGCAAGAGTATTGTACCAAGCTTTAGCATCACCCTTTAATGAGAAAGGAAATAATTTGAGAATAAAATACTAGCGAGTTTTCTCATCATGAGTAAAAAGGGTGGCTATATCATTCAACTTAGTAAGATGTGCCATAACAGTTTCAGTTTCATAACCATGGAAAGGATCAGATTCAACCAAAGTAATTAACTCTGGGTCGACAGAGAATTCATAATCCTTATCATCAATAAAGATAGGTGAAGTAGCAAACTTAGGATCACATTTCATTCTAGCATTCAGAGATTTTTCTTTATACTTGTGTAGTAATTTGTCTAGATCATCTCTACCATTGCAAGCAAGAATATCTCTAGTTATTTCTTCACTGATAACATAACCTTCCGGTACCTTAGGCAATTCATATCTAGGAAGGCTAGTTCTAGCAGGTGTTTCAGGAGATTCAGTTTCAAGCTCATCATCAGATTCAATAACATCATGTTGTATTACTCTAGCAATTTGTTCATCAAGAAATTCACCAAGTGGCACATCATCATTAGCAAGCAAGGTACTAGCATCATCATAAGCATCATTCATAGTAGAAGTAGCATCATCAATAACTTGCAACATATCAGAATTAATAGCATGGGGTTTTGTTGCAAGTTTACTCAAAAAGAAGGTGAATCTAAAGCAGAACTAGATGGAAGTTCCTTACCTCCCCTCGTCTTTGAGGGATAAATCTTAGTCTTATGACCCTTCAGATTCTTCATAGTGATAATATGATAATAATCCCAAGTGACTCAACAAATATAGCTATGCTCCCCGGCAACGGCGCCAAAAAAAGGTCTTGATAACCCACAAGTATAGGGGATTGCAACAATTTTCGAGGGTAGAGTATTCAACCCAAATTTATAGATTCGACATAAGGGGAGCCAAAGAATATTTGAAGGTATTAGCATGTGAGTTGTCAATTCAACCACACCTAGAGATTAATTATCTGCAGCAAGTAATCAGTAGCACAGTAGTTTGATAGTAGTGACAGCAGCAATAGTAATAGTAACAGTGATAGCAATAATTTTGTAGCAAGTGTAACAGTGATGATAGCAGTAGTAACGCAGCAAGATCAATATAAATAAATTCGTAGGCATTGGATCGGTGACTTGTTGGATGATATTCATCATGTGAAAGTTATAACCTAGGGCGATACTGCACTAGCTCCAGTTCATCGATATAATGTAGGCATGTATTCCGTAAATAGTCATACGTGCTTTATTAAAAGAACTTGCATGACATCTTTTGTCCTACCCTCCCGTGGCAGCGGGGTCCATATTGGAAACTAAGGGATATTAATGCCTCCTTTGAATAGAGAACCGGAACAAAGCATTAACACATAGTGAATACATGAACTCCTCAAACTACGGTCATCACCGAGAGTCGGCCCGGTTGTTGTCACTCCGGGGTTGTCGGATCATAACACGTAGTAGGTGACTATAACTTGCAAGATCGGATCTAAAACATGGATATAATAATGAATTCATAAATGGTTCAGATCTGAGTTCATGGCACCCGGGCCCAAAGTGACAAGCATTAAGCATAGCAAAGTCATAGCAACATCAATCTAAGAACATAGTGGATACTAGGAATCAGGCCCTAACAAAACTAACTAGATTACATGATGAATCTCATCCAACTCCTCACCAACCAGCGAGCCTATGAAGGAATTACTCACTCCCGGTGGGAAGCATCATGGAATTGGCGATGGAGATGAGTTGGTGATGACGAAGAACGAAGATCCCCCTCTCCGGAGCCCCAAACGGACTCCAGATCTGCCCTCCCGAGGAAGAACAGGGCTTGGAGGCGGCTCCATCTCGTGGATCGCGGTAATTCTTTCTCCCTGATTTTTTTCTCCAAAAATAGGAATTTATAGCGTCAGTTTCAGGGTCAGCGGGGCCACCAGGTGGGTACAACCCACCTGGGCGCGCCAGGAGAGGGGGCGCACCCTGGTGGGTTGTGCCCACCCAGGGGCCCCTCTCCGGTAGGTCTTGGCTCTAGAAATTCTTATTTATTAGATAAAAATTCCTCATGAAGTTTCGTTCCATTCCGAGAACTTTTATTTCTGCACAAAAACAACACCATGGTAGGTCTGCTGAAAACAGCGTCAGTCCGGGGTTAGTTTTATTCAAATCATGCAAATTAGAGTCCAAAACTAGAGGAAAAGCGTGAGAAAAAGTAGATACGTTGGAGACGTATCATTCAACAGACTCATGCGGATAGAGGTGGGCAAGGGAGACAGCGTCCTGTTCTGGCGTGATCGGTGGATCAGCGGACTAGCTATGGCGGATATTGCGCCGCTGGTTCTTGCTATGGTGCAAACAAGAATTGTCAACACGCGCACAGTGCAGCAAACGCTACAGGAAAATAGATGGGAGGCTGACTGCCAGCCGGAAGTTTCATTCATTGCCCAGTTGTAGTGCATGCACTTGTGCCAGGCCATAGGCACGGTGTGGAGGAACACACAGGAGCCGGGCAAATTCAGCTGGACTTGCTCGGCGTCAAGCCAATACTCTGCCCGCTTGGTGTACAAAAGCCTTGCTCAACCTTGCCGAGATCACCGATGGCAAAGTGCATCTGGAGGAGCTGGGCACCACTTAAGTGCAAGATCTATGCATGGCTGGCAATGCAATACATGATCTGGACGTCGGACCGGCGCGCACGGCATGGTCTGCAGGACGAACCCTCCCCTTGCTACACGTCCTTGCAAGACCAAGATGATGCCGATCACATTCTGTCCCACTTCACTTACGCGAAGGAGGTCTGGTGTACCATTTGGGATACTACACATAGATGGAAATGACCCATCTTTGAATGACACAATGTTGCAATGGTGACTCAAAGAGAGGGAAAAGTACCATAGAACGGAGAAGAGAGTCTTTGATACTCTATTCATCACGACAACAATTTGGGCCCTTTGGAAGCAAAGAAATGCGAGGGTGTACAACAGGACAGAGCAGCAAAGGAGGCCAAGGGAGGTGGCCACGATGATCCTTGCGGAACTGGCAAAATGGAAGCAAGCGGCTGGCGGAGTTGGAGGACTACAACGTTTCGTGAGAGAGTAGCCTAGAGTGTATTTTGTAGGTGTAGGAGTTGGGGTTTGTGTCTCACCCGATTGTGCGCAATTGGGTGACACTTCTTGTAAATACTCTTTCTACCTTCTATAAAAATATGGTACGCCATTGGCGTACTCTCGAAAAAAAATGTCAAAAGATGATAGCGGGAATGCGGTGGTGGTTGCGGAAGTATTGGTGGAAACCTGGTCAAAATGGGTTATGGTGGTGGAAGGGTATGGTGGGGTTATACACGTTATCGGAGTTGAAGTCATGATCCCTAAGTAGCCGAAACACCTTAGGAGACACAAGCCACAACTCAAACAAAATTGGGTTAAGTTGGGGTGGCGGAAGTGTATGGTGGGCAAGCCTATGCGGAAATTATGGTGGTGGTTGATGAAGAAGCAACCGTCCCTAAGTAGCCGAAACACCTTAGAAGACTCGAATCGCTACTCAAGCAACCACTAAGGCTATGGGGAACAAAAATTGGTTAGGTTGCGGAAGATATGGTGAAAGCCCTAGGCAAAGATGCCAAAGTTGCAAACACTTGATGGAGTGAATTGGTGATGGTAGTATTTTTATGTGATGGGGGATGTCAAGAGCTTCAAAACGAGATAAAGAACGTCAAAATTGGACTCCGGATGAATTAGTTATGGACAAAACGGTGAAATGGGAAAGGCTGAAGTTACAGGGGCCGGATGTCTGTGGCCAAGGCTGGATTTCTGGGACCCTCTGTCCAGAGAAAACGCGATTTTGCGCTACAGGGGCTAGATGTCCGGCCAGGGACCCGGATGTCCGGCCCGATGGCCCGGATGTTCGGCCTATAGCCCGGATGTCCGGCCCGACGATTCCAGATCTCGTTCGGGGCGGAAATTTTCGAATTGGGGGCGGAAATTGATGATTCTAAAGTCAAAGTTGGAGAGATTTCGTGGCTGGAAAGTGGGGAAACTTGGGGAGAAGCTAGATCCGCTTGAAACCAAGCAAATCCATGGATCAAAATTAACAAAACTTCATCAAACCAACAAATCACAAAAAAATTAGGGCTATTTTTGGTGGGGATTTTCGAATTTAGGACGAAATCAAGCAAAAGAAGGCTAGAAAAAGAGGGGTAGGGGCTCCAAATTCGTGATCAACTTTGCTCTGATCAAAGATGATGTATGGTAGAACCCTAGTTGCTCGATCTTTCACGAAAGGAGCGGATCCCAACGAGGAACACGAAGAACACGAGGGGAAACACGAGAGAATCACTCAAACCAACAAGATTCGGTCACACATATGCTAGATCGTCGGAACACAAAGAGATACATGATCCAAATCCAACAAAGGACGATACAAGAGGTAACTAGTTCATCTCCGTGAGGAGGCCTTGAGGGGTCATCCGAGAAAGGGGTCTTGAATCCAAGGTGGATCTTCTCCGTAGAGGCCGCGGTCTCTCTCAGTGGAGTAGATCCGTATGGATGAGCAAAGCTCTATCTCAAGTATGAGCTAAACCAATGCTAACCCTAACTAGAGGTAGGGGAAGGAGTATTTATAGTCTAAGCCACAAAGGGGTAAGTGGGAAAGGGGATACATGGGCCTCTGGCCCGACTCTGCACGTAGGCAGGCGCCGGATGTCCGGCTGTTCGCGGGATGCCAAATGTCAGGGGCACAGGCCGGATGTCCGGCATGGAACAGGCCATTCCAGTCTTCTCTGGATAGTCGTCCCCGGATTTCCGGGGGTGGCCGCCGGATGTCCAGCCACTGAAGCTCTTGGCCGTCTGTTGGTGCAGCTCCTGGGCGGCTGCACAGGCGCCGGATGTCTGGCCGTTGTAGCTTCAACAACCCCGTCTTCTTCCGTCGTCGCTTCCATGCTTCCCTCGCGGATGGTGTAGTTGTTCCTTGGCGCTTGCACTCCTCCTCAACATCCGTGAAGCTCCGACAATACCTATGCATGCACACATGAGAAGTGTCAAGTAGTATACCATCCTCGAAGGGGTCAAGTGAGCACGTGTAAAGGAGATGATTCACGTTTGTGTATGTGAAGTAGATGTCGCATGTGTCACTCGATAACGGACTCTTGACATGGTGATGTCCATAGGATGCTCCGCATCATTACATTATCGCAGAGCTCCATCGTTCCGGTGCCATAAAAATCAACAACACCCAAGGCACAAACCCGAAGGTGGTAAACGGTCAAAGAATCAAACATTATATCTTAGGTACTCCCATAAATGTTGAGACCAATATAATTAATACCATAACACCGGAGGAGTACATAAGGGGCACTTTCCAAAACGGTTCAGACTCCGAAAGGAATAGGTATGTGGTACGGTAAGTAAACCAACTCCAAAACGTTTCCAATGGCAATTTTTCTCTGTTTTGGAATATTTAAAAAAAGGAAAATTAAAAGTAGTCTGAAGATTGCACGAGGAGGCGGCAAGGCAGGGGCGCGCCCCTTTACCTTGCCGCCACCTCGTGTGCCCTCCGGACTCTGTTTTCTTGCACAACACTTCTTTTGGTCGGTAAAAATTCATTATATAATCTCCCAAGGTTTTAACCACATACCACGGCAAAATCCTCTGTTCTTGTTTCGTGTTGTTTTCCTAGCTGGTCTGAAAATATGTCGTCTCAAGATTCGGAGGGAGAAAGCTACGTTGTTGATTTCATCGCTAACCCCAAGGTCTATGAGGAGGTGGAAATGGGTATGGGCTCTCCCCTTGGTAACTGCCAAGCTTGGGGGGTGCCCTGGTCGTATCACCATCACACCTTTACCTTTATCATTTTTCTTAGTTCGATCCTTTATCTTGATGTAGTAGAATAAAGTCTTTAGTATGATCTAACTTTGAGTTTTGTTTTGAGGTCTATCTATGTAATCGAGTCCGTGAGTTATATATAATAAATAGTAGTCTTGAGTTGAGGGTTTTGCTTTCTTGCTATGATCTTGAGGGAATGAAATAAAAGAGAGAACAAAAAGAAATAAAAAGATCATATAATGATCTTATGGAGAGTAATAACTTCACATATAATGAGTATGATGAATAAAATTTGTTGAGGGTTGACAAACATAGTTTTGGTCATTGCTGCAATCAATAGGAAGTAATAAAGAAAGATAGGCCTCACATATAAATATACTATCTTGAGCATCTTTTGTAATTGTGAGCACTCATTAAAATATGACTTGCCAAAAGGTTGATGTTGGACAAGGAAGACAACATAATGGGTTGTGTTTTCTTTTATCCGAATAGAAGTTATATTGTCATGGATCCTCGAACATATTGAGCGTGCCTTTCTCTCTTATGCTAGCCAAATCATTTGCACCAAGTAGAGATACTACTTGTGCTTCCAAACTTCCCTTAAACAAGTTTTGCCATGAGAGTCCACCATACCTACCTATGGATTGAGTAAGATCCTTCAAGTCAGTTGTCATCGGTGCAAGCAATAAAAATTGCTCTCTAAATATGTATCATCTATTAGTGTGAAGAAAATAGGCTTTATATGAACTTATGATATGGAAGAAATAAAAGCGACAGAATGCATAATAAAGTTCTTTATCACAAGCGGCAATATAAAGTGACGTTATTTTACATTAAGATTTTGTGCATCCAACCATAAAAGCGCATGACAATCTTTGCTTCCCTCTGCGAAGGGCCTATCTGTTACATTTATTTTCTACCCTTATACAATAGTCATGGTGATCTTCACCTTTCCTTTTTATACTTTTTCTTTTTGAAAAGTGATACGTCTCCAACGTATCTATAATTTTTGATTGCTCCATGCTATTATATATTCTGTTTTGGATGGTTAATGGGCTTTATTATACACTTTTATATTATTTTTGGGACTAACCTATTAACCCAAGGCCCAGTGCAAATTGCTGTTTTTTTGCCTATTTCAGTGTTTCGCAGAAAAGGAATATCAAACGGAGTCCAAACGGAATGAAACCTTCGGGAGCGTGATTTTTGGAACAAACATGATCCAGAGGACTTGGAGTGGACGTCAAGAAACATACGAGGAGGCCACGAGGCAGGGGGCGCGCCTACCCCCGGGCACGCCCTCCACCCTCGTGGGCCCCTCGTGGCTCCACCGACCTACTTCTTCCTCCTATATATACCTACATACCCCGAAACCATCGAGGAGCACCACGAAAACTTAATTCCACCGCCGCAACCTTCTGTACCCATGAGATCCCATCTTGGGGCCTTTTCCGGTGCTCCGCCGGAGGGGGAATCGATCACGGAGGGCTTCTACATCACCACCATAGCCTCTCCGATGATGTGTGAGTAGTTTACCACAGACCTTCGGGTCCATAGTTATTAGCTAGATGGCTTCTTCTCTCTCTTTGGATCTCAATACAAAGTTCTCCTCGATCTTCTTGGAGATCTATTCGATATAACTCTTTTTGCGGTGTGTTTGTCGAGATCCGATGAATTGTGGGTTTATGATCAAGATTATCTATGAACAATATTTGAATCTTCTCTGAATTCTTTTATGTATGATTGGTTATCTTTGCAAGTCTCTTCGAATTATCAGTTTGGTTTGGCCTACTAGATTGATCTTTCTTGCAATGGGAGAAGTGCTTAGCTTTGGGTTCAATCATGCGGTGCTCGATCCCAATGATAGTAGGGGAAACGACACGTATTGTATTGTTGCCATCGAGGATAAAAAGATGGGGTTTATATCATATTGCTTGAGTTTATCCCTCTACATCATGTCATCTTACCTAATGCGTTACTCTGTTCTTATGAACTTAATACTCTAGATGCATGCTGGATAGCGGTCGATGTGTGGAGTAATAGTAGTAGATGCAGGCAGGAGTCGGTCTACTTGTCACGGACGTGATGCCTATATACACGATCATGCCTAGATATTCTCATAATTAGGCACTTTTCTATCAATTGCTTGACAGTAATTTGTTCACCCACCGTACTACTTATGCTATCTTGAGAGAAGCCACTAGTGAATCCTATGGCCCCCGGGTCTATTTTCCATCATATTAATCTCCCATCAACAAGCTATTTCTATCACCGTTTATTTTGCTTTATTTACTTTTAGTCTTTATCATAAAAATACCAAAAATATTATCTTATCATCTCTATCAGATCTCACTTTTGCAAGTGGCCGTGAAGGGATTGACAACCCCTTTATCGCGTTGGTTGCAAGGTTCTTATTTGTTTGTGTAGGTACGAGGGACTTGCGTGTGACCTCCTACTGGATTGATACCTTGGTTCTCAAAAACCGAGGGAAATACTTACGCTACTTTTCTGCATCACCCTTTCCTCTTCAAGGGAAAAACCAACGCATGCTCAATAGGTAGCAAGAAGGATTTCTGGCGCCGTTGCCGGGGAGTCTACACACAAGTCAATACATACCAAGTACCCATCACAAACTCTTATCCCTCGCATTACATTATTTGCCATTTGCCTCTCGTTTTCCTCTCCCCCACTTCACCCTTGCCGTTTTATTCACCCTCTCTTTCCGTTCGCCTCTTTTTCACTTGCTTCCTGTGTGTTCGTTCTCTGTATTACCGTCATGTCTGAAACTAGGGAGGTTATCGTTGATAAGGATAATAGTATGGAAAACTTTGATGTTTTTTTCGATCCTCTTGAAGATTCTACTATTTTACACACTAAAAAGTTTCGGATTGGTAGCGGTAATATTATTGGGAAAGGAGTTCTTCAAGATTTCTTTACTTGTGCCGGTACCTTACCCTCTATGGGTGGGTCTATTCTTCATAGAACTAGTAGTCTTGCGGAGGCTATATCCTTGCTCATAATTGAACTTGAAAGACAATTTATTCATTTGCATCCTTGCATGCAAAGGATCTTTCTAGAGTTCTCCAATATAGAGCATTCTTCTGTTAAGCGAGCTGCTACTATCTTTTTGGCACATGAGTTCAGATTTATAATGAAAGAGGCCAATGAAATATTTGCGCATTATTGGGTGGACGCTGGTCGTCCTCCCATAGAGGCTATCATTTTTAATCAAGAAGATTTAATGCGCTTACGATCCGTAGATCATGTTGCTTACAATGAAAACCTTAGAAAAAGGTTCCTACCGATGTTCTAGTTGATAGAATTTCCGAACTTAATCATGACTTTGCTATTCAGAACAATGGGTTGGGTTTTTCTCTTGAACAAAGGCTCATGACTTATTGCCAAAAGAATGCGTATAATGATGATTTGGTTGTGCAATATAAGGGGCCAAAGGAGGAACCCATACCTCCCGAGCTTGACCTTGGGGACTTTTGCCCTATTAACTAGCCCTTTTGATTACTTCTGCTTGCCACAAATAAAACTTGCTGCTGAACGTAGGGAATATGAGATGAGTTTTCGTGATTTACCCTACTATCATTATGGCAATACCTAGATCTATCCTTGCCTTTATGCCTAGCTAGGGGCGTTAAACGATAGCGCTTGTTGGGAGGCAACCCAATTTTATTTTAGTTTTTTGCTTTTTGGTTCTGTTTAGGAATAAATAATCCATCTAGCTTCTGTTTAGATGTGGTTTTGTGTTTTAATTAGTGTTTGTGCCAAGTGGAACCTTTGGGAAGACTTGGGGAAAGTCTTTGTGATCTTACTGTAAAAAATAGAAACTTTAGCGCTCACGAGATTAGCTACAACTTTTTAGTGGAGAGTGCTATTTAGTTTTTTTGAAGATTATTAATAGATAAATTCCTCACGTCCAGCAATTTATTTTAGAATTTTTGGAGTTACAGAAGTTTACGTTAGTTACAGATTACTACAGACTGTTCTGTTTTTGACAGATTCTGTTTTTCGTGTGTTGTTTGCTTATTTTGATGAATCTATGGCTAGTAATGGTGTTTATGAACCATAGAAAAGTTGGAATACAGTAGGTTTAACACCAATATAAATAAAGAATGAGTTCATTACAGTACCTTAAAGTGGTGTTTTGTTTTCTTTCGCTAACGGAGCTCACTAGATTTTCTGTTAAGTTTTGTGTTGTGAAGTTTTCAAGTTTTGGGTAAAGATTTGATGGATTATGGAACAAGGAGTGGCAAGAGCCTAAGCTTGGGGATGCCCAAGGCACCCCAAGGTAAAATCTAAGGACAACCCAAAAGCCTAAGCTTGGGGATGCCCCGGAAGGCATCTCCTCTTTTGTCTTCGTCCATCGGTAACTTTACTTGGAGCTATATTTTTATTCACCACATGATATGTGTTTTGCCTGGAGCGTCTTGTATGATTTGAGTCTTTGCTTGTTAGTTCCCCACAATCATACTTGCTGTACACACCTTTTGAGAGACACACACATTATTCGGAATTTATTAGAATACTCAATGTGCTTCACTTATATCTTTTGAGTTAGACAATTTTGCTCTATGTGCTTCACTTATATCTTTTAGAGCACGGTGGTGGTTATATTTTATAGAAATAATTGATCTCTCATGCTTCACTTATATTATTTTGAGAGTCCTTTAGAACAGCATGGTAATTTTCTTTGGTTATAAAGTTAGTCCTAATATGATAGGCATCCAAGATAAAAACTTTTTAAGTGCATTGAATACCAAGAGAAGTTTGATACTTGATAGTTGTTTTGAGATATAAAGGTGGTAATATTAAAGTTGTGCTAGTTGAGTAGTTGTGAATTTGAGAAATACTTGTTTTGAAGTTTTCAAGTCCCGTAGCATGCACGTATGGTAAACGTTATGTAACAAATTTGAAACATGAGGTGTTCTTTGGTTGTCATCCTTATGAGTGGCGGTCGGGGACGAGCGATGGTCTTTTCCTACCAATCTATCCCCCTAGGAGCATGTGCGTAGTGCTTGGTTTTTGATGACTTGTAGATTTTTGCAATAAGTATGTGAGTTCTTTATGACTAATGTTGAGTCCATGGATTATACGCACTCTCAACCTTCCATCATTGCTAGCTTCTTCGGTACCGTGCATTGCCCTTTCTCACTTTGAGAGTTGGTGCAAACTTCGCCGGTGCATCCAAACCCCGTGATACGATACGCTCTATCACACATAAACCTCCTTATATCTTCCTCAAAATAGCCACCATACCTACCTATTATGGCATTTCCATAGCCATTCCGAGATATATTACCATGCAACTTTCCACCGTTCCGTTTATTATGACACGCTTTATCATTGTCATATTGCCTTGCATGATCATGTAGTTTACATCGTATTTGTGGCAAAGCCACCATGCATATTATTCATACATGCACTCTTGATTCATTGCCCTTCCCGGTACACCGCCGGAGGCATTCATATAGAGTCATACTTTGTTCTAGTATCGAGTTGTAATCATTGAGTTGTAAATAAATAGAAGTGTGATGATCATCATTAATAGAGCATTGTCCCAAATAAAAAAAAAGGCCAAAAAAAGAAAGGCCCAAAAAAAGAGAAATAAAAAGGGACAATGCTACTATCCTATTTCCACACTTGTGCTTCAAAGTAGCACCATGATCTTTATGATAGAGAGTCTCTTGTTTTGTCACTTTCATATACTAGTGGGAATTTTTCATTATAGAACTTGGCTTGTATATTCCAAACATGGGCTTCCTCAAATGCCCTAGGTCTTCGTGAGCAAGCAAGTTGGATGCACACCCACTTAGTTTATTTTGTTGAGCTTTCATACATTTATAGCTCTAGTGCATCCGTTGCATTGCAATCCCTACTCCTTGCATTGACATCAATTGATGGGCATCTCCCTAGCCCGTTGATTAGCCGCGTCAATGTGAGACTTTCTCCTTTTTTGTCTTCTCCACACAACCCCCATCATTATATTCTATTCCACCCATAGTGCTATATCCATGGCTCACGCTCATGTATTGCATGAAAGTTGAAAAAAGTTTGAGATTACTAAAGTATGAAACAATTGCTTGGCTTGTCATCGGGGTTGTGCAAGATGAGAGCATTCTTGTGTGACGAAAATGAAGCATGGCCAAACTATATGATTTTGTAGGGATGAGCTTTCTTTGGCTATGTTATTTTGAGAAGACATAATTGCTTGGTTAGTATGCTTGAAGTATTATTATTTTTATGTCAACATTAAACTTTTATCTTGAATCTTCCGGATCTGAACATTCATGCCACAATAGAGAAAATTACATTGAAGAATATGCTAAGTAGCATTCCACATCAAAAATTCTGTTTTTATCATTTACCTACTCGAGGACGAGTAGGAATTAAGCTTGGGGATGCTTGATACGTCTCCAACGTATCTATAATTTTTGATTGCTCCATGCTATTATATTCTGTTTTGGATGTTTAATGGGCTTTATTATACAGTTTTATATTATTTTTGGGACTAACCTATTAACCCAAGGCCCAGTGCAAATTGCTGTTTTTTTGGCCTATTTCAGTGTTTCGCAGAAAAGGAATATCAAACGGAGTCCAAACAGAATGAAACCTTCGGGAGCGTGATTTTTGGAACAAACGTGATCCAGAGGACTTGGAGTGGACGTCAAGAAAAATACGAGGAGGCCACAAGGCAGGGGGTGCGCCTACCCCCCCCCCCCCCGGGGCGCGCCCTCCACCCTCATGGGCCCCTCATGGCTCCAGCGACCTACTTCTTCCTCCTATATATACCTACATACCCCGAAACCATCGAGGAGCACCACGAAAACCTAATTCCACCGCCGCAACCTTCTGTACCCGTGAGATCCCATCTTGGGGCCTTTTCCGGCGCTCCGCCGGAGGGGGAATCGATCACGGAGGGCTTCTACATCAACACCATAGCCTCTCCGATGATGTGTGAGTAGTTTACCACAAACCTTCGGGTCCATAGTTATTAGCTAGATGGCTTCTTCTCTCTCTTTGGATCTCAATACAAAGTTCTCCTCGATCTTCTTGGAGATCTATTCGATGTAACTCTTTTTTGCGGTGTGTTTGTCGAGATCCGATGAATTGTGGGTTTATAATCAAGATTATCTATGAACAATATTTGAATCTTCTCTGAATTCTTTTATGTATGATTGGTTATCTTTGCAAGTCTCTTTGAATTGTCAGTTTGGTTTGGCCTACTAGATTGATCTTTCTTGCAATGGGAGAAGTGCTTAGCTTTGGGTTCAATCATGCGGTGCTCGATCCTAGTGACAGTAGGGGAAACGACACGTATTGTATTGTTGCCATCGAGGATAAAAAGATGAGGTTTATATCATATTGCTTGAGTTTATCCCTCTACATCATGTCATCTTACCTAATGCGTTACTGTTCTTATGAACTTAATACTCTAGATGCATGCTGGATAGCGGTCGATGTGTGGAGTAATAGTAGTAGATGCAGGCAGGAGTCGGTCTACTTGTCGCAGATGTGATGCCTATATACATGATCATGCCTAGATATTCTCATAATTATGCACTTTCCTATCAATTGCTCGACAGTAATTTGTTCACCCACCGTAATACTTATGCTATCTTGAGGGAAGCCACCAGTGAAACCTATGGCCCCCGGGTCTATTTTCCATCATATTAATCTCCCGCCAACAAGCTATTTCTATCACCATTTATTTTGCTTTCTTTACTTTTAGTCTTTATCATAAAAATACCAAAAATATTATCTTATCATCTCTATCAGATCTCACTTTTGCAAGTGGCCGTGAAGGGATTGACAACCCCTTTATCGCGTTGGTTGCAAGGTTCTTATTTGTTTGTGTAGGTACGAGGGACTTGCGTGTGACCTCCTACTGGATTGATACCTTGGTTCTCAAAAACTGAGGGAAATACTTACGCTACTTTGCTGCATCACCCTTTCCTCTTCAAGGGAAAAACCAACGCACGCTCAAGAGGTAGCAGCAAGCACTATGTGTTGGAGAAAGATCCAAATATATATATCCACTCGGATGTAGGTTATCATAAAGTATTACTGTTGACATTACCCTTGAGGTAAAAGGTTGGGAGGTGAAACTATAGGCCCATATATTTCTCTGTGTCCGACTGAGGCTTTGAACCCATAAGTATCGCGTGAGTGTTAGCAATTGTGAAAGACTAAATGATAGTTGAGTATGTGGACTCGCTGAAAAGCTCTTGAATTGACTCTTTCCCATGTTTGTTGGAAATATGCCCTAGAGGCAATAACAAAATGGTTATTATTATATTTCCTTGTTCATGATAATTGTCTATTGTTCATGCTATAATTGTGTTATCTGAAAATCGTAATACATGTGTGAATACATAGACCACAACATGTCCCTAGTGAGCCTCTAGTTGACTAGCTCATTGATCAACAGATAGTTATGGTTTCCTGACTATGGACATTGAATGTCATTGATAACGGGATCACATCATTAGGAGAATGATGTGATGGACAAGACCCAATCCTAAGCATAGCACAAGATCGTGTAGTTCGTTTGCTAGAGCTTTTCCAAATGTCAAGTATCATTTCCTTAGACCATGAGATTGTGCAACTCCCGGATACCATAGGAGTGCTTTGGGTGTGCCAAACGTCACAACGTAATTGGGTGGCTATAAAGGTGCACTACGGGTATCTCCGAAAGTGTCTGTTGGGTTGGCGCGAATCGAGACTGGGATTTGTCACTCCGTATGACGGAGAGGTATCTCTGGGCCCACTCGGTAATGCATCATCATAATGAGCTCAATGTGACCAAGTGTTTGGTCACGGGATCATACATTACGGTACGAGTAAAGTGACTTGCCGGTAACGAGATTGAACAAGGTATTGGGATACCGACGATCGAATCTCGGGCAAGTAACATACCGATTGACAAAGGGAATTGTATACGGGATTGATTGAATCCTCGACATCATGGTTCATCCGATGAGATCATCGTGGAACATGTGGGAGCCAACATGGGTATCCAGATACCGCTGTTGGTTATTGACCGGAGAGTCGTCTCGGTCATGTCTGCATGTCTCCCGAACCCGTAGGGTCTACACACTTAAGGTTCGGTGAAGCTAGAGTTGTAGAGATATTAGTATGCGGTTAACCGAAAGTTGTTCGGAGTCCCGGATGAGATCCCGAACGTCACGAGGAGTTCCGGAATGGTCCGGAGGTAAAGATTTATATATGGGAAGTCCTATTTTGGCCATCGGAAAATGTTCGGGATTTTTCGGTATTGTACCGGGAAGGTTCTAGAAGGTTCCGAAGTGGGGCCCACCTGCATGGGGGGACCCACATGAACGTGGGTAGTGGGGGCAAGGCCCCACACCCCTGGTCAAGGCGCACCAAGATCCCACCTTAGAAGGAATAAGATCATATCCCGAAGGGATAAGATCAAGATCCCTAAAAAAGGGGGATAACAATCGGTGGGGAAGGGAAATGATGGGATTTCTTTCCCCCACCTTTGCCAATGCCCCAATGGACTTGGAGGGCAAGAAACCAGCCCCCTCCACCCCTATATATAGTGGGGAGGCGCATGGGAGCAGGACCCCAAGCCCAGGCGCCTCCCTCCCTCCCGTGACACCTCTTCCTCCCCGCTTGCGCTTGGCAAAGCCCTGCCGGGATCCCGCTACTTCCACCACCATGCCGCCGTGCTGCTGGATCTCCATCAAGTTCTCCTCCCCACTTGGTGGATCAAGAAGGAGGAGACGTCCCCGCTCCGTATGTGTGTTGAACGCGGAGGTGCCGTCCGTTCGGCGCTAGGATCATCGGTGATTTGGATCACGATGAGTACGACTCCATCAACCCCGTTCTCTTGAACGCTTCCGCGCGCGATCTACAAGGGTATGTAGATGCACTCGCCTCTCTCTTGTTGCTAGATGACTCCATAGATTGATCTTGGTGACACGTAGAAAATTTTAAATTTCTGCTACGATCCCCAACAGTGGCATCATGAGCTAGGTCTATGCGTAGTTTCTATGCACGAGTAGAACACAAACTTGTTGTGGGCGTAGATGTTGTCAATTTTCTTGCCACTACTAGTCTTATCTTGTTTCGGCGGCATCGTGGGATGAAGCGGCCCGGACCGACCTTACACGTATGCTTACGTGAGACAGGTTCCACCGACTGACATGCACTAGTTGCATAAGGTGGCTAGCGGGTGTCTGTCTCTCCCACTTTAGTCGAATCGGATTCGATGAAAAGGGTCCTTATGAAGGGTAAATAGAAGTTGGCATATCACGTTGTGGTTTTACGTAGGTAAGAAACGTTCTTGCTAGAAACCTATAGAAGCCACGTAAAAACATGCAACAACAATTAGAGGACGTCTAACTTGTTTTTGCAGTATATGCCTTGTGATGTGATATGGCCCAAAGGATGTGATGAATGAAATATATGTGATGTATGAGATTGATCATGTTCTTGTAATAGGAATCACGACTTGCATGTCGATGAGTATGACAACCGGTAGGAGCCATAGGAGTTGTCTTTATTTTTTGTATGACCTGCGTGTCATTGAATAACGCCATGTATATTACTTTACTTTATTGCTAAACACGTTAGCCATAGAAGTAGAAGTAATCGTTGGCGTGACAACTTCATGAAGACACGATGATGGAGATCATGATGATGGAGATCATGGTGTCATGCCGGTGAAGAAGATGATCATGGCGCCCCGAAGATGGAGATCAAAGGAGCAATATGATACTGGCCATATCATGTCACTATTTGATTGCATGTGATGTTTATCATGTTTTACATCTTATTTGCTTAGAATGACGGTAGCTTAAATAAGATGATCCCTCGCAATAATTTCAAGAACACTTCCCCCTAACTGTGCACCGTTGCGAAGGTTCGTTGTTTCGAAGCACCACGTGATGATCGGGTGTGATAGATTCTAACGTTCGAATACAACGGGTGTAAGCCAAATTTACACACGCAATATACTTAGGTTGACTTGACGAGCCTAGCATGTACAGACATGGCCTCGGAACATGGAAGACCGAAAGGTCGAGCATGAGTCGTATAGAAGATACGATCAACATGAAGATGTTCACCGATGTTGACTAGTCCGTCTCACGTGATGATCGGACACGGCCTAGTTGACTCGGATCATGTTTCACTTAGATGACTAGAGGGATGTCTATCTGAGTGGGAGTTCATTGAATAATTTGATTAGATGAACTTAATTATCATGAACTTAGTCTAAAATCTTTACAATATGTCTTGTAGATCAAATGTCCCACGCTAATGTTGCCCTCAACTTCAACACGTTCCTAGAGAAAACCAAGCTGAAAGATGATGGCAGCAACTATACGGACTGGGTCCGGAACCTGAGGATCATCCTCATAGCTGCCAAGAAAGATTATGTCCTAGAAGCACCGCTAGGTGACGCACCCATCCCAGAGAACCAAGACGTTATGAATGCTTGGCAGCAGCGTGCTGATGATTACTCCCTCGTTCAGTGCGGCATGCTTTACAGCTTAGAACCGGGGCTCCAAAAGCGTTTTGAGCAACACGGAGCATATGAGATGTTCGAAGAGCTAAAAATGGTTTTCCAAGCTCATGCCCGGGTCGAGAGATATGAAGTCTCCGACAAGTTCTTCAGTTGTAAGATGGAGGAAAATAGTTCTGTCAGTGAGCACATACTCAAAATGTCTGGGTTACACAACCGCTTGACTCAGCTGGGAATTAATCTCCTGGATGACGCGGTCATTGACAAAATCCTTCAGTCGCTTCCACCGAGCTACAAGAGCTTTGTGATGAACTTCAATATGCAGGGGATGGAAAAGACCATTCCTGAGGTATATTCAATGCTGAAATCAGCGGAGGTGGAGATCAAAAAGGAACATCAAGTGTTGATGGTGAATAAAACCACTAAGTTCAAGAAAGGCAAGGGTAAGAAGAACTTCAAGAAAGACGGCAAGGGAGTTGCCGCGCCCGGTAAGCAAGCTGCCGGGAAGAAGACAAAGAATGGACCCAAGCCTGAGACTGAGTGCTTTTATTGCAAGGGGAACGGTCACTGGAAGCGGAACTGCCCCAAGTACTTAGCGGATAAGAAGGCCGGCAATACCAAAGGTATATGTGATATACATGTTATTGATGTGTACCTAAACAGCGCTCGTAGTAGTTCCTGGGTATTTGACACCGGTGCGGTTGCTCATATTTGTAACTCAAAGCAGGAGCTGCGGAATAAGCGGAGACTGGCGAAGGACGAGGTGACGATGCGCGTCGGGAATGGTTCCAAGGTCGATGTGATCGCCGTCGGCACGCTACCTCTACATTTACCTACGGGATTAGTTTTAAACCTCAATAATTGTTATTTAGTGCCAGCTTTGAGCATGAACATTGTATCAGGATCTCGTTTAATTCGAGATGGCTACTCATTTAAATCCGAGAATAATGGTTGTTCTATTTATATGAGAGATATGTTTCATGGTCATGCCCCGCTGGTTAATGGTTTATTCTTTATAAATCTCGAACGTAGTGTTACACATATTCATAGTGTGAATACCAAAAGATGTAAGGTTGATAATGATAGTCCCACATACTTGTGGCACTGCCGTCTTGGTCACATTGGTGTCAAACGCATGAAGAAGCTCCATGCAGATGGACTTTTGGAGTCTCTTGATTACGAATCATTTGACACGTGCGAACCATGCCTCATGGGTAAGATGACCAAGACTCCGTTCTCTGGAACAATGGAGCGAGCAACCAACTTATTGGAAATCATACATACTGATGTGTGCGGTCCAATGAGTGTTGAGGCTCGCGGTGGCTATCGTTATGTTCTCACTCTCACTGATGACTTGAGTAGATATGGGTATGTCTACCTAATGAAACACAAGTCTGAGACCTTTGAAAAGTTCAAGGAATTTCAGAGTGAGGTTGAGAATCAACGTGACAGGAAAATAAAGTTCTTACGATCAGATCGTGGAGGGGAATATTTGAGTCACGAATTTGGCACACACTTAAGGAAATGTGGAATAGTTTCACAACTCACGCCGCCTGGAACACCTCAGCGAAATGGTGTGTCCGAACGTCGTAATCGCACTCTATTGGATATGGTGTGATCTATGATGTCTCTTACCGATCTACCGCTCTCATTTTGGGGCTATGCTTTAGAGACTGCCGCATTCACTTTAAATAGGGCTCCGTCGAAATCCGTTGAGACGACATCGTATGAATTATGGTTTGGGAAGAAACCTAAGCTGTCGTTTCTAAAAGTTTGGGGATGCGATGCTTATGTCAAGAAACTTCAACCTGAAAAGCTCGAACCCAAGTCGGAAAAATGCGTCTTCATAGGATACCCTAAGGAAACCATTGGGTATACCTTCTACCTCAGATCCGAAGGCAAGATCTTTGCTGCCAAGAACGGGTCCTTTCTGGAGAAAGAGTTTCTCTCGAAAGAAGTAAGTGGGAGCAAAGTGGAACTTGATGAAGTACTACCTCTTGAACCGGAAAGTAGCGCAGCTCAGGAAGATGTTCCTGTGGTGCCTACACTGACTAGAGAGGAAGCTAATGATGATGATCAAGGTATTTCGGATCAAGTTACTACTGAACTTCGTAGGTCCACGAGGACACATTCCACACCAGAGTGGTATGGCAACCCTGTCCTGGAAATCATGTTGTTAGACAACGGTGAACCTTCGAACTATGAAGAAGCAATGGCGGGCCCAGATTCCAACAAATGGCTTGAAGCCATGCAATCCGAGATAGGATCCATGTATGAAAACAAAGTGTAGACTTTGACAGACTTGCTCGATGATCGGCGAGGGATAGAAAACAAACGGATCTTTAAGAAGAAGACGGATGCGGATGGTAATGTTACCATCTATAAAGCTCGACTTGTCGCTAAGGGTTACCGACAAGTTCAAGGGGTTGACTACGATGAGACTTTCTCACCCGTAGCGAAGCTGAAGTCCGTCCGAATCATGTTAGCAATTGCCGCATACTATGATTATGAGATATGGCAAATGGACGTCAAAACGGCATTCCTTAACGGCTTTCTTAAGGAAGAATTGTATATGATGCAGCCGGAAGGTTTTGTCAATCCTAAGAATACTAACAAGGTATGCAAGCTCCAGCGCTCCATCTATGGGCTGGTGCAAGCATCTCGGAGTTGGAACATTCGATTTGATGAGATGATCAAAGCGTTTGGGTTTACACAGACTTATGGAGAAGGCTGTGTTTACAAGAAAGTGAGTGGGAGCTCTGTAGCATTTCTCATATTATATGTGGATGACATACTGTTGATGGGAAATGATATAGAATTCTTGGGAAGCATAAAGGCCTACTTGAACAAGTGTTTTTCAATGAAGGACCTTGGAGAAGCTGCTTATATATTAGGCATCAAGATCTATAGAGATAGATCAAGACGCCTCATTGGTCTTTCACAAAGTACGTACCTTGACAAGATATTGAAGAAGTTCAATATGGATCAGTCCAAGAAGGGGTTCTTGCCTGTATTGCAAGGTGTGCAATTGAGCACGGCTCAATGCCCGACCACGGCAGAAGATAGAGAAAAGATGAGTGTCGTCCCCTATGCCTCGGCCATAGGGTCTATTATGTATGCCATGCTGTGTACCAGACCTGATGTAAACCTTGCCGTAAGTTTTGTAGGACGGTACCAAAGTAATCCCGGCATGGAACACTAGACAGCGGTCAAGAATATCCTGAAGTACCTAAAGAGGACTAAGGATATGTTTCTCGTTTATGGAGGTGACGAAGAGCTCGTCGTAAAGGGTTACGTCGATGCTAGCTTCGACACAGATCTGGATGACTCTAAGTCACAAACCGGATACGTGTATATTTTGAATCGTGGGGCAGTAAGCTGGTGCAGTTGCAAGCAAAGCGTTGTGGCGGGATCTACATGTGAAGCGAAATACATGGCGGCCTCAGGGCAGCACAAGAAGCAATCTGGGTGAAGGAGTTCATTACCGACCTAGGAGTTATTCCCAATGCATCGGGCCCGATGACTCTCTTCTGTGACAACACTGGAGCTATTGCCCTTGCCAAGGAGCCCAGGTTTCACAGGAAGACCAGGCATATCAAGCGTCGCTTCAACTTCATTCATGAAAATGTTCAAAATGGAGACATAGATATTTGTAAAGTACATACGGACCTGAATGTAGTAGATCCGTTGACTAAACCTCTCCCTAGAGCAAAACATGATCAACACCAGAACTCTATGGGTGTTTGATTCATCACAATGTAACTAGATTACTGACTCTAGTGCAAGTGGGAGACTGTTGGAAATATGCCCTAGAGGCAATAATAAAATGGTTATTATTATATTTCCTTGTTCATGATAATTGTCTATTGTTCATGCTATAATTGTGTTATCCGAAAATCGTAATACATGTGTGAATACATAGACCACAACATGTCCCTAGTGAGCCTCTAGTTGACTAGCTCGTTGATCAACAGATAGTCATGGTTTCCTGACTATGGACATTGGATGTCATTGATAACGGGATCACATCATTAGGAGAATGATGTGATGGACAAGACCCAATCCTAAGCATAGCACAAGATCGTGTAGTTCGTTTGCTAGAGCTTTTCCAAATGTCAAGTATCATTTCCTTAGACCATGAGATTGTGCAACTCCCGGATACCATAGGAGTGCTTTGGGTGTGCCAAACGTCACAACGTAACTGGGTGGCTATAAAGGTGCACTACGGGTATCTCCGAAAGTGTTTGTTGGGTTGGCGCGAATCGAGACTGGGATTTGTCACTCCGTATGACGGAGAGGTATCTCTGGGCCCACTCGGTAATGCATCATCATAATGAGCTCAATGTGACCAAGTGTTTGGTGACGGGATCATACATTACGGTACGAGTAATGTGACTTGCCGGTAACGAGATTGAACAAGGTATTGGGATACCGACGATCGAATCTCGGGCAAGTAACGTACTGATTGACAAAGGGAATTGTATACGGGATTGATTGAATCCTCGACATCGTGGTTCATCCGATGAGATCATCGTGGAACATGTGGGAGCCAACATGGGTATCCAGATCCCGCTGTTGGTTATTGACCGGAGAGTCGTCTCGGTCATGTCTGCATGTCTCCCGAACCCGTAGGGTCTACACACTTAAGGTTCGGTGACGCTAGAGTTATAGAGATATTAGTATGCGGTTAACCGAAAGTTGTTTGGATTCCCGGATGAGATCCGGGACGTCACGAGGAGTTCCGGAATGGTCCGGAGGTAAAGATTTATATATGGGAAGTCCTATTTTGGCCACCGGAAAATGTTCGGGATTTTTCGGTATTGTACCGGGAAGGTTCTAGAAGGTTCCTAAGTGGGGCCCACCTGCATGGGGGACCCACATGAACGTGGGTAGTGGGGGCAAGGCCCACACCCCTGGTCAAGGCGCACCAAGATCCCACCTTAGAAGGAATAAGATCATATCCCGAAGGGATAAGATCAAGATCCCTAAAAAAGGGGGATAACAATTGGTGGGGAAGGGAAATGATGGGATTTCTTTCCCCCACCTTTGCCAACGCCCCAATGGACTTGGAGGGCAAGAAACCAGCCCCCTTCACCCCTATATATAGTGGGGAGGCGCATGGGAGCAGGACCCCAAGCCCTGGCGCCTCCCTCCCTCCCGTGACACCTATTCCTCCCCGCTTGCGCTTGGCAAAGCCCTACCGGGATCTCGCTACTTCCACCACCACGCCTTCCTGCTGCTGGATCTCCATCAACTTCTCCTTCCCCCTTGCTGGATCAAGAAGGAGGAGACGTCCCCGCTCCGTACGTGTGTTGAACGCGGAGGTGTCGTCCGTTCGGCGCTAGGATCATCGGTGATTTGGATCACGACAAGTACGACTCCATCAACCCCTTTCTCTTGAACGCTTCCGCGCGCGATCTACAAGGGTATGTAGATGCACTCACCTCTCTCTCATTGCTAGATGACTCCATAGATTGATCTTGGTGATACGTAGAAAATTTTAAATTTCTGCTACGATCCCCAACAATGTTATGATAAATCGCAATCGCTTCGGTGACTGAGATCATAGTTTGCTAGTTTCAATGAAGTTTCTGATTCATACTTTACCTTGTGAATGAATTGTTACTTTAGCATCAGAAATTATATGACAATATATGTTGTTGTTCTAAAGATGATCATGATGCCCTCATGTCCGTATTTTATTTTATCGACACCTCTATCTCTAAACTTGTGGACATATTTTTGATATCGGCTGTCGCTTGAGGACAAGCGAGGTCTAAGCTTGGGGGAGTTGATACGTCCATTTTGCATCATGCTTTTATATTGATATTTATTGCAGTATGGGTTGTTATTACACACTATGGCACAATACTTATGCCTTTTCTCTCTTATTTTATAAGATTTACATGAAGAGGGGGAATGCCAGCAGCTGGAATTCTGGACTAGAAAAGGAGCAAATCTGAGAGACCTACTCTGCACAACTCCAAAAGTCCTAAAACTTCACGGAGAATTATTTTGGAATACATAAAAAATATTGGGCGAAGAAAGCACCAGAGGGGACCCACCAGGCATCCACAAGGGTGGGGGCGCGCCCTAGCCCCTGGATGCGCCCTCTGCCTTGTGGGCCCCCCGGCAGGCCTCCGGTGCCCATCTTCTGCTATATGATGTTTTTGACCTAAAAAAATCAAGAAAAAGCTTTCGGGACGAAGCGCCACCGTCTCGAGGCAGAACTTGGGCAGAACCAATCGAGGGCTCTGGTGGAGCTGTTCTGTCGGGGAAACTTCCCTCCGGGAGGGGGAAATCAAAGCCATCGTCATCACCAACGATCCTCTCATCGAGAGGGGGTCAATCTCCATCAACATCTTCACCAGCACCATCTCCTCTCGAACCCTAGTTCATCTCTTGTATCCGGTCTTTGTCTCAAAACCTCAGATTAGTACCTGTGGGTTGCTAGTAGTGTTGATTAATCCTTGTAGTTGATGCTAGTTGGTTTATTCGGTGGAAGATCATATGTTCAAATCCTTAATGATAATTATTACTCCTATGATTATGAACATGAATATGCTTTGTGAGTAGTTACGTTTGTTCCTGAGGACATGGGAGAAGTCTTGTTATAAGTAATCATGTGAATTTGGTATTCGTTCGATATTTTGATGAGATGTATCTTGTCTCTCCTCTAGTGGTGTTATGTGAACGTCGACTACATGACACTTCACCATGATTTGGGCCTAGGGGAAGGCATTGGGAAGCAATAAGTAGATGATGGGTTGCTAGAGTGACAGAAGCTTAAACCCTACTTTATGCGTTGCGTCGTAAGGGGCTGATTTGGATCCATATGTTTCATGCTATGGTTAGATTTATCTTAATTCTTCTTTCGTAGTTGCGGATGCTTGCAAGAGGGGTTAAGTGGGAGGCTTGTCCAAGTAAGGATAGCACCCAAGCACCGGTCCACCCACATATCAAATTATCAAAGTAACGAACGTGAATCATATGAGCATGATGAAAACTTACTTGACAACAATTCCCATGTGTCCTCGGGAGCGCTTTGGTTTATATAAGAGTTTTTCCAGGCTTGTCCTTTGCTACAAAAAGGACTGGGCCACCTTGCTGCACCTTAGTTACTTTTGTTACTTGCTACTCGTTACGAATTATCTTATCACACAACTATCTGTTACAGATAATTTCAGTGCTTGCAGAGAATACCTTGCTGAAAACCTCTTGTCATTTCCTTCTGCTCCTCATTGGGTTCGACAATCTTACTTATCGATAGGACTACGATAGATCCCCTATACACTACTGGAATTTGCTTATTTGCCGTCTACCTATTCTTTGCCGTCTGCTGGCGGATGGCAAAGAAGGTCTTTGCCGTCAGCTTGCAAAAAACGGACGGCAAAGAACTGGCTGATGGCAAAGAATGTCTTTGCCATCAGCCAATTCTTTGCCGTCTGCTAGCGGACGGCAAAGAGAGAGGTGGGCCCCACTAACGAGCTGTTTAGAAAAAAACCTAACGGCCCCCCTCTTTGCCGTCTGCTAGCAGACGGCAAAGAAAGTGGCCAAGCTAACGCCCGTTAGCTAGGATCTTTGCCGTCTGCTAGCGGACGGCAAAGAACCGTGCCCTAACTAAAATCCATATCTACGCCCGCCCGCGCCCCACATATGTCCCTCTCTCTCTCCGCCCGCGCCCGAGCCGCCGCCGTCCCGCACCATCCCGCCCCCGTGCCGCCGCCGCCCCGCGCCACCCCCGTCGCCGCGCCGCCCCAGCAGCCCCGGTGACCCCCTTCCCCGCCCCGCGCCATCCCCGTCGTGGCGCCACGCCGCCCGTGCCCGAGCCGCCGCCGCCGCCCCACGCCACCCACGTTGCCGCGGCACCCCCTCCTCCACCCCGGCGGCCCCGACGCCCCTCTCCTCCACCCGGCAGCCGCCCCGCCGCTCCGGCGCTCCCTCCTCCACCCGGCGGCCCCAGCGCCCCTCTGCTCCACCACCGCGGCCTCCCCGCCACTCCGGCGCCCCCTCCTCCACCCAGCCGCCCCACCCCTCTGGTGCCCCCTCCTCCACCCGGTGAGACCTCTTGTTTTTTTCTATTTTTGTTTCTGTATTTTAAGTTTAGTTTAGGTTTGGTTTAGTTTAGGTTTACTTTAGTTTAGGTTTAGAGCATAGATAGCATCTTCTCTACTATAATTGTGTATAATCTCAATTCTCACTAGTAGTCTTATTAGTTAGTACATTATGCTTTTTATGTGTCATTTAAATAATGTAGTGCCAGATTTCTCAACTCATTGGCATATAATGAATTATTATTGTTATATTATTAATAGATGATGGAACAAAAACTATTTCCCTTCAAAGTGAAAAATCTTTCAGTGAAGTAAATATTAGTGCATGAGTTCTTTTATATACAAGAAAAAAAATTGGCATGTCTTGGTAGGTACGTGGCAACCGTATCATCAGAGTTAAACTTTAGAATTAGTATTTGTGATAGATGAATTCAAATGCATTTCCAATAGAAAAATGAATTCAAATGCATTTCCAATAGAAAATGTAATACACATATCTAGTGAACTGTAAACGAAAGTTATCCACAGACTCCTTGAAGGGGTTGTATAAAAGATTATGAAACTAATAGTGAGAAGAGCAAAAGCTTTCCTCAAATTCCTTTGCATATATTCAAATTCATCAATCAGCAACACTCGAATTAGTTTAATTTGAGAAAACAACAAGGCATGCATATTGCTTATGGAATCTGTCATAAGAGGCAAACTATACCCGTCTTTTCCTTTTCTTTTTTGCGGAAAGGCAAACTATACATTCTGATTTGCATACAAAGTAAATTGATTTTACGACACTACACCCTTAGTTTATGATTTGAGGTTTGTTTGTTTGCTTGGTGTGTGGCACCTAGAGCCACCTAAAATATGGTGCAACTATGATTTGTTGCCACAAGTATTCCAATGTGATCACACCAAAAGGAACTTTAGGTTTAGTTTTGGTTAAGAAGAAAGAAGAAAGATGAAAAGAAAAGAAGAAGATAAAGAGGAGAACGAAGAAGTGTATTTTCCCCCTATTTTTAGATTACTATGCTCTTTTTTCAACATTTTCAGTTTTCTTTCACGTCTAAAGAAATCCCTAGTTTTGAAGGGTGCCAATTGCCATTGCCAACTAACCTACCAAATTAACTAAGTGTTGTTGATGTTGTTGAGCACAAGTGCATTGCTTTTTTTCTCAGTTTTCTTTCATGTCTAGAAACTTGGCTCTATGTTTATAGATATGCTTCTAGCTAGATACTAATTGGTCTCTTCTGCTGCTTATTAGAGATGGGGGGAGGCCGTCACCGCAGGCTCCGCTCTGCCACACCGAAGTACGAGTTGGATGCTTTCGAGTTGTTTAGTATCATACTTGGGACTTCCTCCAAGAGGCAGGTATATAGAAGGAGAGATCTCCCCTTCACCCATCTCATTATGATAACTCTGTTGTTTGCTACATCACTCCTTGTCCCAAACTGCAGAGGCTGCCTGACACTTTTATGAACATGCTGGGTGAAGATCCGCCAAATAATGTGAAGCTGCGACAGGCCGGCAGCGGGTTTCGCAGGCTGTGGGACGTGGAGTTGGTGATCAAGGAGGGCCACATGTACCTGTGTCATGGCTGGGAGAAGTTCTACCGTGCCTATGACCTGCGGCTGGGGTACTTCCTTCTCTACAGGTACGACGACAACGCCACCATGCTCATCGTGAAGGTGTTCAACGCGACTATGTGTCGCATGCGCTACGCTGACGACGATGATGCCGGTACGTTACACCTCTTCTTATTCCTCTAAATTTGGCTTTGTCTCGCATCGATTGTTAACGGTCATTAATTGTTGCATTTGGACAGGCAATGGGAGCAGCAGCAGCAGCGACACTGGCTACAGCCAAAGCAGCAGCGATTCTGGCTGTAGCAAAAGCAACAGCGATTCTGGCTGCAGCAAAGACAGCAAGGAGGATGATCCGGACTGGAGTGGGGAAGAAGAGGAGCAGAGTGGGCATCAGGCTGAGGATGACCTAGCGATGGTGGTGGTCGACCAAGGGCAGGAGATGGTGGTGGCGCACCATGGGCAAGAGATGGTGGTGGCTGAGGATGACCTAGCGATGGTCATGCCTGTCCTGCCTGAAGATGGCCTCGCGATGGTGGTGGTGCCTGACAATGAGCTCGCGCCGGTGGTGGCGCTGGCGATCCCACAGCTGGGCGACATGACCACGCCAATTGTGGTAGAAGACTACATCCCACTGCCTCCACCGCCTCGCCGCTCTTGGCGCATCAGGCTGAGGAAGGAGAAGGAGAAGAACAATGAGAACTGAACTATGTCAGGTATGTCAGATCTCCAAAATGATCTATATATAGTTAGCTCTAATATGCTTAGTTACCTATGTTAGCTCTAATATGCTAAGTTATCTCTACTATGCTTAGTTTCCTATAGGTTAGCTCCAAAATTACTTATGTTAGCACAAAATGACCAAGTTTACATAATAAGCTTATAGTCTTCTTCTTCTTCCAAAATGACATAAGTTAGCTATAACTTAGCTCTAATATGCTTAGTTTACTCAAAGATGGCATAATTAGCTAGGTTGGCTCCATTTTACCTAAGTTGGCTCTAATATGCTAAGTTATCTCTAATATGCTTAGTTTCTTATAGGTTAACTCCAAAATTACTTATGTTAGCACAGAATGACCAAGTTTACATAATAAGCTTAATTATAGTCTTATTATTATTATTATTATTATTATTCTAGTCTTCTTCATCTTCTTCTAGGTTAGCTCCATTTTACTTAAGTATGCTTATTTCTTATAGTCTTCTTCTTCTTCTTCATTTTCTTCTTCTTTTTATAACATCTTGTTTATCATTTTGCAGATTTGATTTAATTCACGGAAGCTTGCATGGATGGAGTGCTTCTTTTCCATTTGTGCTTTTATTTTGTATCAATGAACTTGCATGGTTGGAACTTGTTATATGGATGGATGGATAACGGTGTAGGATGAACAATGTGAAACTTTTGTAATATGTAAGGATGGAACTATATATGTGTTGGTTATGTATGTATATATGATGAAACTTGTGTGTTGGATATGCTTGTTGTGTATATATGTGAATTGCTGTGTATATCTCTGTATATCTATGAATTGTTGTCAAATTGAATGAATTAAATTAAAAACAGGGCTGTACAGGCTCTTTGCCGTCAGCTAGCTGACGGCAAACATGCCACGTGGCAGCTACCTGTGCTTCCTGGGACTGGCATGTTTGAGCACTTTGCCTATAGTGGCAGACGGCAAAGGTCGGATGCTCTTTGCCGTCAGCGGCGGACGGCAAAGGCTGCCGTTAGCCGCCTAACGGACTAACAGCACATTTATTGCCGTCGGCTTTCTTTGCCGTCAGCCGCTGATGGCAAAGGCCCCTTTGCCGTCCGCTTCAGAAAGCAGACGGCAAAGAAGCTCTTTACCGTAGCCTACTTTGCCGGAGCCTTTTGCCGTCCGCGGCAGACGGCAAAGGCCTTTGCCGTCTGCCGTGGCAGACGGCAAAGTAGCTGATTCCTGTAGTGATACTTGTGGGTCATCAACAATCTATGGCAGGAGAGAGGCGGTGGACCAACAGCGGAAATGTCTAGGCAGAAGATGCTCCAGCGGCTACCATGGTCGCCATGTTTGTGTGAGAGAGAGGCGCAAGGAGTGGCGGCTAGGTTCGGAGTAGCCCATCTCCACACCTCGGGCTTCCTAAAGTATCGCGAAGCAAAGGGAACATCACATGGTAACCAAAGGTTCACCCGAATGTCATTCGTGTAATCATAGGGATTGAATGGACGTCCATGGTTCCGCTAGCGGTCGTTGAGCGAAGGGGTTTCGTTCATGTCTATGATTTACCGAACCTAAGGGGTCACAAACTTAAGGTATATAATCACGATCTGCTAAGTGTTAGTAGGACGGGAGTATCGAGGATTTATTTGTGGAATTGTTTCATTAATATTCGGGATAGTTTCGAGAGGAACCGTGAGCGTTTTAGGGTCACCGGAAGGGTTTCGGAGTTTATCGGGCTATACCGGGTATTACCGATAAATAATATATAGGTGTAAAATGTTTCCAGAGACGTTAAATTATATATATAATTCTCCAATAATTGTTAGAAGGCTTTTATATTTAATTTAGTATCAACGAGCATTAAAAGGCCTAGTGGTGGAAGAAATATTGGGCCACCTTGGCCAAAAGGAAGTAGCACCCCCCTTTCCTTGTGGGGACCGAATTAGAGTGGGGAGGAGTCCAACTCTTCCCCCTTGGTTGGCACCCCAAGAAGGGCCTTTCCCTCCTTGGTGGTTGCCCCTCCTGCCCCTCTAACCTATATATACTAGAGGATTTTGCCCTTTGGGACACACAAGTTTTGGAGCCTCCTCTAGTTTATCTAGTTCTAGTTCTAGTTCTAGTTTGTCCTAGTTGACTAATTAGAGATAGACCTAGTTCCCCTAATACTCATAATTATAAGTCCAGTGTGTTTCTAATATCCTCCCTCTAATTCTTCGTCGACGGTAGGTTTTGGACGGCGAAGCGCTGTCGGATTGTGAAGACCGTACGCTTGCAACCAAGTAGAGATGCCATGCTTTTGGTCTTCCGTTCAAGGGATCATTTGAGGGCTGTTTGTGGGATCGTCATCAATGGTTCGAGGGACTCCAAGTACGATCTACACCGACTTGTCTACTTCCGCTGCACTCCAGAGTCGGTAACGATCGTTGATCCAAACCCTATATGCATCTTCATATTTTTCCTCGTTGAACGTAGGGCGATTTTTTCCCTACTACGTTTCCCAACAGTGGCATCATGAGTGGTTCTATGAGTAGAGGTAGGTTTCGAACTAGAAAACATGTAGATGTGAGGGTTTGATGTTCTTGTTATGCTTCTCTCGAGTGTTGCTCCGGTTCAGTTCATTAACGGCATGATGTCGTTTTTACAAGGTTCCGACAATCGATCGGTTGTGGCTGTCGACGATCTGCTAACAGTTCCTTGGGCTTCATCATAGTCAAGAATAGTGTACCGTCGCATACGCAAGAGGGCAATGAAGATGAACGATCTTCTAGGGTGTCACGCGTATTTGACGAAGTTTAGTGTGGGGGACGAGATTTTTAAATAACTATTCTTTAACACACACCCGAAAGTTAATCTAGCAACAAGAATTATCACCTTAATGTTGTGCGTAGGTAGCTAATGTTAGCCGAAACCCTAGAGGCCACGTAATTAAAATTTGCCAAACTGATCAGAGCACATCTAACTTGGTTTTGCAGGGTTGCATATGATGTGGTATAGCCTTCTTCCTAATAATGAGTTTATGTATGAGATGGTTATATGTTGTAATGTTAATTTTAGCAATGCTTCGCCTGGGTGCGTTTAGTTGGGCTACTATATAGAATCGACTGGTTTATGTATATTTAATTTTAGAAAAAAAAAACTAAAAAACTTGCACATGCTATAACTAATTAACTGTAACTCGGATCACAAAACTTTATGGCTTTGGATCGATTCTATGAGGAGGCGGCGCCCCAGGACTCGCACTATGCCAGGGACTGGTAGTAGAAATTAGTGGTAAAGTTACATCTTGAAGAATGTGTCAATGTTCAAAAGGTCACTTATTTGTCAAATGGAGAGAGTACAAAGTAGTGAGGGATGTTGCTTCGCTACCCTTGCAAGCGTATCAACTCACAACACTTAAGGAGCACACTTCTAAAGGCTCTTGAGCATGACATCCATATCTTGACGAGGTCGACACACTGCAACTAGCGGCACATACATGTGCATGGTGAGCCCAGAACCCTCGCTCATGTCCACCACCTTCTCTCCCACCCGTCCCCACTCGAAGCATTGCAACATCCCCGCCAATGCTACTCCCACCGTCCTCCAAGCGAGTCCCTCGCCGGGGCACTTTCGCCGGCCCATCCCAAACGGCATCATCATTCGCTTTCCACCTTGTCCACAAACATTGCCACCCACGAATCTCTCTGGCATGAACATGTCTGGATCATCCCACGACGCAGGGTCCCGTTGTATGGAGTACACGTCGACTAAGACCATGGTTCCACGTGCAATGATGTATTGCCCACTAGTGATGGTGCAGTCGCGCGACGCCTCATGTGGTACGAGGTTGGGTGCGAGAGGGTATAGCCGGAGGGTCTCGGTGATGATGCATCGGAGGTAAGGAAGCACTTCCAGGTCACACTCCTGGATCAGGCGAGACGTGCCCACGACGGCGTCGATCTCAGCCTTCGCCTTGGCCAACACGTCTGGGTTATTGAGCAGAAGTGCCATCGCCCACTCGATCGCGCTAGATGATGTGTCCGCTCCTGCTTGTAGCATGCTCTGTGCACCAAAGTTGAAATAAGATTAGTAATTTCACAAATTTTACAAAACCAGAAAAAATATCTAACCAAGCAATTAGTTGCATATGTCAACTCAACTAGATCAATTAGCAATTTATATGTTAACAATGGTTGTGCTATACTAGGTAATTAGAGAAGTTTCTAGATGAGTGGATCATAGCTATCGACATTAGTTTCTTGCTCGCTACAGCATACACTAACTTATTGTCGTTCGACGTTAGCCAAGCAAATGGAATGTTATACACCGTACACGTCAGATTAATTACTTGTTCTCATTAACAAATTATTACAAGTGGCACACTCTGTCAACTAGCACTGCACCCACACCCACTTTTTAAAACTTGTAGTGATTGGTTTCACCGTGCTTAAACAAACATACTGGATCACTGTCACCAGTTACTAATAATTTGCTAATGCACATTAATTCCTCTGTAAACTAATATAAAAATGTTTTGATTATTATTTTAGTAATCTAAACATTTTTATATTAGTTTACGAGGGAGTAGTTAGTAGGTCCCCTCCAGCCCACCAGCCGTGAGATGCATGCATCAGGTAAACACTTCGCACCGTCCGAACCCGAGTCAGCGGCTGGTAGCAGGTACGCTCACGTACACCACACAGCCGGCCGTGTCGTGTTCGAAAGACAAAAATCATCTAGTCAGTGTAACAACTACCTGACGCATGCGACTTTGGCGTAGCAACTCACCATGCAGAGGGTGCGGATGACCACGTCGGGGTACGACTCCGGCGACCGCTCCTGCTGCCGGAGCACGTCGCCGAGCAACGTCCTGGGCGCCGACGACGTCTCATCGCCACGGGGGTTGAGGCGCCTGTACTCGTCGATGAGCCGCTGGCCGAAGTCACGGCGCTCCTTGGCGATGCCGGCAAGACTTCTCCTCGTCCTCCCGAAATCCAGCAACCGCAGCACCGGCAGGAAGTCCTGGCGGTTGGCCGATCCGGCCGCCGCTAAGCCAGCCTCCGTCAACGCCATGAACCAGCGCACGTCCTCCTCCGCCATGCGCCTCCCGGAGACCATGGCCATGATCACGTTGACCACGAACTCGTAAGCCGTCTCCCTCACGCTAACCGGCGTGGCGCCGGCGCGCCCGTAGAGCCGCTTTACCATGGCGCGTACCTCGGTCGCACGCACGGCAGACGTCAGTGAGAGGCGGTGCGCGGAGAGCGCGTGCACGGTGACGATGAGGCGGAGGTTGCGCCAGAGAGGGCCGTAGTTAGACAAGGCGATGCTGGGGCACTCGTCCGTGAGGAGCCGCCGTGACGCGAGCCCGGGGCGATCCGCCAGCGCGACGTCGTGGACGGTGAAGCACTCCTCGGCGATGGCCGCGGAGGAGACGAGGAGGACCGGCCGGGCGCCGAACCGAAGGCTCAGGAGACCGACGCCGTCGCGGCCACCGCCGTAGCGGGCAGCGAGCGCGGAGAGGGAGCGGTGCAGCGGCTTCTTGAGGAGGTGGAGGTGGCCGATGACGGGGAGGGCGGGCGGGCTTGGGATACTCTTGAGATGGCCATGTCCATTAAGGTCCTTGCGAGGAGAGGAAAGGAAATACAAGAGGAGGAGAAGAGAAGCTACAAGGAAGGCATGCGTGAGCGAAATCTCCATTGGTAAAGTACCTTTGTGCTTAGCATGGAGGAGCTCAACAATGTCTTGGTTTTCCTGAAGGCTTATGTAACCATGGACCACCCATGATTGATGCTTCGTTTTCATGGGAAACTCTTATTTTTATTGGAGTGTGTTGGGACTACTCCACTCCACAACTTCAGCCTATCCAAAGAAATTGGATAGTTACAGTTATTTATTTTTCTTTGCGGGTGGATAGTTACACTTCTTAAAATTGTCTAAAACTTAAGGTAAACGATTCTATACTCCCGACCGGCCAAGCCTTGCGCCGGTCGCCTCCCACGACGCACGCGCCTTCTGAGGCTCACACATCGCTTTCTACCTTTTCCGCCTTATCTCTTCATGAAAGTGAAAGTGAGCATTTGAGCCAAAAGTTCATAAATTTCAAAAGAGCTCACGAATATAGAAAGTTTGAAAAAAAAACGTATGGATTTTGAAAAGAAATGCGGATTTGAAAAAAGTTCATACATCTTAAAAACAAAGTTTGTGAATTTAAGAAAAGTTTGTGGATTTTGAAAAAATTTCATGTATTCAAAAAGCTCACGGATTTGAAAAAGTTTGCCGGTTTGGAAAAAAGGTTCACTAATTTGTAGAAATTTCGCACATTTTTTAAATGTTCATAATTTTTTCAAAGAGTTCACAAATTAGAAAAAAAATACAAACTACGAATTAGAAAAATATTGAAAACATGAATTTGGAAAAAAGTTCACAAAATTTTAAAAAGTTTCACGTATTTGGAAACATATTGATTTAAGAAAATAAAATAAAAGAAGAAAAATGAAAAAAAAAATTGAACAAAACCCGGTCCAGAAAAGTCAAAAGAAGAACAAACCACACTAAAATTTTCCCAAAACTGGGTTGGCAAGATTCCCATAATTAGGAGTGCTTCCCGCGAAGTCGTGCCTTACAGGTTCGCCAAATACGATCGAAGAGGTGTGCACCTTGCATCGATATATTTAGAAGTGGTGCTATAAGAGTCAGCACGTCCTGAACCCGGGTACATACGAACCCGCTTTTTAAAAATGTATTCCAAACGCGATTTGTAATGTCAAAAAATTCAAAACAAAATTTCGTGCATACCTGTTTGCAAAAATATGTCCGCAGCACAAAGTTTTTGTGAAAAAGTATTTTTATTTTGCTTCTAAATAGCGTTCCGCAACACAATGTTTGTTCTTTGTTGCACAAGCCACAAAAAGAGTTGTTTTTACATGAAACTTTTTGCACGCACATAGAATATGGAGATGTACTCGTGCACCTTTTTCCAGAATTTTTTGGCATTTCAAAATGTGTTTTCTAAAGTAGGTTCATATGTACCTGAATTCATTCATACACTTCCTGATACTATAAGCCAAAATAACAACCTCGACTAGTTGGGCAAGGTGGGAACGCCTCGACTAGTTGCCACCTACGGGCGGCAAATAGGATTGGCCACAAGTGGCATCTTACTAAAAACAACCGTGGGGGGTCTGTTACTAGGCTTTATACATATCATCTTTCCCAAAACATTGTTGTGCCGGTAATCCTTCTTGCACCAACCTAGCCGAGAGCTCATATACGGCGCCGTTAACACCGATTCTCCACCTGGCGTAACGCACTCTCTCGCCTGGGCCTGGCCCAACAAGGTAACAGAAACAGGTTGCTCGGTCATAGGTCTCCTTCGGTCACTCGCTCGATGGTTGACCAGTCAACCATTAACTTTTCAGAAAAACAAACCTAGAAAAATTCGTTAAAAACACAAAATTTAATCAAAATCATGGACTTGGAAAAAATTCATAAATTTTAAGACAGTTTTCAAATATTGAAAAAATCATGTATTTTGAAAAGAAATGCGGATTTGAATCTTAGAGTTTAAAACAAAGTTTGTGAATTTGAGAACAGTTTGCAGATTTTGAAAAAATCGTGGATTAAAAAATAGTTCACGGGTTTCGTAAAGGCTCATGAATTTAAAGAAATTTCACACATTTTAAAAATGTTCATAAATTTTCAAAGGGCTGACAAATTATAATAAAAAATTACGAATTTAAAATTTTAACAAAATTCGTAAAAGTTTCAAGAATTTAATAAAATTGATGAAATAAAAAAACTGAGCAAAACTAGGTCCAGAAAACTCAGAAATAAGAAGAAAGAAACCACGCTAGAAGCTTCCCAAAAACCTGGTTGGAAAGCTTCCCATAACTTTTTTTGAGGGGTGGGATGGGAAGCTTCCCATAACTGGGAGAGCTCCCCGCAACGGCGTGCCGTATGGGTTGGCGCAATACGATCGAAGGGGTGTGTGCCCTCCACAGATATAACTAGAAGTGGCGCTATAAACCCTGAATAGGAAGCAACAACCTAACCTAGTTAGGAGAGCTCCTTGTCGCAACCCACGAGCGCGTCGGGTACAGGTGGTTTCGCTGAAGCCAAGACAATTGGGTTTTCCAATCTGCCCCATGATTAGTTTTTTTATAAGTTTTCGTCCGTTTTTTACAAAAAAAGGTTGTTGTTTTTAGTAGCTAGATATTTATATACCTACTAATAAAAAAAATAGAAAGTTGTTCAGTATTTTTCATATATAAAGAAATCATTGTAAAAAAAGTAGCACCACATATTAAAAATATTCTGTGTGTACAAACGAGTACAAACAAAAATGTGCTTCATATAATTAAAAAGATCATCATATATGAAGAATATTAAATGTATATAAAAAAATGTTCATTGTATATCAAAAAAAATTCAGTGAGTATTTTTAAAAATGTTCAACATATATTTAAAAAAAGTCAGCGTGCATTTGAGTAAAAATGTTCACTTAGGGTGTAACTATAAAATAAATAAAACCTAAAATAATAAAATGGAAATCCAAATATGTAAAAATAAAAGGAAAATAGGAAAAGCAAAGAAAAAAACCAAGACAGAAAACTAACTAAAAACACATACACAAAAAAGCGAAACGAACAAACGTAGCCAGAATACAACGCGCGACCATCGTATGGACCGGCCCATGCTGGTGTTCGTGTCAGCAAAGCCACGCCTATATGGCGCACGTGGGCGTCATATAGGATTGGCCCCTAGCTAGTTTTTTGCTCTTTGAGATGGCCCCTAGCTAGTTTTTTTCTCATTTGACAATAATACAACTTTATTTCCCAAATAATAGATAGGTCATTTGCAAGCATATGAGAAATAGAGTCAGGAGCGTTGAAATCCCAAAGTGAAGAAGCTCTAGAACTAAAGCAAAGCTTTGCTAAATAATCTGCTATCTCATCTGCTTCACGGAAGCAATGATCATACGAAACTTTCTCAGACTCATTAGCAAGGTTATGGCATTCCCTTACCATCACAATTTCAGGGCCGAAGTAGTCCTCATGCTGGTTCAAGGTTTGTACCGTAAATGTATTATCTGATTCAACAATCACTCTTACCTCCAACATTTGTTGGTAGATAGAGCCCGTTACGAATAGCGTCAGTTCTGCACAATCGACATTGTTAACATGTGGTAAAAACCAATTAACTGCAGCCAGAAAATTTCCCTTATCATCACACGCGACAGCTCGTGTAAGCACCTGATTGCGTGTCATGATGAAATGCGGCGTCCACATTGATCTTAACTAAACCCTAAGGCGGTCTCTACCACATGTGATCATGCTTTCGAACTGGTTGACTGGGAGTCGTTGCTCTTATAAAGTTTGTGGCCGGTACTTTGATAGAAACACTCGTACGATCAGGATCGGGCGATTGGATAGTCTCACCCTTCACAGACTAGCATCGTTGCCATCAGATATATACGCTGCGACGACAATCTGCTCCGCCTAGCTAGTTAGCCCGACGCAGGTTAACTCTAGCGGTCAATCCAATCAGATGAGTCCAACACGTACCCCTCAAAAGAAGATGAGTCCAAGACGTTTTGCTCTGCGGCATCTCCAAAGAGAAGAAAAGTGATTCTACAGCCAACCAGACTAGTAATCCTGGCGCATTACCGAGCCATGAAAGTAAAACAGCAGCTGGTTTGTCCACGCATGTGCAGAGGATTCCCTTCCCGCAGGCATGGGATCCTTCCCAATCCATGAACTACGTGCCGTGATCCTCCACTTGACCACTTCAGGGCTACTACTACAAGTCTCTACCATAACACTCGCTGTGTCTCCGACTGCCTAGCACTACTACGTGCCGTAGTAGGGACGCCACCACGGAGGGAATGGCCAGCGGCGGCGTCTTCCTGCTCCTACTCCTCCTCGTCGCCGGTGTCGTCGCCGTCTTTTTTCGGATGAGGCGACGGCGAGGGGACGGGAGCAGCAGCGCGCCGAGCCCGCCGTCGCTCCCGCTGCTCGGCCACCTGCACCTGCTCAAGAAGCCGCTGCACCGCTCGCTGGCCGCGCTCGCCGGGGCGGCGCCGCTCCTGTCGCTGCGGCTGGGCGCGCGCCGGGCGCTGGTCGTGTCCACATACGCGGCAGCCGAGGAGTGCTTCACGGCGCACGACGCCGCGCTGGCGGGCCGGCCGCGGATGCTCGCCGCGGAGCACCTAGGGTACGGGCGCACCACCGTCGTCTGGGCCTCCCACGGGGGCCACTGGCGCGGCCTGCGCCGGTTCCTCGCCGTCGAGCTCTTCTCGACCTCCCGCCTCGCCGCGCTCGCCGGTGACCGCCGCGCCGAGGTCGCGTCACTCGTCCAGAACCTGCTCCACGACGCCAGCGCTGGGGCTGGGATTGTTACCCTCCGGCCCAGGCTCTTCGAGCTGGTGCTTAACGTGATGCTGCGCGCGCTCACCGCGCGCCGGCTTGCCGGCGACGTGCGTAAGATCCAAGAGATTGTCGAGGAGACGTTTGCGGTGAGCGGCACGCCCAGCATCGGGGACTTCTTCCCGGCGCTTCGCTGGGTCGACCGTCTCCGTGGCGTCGAGGCGGCGCTTGTAAGCCTGCAGACAAGGCGTGACGCGTTCGTCGGTGCCCTCATCGATGACCATCGGCGAACGAGCAATGCCGGTGGCCGAGACGTGGAGAAGAAGGGCGTAATCGACGTACTCATGGAGCACCAAGCAGCCGATCCTGTGTATTACACTGACACCGTCGTCAAAGGCATCGTCTTGGTGAGTACTAGCATTAGCACCACGATGTGTGCCATTTTCGCGATCTGTGAGAGTGAGACTGTGACAACATGGTTGCTATGCCTATGCTGACATTCAGGTACTGCTCACCGCCGGCACCGACACATCGGCGCTGACCACGGAGTGGGCGCTGGCGCTGCTTGTGAAGCACCCAGAGGTGATGCGGAAGGCGAGGGCTGAGATAGACGCCAAAGTCGGCATCGGCCGACTGGTTGAGGAGTCGGACATCACCAACCTACCTTACCTGCAGTGCGTTGTCAAGGAGACTCTTCGGCTGTGCCCCGTCGGCCCAATCATTCCTGCGCACGAGGCCATGGAGGACTGCAAGGTGGGTGGCTTTCATATCCAGCGCGGCACGATGATCCTCGTGAACGCATGGGCGATCCACCGGGACGTCAAAATCTGGGATGCGCCAGAGGAGTTCAGGCCGGAGCGGTTCTTGGACAGAGACACGGTCACCACGCCCATGCTGCCGTTCGGGCTTGGCCGGAGGCGATGCCCCGGGGAGGCGCTGGCGATGCGCCTTGTCAGCTTGACTGTGGCAGCACTCGTGCAGTGCTTTGAATGGGATGTTGGTGAAGGCGACACCATCGACATGGCCGAAGGTGGCGGGCTGACAATGCCAATGGCGACGCCGTTGGCGACTGCCTGCCGGCCCCGGGAGTTTGTCAAGAGCGTGCTCTCTGCTTCCACTTGATGGATTGCGGTCTGAAGAAATAGAAGAAGCTAAAATTGTTTAGCAATGGTGCACTGTTGCCAGTGATTCCTTTAGATGATATCCGAACATTACAAGTCCATTGGATGATATTGAACATTACAACCCATTTATTTTTCAGTGAATCAGTGACGCGCAAAAGGCTAAAACCAGTTCGATATGACAAGTAATGCAGTAAGTTTATACTTTGCATTTCCGTGTATAAAAAAGGAACGAATGAAGCATTGCCCATGAAAGCGCTAGCAAAATTAACAATCAAATTTTACAAAAGCGGTAGCCCTACAACATCATGCAAGTTAAGAAATGGTCACGGTCATACAGAACTTGAGTTTCTAGCAGCAGAAAAATCTTTGGAGAGGCAACACACTAGTCGACTGACTTTTTCAGTGAAACGTAGGATGATGATCGTGTGGCGTCTGAACCTTCTTCCTCTCCTCCCACACTGTCAAACGTGCCGCCGACTGAACCATCGGCCACGCCACCGGCGGCCGGCGGCGCTCCCACGACCGCCTCGCCGCTCTGCCCTCCCCGAAACCGCCCCCTACTGTCAGTCTAGCCGCCGCCCCCGGCCATCCCTCTAGCCCCTCCCGTGATTGGATTTTTTTTTTCCGGCGAAGTGCGCCACCGCCCCCCACCCCTAAACCCTAAAATGGATACTAGGGTGATGACGGCGAGCTCCTTCCTTCTCTCCGGCGAGGTCCTCCCTTCTTCCATCTCCTTCCTCCATTTAAGAATCGACTAACCCCGAAGTCGAAAATCTGTTGACTGATACGTAGCTAAACTGAAAAATCTTTTGAATCAGAGATTGAGAAAAGCTCCGATGGTTAACATGAGTGCTTTGATTCAGCGATTAACGCTCTTTATTGACTAGTGATTTCTGGATGCAAACACATCAAGTATACCTAATGTACACAACCAATATGAAAAAGAAAATTCCACAAGGGACAAGGCGAGGCGAACAGCAACTGTTTGAACAACACGAACTTGATTGCCGATATAGGAATGCTTTCTATTTCTTTAACACAGTACAGACGCAAGCGCTCATACATATGCGCATATACTCACCCCTATGAACGCACACACACACCCTATTCCTATGAGCACCTCCGAGATACTGAGCCGGTATATCATCTTGAAATTTACGAAGTCACCGTAGGCGTCTCGTCATCGACAGGAACGTCTCCTTCCACTAAAAGCGCATCGCCGGAAATCCTGAAATAAATCCAGAAATAATGCGAGCACCAGGACTTGAACCCTGGTGGGCTGGGGATACCACTGCCCCTCTAATCATCCAACCACAGGTTGGTTCGCATAATGCTTTCTATTTGGATAACGATGGCAATGCACCCGGGGATGGGCGTTTTGGAGCTCCGCCTCCATGGAGGCCGAAATTTCACAGTTTCAAAAAAATCCAAAAAAAATCTACAAGCAAAAAAGGATGTGATTGTATGTGTGTAAAATTTCAGTATGAAATACCTTGAAATGTGACATGTGAAAAAAAAACCTCATGGACTTTGAGGGTGAATAGTGCATCTACTAAAAAGCCTAAGATTTTTTCTTGTGTAGCACTCATTTTAACGTATTTAGTTCTAAAAATTTACACACTTGTGCATTATGTCTCTAAGTATATGTGCATTTATTTTTCTGAAATTTGCAAATTTGAATTTTATCATTTCAAATTCAGCCTACATGGAGGCTGAGCTCCATTGAGCATTTTCGAATGATAGACCTCAATAAGGATCAAGTGGCTTCAGGAGCTCTAGTGAATTCCTAGCAAGTTATCCCAGATAAAAGAATCATTGACATTGGTTGGGCCATCCTTGCAAGTTGTAAAACTTCTGTTAGATGCTTACTCTTTGCCCTGTGGCTCTAGAGCTGCTGCCGGAGACGTTCTACAAAACATCAACTCCTACCACTGGTGTTGACAATGAGAACAGCGACGCTTTCAGCAAGGTAACGATACATGAACGGTGATGGAGGGTACATTGGGGTGGCGGTGGGGTTGGCCTTCGGATTCGCCCGAGGGCACAACCCGGGAGGATAGGTTTCACCGAGATTAATGTTTTTGTGATGTTTTTTTCTAATGAAATCTAACTGCGACCGGATGTTCCAGAAGGGATCGCACACGAGGAATTTACTCAAGTTCGGGCCCTCATGGTCGAGGTAATACTCTAATCGTTCTTTCATTGATTAATGGTGGGAAACGCCTCGTGTGAGGGGGTTACCAGTATGAGGTGATGATTGATACCGAGATAATAAAAATGTGTCAGTGGATCTTGAAATACCCCCTAGCCCCGCCTTATAAAGGGGGCCGAGGTCTAGGTTTTCCTAGCCTAGCCTCGACTTAGAGCCCCGATGGGTAAGGAGTCCTTTGTTTGCACGCCAAGATGAAGAGCTTTTGTCAGAGTAGAATCTGGTAGTTCCCTCGAAAGGGTATAGATCGAAGGGGAAACGGGAGACCGGATTTACCCTGATTCAGGGCCTCACAAAAGAACCTGATTTGGTGAGACGAATGGCAACTGTTTGTTCGGACTCGCAAGTTGATACCTTCCTTCGGTCATTTAGCACGAACTTCACTGCCATGGTTTTTTTTAACACCAATGCTGGTATAGGAATTGCTTTCTATTTGAGTAACGAAGACAATGCACGCAGGGATCTTGTTAGCCAAATGATAGACTTCTATAACGATCAAGTGGCTTCAGTTCCAGCAAGTTAGCCGAGATAAAAGAATCATTAACATTTGGTTGGGCCATCTTTCCACGTTGTAAAACTTCTGTTAGATGCTTACTCTTTACCATGTGCCTCTAGAGATGTTGCCGGAGACACACTGCAAAATATAACTCCTACCACCGATGTTGACAACACCTGACAACGAGAAGGTTACCTAACAACGACGCTTTCAACAAGGTAACGTTACATGAACGGTGATGGAGGGTACATTGGGGTGGCGGTGAGTTTTGCCTTCGGATTCGTCCGCAAGGGCTCCGGGAGATCCATCCACCTGCTACGTGTCGTAGCAAGAACCACGTGTTTGCAAGGGTCGGAGATTTCAGGCCGTGGCAATGCCGACGCCACCCATGGACTCAAACATGGAGGAAAGGGCCAGCGGCGGCCTTCTCCTGCTACTCCTCATCGCCGGTGTTGTCGCCGTCTTTGTTCGGCTGAGGCGACGGTGGGGGCACGGGAGCAGCAGAGCGCCGAGCCCTCCGTCGCTCCCGCTGCTCGGCCACCTCCACCTGCTCAAAAAGCCGCTGCACCGCTCGCTGGCCGCGCTCGCCGGGTCGGCGCCGCTCCTGTCGCTCCGGCTGGGCGCGCGCCGGGCGCTGGTCGTGTCAACACACGCCGCGGCCGAGGAGTGCTTCACGGCGCACGACGCCGCGCTGGCAGGGAGACCGCAGCTGCTCGTCGCGGAGCACCTGGGGTACGGGCGCACCACCATCTCGTGGGCCTCCGACGGCGCCCACTGGCGCGGCCTGCGCCGGTTCCTCGCCGTCGAGCTCTTCTCAACCTCCCGCCTCGCCGCGCTCGCCGCCGACCGCCGCGCCGAGGTCGCGTCCCTCGGCCAGAACCTGCTCCACGACACCAGCGCAAGCGCCAGTGGTGGGGTTATTACCCTCCGGAACAGTCTCTTCGAGCTGGTGCTCAACGTGATGCTGCACGCGCTCACCACGCGCCGGCACGCCGGCGACTTGCGCAGATTCCAGGAGATTGTGGAGGAGACATTCGTGGTGAGCGACACACCGAGCATCGGGGACTTCTTCCCGGCGCTGCGGTGGGTCGACCGTCTTCGCGGTGTCGAGGCGGCGCTTGCAAGCCTGCAGACAAGGCGTGACGCGTTCGTTGCTGGCCTCATCAATAACCGCCGGGAAATGCGCAGCGCCGGTGGCGGAGACGTGGAGAAGAAGGGCGTAATCGACGTGCTCTTGGAGCACCAAGAAACCGATCCTGGTTATTACACTGACACCGTCGTCAAAGGCATCGTCTTGGTGAGTAGGAGTAGCATATTTTGCAGACTGCATGCGTGACACCACCACCACCATGTGTGCCATTTTGTTGGTGATCTGTGACAAGATGGTTGCTCATTCAGGTAATGCTCACCGCCGGCACCGATACATCAGCGCTGACCACCGAGTGGGCGATGGCGCTGCTGCTGAAGCACCCTGGCGTGATGGCAAAGGTGAGGGCCGAGATAGACGCCAATGTCGGCATGAGCCGACTGGTTGAGGAGTCAGACATCACCAACCTACCTTACCTGCAATGCGTTGTCAAGGAGACCCTTCGACTCTGCCCTGTTGGCCCGGTCATCCCAGCACACGAGGCCATGGAGGACTGCACCGTGGGTGGCTTCCATGTGGAGCGTGGCACGATGATCCTTGTGAACGCATGGGCGATCCACCGGGACGCCAATGTCTGGGATGCACCGGAGGAGTTCAGGCCAGAGAGGTTCTTGGGCAGAGACGCGGTCACCATGCCCATGCTGCCGTTCGGGCTTGGCAGGAGGCGATGCCCCGGTGAGGGGCTGGCGATGCGCGTTGTAAGCTTGACACTCGCAGCACTCCTGCAGTGCTTTGAGTGGGATGTTGGTGAAGGTGATACCATTGACATGGCTGAAGGTGGTGGACTGACAATGCCAATGGCGACACCGTTGGCGGCTGTCTGCCGGCCTCGAGAGTTTGTCAAGAGTATGCTCTCTGCTTCCATTTGATCGACTTAAGACAGGTTTCTGAAGAAATAGAAGAAGCTGGATTAAACTTGTTTAGCAATCGTGCCAACTTCCAATGAATCTCGAGGTGAATACTTGCAGCAAGATTCCATCGATGATGCTGAACATCAGCGGCGGAGCTTGACGAAGATTGATAAGGGAGCTAATCTGAGTTTAGGGGGCGAAGAAGATAAGTTATGAAGTTATGCATGAACTTTTTTTTTGATAAAAAGGTAGACCTTACGTATTCCAAACCAGACCGAAGTCTGAGAATAGTTCAGTTACAAAGGGGGTAGCCCAAAACAACAGAACGCAAAAGAGTAACAGAGTAAAAAACACAAGGAAATCCACATCTCGTGTGAGACTATGCACTGATTTGTAAGTGCTCCATTTTAGCCCTAAGGAAGAGCTTGACGTTGTGATCCTTCGCCCGACAGCTCCAAAGGTTCAGCATTGCACAAATGCTATGGCAGGAGCCGACATGAGAGACAGATATTCCATCAAAGACTCTTGCATTCCTGACCTTCCAGACCTGGGCAGCACAAGCGGCGATGACAAAGATCCACCGGCGATCCTCAGCTAGTATTAGGGAAACGCTTTATATCAGTAGTATGATCCCACGCCTCGTGTCACACCTCTGTCCCTCCGCGCCGGGGGGGGGGGGGGGGGGGGGGGGGGTGAAGCTCCGCCGCTGCTGACGAGTGTAAAACGGCTAAACGATAGACTAGTGCCCTGGCCCCGTGTCGTCCCCTGGTGGGTGGGCGGACCTCGGTGGCCGGAGCGTCGGGCGGGACACACTGGCAGGCGATGGTGTGTGGCGGCGCTACTGCTGGCCGGTGCAGGCTTGTCGCGGTGGAGTGCGCGTGCTGGTGGCAGCGCGGCGTTCGCTTCGTGGCGGGTTCGGCCCGGTCAGATCTGCGCTGGCCGGAGATGGGGGTGGCGGCCGGAGCTCAGCAGGAGACATGGCGGTGCGGCGGGCCTGGTAGGAGTCGGCAGCGAGGCAAGGGTGTGGCTGGCCGGTTGCGGCGCCGTTCGGTGGCAGAAGCGCGAGTCCGTGGCCAGTTGGGTGGAGTCGGCGCTGTGAGGCTCGGCAAGATGGAGTCTTGGCGAGCAGCGAGCGGCCGACCACTTTCTGTTCGGCGTGATGAGCAGGGATGCTCCTCCGATGGTGCAGCCTGGCTTTGTCGAGATGCGGGTCCAGTCGTCGCAAGGCTGTCCCTTGGAGTGCGTGATGGCTGTTGCGGGTGGCCTGGACTTGCCGGAGGTGCAGTGAGGCTGCGGTTCCTGTCCAGGCGGGGCGTTGATGGCGTGGCTGGTGTTCTTCTTGTTGTGCGTCCAGTCGATGGCCCTCGGCTTGGCGGCTACGTTGGCTAAGTGCTGCGGTGGCGGCGGTGTGAAGCTTCTGGGATGGTGTTGCCCAATTCTAGATGGTGTGGTGAGGTGCGACGCGTGGATGAAAATCTTGCACGGCTTCCGTCGGGCCGGCGGCGATGGCACCCGCGGATGCCATTCCCCTCCTTGGAGGCGTCGTCGTGGCGTGCTTGTCACCTCCCTCACTTGCCTGGAGTTGTGGTTGTCTCCGGGCGAAAGCCTCGATTCGGTTGGATCGGCACAATGGCGGCGTCTTCGACGTCGTTCCTCTGCTGGGAGCATTGTGTTTGGAGACATGGCCGGCTCCTCGTCGCTCTCCTCCGGTGTTCGCCGCTGTCCTCCTTGATCCTCTGCGGCGCTATGTACGTCTGTTGCCGGTGTGTCCAAGACGGCATCTTTCTCAGATCGGATCGAGTCCTACCACCCACTTGCCACTTCCTCTTAGGCGATAAGAGTGGATGGTGCGTCGACAAGTGAAGCTTTGCGGAAGTTTGTGTTCTTCGGAGATGTCCGACGTCGGTTGAGACGCGGTGTTGAGTTTCAATTAGGATAAGCCCTTTGTGTTGTAGCTTGCTTTGCGGTGTTGTGTTCGGGTGTGGTGTTGTGCTATGCTCGTTGTTCGCAGCGAGTGTAGTTTCTTGTAACTCAAATTCTGCCTTCTATAAAGCTATGGTACACCAAGGCGTACTCTCGAAAAAAAAAATCAATGAATGGGTTTTAGACAATAAGCCAAAAACTGTTTAATAGAACAGCAATAATTTTGTTGTTGGATATACCAGTCTTATACTCTGCATTTCTCTGTGCATGTAAGCGCTAATTCAGCAGAATTTGATCGATCTACTCAATTACTCTCATTGAGGAGCAAATCTCAATAGTTTTGGGGTACAAATTGGTATGGATCGGAGGTCAGAGACCCCGTCTTAGCAGTACAAATGGCTAGGGTCAGAAACCCAATCCACGTCTACTAGCATAGCAGAGCAGTATAAGCATAACGTAGAAGTAACTCCCAAGGTTTAAATGCAGGACGATAGGTTCCTACCTCATCAACTACTTCCCAATATCCACATGTTATCAATCCTACACATGTAATGTTTGAGGGTTGAAACTAATGCATAAAAACTGGGTATGAAAGGGATATGATCAAAGTGTGAACTTGCCTTGTACTGTTGATGAAGATGATTCGCACTCACAACTCCTGATAGTTCTACTCGTCACACTCCGGTCAATCTATCGTAAGCAAGCAATAGTAACCACACATAAGCAATCACTCAAAAGATCGGAAAGAACGAAGAAGACAATTCGGAAAACATTCAAACCAAGCAAATAACTCTTGCAACATAAAACAATTTCTAATAGTACCAAAATTATGTGAATTTGGCCTTATCAGAAAGTTTAGGTCGAGAGTTTCGATTTGCAAAAAGAATCAACTAAATCGGAGTTATAAAACTCAAGTTACGAACAAAAGAAGTTCAAAAACAAATCTATTTGAATTCAAATTTTAAAACTTCCAAAAATATGTTTAAGTTGATTATCTGGATAGAGGAGATCATAACGAAGAAGTGGGCGTTGGTTTCGCTGGATTTGGATAAGCAAGCAAAAAGTTGTAGTCGTTTGAAAACCAGGGGCTAATTTGTAAATAAAATATTCACGGATGGGTCCCTAAAAAGAAAAAGAAAAACTCTACCGAACGAACGTTCGCTACAAAATCCTAACGAACAAAACTGTTCACTACAGAGGCTAAACTAGTGAGCGTTCACTAATTAGCTAGGTTAATAAGAAAAACCGGGTTTAACCAAAAAAACAGGAATTTAAAAGAAAACCGGGTCGGACCGGGCGGTTCCTACCGGCTCAGGTGGTTTTTGTTGGAAACCAGCGGCAGCGACGGTTGGTGGATCGGGCGGCGAGATCGGCGGCGGCGGCTCTCCGGCGAGGCAGAGCGAGGCGGCGCGGTGGCGAGGGCGGCGCTATACGGCGGCGGCGCGAATAGGGTGCAGGCGGCGAAGCGCGGCGGCTGCGCGGCGCGCGGGGTGGAGGCGCGGCGAGGTGGTGGTGCAGAACAACGACGGCGGCGGCGGTTGGCTACGGCGGCGGCGGCTGCGGTAGCGATGCGAGGAGGAGAAGCGGGGCCGGGCCCGGATTTATATAGGCAGTGAGGGGCGGCTCCGAGGCGTGGGGAAGGGGCAAGGCAAGGTGGCGGGAGTCCGGCGGCGGCACGGGATCGACGGTGATGGCGTGCGAGCAGCGGAGTCCGGCTGGAGCTCGGGGACGCGGCGTTGGGCTCGGCTTGGCCTGGCTGGCTAGCTGGGCCAGCCCAGTTCGGCGGGAGAAAGATTTTTTTTTATTTATTTCTTAAAAAACCAATTTTTCAGAGAACTAAAATAATAAAAACAAATAAATAAGAATATTATATAGGCATGTAATATATCAAAATTTTCAGAAAATTATTTTCTACAACGTGAACATTTTCCTAACGTCAAATAAAATACACAAAATTTTAAATAAATCAAAGAGTGCTACTGTTGCAATAAAACCTCATAAAAATCATTTTAAAAATTTCAAATTTATTTCTCTCCAATTTTCTATTGTAGGGAATCATTTTACCCTAATTTCTATATATTTTATTTTTGGAGAAAAATATTTTGAATAAAACCCAAATAACTCCAAATTGAAAATAATTTCAAAAGGGACTTTAAATTTGAATTCTTTGAAACTTCCAACTCATATTTCATATGTTTTGAAGAAGTCATTTTATCTTCTCTCATGAAAATCATTGAGTTGCTTAAAGTTTCTGAATTTGAAAATAGTTCCAAATGAAATGCAAATATTTTCAAATACGCTTTTCGTTTAATTAAATGGAAGAAGTCGTGTCATCTTCTCTCTAGGGTTTTGTATTTGAAAAGAATTTGAATTCACGGAGATCATAAAGCAAAGGTGAAAGTTTGGGAAAGTCATTTCATTCCCTCTCATTGAACTTTCAAAAAGTTTCGAATTTCACTCAATTTCACCCAAGCAATCAAACAATCAATCAAAGCTATCTATTTAATATAACATTCCAAAATTTAGAATTTTGGGATGTTACAAACCTACCACCCTTAAAATGAATCTTGTCCTCGAGATTCGGAGAGGCTAGAAAGAAATAGGTTAGGTTTGGGGGTCTTCTCAAAATCCATCGATCATCACACGGGGTCTGGGGTGCTACCACCCTTAGAAGCATGGTTATGGTTCCATCAATACTCCATCCTTATTCTTGACAATGTCGGTCTTCTCAGATCCTCGGGAAAATTCCTTCTCTGGGCTCTCCCGGTAGTGGCATAATCCTTTTCCTTAATTCTTATGTCCTTTCATCTGGGTACGGTCCTCCTGTGATTGGGTCTTCTTAGCTGACAGGTCTGGCGCCAATACTAAACAACTATCGATATCTCATGGTGGTCAACAATTTATGGTTTCACCTGCAGGAAATGGGTCTGGGTTGAATCTCACCGTATATCCTACGATTGGCAAGAACTGCCTTGTACCAGGGAAAAAAATTGTCATACCATTCTAAGGTTTAAACAAGGTTTTGATCGTCGTCTCTCTACTATAGGTAAGTCACTCAGATTTACCATCCCATATAACAAGGCGAATAATAAGAGTAAGTCGGTATGGTGATCAATCCATCCCGCACCCAAATCATTACCCTGTATATGGTTTAGCGAATCTCGCATTCTAACACTCGGTCATCCTCACAAGCATTGCAGGATTTCTCTTTTCGACGAACCAAGTTCAGATAGATCCATTGATTCTGCAAGCCAAACAAACATCTATCGTTCCTTCACAACTCTCAGGTTTTGCGTAAACTCCTATAAGTTCGTCTGTCGATAAAATCGTAACTTCATCCAGGGTTTTTCCTTCAGCAAGAGTGTGCTTGCTTCTTGGCAGGTCCTGGGACCTGTGGGTTATGGGCCCACCTCATCACTTGCAAACCTTGAAATCATCATCGGGGCAACTGATCATTACACCAACATCCGGCTTCCCAGCATTCTTAAATCCCTCCAATTGTACTATCTCCTTTCCTTCTAAGGGTACCAAAACTTAAGACGTGGTTACTCAGACTCATCATAGAGTTACAATTGCTCTATATTACCAACATTATATCTCCCTTATATCCAATAGTACTTCATCTCTTCATAATCTTAGGGTATCCCAAATATCGAGATAAAACTCGTACTTATTTTGTCCAAAGTCCACTCCGTGGAATATCCTTATCTTCTCCAGGGTTCAAGTGTCCTCACAGGGTACTACCACCCTTAAAATGCTCCAATCTTCCATAGACCATATTTCTCATATCCTCGAAATCTTTCTTCATAAAATCCAAATCAGTACCAACAATGCTAACTTTATTGATTCTCAAATTATTACAATCTCCTGCATTTCTATTACATGCCTCAACTCAACACTTCAATATAAAAGAATTGTTCCCACTACTACTACTATATTTCTCACAGACACAACTAATTATCACAAGTCTCCTTCTCCTTGGGACAATCTATGGCAAAGTGCCCTGCTTCATTACAACGAAAACATATTACTTCTGACAAGTCCCGAGGTTTCCTTATGACTACATAGCCTCCTTGGGTCCACGGCTTCCTTTTTGGGCAACTGCTGAAATAGTGCCCTGACTCCTAGATCCCCATTCAGACAATTTTGGGAGATGTGTCCTTCTTCTCCACATGAATAGCATGACTTAGTGCATGGTTTAATTGGGTCTTCTTAGGGTGTGTCCTCCACCTCTTCCTCCATCACAGGTTCTTCTAAAATTTCCATATGGGCTCCTTTCGTTGCTTCTTTCTTCTGTTGGATGGTTATTTGTACCATGGGGTAAATGTGACACTGAGCAGGGTAGTGGGTAGTCCCTTCACACAAGAAACAAGTAATCTGCCTAGTTGGGCATTCTTCAGCTGGGTGACTTTCTTCACAATGAGGGCATTCATCCTTGTGTTCTTTATGGATGTGTCCTACTTCTCCATAGAGCTTGCATGCACAAGGTTTCTTCATATCCTTTCCATAAGGCTTCAACTTCTGGGACACAAGCCGAGACTTTTGCAGGGTCAACTTAAATTCTTTCCAAGTGGTTACTCCTTGCCATCCATTGATGGTTTGGTACATCCTCCACCAAGTAGCAGCACCTCTTTCAAAGCACTGAAGAGCATGCTGGGCCATATCCTTTCCGGCTATAGTGTTATTCTCCATATGATCTTCCATGTTTTGAATCCATCGATCTGTCTCCAATTGACTTATCGGTCCCGGAAATGTGAGTTGATCTTCATTCATCCTCTATTGGGTCCATGGGTTTGGGGTGGAATAGAGAGATAGGGAGGGATACACACAATGCAAACAAAGTTTTGAAAAGACGGATTTTATTTGTGGTTGTCGGAAAAAACAACAAACAATTGACAGCTCACAAACGTCGCATCTAACATAAGTGTATAACAGGGGTTTGGTCTTCTAAAGGTCAATAAATCTTCAAGGTCGCCAAACTCTTCAAGTCTTGTTCATGTCTCCGATGGCTTCTTCCGGTCGTGCTTGTCCTTCTCAAGTTCTTTTGCCAGATCATCTCTGTTGACGTGAAATCTCTTATGATGTCCTTTAATATTTCCGGAGTTGCGTTTCCAAACTTTTGGGTTTCAGCATCCTTGGCATGAACCATGGTCCTACTGTCCTTCAGTTCCTGACGAATCTCCGGTATCTTGAGGTTTTGCTTATCGAGCTTGGCTACTTTCTGCTTCTGGGTCCTGAGTTCCTCACGAAATGCTTCTTTGTCAAATACGGCTTCCTGCAGGTCCATCTTAAACTTCTTGATGTAATACTCCAGATCCTGGTGTTACACCAGCTAAGGTTAAATCTTCATCTTTTGCTGATAGGTGCTCCATTAGCCCTTTTGTCATCCAATCCTTCCGGAGAAATGTACGCTTAACTCAGCATGATGACAATAGCATAAGCGGGCGATGACATCACGAATAGCCATGTTTCTGCTCTTGTCATTTCCATGAGCTATCATTCCATAGTTGATATCTCCAGTCCTGGGGTTTTCTTGACAAAAACATTAAGTTTTAACGCTCCATGTTCTGGTCTTTCTCCGACACCTTGATCTCCGGTATTGACAGCTTCCATAGTCTGACAAATTCCATAAGGGGTGCCTTCCTAGGTCATACAAATCTGGTAATTCTACAGGGCCTTCAAATTCTCCTAGTCTTCGGAGTCTTCAACAGTGGTGGTTTCCATTATTATAATGCTCCGTAAAATCCTCTTTATTCCGAAGTGGTCTTAGTTGTCCGATATCTTGTACTTCTTGAAGTGGTCTCATCAGCCGAATCTTCGTGTGGTCAAGGGGAAAGGGGTATAGTCTCACTAAAAGGGAATTTTTTGAATAATCTCAGAAGAGAAGAAAGGTAAAAGATCTTTTTGAAAAATGAAGTTTGTAGAGAAAATCTTTCCTATGGCTTGTCAGTTTCTAGGGGTCACGTCCTACAGTCAACATGTGCTCTGATACCATCTTGTAGGGACCCGACCTCAGACGGTCAAGTCTCTGTGCTTAAGTGTCATCCCTGGATCGGTATGCTGACACACACAGTACTCGAGGATTTATAACAGAGGTAAATCACATGTATAAAGTAACGTAAATACTATTACCACAATCCAAATAGCGGAAGTAACAACAAGGTTGTGGATTCCCATCAACACCAACGGCAAAGTTGAGTGTCGAAATCGTAACCCTAACGTACCACTTACTCGTCGTAAGATTCCTGCAACATGAGACGTTGCAGCCACAAAGGGTCAGTACATTGAATGTACTGGCAAATTCACACCATAGAGCAATGATGAATAATAGCTATCACTACATGCATATTTGGCTAGTGGAGGCTCTATGGTTAACATGTTTTTGCGAAAAGCCAATTTTTCCCTACATCAAAAGAATATATTTTATTTAACTATCATGGTAGTTGAACAACATTGAGAAGGTTCCTCCAACTCAATCCCAATTAAAAGTAATTATCAACCCAACAAATTAATTTAGAGTGATGAGATCCATATGATAATCCAAGATCCAGATACTCAAGATGTCCATAACTGGGGACACGGCTAACCATGATTAGTTTGTACACTCTGCAGAGGTTTGCGCACTTTTCCCCACAAGACTCGATCTCCTCCGTTGGATTTCTCGCACTACATGGTGTTTGAGAAACGGATGACCGAGACACAGTCTTTCAGGAGCATTTACTCTCTACTCCGGGCGGACTGGTACACCTACAATCCCCCTACATCTGCTAGTCCACCTCTTCGAGAGCTCACGCAACTTACTCAACTATGCCAGAGCCCATAATGGCTTGTGGCTGCACACGGAAGTTTCTAGCATGAATAATCTTATGATCCCTTTGAGCCTGGGTGGCATTCCATAGGGTGATCACACGGGTCCTCCGGGATCCCCTTGGGTAAGCACTGGGTTCTCCAGGTGCCCAGGAAAACCACTGGGTGCTCCAGGGTGCCCCAACCAATCCACCCAGATGTGTATTAAAGTAACCACCTTAAGTTATCCATTAAATAATAATCTCACATCTGTCATGGATACACTCAAACCCAATCCACGTCTACTAGCATAGCAGAGCAGTATAAGCATAACGTAGAAGTAACTCCCAAGGTTTGAATGTAGGACGATAGGTTCCTACCTCATCAACTACTTCCCAATACCCACATGTTATCAATCCTACTCATGCAATGTTTGAGGGTTGAAACTAATGCATAAAAACTGGGTATGAAAGGGATATGATCAAAGTGTGAACTTGCCTTGTACTGTTGATGAAGATGATTCGCACTCACAACTCCTGATAGTTCTACTCGTCACACTCCGGTCAATCTATCGTAAGCAAGCAATAGTAACCACACATAAGCAATCACTCAAAAGATCGGAAAGAACGAAGAAGTCAATTCGGAAAACATTCAAACCAAGCAAATAACTCTTGCAACATAAAACAATTTCTAACAGTACCAAAATTATGTGAATTTGGCCTTATCAGAGAGTTTAGGTCAAGAGTTTCGATTTGCAAAAAGAATCAACTAAATCAGAGTTGTAAAACTCAAGTTACGAACAAAAGAAGTTCAAATACACTCAAGTTTCGATTTGCAAAAAAAGTTTCGAATTTCACTCAATTTCACCCAAGCAATCAAACAATCAATCAAAGCTATCTATTTAATATAGCATTCCAAATTTTAGAATTTTGGGATGTTACACCACTGGAGTCTTGTTCCTCTGAATAACTCTCTTGTCCAGAACTGCCACATGAATTGTTTTGATGTAGCCTTCCGGAGTTACCAGTGGTACATGAGGGAGTGGTATTGCTTGATGACCAATGTGCTTTTTCAGTTGGCTGATGTGGAACACCGGATGTATGTTTGTTCCTTCAGGTAGGAGTAGCTTATAAGATACCTCTCCAATTCTTTCTATTATCTTGTATGGTCCATAGAACTTTGATCTGAGTTTCAAGGATCCTCTCAGTCCAAAAGCATTTTGTCTGTAAGGTTGGATTTTCAGATAGACATTGTCTCCCACTTGAAAAGATCTTTCAGTTCTGTTTTGATCAGCAAAATGTTTGATTCTGCTTTGAGCATGTTCCAAATTTGCCTTCAACCTCTGGATCATGTGTTCTCTTTCAGATATTGTGAGGCCTGCTTCAGGAGAAAGGGATGCATCCACTGCAAACTCACCAATCTGTGGTGGTTTGTACCCATATAGTGCCTGGAAATGAGTGCATTTCAGTGAAGAGTGATAACTTGTGTTGTACCATAGCTCAGCTAAAGGTAGCCACTTGATCCACTTCTTAGGCTCTTGAAACACCATTCCTCTTAAGTAAGCTTCTAGGCACTGATTGACTCACTCCGTTTGTCCATCTGTTTGTGGGTGAGAAGTTGTACTGAATCTAATTTTCACTCCAAAAGCTGGCAATTCTTGGTATAACTTGCTGGTGAAGATGGTGTCCCTGTCAGAGATGATGCAGATAGGAAGGCCATGTAACTTCACCACATTATCCATGAGTGCCTCAAACACAATCTGGACTGTGAATGGATGGGCTAGAGGAATAAAATGAGAGTACTTGGTGAATCTATCGACCACCACTAGTATCACTTCTTTCCCTTGTGATTTTGGTAGAGCAGTGATAAAATCCATAGTTATGTGAGCCCAGCCATGTCTGGTACAGGAAGTGGTTGCAGCAGACCAGGTGGATGAATATGATCTACTTTGTTCAGTTGACACACAGGACAGTGAGATACATATTGTTCAATATCTTTCCTCATGTTGGGCCAATAGAACACTCTTTTGATTCTGTAATAAGTGGCTTTAGTTCCATAATGGCCTCCTAATGCAGAAGTATTGAATGTCTATAGGAACTGTTGTCTGAAATTGGTGCTAACTCCCACATAAATTCTGTTGTTATACTTAATCAAGCCATTATGAGCAGCAAATTTGGGAGTTGGTCATGTATCAGCAGCTACTTTCTTTAATAGGTTTGCACTGTCCTGATCTCCTTGATAGCTCTTTTTAACATCTTCAGTCCATGTTGGAACTACTACAGTCATGTTGTTGCAACAAGAGCTGCTAGGGTTGCCTTTTCTTGATAGAGCATCAGCTACTACATTCTCTTTTCCTTTCTTATACTCTATGGTATAATCATATTCTAGCAATTTGAGTAACAACTTGTGTTGAACTCCTTCTCTCAACCTCTATGTTGTCATATACTTAAGAGAGTGTTGATATGTCTTGATGATGAGGGAATTTCCCCAGACATAGTGCCTCCACTTTCTCAGAGCTTCTAGAATGGCCATGGCTTCTTTTTCATATACAGATTGTGCAGCAGATTTGGGCCCTAAACTTTTACTAAGAAAAGCAAGTGGCCTTCCTCTCTGCATGAGGACTGCTCCAATCCATGTTGCACATGCATCAGCTTCAATGGTGAATGGTAGAGAAAAATCTGGCATTGCTAACACTGGGCAACTTGTCATTGTTTGTTTCAACAGTTGGAAAGCTTGGCTTTGTGTAGGGCCCCAGTGAAAAGCATCTTTTTCAGCATATCATGAAGTGGTCTGCAGATTTGGCCATAGTTCTTGCCAAACCTTCTGTAGTACCTAGTTAAACCCAAAAATCCTCTTAACTGGGACACATTTTTAGGTTCCTCCCAATCCATTACTGCTTGTATTTTCCAGGGTCTGTTGCTACTCCTTCAGCTGGTATAATGTGCCCTAGAGATGCCACCTGATAAGTAGCAAAAGTGCATTTAGATAGCTTGGCATATAGTTGATGTCTCCTTAGAGCTGTGAGGGTCTTCTCCACAAGTCTGATGTGATCTTCCATTGATTTGCTGAAGATCAACATATCATCAAACAAAACTAACAGAAACATGGGTTTTTCTGTTTCGTTTACTTCTTCAGTCAATTTGTTCATCAGACTCTGGAAAGTCCCTGGGCCACATGACAGACCAAATGGGACTAATGTATACTCATAATGGCCCATGTGAGTTCTAAATGTTGTCTTATGTATATCTTCAGGGGCCATTCTAATTTGATGGTACCCTGATCTCAGATCCAGCTTGGAAAAAATTCTTGCTCCATGCATCTCATCCAATAAATCTTCAATGATGGGCATTGGAAATTTTTTCTTTACAGTGATAGCTGAGGGGGTCCTCGGAGGGCCGGGCTGTGTGACATGGGCCGGACTGATGGGTTGCGAAGATACAAGATAGAAGGCCTTCCCCCCGTGTCCGGATGGGACTCTCCTTTGCGTGGCAAGCTTGGCGTCCAGAAGTATAATTTCCTTCCTCTGTAAACCGACTTTGTACAACCCCAGCCCCCTCCAGTGTCTATATAAACCGGAGGGTTTAGTCCGTAGAGGTCATCACAAATCATACAGGCTAGACATCTAGGGTTTATCCATTACGATCTCGAGGTAGATCAACTCTTGTAGCCCCTATACTCATCAAAGTCAATCAAGCAGGAAGTAGGGTATTACCTCCATTAAGAGGGCCCGAACCTGGGTAAACATCGTGTCCCCTGCCTCACGTTACCTTCGATCCTCAGACGCACAGTTCGGGACCCCCTACCCGAGATCGGCCGGTTCTGACACCAACATTGGTGCTTTCATTGAGAGATCCTCTGTGTCGTCAATAGAAGGATAGATGGCTCGCCTTGTCATCAATGACAAAATCACCTCTGGAAAGGCCCTGGTTCCTGGGCAGATCCTCCAGCTCGGCAGCTCTACCATTGGTGCCCGCTCGGCCGTTAAGCCAAAGGCGGTCCCCCACATCTCCGAGCATCATCCCCGTATCGGCCTTGAACGCTCCGATAAGATGGATCTGGCGATGTCTCGTCTTTGAATGAACTGCTAGATCGCATCGCCGCCCTGGGGGTCGCAACAGATTACGGTCAGATTGGGCTTAAACCCGATCAGAGGGAAATCAAGTCCCCGCCTATCACCCATCTGGTAGCAATTGTGGAGTAACAAACCAAGAATACCTCTTCCCCCACGCTGAGAACAAGCTATGTTCGGATTTCCGAGCCCTGCGAGCCGAACACCCATCTTCGGGAAGAGACACTCTGTCCTCTGAACATAGAGCCAGGCATTGAACCTAAAAACTCCCAGGGCACTCCGGATTCTGGACTAGTGACCCCGGAAATTCTTCCAATTCTGGATCCCACAACGGGTCAGGGTTCGGATTTAAACCCGCCCACCCACCACAAGCAATATTCCCCAAGCAATTCCGGTCCTCCGGACATATGTGACCTAATGTATGTGCGGCAGCAGCCTCAGGAAACAGTGTATCACTTCTGGGCCAGATTCCTCCTTGTTAAAAGCAATATCAAAGATTGTTGCAACGACGATGCGATCTCAGTATTTTGCCACAACTGTTCGGATGAGGGGATCCTCAATGCCCTCAACCACCGTCCCATACTGCACTTTGCAGATTTGGCACACATAGTATAGAAGTATTGCGCAATGGAAAGCGCCTGGAAAGCCGAGATAGCCCGGTGGGAACTGCCTGCCTTTAAGCCATCCCCCAGACGGGCAAAAAGGATGCACCCTCACGGAGCACCTGATCATCACCCCATGGACAAAAAAATCAAGCCCTTAACAGGACACAGAACCGTCCTTGAGGGATGGCTCGACAAGCCCTATCAGATACACACAACACTGAATACCGAACCAACACATAGCCTTCGGGCATGTTGGATACTCCGGCAGGTGGCTAAGAGCGGTGAGGCCATCCTCACCAACAATACCCCAGAGAAGTACTCTTCAGAGGATGACGATCTCAACGTATTTACGGTCTTCGAGACCTTTTCTTCAAATAATCGGCGCAAAAGGGCGCTCCGCGACCTCGCCGAAGTCAACCAAGTAGCCGCAATAAATCCTTGGAACGATACGGCGATAACTTTCAACGCCAACGACGAACCAAGGGCCCGATCAGTCCGAGCACCAGCCGCTTTGGTCCTAAACCCAATTGTGGACGGCTTTCGGCTCACCAAAGTGATCATGGACGGTGGCAGCGGACTGAACCTCATCTATGAGGACACGCTGAATAAAATGCAAATGGACAGGAGCCGCATCGAGCAAAGCAGTACAACCTTCCGAGGCATTATCCCCAGTCGAGAAGCGCGATGCTCGGGGGAAATTAAACTTGACGTGGTATTCGGCACGCGGGAGAACTACAGGCCCGAAGAGTTGATCTTCCACATGGCACCTTTCAATAACGGTTATCACGCCCTGTTGGGGCGAGACGCATTCACACACTTTCAAGCCATCCCCATTACGGGTACATGAAGCTCAAAATGCCCGGGCCCAACGGAGTTATCACTATCACCAGTGATCTGGACATAGCACTCCGCGCCGAATATAAAACCGCATCTTTGGCCCTCGAGGCATTATCCGAGGCCCTGGCGGCCGAGGAGCTAACCACTCTGCGTTCCACAGTGAACAGAGATGACGTAATCCTCGATAAGAGGCCGAAGTCTCTTTCAAGCCAGCAGACGAAATAATCAAATTTCAAGTTCACCCGATGGATCCCAACAAGACAGCCTGGATCTGATGGTTCACTCTGTCTGACGCGAGTTCCTGCGGGAGAATTGGGACATCTTTGCCTGGCATCCTTCGGATATGCCAGGAATCCCACGACGACTGGCCGAACATAGCCTCAATATAATAAAGGGGTTCAAACTAGTCAAGCAAACGTTGCGGCGATTCTCCGAACCCAAACGACAAGCTATGGGGGAGGAGCTGGCTAAACTACTCGAAGCCGGATTCATCAGAGAGATCAAACACCCGGACTGGCTAGCAAACCTGGTCATGGTGCCGAAGAAGGACAAATCCTGGCACATTTGTGTCGATTTTAAAGACCTCAATAAGGCCTGCCCTAAAGACCCCTTCCCGTTGCCCCGCATTGACCAAATCATTGACGCAACTGCTGGACACGATTCACTGTGTTTTCTCGATGCATACTCCGAATATCATCAAATTAAGATGAAGGAATCCGACCAGGCCACAACGACATTTATCACCCCGTATGGGCCTTTCTGCTTCAACACTATGCCTTTCGGACTCAAAAACACCGGCGCTACTTACCAACGCATGATTCAAACATGCCTGGAAAAGCAAATTGGCAAGACGATTGAGGCATATGTAGATGATGTAGTCATTAAGACTAAACACGTTGAATCATTGGTGGACGATTTACGCCTCACATTCGACAACCTCTGAACATATGACATATGGCTCAATCCGGAAAAATGCATTTTCGGCTTTCCGACCGGAAAGCTGCTTGGGTTCATTGTTTCCAATAGAGGAATCGAAGCAAACCCAGCCAAAATCCGAGCCTTGTCACAGTTGGCAACGCCAACAGACCTAAAGCAGGTCCAAAAACTAGTTGGGTGCATGGCAGCATTGAGCCGTTTTATCTCCAGGTTGGGAGAAAAGGCACTGCCACTCTATCGCCTGCTCCGACACACCGATCAGTTCGAGCGGACGGATGCGGCAACAGCCAGATTGGAAGAAATAAAGGCTTTGTTAGCAAGCAACCCAATCCTTGCCACACCAACTGTCAGTGAACCCATGTTTCTCTACATATCGGCAACTCACCAGGTGGTGAGTGCGGTACTCGTCGTCGAACGAGAAGAAGAGGGACACAAATTCCCACTCCAAAAACCAGTGTACTATGTCTCGGCGGTCCTCACACCATGCAAATCTCGATACCCACACTATCAAAAGATAGCGTATGTGGTCTTTATGGCATCCCGGAAGCTGTGACACTACTTTCAAGAGTGTTCGATTACGGTGGCTTCCGAAGTACCACTCAATGACATCATAAACAATCGAGACGCCACTGGCCGCATTGCCAAATGGGCCATCGAGCTCTTACCATTTTAAATAACATACAAGCCATGCAGAGCTATTAAATCTCAGGTGTTGGCCGACTTCATCGCCGAATGGACAGAAGCCGAGCTCCCTAAAGAGTACAGCACATACTCCAACTGGTGATGTACTTCGACAGCTCTAAAATGTTAGCCAGATTAGGGGCCGGCGTCATCCTAACATCCCCTACGGGGGACACAGTCCGATACATGTTACAAATCATGTATACGGACTCCAACAACACAGCCGAATATGAAGCACTATTGCACGGTCTCTGAATGGCTGTTTCTATGGGAATACAACGCCTCAAGGTGCATGGGGATTCAAACCTCGCAATATCCCAAATAAATGGAGAATTCGATGCAAAAGACCCAAAAATGGCGGCTTACCGCAACACCGTACTCAAGATATCAGCTCGGTTTGAAGGGCTTGAGTTCCATCACGCGGCTCGAGACAGTAATCAAGCGGTGGACATCCTTGCTCGAATGGGCACTAAACGCGACCCCGTCCCGCCCAACACCTTTGTGGAAAGACTCTTCAAGCCATCCGTAGTATGGCAGGACGAGAGCGCCAACACTATCCCGGAGCCAGTCATACCCCCAGATGCCGAACACAATTCCGATATCATCGGGGGCTCAAGCACCCAAATGACACCTTCCGCACATGAGATCATGGCTGTCATCGCTCCGTGGACCGAAACTTTACTGGCCTACCTTAATAGGCGGGAGCTCCCTGATGGCCAGAATGAGGCCCGTCGTATTGTTCGACGTTCGAAAGCCTACAAAGTTCATGCAGGAGAACTCTATAAGAAAAGTACCACCGGAGTCCTTCAAAGATGTATCTCTGAAGAGGAGGGGCCAGCTCTTGGCCGAAATACACGCTGGTCTCGGCGGCCATCATGCTACAGCTCGGGCCCTTGTAAGTAAGGCCTTCCGTACAGGTTTCTATTGGCCCACGGCCCGAGCAGATGCGCAGGACCTCGTTCAGTGTTGTGTTGGATGCCAGTTTTTTGTCAATCAAAGCCATATGCCGCCCACTACCCTACGAACAATCCCCATTACTTGGCCTTTCGCGGTCTGGGGGCTGGAGATGGTCGGACCCCTTAAAGGGGGAAGCCATAAGAAGAAATATTTGCTGGTTATGGTGGATAAATTCACTAAGTGGATAGAGGCCAAACTAGTAAAAACGGCTGAAGCCGGACCGATGATAGACTTTATATTCGGTGTCGTACACCGTTATGGTGTCCCACACAGCATTATTACTGACAACGGCTCTAACTTTATGGCCGACGAGGTGAAAACTTGGTGTGCTAATCTGGGCATTAAGCTCGACTACGTGCTACCTCTTGAGCACAGCGTTGGTTTTCCCTTGAAGAGGAAAGGGTGATGCAGCAAAGTAGCGTAAGTATTTCCCTCAGTTTTTGAGAACCAAGGTATCAATCCAGTAGGAGGCCACAAGCAAGTCCCTCGTACCTACACAAACAAATAAGAACCTTGCAACCAACGCGGTAAAGGGGTTGTCAATCCCTTCACGGCCACTTGCAAAAGTGAGATCTGATAGAGATGATAAGATAATAATTTTGGTATATTTATGATAATGGTTGAAAGTAAAGAATGCAAGATAAAATAGATTGGAAACTTATATGATAGAGAATTGACTCGGGGGCCATAGGTTTCACTAGTGGCTTCTCTCAAGATAGCATAAGTATTACAGTGGGTGAACAAATTACTGTCGAGCAATTGATAGAATTGTGCATAGTTATGAGAATATCTAGGCATGATCATGTATATAGGCATCACGTCCGCGACAAGTAGACCGAAATGATTCTCCATCTACTACTATTACTCCACACATCGACCGCTATCCAGCATGCATCTAGAGTATTAAGTTCATAAGAACAGAGTAACGCATTAGACAAGATGACATGATGTAGAGGGATAAACTCAAGCAATATGATATAAACCCCATCTTTTTATCCTCGATGGCAACAATACAATATCTGTCGTTTCCCCTTCTGTCACTGGGATTGAGCACCACATGATTGAACCCAAAGCTAAGCACTTCTCCCATTGCAAGAAAGATCAATCTAGTAGGCCAAACCAAACTGATAATTCGAAGAGACTTGCAAAGATATCAAATCATACATAAAAGAATTCAGAGGAGATTCAAATATTGTTCATAGATAATCTTGATCATAAACCCACAATTCATCGGATCTCGACAAACACACCGCAAAAAGAGTTACTTCGAATAGATCTCCACGAAGATCGAGGAGAACTTTGTATTGAGATCCAAAGAGAGAGAAGAAGCCATCTAGCTAATAACTATGGACCCGAAGGTCTGAGGTAAACTACTCACACATCATCGGAGAGGCTATGGTGTTGATGTAGAAGCCCTCCGTGATCGATTCCCCCTCCGGCGGAGTGCCTGAAAAGGCCCCAAGATGGGATCTCACGGGTACAGAGAGTTGCGGCGGTGGAAATAGGGTTTCGTGGTGCTCTCAAATGTTTTCGGGGTATATGAGTATATATAGGCGAAGGAAGTAGGTCAGGGGAGCCACGAGGGTGGGGCGTGCCTAGGGGGGCAGGCGCCTCCTCGTTCGTTTCTTGACGTCCACTGCAAGTCCTCCGGATCATGTTTGTTCCAAAAATAACTCTCCCGAAGGTTTCATTCCGTTTGGATTCCGTTTGATATTCCTTTTCTGCGAAACACTGAAATAGGCAAAAAAAACAGCAATTTGCACTGGGCCTTGGGTTAGTAGGTTAGTCCCAAAAATAATATAAAAGTGTATAATAAAGCCCATTAAACATCCAGAACAGAATATATAATAGCATGGAACAATCAAAAATTATAGATACGTTGGAGACGTATCACTACGCCTCTGTATATCACCCTCAAACAAACGGTCAGGTCGAACGGGCTAACGGCCTGATAATGAGCGGCATCAAACCTAGACTAGTGTGATCCTTACATGAATCAGATAAGCACTAGGTTGAGAAACTTGATTCCGTACTCTGGGGGCTGCGGACCACGCCCAATCGCACGACCAGATACACACCCTTCTTTATGGTGTACGGCGCAGAGGTTGTCTTGCCCTGTGACATTATTCATGACTCACCTCGAGTGCGCATGTATGAAGAGAGAGAAGCCGAGCTCGATCGGCAGGATGATCTAGACGGCCTATAGGAGGAGCGCGATATCGCAAAAGCATGTTCCGCATTTTACCAACAACAGGCTCGGAGATACCAGAGCAGAGAAGTGCGGGCAAAGACATATAATGTCGGTGAACTCGTTCTACGCCTACCAGAGAAGAAAAAGGACAAGCTCAAACCCAAATGGAAGGGTCCCTTCATTATAGATGAAGTTCTCACTGGAGGAGCCTATCACCTTTGCAATGCATCGGATAACCGCTTAGAGCCAAACCCATGGAACACTGCTCGGCTCCGAAGATTCTACGCCTAAGTCCGGACATATACCTTTGATTCGATGCTTTTTCTCCTTTTCAATTTTTCTTTTTTATCATTTTTATTCGTTTTCTAGCGTGTGTTCGGGTAAGCCGCACACTTGAGGGGCATACATCCTTAAATGTACATACCCCACCATAATTGGGGGCTTCTCTACATGAAAGCTTATTATTATTTTGAGCATAAAGCTCACCATATATATGTGTCGACTGCTCATATACGTCCTTTCTTCGCCATTATATGCACCTCTATGACTTAAGTTTTTGCCAAGCTGGGTTGCCTAGCTCCTGTGCTTATGCCCTACGTTCCCGCTTGTTCGGCTAGGGCATAAAGGGAGCATCTCTGCGATTGTTACAACAAAGTCATCCGGACATGTACCTCAGACGGGTGAAGCCGAAAGCTAGCGTTCTTAAGAGAATAATTGGTCGGCGGACAAACGACGAACTGCCTTCGTTGCAGTATAAACTCCCTATGATTTTTTAGCATCACAGTTGAGGCATGCATCAATACTGCATACTGACCCAGGGAGAGGAACCCTTAACGGAACTATTCTCTCTGGAAGATGTTTCTTACGTTCAACAGTAATATAACATAACTCCCCGAATACAGTTTGTCTGTTCAAGCACTATGACTGGATTGCCTGGTTTCCGAACATACTTGGTGTTTTCCACAGGTATAGTATTCGGAAACACTCCAACCCTTGGGTTTTGGAGGTTGAAGCGGATGGTCTGCCATGACAAATCTTTTCCAGTTCGGACAGAGATAAGTTTGATGATAAAGTACATTGCTAACATGGAATCAAACACCTACTCCTCATCTACATCATCCATCAGGCTGTCTAGTTTACAGTCCTGTTGTGAAAATTTGGCGGCTGTCTTTACTTGGTCGTACACCAAGCTCACTGGAATTTCTTGTTCGTCTGGTCCCCGTGGTCCAATCCGGGCCATATGATTCGAATCGAGTCCGGTATACCGCGTTTTCACCATGGCCCAAGCTTCTCGCGCACCTTCTCGACATGCTGATGTCTTCCATAGTTCAAAGCGGCGCCGAGCTCCCTTGAATAAATTCACGAGCTCCCCCATAATTTCTGGAGGAGAATCAGATGGCCATAAAGCCTTAGCCATGCTCCTCATGGCTTTACGAGCTCGCTCGTGCACGTTGGATAGCTCTTGCAGCAAGTCTCCTTGAAACCCGGACACTTCTCCCTCGGGCCGCCCAGTCAACAAACCTACAGGAACAATCTCGTAAAAATTTCCATTAGGGGAATCATATGAAAGTTAGGTTAAAGGACATACTGAATATGCCGCCTTTCAGCTTTCTGTTATCCTTCAAGGCATCCGACAGTTGGGCTCTTACGTCCTTTAGCTCTTCGGCTTGCTTGATGTTTGTATCCTGTAGTTTGTTCTTCTCATTAATGGTTCATGTTAATACACATTGACCAGCGGCTTCTTGCCCTTTGGCATGTTGTTTGTCCGCCTGAGCAACCTTCGGCCTCTCTTTCAACTGATCTACCGATCCTGCCGCTATAAACAAAACAAGGCATATTTAAAAATCATTGTTGGCGCAGAATCGTAATTTTCGAACACTGTTGTGCTTACCATCAGATGCCTTCCTGGATTTCTTCAAATTTTCTAGTTCGGTGGTGACATCAGTTAGCTTGGTCTGATATTCTTCAAGCTCCTTGGACAGCGTGTTGTTTTTCTCCGTGAGTACCTGATGATATAATGACCCTTAAATCAGTTGGACCAACTGCTTCAAGTCTCGGGGGCTACTGGCACATGATTACTGAATCTGCACAAAGTTTTTACCCGCGTATCCTTTGAAAGCTGGTGTGTGGCTCCGGCAAGTCCATCCCGAGCAGCTCGGATATATGCGTCCGCAGAGCTGAGGGCGTTGAATGCCTCTTCGGTGAAACTTGGGTCGTGCATGGCCTCTTTCCGCTGCCGATGATTCATCGCGCTCTCTACTTTGGAATTGGTGACGGATACATTATCCGAATCCTCCTGGAGATGACAATCCGGCGTTACGCCCGTATCAACCCTAGTCCTCGTGGTAGGGCCCGGGGCCGGATTGGTCGATGCCTGGCCGACGAGGTCCCCGGATATTGTCCGATGTATGCTCTTCCTGAAATATGGCACAGCAGAAAACGTCATAATCCGGTCTATCCGCCGAGGGCATGTTAAAAACTATACCTCTTTGGTGAAGGTGGGGGCCCGGTAGCATCACCGTTTGTCTTTCTTTTTAAAGACTCGCCCTGCGCGGGCGTCGCCTTCTTAGAGGGCGCCTTTGGTACAGCTCGGCGAGACGAACGCCGCCCCTTCGGAGCATGAGACAGTGCGGTGGGTGAGGCGCAATGGGAAAACTCTTTTGGAGGAGACGTCTCCTGGGTACTTACATGGGAGGAGGGGAGAAGACCGAGGTAATCGGCTATAATGGCCACTTGCGTGACGTCGTAGCTCGCCTGATAAAAGACCCCCTCCTTAAGTTCTATAAATATATCCGGGTCTTCTTCAAATCTGGGATCCAGGTCTCGAACATGGTCCTTTGGCTGTGGAGCGGGGCTGTAGACCCCCTCGGCGACCTTTCTCCATTCCTGTTAAAAGTAGCCGGATTAAATTCGACTAGCATAACTCAGGAAAAAGATTGAGTGAGGCCAATAATCAAGAAACTCGCCCAGTCGATGGGGTTATACATGGAAAAACCTTCCCGACATTTCAAGCGAGTGAAGTCTTCTTTCTCCCCTTTGTAAAGGTCAGCTAAGACGGTGGCCAGGCAGGAAAATTGTCTGGACCCTTGCGCAAACAACGGGATGCATCGTCCTCCCCGTTGTAATGCCACATAGGTAAGCCTCTAGACTGGAGTGGCTGAATGCATCGCGTTATTGAAATCGCCATTACCTCAATTATAGATAGTCTGGAGTTGGTAAGTACTCTGATCTTGCTGGCTAGCCTCTTAACCTCCGCACTGTCTTCTTCCTCGAGGCTTCGGGGACGCCAGCTGGAGCGCTTCTTTAAAGGAGCACTAGAGAATTCGGGAAGACCGCGCCGGATTGTGTCCATTCCAAGGGCCATTCTTCGAAGTGCCGGACAGGTACCCTGTCCCGGCTATGCGCCACACTTCGGCGCCGCCCACCTCGAAAATAGATCCCTTTTGGGAGCGGGGGACGAGGCAGAAGAATTTCCGCCATAGCTCGAAATGAGCCTCACAGTCTAGAAACAGCTCACCAAGAGCAACGAAGCCCGCAATATGCAGGATGGAGCCTGGCGTCAGATTGTGCAGTTGGAGGCCATAATACTCCATGAGACCTATGAGGAAGGGGTGGATAGGAAATCCTACACCTCTCAACAGGAAGGAAACGAAGCACGCCGGCTCCTCTTTAGAAGGATTAGGGAAATTATACGCCAAGGCTTCGTCGTTGAGGGAAGTTAGTCCAGCCCGAACAGAGACTAAATCCGCGGGAGGAAGATATCCTTGCACCTAAAGTTTATTCAGATGGGCGTGGGATACTGAGCAGCTTTCCCAATCGCCTTTTTGAGGGCCGTGGGGGCGTGGGGAAGAACTGGGAACGTCGGCCATGTTTGGACGATTTCCTATGGCGAGTTCTAAGGATTTCCGTGTGGTGTTGAATGGCATCTGAGATCTAATCTCCTTAAATAGATGCCTTCCCTGTGTGGTCAAGGGGTTATTTGTAAAAAACACCTGGACCGTTTGCATTCTTTGACACGTGGAAGCCGAGGCGACGGCAGCAAAGGATCAATAGAATGTGGTATTTAATGTGGAGCTGAACTATCGTCAATCCGATGTATGATGGAGAACCCGCCTTGCAAAGCCGAAGACATAAAGCCGGATACTACGTCGTCATTGAAGGCAAGTTCCAGGGCTACTGAGGGAGTCCTGGATTAGGGGGTCCTCGGAGGGCCGGGCTGTGTGACATGGGCCGGACTGATGGGCTGCGAAGATACAAGATAGAAGGCCTTCCCCCCGTGTCCGGATGGGACTCTCGTTTGCGTGGATGGCAAGCTTGGCGTCCGGACGTATAATTTCCTTCCTCTGTAAACCGACTTTGTACAACCCCAGCCCCCTTCGGTGTCTATATAAACCGGAGGGTTTAGTCCGTAGAGGTCATCACAAATCATACAAGCTAGACATCTAGGGTTTAGCCATTACTATCTCGAGGTAGATCAACTCTTGTAACCCCTATACTCATCAAAGTCAATCAAGCAGGAAGTAGGCTATTACCTCCATTAAGAGGGCCCGAACCTGGGTAAACATCGTGTCCCCTGCCTCCTGTTACCTTTGATCCTCAGACGCACAGTTCGGGACCCCCTACCCGAGATCGGCCGGTTTTGACACCGACAACAGCATTTAATTCCCTGTAATCTACACACAGTCTCCAGCCTCCATCTTTCTTTCTGACCATGATAGCTGGAGAAGAGAAAGGACTAAAACTTTCTTGTATCTCTCCCTTTTTTATGAGTTGTTTGATAATCTCCTCCATAGCAGCTTTCTGGTAATGTGGCACTCTATAAGGTCTCAAGTTGGGAGGTTTTGCTCCTTCTTGCAAAATGATCTTGTGATCACAATCCCTTTTTGGGGGCAGTTGTTGTGACTCTTCAAAAACATCAGCAAATGTTTGCAAAAGGGGTTGAAGTGCTCTGGGAGGAGGTTGGACATGCTTGTTGTGTTCTATTTCTACTTCATGCACTTTGAGAATATATCCCATTACTCCTTTTTGTAACAACTTCTCCATTCTTGCTGCTGATGTAACACACTTCTTTTTGGGAATTGTGTGATCAAACAATGTTACTGGCTGTCCTTGCTTGGTCACAATGAGGATTCTCTCGACCAAATCCAAACAGATTGGACTATATTGATAAATCCAATCTGCCCCTATGATGATATCATAAGAAGCAAGGTCTAGTACTTTGAAGCTCCTGCTGAAAGTGTGTCCTTGGATTTTAAAGTTCAACTCCGGTATTTTTTATACTGATAGTAGTTGTCCTCCCCCTGCTACAGTCACTTTTCTTGGCTGCATTGGTTGCTGATAGCAATTACTTTTGATTGCAAATTCCTTGCTCATTAAGGTATCTGAAGAGCCACTGTCAAACAGTGATGTAGCTTTCTTTCCAACAATTTCCACAATTAAAGAGAAGGTATTAGGTCATGTAGTTCCTTCTGCAGCATTGCCTGATATATGCATAGCTTGAGAGGCTTTTGCTACGTTAATCTCAGGAAGTTTCTATTTATCTGGAGTGTTTGGGGTTGTGTGGTAAGCTTGCTCAGGAGCATTTACATCTTCAGTTCCATCACTGTCAGCCTCTTCATCTACTTCTTGTAGTATGTGTAAAGTTTTCCCAATTTTACATTTGTGTTGTCTTGACCAAGTTCTTTATAGTACCAACATGCTCTTGCATCTTTAGGAAAAGGTACTGAGTATTTTTCCAGATTAGGGACTTGTACTTGTAGTGGAGGGCTGGGTTGTCTGGCAGTGTGTGTGTAAGATCTTGATTTATATCCTGTAGAAGGGAACACTTTTCTTGATGTTGCATCTTTCTCATACACCTTGGCATACCAATAAGCTTCAATAATGCATGTTGGTTTCTATCCACACACCTCATGTTTGATCTCAGCTTTAAGACCTCCAATAAAACAACTGAGCAAAAAAATTCCTATAAACAAGGATGATCTCTCTTGACCAAGGCCACACAGTGCTCAAAATCATCTATGTACTGTGCTACTGATGTGTGTTGATGTATGTTTTTGAGCAGTTCCACTGCTTCATGCACACTGGCTTCAGAGAATCTGTCAGCTATCATTTGGCAGAATTGCTGCCATGTGATCATCTGCCAAGGCACACAAATGTTCTTTAACCAGTTAGATGCTCTTCCTTGTAAATGCCCTGTAGCTAAGTTCACCCATTGATCATAAGGAGTACCAGACGTGTCATAAAACTTTTCACACGCAATCAACCATCCGATTGGATCTTCCCCACTAAACAGAGGTATTTCCAGCCTGGGCCCCTTAAGTACAGCTTCAGCAAAATAAGATGGACCTCCTAATTGAGTGGCATGCTGATTTCTCTGGGCATTATAAATATTTCCAACTGCTTGATATACTGGTGGTTGAGAACACCCAGTAGTTGACAGACTGATGTATTGTCTTGTGATAGGATTATATGTAGGGGCTGGATTGTATAGTGGAGCATTAATGGGAGCAAAGTACCCACTATTTCCTGAGAATCCCAATGTATGTGCCTGAACTGCTACACTGGTGCTCTCTGGAGTTAACCTGAATTGTTGCTGCCCCTGCACTTCTTGTTGTCTGTCAGTGTGCACTCTTGTGCTTTCTGTGAACAAACTGGTATGTGCGAACCCAGATGTTACTCCTGATATATTGTTTGGGGGGATATTTGCCCTGCTGTTAAATTCCTGCTGCAGATTTCGGTTAACTTGATGTTGACCCTCACCGGCTGGATCTGTTAGAGGAATGACAGATGGGATACCGGTCATAGCTGCTCCAGTGCACACGGGAGGTGGAGCGCTTGGAGTAAGTGCCTCTGTTTTCTGATTCCCAATTTCATGTTCACTAGAATCAGCTGCAGAGTCTTCTGAATTTCAGCATTCATGTCTGTTAGCTTGGCTTCTACCTTTGGCATCATCACCATCTTTGCCCTCAACTGATTTACCTCCTGCCGAAGGCCTTGTAGTCCTTCGATATCAGCCCGCAGATCTGCCACTTCTTTCTCCACCTTGTCGATTGTGATATGTACCTTTGCCCTTGTATCCGCCATGTCTTCCACTGATGTTGGACACACGAACCTCTTCCTGCGACCTTGACGCACGGATCTCTGCAGAGATCGGAATTTTACCACCAGGAGAATTTCTCCTAGCAACCGTCTCCGACTCAGAGATCTGCGCCCGAATTTCGCCGCCGACGTGTCGCCGCCACTGGAGCACACCACCGCCGCGAACAGGGAGGGACGGGAGGGATTTTATGAGAGACCCCAACCTCCTGCTCTCCGCTGGCCGATTCGCCGCCGTCCGCTGTCGCCGAGGAACAATTGTCGCTGTGATACCTTTGTAAGCGCCAATTCAGCGGAATTTGATCAATCTACTCAATTACTCTCACTCAAGAGCAAATCTCAACAGTTTTGGGGTAAAAATTGGTATGGATCGGAGGTCAGAGACCCCGTCTTAGCAGTACAAATAGCTAGGGTTCTAAGCTAAGATATGAAATGGGGAAAAATGACTTGTCTAGAGAGTTCTCGAGCGATAGAATATAAAGACGGAGCCAGCTCAGCGGCTGTAACTGTAGTAACGGTTACATAACAGTAGTTCTGCATTTAATCTGGGTGGAGGTGCGAGGACACATCCGAGCCGTTGATCTTCAGTGATGGATATCATTGCATCTGGACCGTTGCTTGTCTGAATCTCTTGTTCCTGTCATCTCTTCAGTAGTGTCTTGGTTCTGGTCCTGACAGTGCACCGGTTTGATGCTGGTTCTGTTAGCTGCTACCCTGATGTGCCCTGGCAAGGCTTAGGTAGCTCTAGTTGGAGCTGTTCCATTCAATTGAAGTTGCTTTGTTTCCCCAATGAATAGTCTAAACCTCAGTGTGCTTAATTGGAATGTGCGTGGGCTGAATTGCCCAAACAGAAGAGCCATTGTCAATTCAACTATTTCTACGTCTGCGTGTCATTTGGCCTGTCTGCAAGAATCAAAGCTCCAAGTTGTCGATGCCGCTGTTGCTTCTTTCCTTGGCAGATACAGATTGAAAGGTTTTGCCCAGCGCCCGGCTGTAGGCACGCGCAGTGGGATATTGCTGTTGTGGGACGAAGATCATGTGCGTCGAGAAAGTTCACCATGGCGACTACACTCTCGGCTCAAGTTACTATAATCATCTCAATACTTCCTTCAAGTTTACCACTGTCTACGGTCCAACTAGAAACAACCTCAAAGACGTATTCTTTCAAGAGATGAAGGATGAGAAGCGGCCTTTGGGAGAACAATGGCTCGTCGCGGGTGACTTTAACCAAGTTTACCAGGCAAGAGACAAGAACCGTTCTAATGCAAACCGTAGTCGCATCACCCGTTCCCGGAATGCCCTCAATTTTTGTGAATTAAAGGAAATCCACCTACAAAACAGGAGTTTCACTTGGAGCAATGAGCAAAATAACCCGACCATGTCCAAGCTAGATGGTTTCTTTTGCAATGAGGATTGGGATATCACCTTTGACAAGCACATCTTGCATGCCTTATCTTCATCTCTCTCTGGCCATTGCCCCCTTCTCCTGGCCAACGATGATGGCCCTCGGCGTCCGCAGAGTTTCCGTTTTGAGAACTTCTGGACCAACATGTCGGGCTTCCAGCAAGTCATCCTAGAGGCATGGAGCAAGCCCTCCCAGCACCATGATCCTTTCCTAAGGCTGTTCCACAAACTAAAAAAGACCAGCCAGAAACTTCGAGGTTGGAGTAGAACCCTTTTCTCCAACGCCAAAGTCCAACTACATATGGCCTTGGAGATCATCCTTCGCCTTGATGAGGCCCAGGATGTGTGGTCTCTCAGCACCGAGGAGGCGGACCTTCGAAAAGGACTTAAGAAGAGAGTGGTGGGTCTTGCAGTTCTAGAGAGAGCTAGGAAGAAGCAAAGCTCTCGGATCACAAACATCAAAGAGGGTGATGCAAATACCCGGTACTTCCACCTTAGGGTTAATGCTCGGCGACGGAAAAATCTTATTCACCGACTCAAGCAGGGCAATGACTGGGTGACGGACCATGAGCACAAGAAGAATATTGTCCACTCGCATTTCTCTGAGATCATGAAGAGGGGTGCCCCGCTCTCAAAGACCATCAACTGGGCAACCATTCCCCAGGCTGACCATGATCTCTCCATGCTTGGAGATGCAATTACTGAAGAGGAAGTGAAGACTGCAATCTTTGCTCTCCCTAGTGACAAAGCGACGGGCCCGGATGGTTTTACAAGAAAATTCTTCAAAAGCTGTTGGGAGATTATTAAAAATGACATCTTGCTCGTGATTAATAGCTTTTCCAATCTCCAATCTAGATATTTTCACTAGCTCAACTCGGCGAATATTGCTCTCGTGCCCAAGAAGGATGGAGCGGGGGAGATTTCTGACTTTTGACCGATCATCCTAATCCATGCGGTGGCCAAGCTCATTGCTAAGATTCTTGCCGCTAGGCCTGCTCCCCACATGAACGACATCGTCTCCATCACCCAGAGTGCTTTCATAAAAAAAGCATACATGACAACTTTATGTATGTGTGGAATTCGGCGGAAGATTTCACCGCACAAAAAAACCCATGCTCCTCTTCAAGCTTGACATTAAGAAGGCATTCGACTCTGTCAGGTGGGACTACTTGCTGGAGATGTTGAGCCATCATGGCTTCCCTACTCGCTTTTGAGACTGGATCTCGGCCCTCCTCTCCTCGGCATCCTCGAGAGTCTTGCTAAACGGAATTGCTGGCGACCCCATCAAGCATGGTTGTGGCCTCAGACAGGGTGACCCACTTTCCCCTTTGCTCTTCATTCTCGCGATCGACCCGCTACACCATATCCTCAACAAAGCCACCACTCATGGGAAGCTTCGCCCCCTGCCCGGGAGGCACACGGAGATTCGTGCCTCCCTGTATGCCGATGATGCTGGTGTTTTTTGTGCCCCATATAAGGAGGATGTCCAATTCCTGACCACCATACTAGCTTCCTTTGGTGAGTCCACGGGCTTGTCCACTAACTGCGCCAAGAGTATTGTTGCGCCCATCAGATGTGCTAATGTGGACCTCGACGATATTCTTCAGTCCTTCCCGGCATGTCGTTCCTCCTTCCCTATCCGCTATCTTGGCTTGCCTCTTGTGATCAAGAGACTTAAGAGGATTCACTTGCAGCTACTAGAGGACAAGCTGCTGGCAAATTAGTGCCTTGGAAATGCAAGCATGTTGCTATTTCGGGTCGCATGACTTTGGTCAAGGCGGTCCTCACGGCGGTGGCCATCTATCACATCACTCCGCTGGACCTTTCGATTGAGGTCCTAAAGGCAATTGACAAGCTGCAATGAGCCTATCTTTGGGCTAGAACGGACAAGGTGACTGGTGGCAAATGCAAGGTTAACTGGGAGCAAGTTTGTAAACCGAAGGAATATGGAGGTCTTGGCATTCTAAATCTCGGTAAGTTTGTCGCTGCCCTCCGGCTTCGGTGGCTTTGGCTAGACTGGGATGAGCCCCCGAGGGCGTGGTACGGGCAAGGGACGTCGTGCACGGCTGCGGACCGTGATCTTTTTGCAGTTGCGACCAAAGTGACGATTGGTGATGGGAATAAAGCGATTTTTTGGGAGTCATCTTGGCTAGAGGGTCTAAGACCCAAGGACATTGCGCCAAAGATCTTTGAGATTTCTCGCAAGAAAGGCGGAACGGTTGCCCAGGCTTTGAGGGATCACCATTGGATAGCTCAAATTGACACCGAAAGCGGCCTCACGCTTGAGCACCTTCAGCAATTCTCGGCCTTGTGGGAGAAGCTCGCGGGCGTTGTCATCCAGCTGGGCGTCAAAGATAGCATTTTGTGGAAGCTCGCCAATGATGGGAACTACTCTGCTAAGTCTGCATATTTGGCGCAGTTCGCTGGACTCACCCTCTCGACCTTTCAGGTCTCAATTTGGAAGGCATGGGCTCCTCCCAGATGCAAATTTTTTGCCTGGTTAGTCAAACAAAACAGAATTTGGACCGCGGATAGGCTGCAACGCCGAGGATGGCCAAACTGTGACTGATGCCCGCTCTGCAACCAGATCCGAGAATCGGCTGCCCACCTCCTTTTCAAGTGCAGGTTCTCTCTTCGGGTTTGGGATGAGGTGTTCTCCTGGCTTGGGCTTGCTGTTCCAACGACTACTTGGCACCAATTCGGCACTGTTAAATCTTGGTGGGATGAGCTCCTCTCGAACAACACCCGACTGGTTAAGGCCTTATCCTCTCCACTTCTTGTGGGGTGGGAACTTTGGAAGGAACGGAATGCGCGCGTCTTCAGGAGCAAAGCAGCTCCGGTGGCGATTGTCACGCGGATCATCAAAGAAGAAATGTCTATTTGGGCTATTGCGGGTGCCAAGCAATTGAGCAATGTAATGTCGCGAGAGTAATCCGTTTAGGATTGTGCTATTTCACGGCACTTGTGTAACAATACCCTCTTCTTAATTAATGAAAATGGCAAATCTTTTGCCTAGTCTCAAAAAAAAGAAATCGGTCAAAGATTTCCCAGGCAATTATGCATGGCAGCAACTACGCGGTGTCTACAATGAAAGGCCAGCAGAATCAACAACAAATTTTCCAACAAAGGTAATCTCACTATAACATCGTGCAAAATGATAAATGCTTAATTGGACAGTGAGACGTCCGGGGCTTGCGTTTTTAATAGCAGCAAAATCTTCTGGTTCAGAGATTAAGAAATCCTTATTGGTGGTTCATTTTCTGATTCAGATATTAATCTATTTGTTTAAGAGATTAATCTAGTAGTGCTGGTTAACATTAGCTTTCTAGGAAGTTTAAAAAATTGTTTTAGGTCTCCTCCGCGCCCCCTCTCCTCCGCGCCCCCTCCTATGCGCCGGTAGCCACTCCGGCTCCGACGGACACCGCCGCGCCGGTAGCCACTCCGACTCCAGCAGACACCCTCTCGCCGACGCGCATGGTTAGCCGGGTCCAGCTCTCGGGCTCCCCTTCCGACAGCTCGGGCCCTTCCTCCCCTGCAGATCTCGGCCACCCCTCCCCACCGCCGGCCCCCCAGCCCCGCGGCTCCGCTCCCTCATCGTCGCCCCGCCCCCGCCACCGTCGCGGGCCATCGCCCCTCCCCCGCCGCCGCCGCGGTCCTCTCCTGCTGCTCCTGCCCCGGGCGAGGGCGGAGCCCCTTGGCAGCAGGTGCGGAGCCGCAAAGATCGTCGGCCTCCTGCGCCAAGAAAGTAGTCCGCTTGGCTTCTTTCGGCCCGGCCATGGAGTCCAAAACCCTGCCTGCTTCGCTGCATGGATGCTTATACAACTGCGGAGAAGACGATGGCCACATCTCACTCCACTGCACCAACCCGACTAGGTGTGTGCGCTGTGGGGGTCAGAACCACATCTCCAGGGGTTGCACCCGCCCCCGCAGCTCCTCTCCGGTGGATCCGGCCCGCCTCCCGCCCGCGCTTCGCCCTCGCCACCAGCCGACGCCGGTCGCACCCCCCTCCCCGCCGGGCCCTCCGCCTGTGGGCGCCGTCCGGCTCGTGAGACCTTGGAGCCAGGTGGTACGCTCGGGTTCGTGCGAGAGCGTCGCCGGCCCGGGTTTCTCGGCCCCCTTCGCGCCGGCGGCCACCCCGGTCCTGGTGGAGGATCAGGTGGACGTCTGCTTCATGGAGACCGGGCCGGACCTCGAAGTCATGGAGGCGGAGCTGGCCCGTGCTGTGGTGGTCACTGTGGTGGGACGGCATGAGGACGCCGACCTGGCGACGGTGGCGGCTATGATTCATGCGGAATTCGAGGTGGATTCTTCGGGCATGTCCATCAGGCAGTACTTCCCCGAGGATTTTCTCGTGCTTTGCCGCTCGCCGGAGCTGCGCAACAGGATGATCCGCCGCAGCCGCGCAGGCTCCGGGAGTTTCAACTTGCTGCTCAGGCCCTGGTTGCGCCAGGCGAATGGAACTGGCATCGCAATGCCATTCTTGGTCCCGCTGGCGCTTTGTGGTGTGCCGGCAAATGCGTGGACGAGGCGCACCGCCAATGTGCTTCTCCATGGGCTCGGCATCGTCGTCAAGGTGGACGCTTCTACAGAGGCTAGAAGCGATATGTCGGACTTCAGGGTGTGGCTGCGCACTGACGACCCAGCGCGCATCCCGTCTCGGCGCATCCTCGCCGTCGAGGAGCCCGGGCGGCGGAGCAGCCGTGCGCTGCGTGGCGAAAGTGAGGTGGACGCCATCTGGTACCCTGTCTCCATCACCCAGGTGGCTGCGGCTGTTCGTGTGATCCCTCCGGCAAGCGCGCCCGGCCCCCCGCCGCCGCCGCCCCCGCCACCGATGTCGCCGCCGTTGGAACGCGAGGACGACCGGGACAAGCCGGGGTCCAGACGCGGCAGGGGATCTGGTCACCTAGGTGGAGGTGTCAGCCCAGACGGACACCCGAGTGGATCTCCGGCGAGCTCGTCGGCGTTGGCTCCTACGCCGGCCCGGCGGTGTGCGATTCAAATGGTGGGCGAGGACGGTCAGCATGGTCACGCAGGTCCCAATTCTAGCGTCATGGCGGACGTGGCTCAGGACGTAATCGAGACCAGGGTGGTGGAATCTGCAGCTGTTGACGGGCCTATCAGGCTTCGACATGTCGAGTTGCAGCAGAGCATCGGGGCCCCCTGTCGATGCAAAGCTGCGCCCGGGCCCGCCCCCGCTCGTTTGGTGGATGGCCCGGGACACGAGGAGGATCAGACGCGACTTCTGGAGCCTGCGGTCGCATCACCCAACGGTTCCCCGGCGCGATCTCGTGGAGGTTGTGCACGGTCGCACCACGTGATTGGCACCCCCACGCACCTCATGACAGGAAACCGGACCGATGTGACCAGAGATTCCTCGACAGCTCGGATTGGTGGGTGGGATCTGTGCATCGCTGCGACGGGTCCCACGGACGGGGGGGTCAGCTTTTCGCAGCGGGATCTCCCGGAGACCGAGGAGGATTTGGATAGCACCGGGGATCCGGCCAGGCCGGGGCCCACCCTACATGGCGATGTGACTCCCCCATGCACGCGGGAGGGGGGTTGGTTCGTGGTTAGCCTCTCAGCGGAAAATCAGGAAAATTCACCCCCAGCCTTGGCCGTGCTGGACGGGGAAATTGCTCAGTCAAGGCCGCCTCCAACTCCTCCCTCCCCGCCGACTTAAGTCACTCATCTCTGCAACGACCTGCGATGCGCACTATCACCCATGCTTTCACAGCCTTGCCGCAGAGAGTTGCCGAAGCAGCAGAGGAGGCCAAGGCAAAAGCGGCCACCAGTCACCACCCCGTGCAGGAGTGTCAGGCTCGCAAAGGGAGGCAAGGGATCCAAAGCTTCCAAGCAACAAGTTGTCATCATCAAGAAACTATGTCTGGCGAACGAGAGCGGTCAGATTAGCGACGAGGAGCTTGAACCCTACGCTAGGCTGTTTGACAAGCCACTGCTTGATTGCCACGTGAAGGCCATTCTGGCACTGTTCGCCTGGGACGCTAACTGCCTTCCGCTCGAGAACGAGGACGTGGCCATGTTGGAGGGCCAGTAGGTCGTGCTTCCCTAGGTGTGGGGCTGTGTGGGTTCGGAACATGTCAAACCACCCACCCAAAGTCCTTGTGTGGAAAGTGTGTGGCCACAACTCGGTGGCACGGCGTAATGCAGTATTCCAAGTTGTGGAGGGGTGATACGTCTCCGTCGTATCTACTTTTCCAAACACTTTTGCCCTTGTTTTGGACTCTAACTTGCATGATTTGAATGGAACTAACCCGGACTGACGCTGTTTTCAGCAGACTTTCCATGGTGTTATTTATGTGCAGAAACAAAAGTTCTCGGAATGACCTGAAACTTCACGGAACATCTATTTGGAAATAATAAAAAATCCTTGCAAAAGATGAAGACCAGGGGGCCCACACCCTGTCCACGAGGGTGGAGGGCGCACCTGTCCCCCTAGGGCGCGCCCCCCTACCTCGTGGGCCCCCTGGAGCTCCTCCGACCTCAACTCCAACTCTATGTATTTGCTTTCAGGGAGAAAAAAATCAGAGAGAAGGATTCATCGCGTTTTATGATACGGAGCCACCGCCAAGCCCTAAAACCTCTCGGGAGGGCTGATCTGGAGTCCGTTCGGGGCTCCGGAGAGGGGGATTCGTCGCCGTTGTCATCATCAACCATCCTCCATCACCAATTTCATGATGCTCACCGCCGTGCGTGAGTAATTCCATCGTAGGCTTGCTGGACGGTGATGGGTTGGATGAGATCTATCATGTAATCGAGTTAGTTTTGTTAGGGTTTGATCCCTAGTATCCACTATGTTCTGAGATTGATGTTGCTATGACTTTGCTATGCTTAATGCTTGTCACTAGGGCCCGAGTGCCATGATTTCAGATCTGAACCTATTATGTTTTCATGAATATATGTGAGTTCTTGATCCTATCTTGCAAGTCTATAGTCACCTACTATGTGTTATGATCCGGCAACCCCGAAGTGACAATAATCGGGACCACTCCCGGTGATGACCATAGTTTGAGGAGTTCATGTATTCACTATGTGCTAATGCTTTGTTCCGGTACTCTATTAAAAGGAGGCCTTAATATCCCTTAGTTTCCATTAGGACCCCGCTGCCACGGGAGGGTAGGACAAAAGATGTCATGCAAGTTCTTTTCCATAAGCATGTATGACTATTCGGAATACATGCCTACATTACATTGATGAATTGGAGCTAGTTCTGTGTCACCCTATGTTATGATTGTTACATGATGAACCGCATCCGGCATAATTCTCCATCACCGATCCAATGCCTACGAGCTTTCCACATATTGTTCTTTGCTTATTTACTTTCCCGTTGCTACTGTTACAATCACTACAAAACACCAAAAATATTACTTTTGCTACCGTTACTTTTGTTACCGTTACCACTACTATCATATTACTTTGCTACTAAATACTTTGCTGCAGATATTAAGTTATCCAGGTGTGGTTGAATTGACAACTCAACTGCTAATACTTGAGAATATTCTTTGGCTCCCCTTGTGTCGAATCAATAAATTTGGGTTGAATACTCTACCCTCGAAAACTATTGCGATCCCCTATACTTGTGGGTTTTCAAGACTATTTTTTGGCGCCATTGCCAGGGAGCATAGCTCTATTCTTTGAGTCACTTGGGATTTATATCTTCTGGTCACTATGAAGAACTTGAAAGACGCTAAGACAACAATTTATCCCTCAACTACGAGGGGAGGTAAGGAACTGCCATCTAGCTCTGCACTTGATTCACCTTCTGTTTTGAGTAAGCTTGCGACACCTAAACCTGCTTCTGCTATTCGTTCTGATATGTCGCATGTTATTGATGATGCCACTTCTGCTATGCATGACACTTATGATGAAACTACTTCTATGCTTGATACTACTGTGCCACTTGGTGAATTTCTTGATGAACAAATTGCTAGGGCTAGAGAGAAAGAAAATATTGAAACTGATTATATTGATGAAAATGATGATGAAGACTTGCCTGTTATTCCTGAGGGTTATGTTTTTGATAAAGAAGCTACTTTAGCTATTTTAGCTTGCAAAGATAGATATGAACTCAAGAGGTTATTAGCTAAATGGAATCAGCAATCTCTTAATGATAGAATGAAACCTCACCCTGCTTTTGCTACTTCACCTATTTGTGTTACTGATAAGGATTATGAATTCTCTGTTGATCCTCATATAATTACTTTGGTTGAATCTGATCCTTTTCATGGCTATGAATTTGAAACTGTTGTGGCACATCTTACTAAATTAAATGATATAGCCACCCTGTTCACTAATGATGAGAAATCTCGCTACCTATATATCCTTAAAATATTTCCGTTCCCATTAAAGGGTGATGCTAAGATATGGTTCAATTCTCTTGATCCTGGTTGTGTGCGTAGTCCCCAAGATATGATTTATTACTTCTCTGCTAAATATTTCCCTGCTCATAAGAAAAAACCTGCTTTGAGGGAAATATATAATTTTGTGCAAATTGAAGAAGAGAGCCTCCCACAAGCTTGGGGGAGGCTTCTCAAGTTACTTAATGCTTTGCCTGATCATCCTCTCAAGAAAAATGAAATACTTGATATATTTTATAATGGACTAACCGATGCTTCCAGAGATTACCTGGATAGTTGTGCTGGTTCTGTTTTCAGGGAAAGAACACCGGATGAAGCTGAAATTCTATTGAATAATATGTTGACAAATGAAAATAATTGGACACTTCCTGAGCCTATTCCTAAACCAACTCCGAAGAAGAGAGGTGTTCTATTTCTCAGTCCTGAAGATATGCAAGAGGCAAAGAAATCTATGAAAAAAAAAGGTATTAAAGCTGAAGATGTTAAGAATTTACCTCCTATTGAAGATATACATGGTCTTAATTTACCGCCTGTCGAAGAAACATATGATATTAATCCATTACCTATTGAAGAAACTCATGGTCTTGATAACCCGACACAGGTAGTAAAGGTAAATTCTCTCTATAGATTTGATGAAGGTGATATTCCTCACTATAAGTCTGCTAGACAATGCTTGGAAGAGTTTGATAATTTTATTGTCAAACAAGAAAACTTCAATGCTTATTTTGGTAGACAATTAAAACAAAATGCTTTTATGATTGAGCACTTGGGTGATTATATGGCTAATGTTAAAGGTGAACTTAAACTCATTACTAAACATGCTTCTATGGTTACCACTCAAGTAGAACAAGTACTTAAGGCTCAAAATGATTTGCTCAATGAAATGAATAGTAAGAAAAATGATTATGTTGTTAGAGTGGCTACTAGAACTGGTAAGATGACTCAGGAACCTTTGTATCCTGAAGGCCACCCTAGGAGAATTGAGCAAGATTCTCAGAGAAATAATATTGATGCACCTAGTTCTTCTAAAAAGAAGAAAAAGAAAAATGATAGGACTTTCCATGCTTCCAGTGAACCTGTTGCTGAACCACCTGAGAATCCAAATGATATATCTATTTCTGATGCTGAAACACAATCTGGTAATGAACATGAACCTAATGAAAATGCTAATGATGATGTTCATGATGATGCTCAACCTAGTAATGATAATGATGTAGAAATTGAACCTGCTGTTGATCTTGATAACCCACAATCAAAGAATCAACGTTATGATAAGAGAGACTTTGTTGCTAGGAAGCACTACAAAGTAAGGGAACCATGGGTTCAGAAACCCATGCCTTTCCCTCCCAAACCATCCAAGAAAAAGGATGATGAGGATTTTGAGCGCTTTGCTGAAATGATTAGACCTATCTTTTTGCGTATGCGATTGACTGATATGCTCAAAATGAATCCTTATGCTAAGTATATGAAAGATATTGTTACTAATAAAAGAAAGATACCGGAAGCTGAAATTTCCACCATGCTTGCTAATTATACTTTTAAGGATGGAATACCAAAGAAACTTGGAGATCCAAGAGTACCCACTATACCATGCTCCATTAAAAGAATGTATGTTAAAACTGCTTTATGTGATCTTGGAGCCGGTGTTAGTGTTATGCCTCTCTCTTTATATCGTAGACTTGATTTGAATAAGTTGACACCTACTGAAATATCTTTGCAAATGGCTGATAAATCAACTGCTATACCTGTCGGTATTTGTGAGGATGTGCCTGTTGTGGTTGCAAACGTTACTATTTTAACGGACTTTGTTATTCTTGATATTCCCGAGGACGATAGTATGTCTATTATTCTTGGAAGACCCTTTTTGAATACTGCAGGGGCTGTTATTGATTGCAACAAAGGCAATGTCACTTTTCATGTTAATGGTAATGAGCATACGGTACACTTTCCGAGGAAACAACCTCAGGTCCACAGTATCAATTCTATTAGAAAAATTCCATCGATTATTTTTGGAGGTTTTGAATTTCCTCTTCCTACTGTCAAGAAGAAATATGATATTCTTTTTATTGGGGATGTGCATATCCCCGTTGAGGTAACATAGTGTTTTTCGAAATTTCTCCAGTTCCATGTTATTCGGAATGAGTTTGTTAACAAGACTTGATCAACCTTGTTAGTGGATTCCTTTTGATGAGCATGAGATGGATGAAACTAGAAGGCACAACCTTCTGTACCCTCTCTCTACTTTCTGTTATTTAGTTGAAATAAAGTAAAAATAGTATTTTTCTGTCTGTTTTCTGATTTATCCGTGCAATATAAAAATACCCCAAAAATAAAAGTTCTCCAAATGCCCTGAAAATGGAATATGATTTTTTTTGGAATATTTGAGAATATCTGGCACTGAGAACACAGCAGGAGGGGCAAGCACCTGGCCACGAGGGTGGAGGGCGCGCCCTACCCCCCTGGGCGCGCCCCCCTACCTCGTGGGCCCATGGTGGCTCCCCTCCACTTATTCCTGCACCCACACATTCCTTCTTCCTTCCACAAACACCAATATCCAGCCCAAGCACGAGTTCTAGCTCATTTTGCTGCGATTTTCGATCTCCTTGCTCAAAGCACCTCTCACAAAACTGCTTGGGGAGATTGTTCCTTGGTATGTGACTCCTCCATTGGTCCAATTAGTTTTTGTTCTAGTGCTATATTCATTGCAAATTTGTGCTGCCTAGGTGACCATGCTCTTGAGCTTGCATGTCAAATTTATATGGTTCCAAGTAGTTCTAATGCTTGATATAGGCTCTAGGCACTTGTAGGAGTAGTTGCTATCAATTTTATTGAGCTTGGTTCACTTTTATTTTGAAGTTACTAAAAAAATTCAGAAATTTTTCAGAGTAAGAAATATGCTTAGGAAAATGTTCCAAGGTGGTTCTTCAAGGAAGCAAGGACCCAGGCTTGCAATGCGTGATGCTGACGATGAGCCACCAAGGGACGCTCCATTATGGCCTTGTGAATGGCCTTCAGAAAACTTTATGGATCAAGCGGGAATCAAGGAAGAATTTAACGCATATTTGCGTAACGCTGATCTTGTGAGCTTCGAGGCAGACAAATGCCGCCAGTACCACTATCTCACTAGTTCCTTTGTGAGGAGGTTTGAATTTTCTTCTTCACGTAATTCTCCAACTGTCTTGTTTGATCTCTATGAAAAATCTTATACTATGGACTTAGAGGATTTTACCACTGCTTGCAAACTTCCACAATGGGGTAGTGCTAGTGAACCTCGCAAATCTGAATTTAGAAATTTTCTTGCTAGTATAACTGTGGGGGAATCTAGAGATATAGCACAAGCTACCATAGGGAGCATTCGTTTTCCTGCTATACATTATTTTGCTCTCTTCATAGATAGGTGCATAATTATAACTTGGGAGCCATTGTTGCACGTAGGTTGCATCATAATAGATTTAATGGAGATTTCTTTGGAGGAATTTATGCAACCCGCTTAGCTGATTTTCTTGGTGTGGACGTTCGTGAGGATGATATTGAGTTGCCTCCTACTTATTTAGGCTATAATGCTATGGTCCACCACCAGTTTATCGAGAGAAATGAATCACCTCTCCGGTATCGCTTAATCTTTGACAGACGTAGGGTTGTCCGTATTACTCTCCCTGCTCCTGCCTTCTTTGATTATCAGGCAAAAGGAAGATATGTTATTACCAGAGAGGAGGCAGATGAGTACGAGAGGAGAGCGGAGGCAGCTCGCCGCCACGCTGCAGCTCAGGAGGCAATAACTGTCGCAGCTCAGTACGACCCCAGCTACAACTATGGATATCCGCCAGGTCATCCGTGGCAATGAACCAACTTAGGCCAAAAGCCTAAGCTTGGGGGAGTACGTATTTCCCACCGACATTACATTTATGTTCACACACTCATTGCTGGATGTCGGTGCTCATACTTTTTCACTGTAATATTCATGCTAGTTTATTTTATTTTTCTTGCTTTCTTCTTGTGTGTTTGATAAACCTTAAGAAAAACAAAAAAAATAGTGTAGCTTTTAGTTAGTTTACTTTTCTTGCTGTAGTAGTAATAATTAAAAAGAAAACCCAAAAATATTTCATGTTCTTCTTTTGCTTGTTGGGAGCTTTTCCGTGTAAATAGTTTTAGATCTTTTCTTTTCTTTGGGGGTCGATAGGAGAAGACCATAATTAAATTGTTGAAGTGGCTCTTATATGCATTATTGTTGATTTAACCAAGAGCCCATATTGCCTTGTCTTCTCCTGTTTATTGAATGCTCGCAGATTCCAGCTTAGTCCAATACACGTGCACTCTTATTATTATTCACATCGCTCGGTCGTGCAAGTGAAAGGCAATTATGACGATATATGATGGACTGACTGAGATGAGAGAAGCTGGTATGAACTCGACCTCTCTTGTTTTTGTAAATATGATGAGTTCGTCGTTCCTGATTCAGCCTATTATGAATAAACATGTTTGCAATGACAATTAGAGATCATAGTTGCTTATGACATGTTTGATTAGCTATGAGTTATAATGGTTTACCTTGCGTGCCAACATGCTATTAAAATGGTTGTGATGTGGTATAGTGGGGTGGTATCCTCCTTTGAATGATTTAAGAGATTCGACTTGGCACATGTTCACACATGTAGTTCAAATAAATCAACATAGCCTTCACAATATTTATGTTCATGGTGGATTATATCCTACTCATGCTTGCATCCAATGTTTATTAATTTTAATGCATGTTCATGCCTGTTGTCCCTCTCTAGTTGGTCGCTTCCCAGTATTTTGCTAGCCTTCACTTGTACTAAGCGGGAATACTGCTTGTGCATCCAATCCCTTAAACCCCAAAGTTATTCCATATGAGTCCACTATACCTTCCTATATGCGGTATCTACTAGCCGTTCCAAGTAAATTTGTATGTGCCAAACTCTAAACCTTCAAATAAACATTCTGTTTTGTATGCTCGAATAGCTCATGTATCAACTAGGGATGTCCGTATCTTCCATGCTAGGTGGGTTATTCTCAAGAGGAGTGGACTCCGCTCCTCACTCACGAGAAAATGGCTGGTCACCGGGATGCCCAGTCCCATGCTTTATGCAAACTAAATCAAAATAATTGCAAACAAAACTCCCCCTGGGACTGTTGCTAGTTGGAGGCACTCGTTGTTTCCAGCAAGCCATGGATTGATGCTTGTTGGTGGAGGGAGAGTATAAACTTTACCATTCTGTTTGGGAACCGCCTATGATGTGTGTAGCATGAAGATATCGCCATCTCTTGGTTGTTATGTTGACAATGAAAGTATGCCGCTCAAAATATTATTTATCTCTATTTCAAAACCGAGCTTTGGCACCTCTACAAATCCCTGCTTCCCTCTGCGAAGGGCCTATCTATTTACTTTTATGTTGAGTCATCACCCTCTTATTAAAAAGCACTGGCTGGAGAGCGCAGCTGTCATTTGCATCCATTACTATTAATTTATATTGGGTATGACTGGATCTCTTTTACCATGAACTACAATGTCTAGTCAGTCCTTGATCTTTAAAGGTGCTCTGCATTTATGTTTTGCGGACTCAGAAAGGGCTAGCGAGATACCATCTTATTATATCATATCATGATTGTTTTGAGAAAGTGTTGTCATCCGAGATTTGTTATTATGGCTCGCTAGTTGATTATGCTATTGATATGAGTAAACATGAGACCTAAGAGTTATTGTGAATGTGGTTAGTCATAATCTTTGCTGAAAACTTGAATGCTGGTTTTACATATTTACAACAAGAGCAAACAGAGTTTGTAAAAGTTTTTTTTATCACTTTCAGTTTATTAACTGAATTGCTTGAGGACAAGCAAAGGTTTAAGCTTGGGGATTTGATACGTCTCCGTCATATCTACTTTTCCAAACACTTTTGCCCTTGTTTTGGACTCTAACTTGCATGATTGAATGGAACTAACCCGGACTGACGCTGTTTTCAGCAGACTTTCCATGGTGTTATTTATGTGCAGAAACAAAAGTTCTCAGAATGACCTGAAACTTCACGGAACGTCTATTTGGAAATAATAAAAAATCCTTGCAAAAGATGAAGACCAGGGGGCCCACACCCTGTCCACGAGGGTGGAGGGCGCGCCCCCTACCTCGTGGGCCCCCTGGAGCTCCTCCGACCTCAACTCCAACTCTATATATTTGCTTTCGGGGAGAAAAAATCAGAGAGAAGGATTCATCACGTTTTACGATACGGAGCCACCGCCAAGCCCTAAAACCTCTCGGGAGGGCTGATCTGGAGTCCGTTCGGGGCTCCGGAGAGGGGGATTCGTCGCCGTCGTCATCATCAACCATCCTCCATCACCAATTTCATGATGCTCACCGCCGTGCGTGAGTAATTCCATCGTAGGCTTGCTGGACGGTGATGGGTTGGATGAGATCTATCATGTAATCGAGTTAGTTTTGTTAGGGTTTGATCCCTAGTATCCACTATGTTCTGAGATTGATGTTGCTATAACTTTGCTATGCTTAATGCTTGTCACTAGGGCCCGAGTGCCATGATTTCAGATCTGAACCTATTATGTTTTCATGAATATATGTGAGTTCTTGATCCTATCTTGCAAGTCTATAGTCACCTACTATGTGTTATGATCCGGTAACCCCGAAGTGACAATAATCGGGACCACTCCCGGTGATGACCATAGTTTGAGGAGTTCATGTATTCACTATGTGCTAATGCTTTGTTCCGGTACTCTATTAAAAGGAGGCCTTAATATCCCTTAGTTTCCATTAGGACCCCGCTGCCACGGGAGGGTAGGACAAAAGATGTCATGCAAGTTCTTTTCCATAAGCATGTATGACTATTCGGAATACATGCCTACATTACATTGATGAATTGGAGCTAGTTCTGTGTCACCCTATGTTATGATTGTTACATGATGAACCGCATCCGGCATAATTCTCCATCACCGATCCAATGCCTACGAGCTTTCCACATATTGTTCTTTGCTTATTTACTTTCCCGTTGCTACTGTTACAATCACTACAAATCACCAAAAATATTACTTTTGCTACCGTTACTTTTGTTACCGTTACCACTACTATCATATTACTTTGCTACTAAATACTTTGCTGCAGATATTAAGTTATCCAGGTGTGGTTGAATTGACAACTCAACTGCTAATACTTGATAATATTCTTTGGCTCCCCTTGTGTTGAATCAATAAATTTGGGTTGAATACTCTACCCTCGAAAACTGTTGCGATCCCCTATACTTGTGGGTTATCAAGGGGGCAAAGGTCGCCATTGTATGCCTCCAGGAAACTAAGTTAGAGGTGGTTACGCCGGAAATTGTGAAACATTGCCTTGGTAATAAATTTGAAAACTTTTACTATGTGCCAGCGGTGGGCACGCGTGGGGGAATCTTGCTAGCGTGGGATGCCTCAATGGTGTCAATCTCCAACCACCATATCTCAGAGAATGCCGTCACGGCCTTGGTGCAACAGGAGGGAGCACCCATGTGGTGGCTCACAGGGGTTTATGGACCGCAAGGAAATGCGGAGAAGATTGCTTTTCTCCAGGAGCTGGTAGACATCAGAGATTTACATATCGGTCTGTGGGTCTTGGCGGGTGATTTCAACCTCATCGTCAACGCGAAAGGCAAAAACAATGCCAATATCAATCGGCGAATGTTGGCAGGATTTAGAGCCCTCCTGAACAGGCTGGAATTGAAGGAGCTCTATCTCAACGGGCGGAGGTACACGTGGTCGAACGAAAGGCTAAACCCCACGATGGAGAAAATTGATCACATCTTTGCTACGAACACTTGAGAGGATGGCTACCCAGCAAATCTACTCACTACCCTTGGTACATCAATCTCGGACCACTGCCCACTCCTGCTGGACTTGGACGCGGAGTTCCATATGGGCCGCCGGTTTCGTTTTGAGAGCTTTTGGACTAAGGTGGACGGGTTCCATGAAGTAGTACAGCAGGCGTGGCAATCTGTATCGGCTGATGGCAACCCGTTCTTAGTGTTGGATAGCAAGCTGAGGGCGATGGCGAAAGCCCTTCAGAGTTGGAGCGATCGCTGGATTGGGAACATCAAGCTTCAACTTGCGATGGCTATGGAGTTGATTGCTCGCTTGGACGCGGCGGCTGACAAGCGTATACTCAAGGCCACGAAGCACGACCTGCGGAAGCTGTTGAAAAAGAAGCTTCTTGGCTTATGCTCCCTCGAGAGAACCATAGACCGGCAGCGATCTCGGCTTCTCTTCCTGAAGGAAGGGGACGCGAACACAGGTTTCTTTCACAAGCATGCAGCATACAGACAGCGGAAAAATGCCATCTTGAGCCTGCACCAGGATGAGATCATAACAGGCCAGGAAGATATATCATCGGTGGTGGACGCGTACTACGATGCCTTGTTGGGAGATTCAAATGCCAGAACAGCATCCATCAACCTCGATCTCCTGGACTTGCCCTCGTACGACCTATCTCACCTAGAGGTTCAGCTCACCATGGAGGAGGTGGAGAAAACCATCAAGGCAACGCCGCTCGATAAGGCTCCAGGCCCAGACGGCTTCACAAGGCGTTTCTACGCCTCCTGCTGGCAGATTGTAAAAGCAGACTTCATGAGGGCGCTCGACCATTTTCATCGAGGCGACATGCGTGGACTCGCGGCGATAAATAAGGCGTTGGTATCGTTACTGCCAAAACAGGAAGGAGCCCTTGACATCAAAGATTTCAGGCCGGTGAGCTTAGTGCATAGTGACATCAATATCTTCGACAAAGCTCTCGCTCTCAGACTAGCAGAGGACATGCCAAGACTTGTCGGAAAAGCACCAAAGCGCGTTTGTGCGTGGGAGATCTCTGCATGACAACTTCATGTTCGTGCAATGCACGGCTAGGCGGCTTCATGCACTCCGTCAACCTTCCGTCTTGCTCAAACTTGATATCACCAAAGCATTTGATACGGTGAAGTGACCCTTTATGCTCGAGGTGCTCGAGAGATTTGGCTTTGGGAGCCGCTGGCGCGCATGGATGTGTGGCCTCCTGGCCACCTCGTCGACGAGGGTGATGTCAAGGGCACCGCTTCACTGTCGCTTCTTCCTTTGGCTCGCGATCCAAAACAGATGTTGGACTTCGGACCGTTTGGCCAGGTGAGGGCTACCTCATCAGGACGCGTGCCCCCTCTGTGACCAACATGAGGAAACACTACAACACCTACTGCTTGGCTGTGTGTTCGCACGGCAGGTCTGGCATGAGATGGGGAGGACGACAGGGCTTCATGAGCTGGAGCCACTCCAGAATGAATCTTTGAGTGCTTGGTGCTTGAGGCAGGATCATGATCCGACATGCAGAAAATCAACACGAGCAAAATGCATCCTCGCTTTGTGGACAATTTGGAAGCATCGAAACGACGTCGTGTTCAACGGGGCACCGGTTTCTCTGCCACGAGTCAAAGAGCGGCTACTAGAAGAAGGGAAGCTCTGGGCAAAAACTGGCTTGTTTAAAGATGACATTAGAGTGTTTGAAGAGCTAGGTAGTGAGCGGACAGACAGTGAGTAGTATGATTTAATGCACGGTGGAGTCGGGAGTGTTTTGTGTAAATATTGTAGCCCGTGTGGATGTTTGGGGAGTCTCCCCCCCCCCCCCCCCCCCACACACACACACACACCCCCCCCCCCCCACCACACACACACCCCTCTCTTTAATGAATGATACGCACACTCGTGCGTATTCGAAAAAAACATTAGCTTTCTAGTTATGAGAATGTTGTGATGGCTAACACTGCCCTTCGGTATCAGCAGGTCTTTTTGATTAGTATCATTCTTACGGGTTTTTCCGTGATTCTTCCTCATTACTAACAGCTTCTTGATGATCTCCTCCCTTGTGCAACTTCACTCCACCGGTGTTCTTCTGAAGTTCAGTGAGCATCAAGTTATCATCAAATTACCTTGTCTAACGCTGCTCTTCAAAAGACCAACACATAACTACTAGTCATAAAACTAACTCTACACGCATGATGCAGTCTGTTCATGCATGTTCGCAGTATGTAGTCATAAAATATTTTATCTGAAGTTATGCAGCCCAATACGAAACGAATGCTGCTTTTAGAACCTTTTCTATGTGGCGTCTGAACTCTGAAGTATCGTCTGTCGAGTCTCCGTCCTTGCGATTAGTTGCCCAATCAATCCACCAGCTTATCCCCATCAGAAACTCCAGTCCTCAGAGATCTGCATGTGCAAAGCATCATCATTCCACCTCGCGACACCAGATCGGACAACAAGACTTCTCGGTTGCCTTTAACAAACGCAGCCAGCTGCTGAAAGTTACTGTCCAACGTTTTTATATGGCTCCTCGACAGAAAGACTTCTCGGTTGCCTTTATCAAATGTAACAACTGGTACAGAAAAAAATTACTGCCCAACCTTGCGAGGAGTGACGATGTCAATGTCATGCCATAAAGATACGGGCCATGCCGGAGAGATACCGGCTAATGTGGACACAGGATCGAGTTGGCATCAACGTAGCATTGTCGTGGAGGCAGGCCTGATAAATTCCATTTTGTTTCTGGCACTCATGCCAACCACTCTGTACTTTGGGTATTTGGCAGCACCAGACTTGCACGTCGCCACCTGATCCTGATGTTACCCTTTTCTCGCCTTCTTTCTTTCCCCTGCCTTCTAGACCTGTATGAGGTATCATTCAGGACGCCCTAGCCCCTAGGTGCCTGTTGCGGCCAAACATGATCAAAAGTAGGAACCCTTTTTTCCATGGCTGCATGCATCTCTACTATCATCATCAACGTCAGTGCGATGTATGATGGGTCATCAATCCAGTAGATGAAATGGCAGACAACAGTGATCAACCATCGCAAGGAACTGCAAGGAAAAGTTATTTCTTTGTCTTTTACCGCTAGGAGACACGGATGGCCGTCTCCGGCCGGGCGTGTATCCATTCTTGAAGGCGTTGATGTGGAAGAAGATGACTCAGTAGTATGTGTTATATTTACATCTTGATGTTTTTGGCCTCGTTGCCTTGCATCAACTTCAAAAAAGATGGCTGTGTGCATCACAATGATGCAGCGGCCAAGGGTCTTAACCTCCTTTTCAAAAGAAAGAAAAAAGATGCATGTGGGAAAAGCTTAAGCTAATTTACCACATGTGCGTGTGCATGGGCTGGTTTCCAATATGTATGTCTAATCAGTTTGGGGTGCTTGGGCAGCCTTCCCTGTGAAGAAAGGAATATGTGAATAAATAGGATTTCTCACCATCACATTCAGATTGTGTACTATTGGATACCTGGAATGAGATCAGCATAGCACTTGCAACAGCTGCGAACAAGCGATGTGTTCCCTGTTGAGGCCAGAGAAAAAGCAGTGATCAGGAACCATCCCTAGTAGTGATGACCAAATAGAACACAGGAGAAGAGTGGACAAACAACAAAGGAACAAGATACCAAACAGGTCCCTGATAAATTGCGCTTTGAAAATGCACATAGATCTGCATATCTGGCCGAGGGCGACGCATGTTGGTACTGCCCCCTGCAGATATGGTTAACTATGTGGAAGGGAGCCTAGGTGCCTCTCCTTTTCTATCCTCATCAAGTTGACCCAGTATCAAATGTAAGCTCTATCCATTCCATCCCAATAAAAAGCATCCCAATGCTAACATCATCACCACCACAACCACACTTGCGCAAACACAGGGAAAGCAGCAAGATGGCAAGAACTCAGCTTCCATCCCCACACAAAAGACTACCTAAAAAGTACAGGCGGACCTCTTCCGGTGCACTTGTGACAGCAACAGTCTCCCACTAAAGCAAACAAATGTGATGATGCCCAACAAGTTAACAGCATATGGCCACAACTATTTCCACAGCGTATATACAAGTCAATTATTGGCTCTGGAGGGGATGACACGATGCATAAAACAATACTATCGGCCTCACCGTTCTGACTCAAAGTTGTTGTGTTACTTCTCGCTTTTCAGATCAGATTGTTATAATATTGTTGACAGAGTTGCAAAAAGGATGTATGTTTTTACCAGCACCATCTTTGAGTGATAGATAGTCTTCAGAATAGTGATGAAATCAGCTGTTGGCGTCTATTGACATTGCTTGTTGTGAGTTCTGACCTAACCATCATGCTTTCAGTGCAAGCAGTTAGTTTGCCAAAAAAAAAGTAGCTGTAGTACAGATAGAGGGTGAATGAAAAGATTGTACACAACTATTGCAACAGTATCTGTCAAACAGTGTTCAGGAACCAATAATATAGGATTGCTTCTTGTGGCCTAACCTAAATATACCTTTTTTTTTGCGGGAAAACCTAAATATACCTAACCACCATTCTAGAGCCCCAAACTGTGGGCTTTCCTGATTCGACTCAACCACAATCCTAACAAGATTCATGACTTTGTTATTAATGTGAGATCGCTTTCAACACCCCACCTGCCGAATAGTCAAATGGGCACCTGTGCTGTGTCAGGCATGCTTGCAAATGGAGGAAAGCTTGTCATGGAAACCTCATGCCCTGTACTGTGATTCTTGTTGTCTCTTTTGGAAAAAGAGTAGGAGTACACACAGCAGCAGGCATATATGGTGTGAAACTAGATATCAAGTCACCAAGGCAAGTAGAGGAAAAGATGACGGGAGCATGCATTCCCTTGCCTTGCCCTGGGATATGTAGCACCACTATGATATATGAATGGGCCAGCCAGGTAGGAAAGAAAGAAAGAAGAGATAACCAAATAAAGATAGAGATCCACTAACTCCAGACGAAGTTCTCTTTACCTCCTGATTCCTCACAAAGACCCCCCACAAGCCTCAATTATTAGCCAGAAAAAAATTCCATGCACCTCCCAACCTCGTCCCCCTTTATAAGGCAAACTGCGAACTGGAAGAGATGCACCACCCACCCATGAGCCGCAAGCAGGCCTAGAGGGAGAAGCAGGAGACAGTTTCATGATAGGATATGGAGCGAGCAGACGAAGCATCATCGGTGAACAAGGGGAGCCCAGAGCGGCTTACCATCGACCAGGACGACGGCGCGTCGTGGCTGAGCCTCACGGTCGGCGCAAATGGGTCGGCCGAGGCGGCGGCAAACTGCTCCGAGCCTGAGCCTGACCCTGAGCCCAAGCCTTCTGCTGCCCCACACAAGGTTTTCTCATGCAACTTCTGCATGAGGAAGTTCTTCAGCTCACAGGCGCTGGGCGGCCACCAGAACGCCCACAAGAGGGAGCGCAGCGCAGCCAAGCGCTCCTACCATGCGCAGAGGATGGTGATGGGGCTGCCTCTCGAGGCGCACGCCGCCTTTGTGCAGTCCCTGCGAGTTAGCCAGAGCTCAGTGATTCAGAAGTCCAGCCAGCCAACACAAATCAGGACAGCACCAAGGTTTCATGAAGATGGGATGACCTGGGCAACAATTCCCTGCGAAGAGGTGCTGAACTCAACATGGCCAGGAAGCTTCAGAGCGAGGACCCAACCTTCAGACCAACAACCATCAGAACAAAGTAAGATAGACTTGAATCTCAGGCTTTGATAGGTTGATGTATCAACTTTGAACAGTACAAAAGTCCTCATCAAGTTTGTCCTTCTGAATAAATTGGCATGAAGTGACCAGTTAAGCTCAGCTCACCATCAGAATCAAAGATGGTACTGAACTCTGAAGATGATGTTGTTCCTTTTGAATTCGTGGCGATGCTGCTGCAATATTTATGTAGCCAGATAGTTAATATGATCATGTGTAGTCTAGTTGACATCGGTGTGAAGGAACCCAGGGATTTTTTGTACTTACTAGAAGCAGCATATATAATGTCTCTGTCAGTCATCCTCATATTAAAGGTTCTGCAAGTTCTTGTTTTCATTAATCTAGCATACCATGGAGTATAATAGTTGGACAGACATAATATCAACTCTCGTGCAGATCAAAATAAATACCTTAAAAAATCACAGGAAAATGAGCAAATTAACACATAGCTATGTGAAGCTCTGATTAAAATTTTGCAAATTAAGCAGAGACACCTGAAGCCGCAAAGTCCGTTACAAAACAGTAAGATCATCTAACTTGAGCTATATTTTATACAAATAAATCAATCAGATATGGCATCTAAATTACTCCTTCCGTGAAAATACAGAGCATATTTTGCCTTGCACTTAGACCAAGGAAACATTGAAAAGGACTAAGCTGCCCCTAATTATCCCTGAAGTATTATTCAGTGTATCCATGTAGGGACACCAAGTAAAGGTAGCATATTCTTTAGGGAAAGAGATGGAAAATCACACTTTCTTTTGCACCAGAATTTGAAATGCACCTTGTATTTCCAAACAGAAGTAGTCTGCACAGCAGACTAAAGAAAACCAAGAAGCATACATCTGCGATCATCTGGTCTGCATATTGCTCAGTAAATGTGTTTTGAATCTCAATAATTGCTGTTTAGTGTGCCATCAAATTTATAACGAGTCATTCAGAAGTGAACACCTTATAGGCAGCAAATGGGTTGATCATTCATTGGAAATGACTCAGGCCTCTAGGATTTTGATTCAATAAAGAATGTTACACTAACAAGCTATCGAGGTGATAGTTAAATAGTGAAAAACAAGCATCATGCCAAGTATGATTATTCATGCAAGCTATGTTATTTAGGCCTATCGCTAATACAACCCCTAGGTAGAAAGGTAGGTCATAGGTACTGTAAGCACACTCACAGGTGACAGATCAAAAGAAAAAGAATCAGCAAAGGCAATGGATCAACATATATCAAACATTACCTGTGAGTTACTGTTTTCGTTAACCTAGCATACCATGGAGTATAATAGTTGGACAGAGATAATATCAACTCTCATGCAGATCAAAATAAATACCTTAAAAAATCACACGAAAATGAGCAAATTAACACATAGCTATGTGAAGCTTTGATTAAAAAAATGCAAATTAAGCAGAGATACAGATACCTGAAGCCGCGAAGTCCGGTACAAAACAGTAAGATCATCTAACTTGAGCTATATTTTATGCAAATTTATCAAGCAAATATGGCATCTAAATTACTCCTTCCGTGAAAATACCGAGCATATTTCGCCTTGCACTTAGACCAAGGAAACATTGAAAAGGACTAGGCTACCCTAATTATCCCTGAAGTATTGCTCATTGTATGCATGTAGGGAACACCAAGTAAAGCTACTCCGTAGCATACTCTTTAGGGAAAGAGATGGAACAGCACACCTTTTGCATCAGAATTTGAAATACACCTTTCATTTCCAGACATAAGTAGTCTGGAATGCAGTATTGCATACAAAATTATTATTATTATGAGGAAAGTATTGCACACAATATTAGTAGTCACTGTTCATAAGAATGGCATTAGCAAGAATAGACACATGTAATCATTTATAACAAAGTAAAGAGGCAATTGCAGTGGAGATACAACAATTTGACACATCACTTCATTATAGTCCATCAAGTTGAAAAATGCAATGGACTAGTGCACAAACTTTGCTTGCACATTCATTAGCAAGAATAAATAATAAATATGTAACTATTTAGGAAGTTTCGGCTACATCAGTTGCCATCAGAAAAGAATTAAGAAGTGCCATCAAATTTATAACGAGTCATTCAGAAGTGAACACCTTATAGGCAGCAAATGGGTTGATCATTCATTGGAAATGACTCGGGCCTCTTGGATTTTGATTCAATAAAGAATGTTGCACTAACAAGCTATCAAGATGATAGTTAGATAGTAAGCATCTTGCCAAGTATGATTATTCATGCAAGCTATGTTATTTAGGCATATTTCTAATACAACCCCTTGGTAGAAAGGTAGGTCATAGGTATTGCAAGCACACTCACAGGTAACAGATCAAAAGAAGAAGAAAAATCAGCAAAGACAATGGATGAACATATATCAAACATTACAAATATGTGGCCAAACAGACCAAGGCACATTGTTCTAAGATATAATACAGAAGTACAATTCTACAAAAGAAGAGAATGCCTGGCCTCCTACTTGTGATAAACCTAGCTCCTAAATGAATTTGAAAAGCTCCTGGTTAAGCTTTTAAACCTCAAGCATCTAAACAGCTTCCAGCATTCTAACTTGTCTGAGAACCTGCTCTGAAACTGTAATTCTCCCTTATCACAAGGAGCTCAAGATGAGCTCAGAGTTATTAGCTTTACAGTGGAGCGGTCCAGGAACAACTATTCTGTTAAGTCTTGGAAGTACGATGCAGGGATCTCGACAGGAGGAAGCAACATCGATACACATTTGAACTGTTCCAAATGATTAGAGAATTAGACCAAACAATACAAGCATAACAACACCAAAGGAATATTACATAACTGTTGGAGTTGAGCATACCCTGTGTTGCTTATACTTGTCTCGAATTGCTGGTAACGATTGACCCTTTCTATTGAGCTGCAAATCATGTATGGCTATAATGCAATCCTTCAGCTCTGATGCCTTGTAGCCTGTCAGTTTATGCATTTCCTTGCCCTGCAACCACATAATCACAGGATAGCTTTAGCTTTGAGAACTTCAAATATCAAAAGCAACATTTCAAGCTTTCACATTCTACTTCTCCACTCTTACCCAAGGATTAGTGTCTGGTCCAATGGTCAGCCTAGCAAGAAAAAGTGATGAAGCAGCAACCACTGATGGCAAGAACCGGAGACAGCTGTAGTCCAGAAGACTCAGCTCAGCAAGATAGCTACCCATGAACTCCAGTAATAAGCTGGAGCGCTGTGACAAGCATGCAAGAATAACTTCAGGCACCCACACACATAAGCAGTTGAGGAAGAATTAAATCAAATGGATCCAATATGGAGAATTTAAAGGATTGGTAGTAGTCACCTTCTTGTCTTCTGGGCCAGATCTTGTAAACCGCCTGAAATTAGCAAAACAGGGGGGGAATGCACAAAGATTCAGTTGGACACGGAATGAAAATATTCAGAGATTATGAACTATTGGGTCAGTGACAGTATGCCACCTGAGGAAGGTCTTGATGGTCGGACTGCCTATCTCGAAGTTGAGGAGCTTGAGTATGTCGCTCTCCATGGTGAGAAGCTCCTGCCTGGTGTAGGTGTTGTCCGTGATGTAGCAGAAGTCCTCCACATGCGGGGGACTGATCTCCTCGTACTTCCTGCAACCACCCCAAAGCCAATCCAACTCAATCCACAAAATCTTTTCGAACCCTTCAAGGAAATGGGGCAGGAGGCTGCGCTTACGAGGCAATGAGCATTGCAGCGACACCAAGGAGCTGCAGCCTGTTGCGGCCGAGCGGGTTGGCGGAGAGGAAGCGGTCGACATAGGAGACTGTGAGGTAAAGCGTGTCGGCAACGAGCTTGTACTCCTCGGCAACCTCGACGAGCCAGTCGATTAGGATAGCCCGCATGTTGGCCGTCACGTCCGTCTGCACGGTCTCGATGTAGTCTGCCGCCGGCCGGCGCGGCGCCTCCACCTGCACACCCCATTCGGACGAACCAATGATTAGACATCAGACCAGTCGTTCCCACCCAACCCCAGCGCCGACGGATCGAGGCATCCGACGGCCAGAAATGGAGATCAGGAATCGGGAGTGCCGTACCTCCATAGTGCGGAGGTAGGTGTAGATGTCGGAGGCGTAGGACCCGCTGAGCTGGGTTTCGCTGCCGCCGCCGCCGCCGCTGACCTCCTCCTCGGCGGGGGTCGGCGAGGTGGACGCGCACCTGCTCAAGCCCCCGCGCTCCTCCTCCCCCTTGGCCGCAGCCGCGGGCTTGGCGGGCTTCGACGGCTGGCGGAGGACGACCCCCGCGTTGGAGACGATGGGGAGCTCGCTGAGCGCCACCCGCTTCCGCTTGGCGCCGCCGGAGGGGCCCGCGGAGCAGGTGGCGGCGCGCTTGGCCGCGGCACGGGTGAGCCGGGGGCCAGCCTCCGCGGCGGGGGCCGCGTTCTCCTTGTCGGCCATGGTCGGCGGGCTCGTGCTCCCCGGGGCGGCGGGGGTAGGGTTTGGGATTCGGTGCGCGGCGAGGGGAGATGGGAGGCGGCGGCGGTTGCGTTATGTAGAGGGGATTGGAGGAATGGGAGGGAAGATGGCCGCCAAAACACGCGAATTCGAAGAGGAGGGAGGGAGAAGAAGCCCGCGCTGCGCCGGGTTTCGCTTGCTGAGCTCTATAGGATTTTCGCTTGCTATAGGATTGGGGAATTTTGGATGGAGTGGGGCGCACGTGCTGGTGAGAGGTGGGCGGTAAAAGTTTTAAAATAATACGGAAATCCCGCGGCGCCTGCCTGCCCGCCAGCTCCCCCTCCGAAATCGTACTGGGCCTTCCGCGTTCCAGCGCGAAACAGCACACTCCGGATCGGGGGTTTCTCTTTTCTTGGCCCAACACTTTTTGGCCACGAAATTGTATTTCGGTGGTGGTGTCATCGTTATTAAAATATAGTACTTTTTTTTCTTTTTGCGAGAGACCGTGAGTTTTTCTTAGAGGAAAAGGACTCACGCCCCGGTTCCATTGCAATAACGAAACCACAGAACATTTGTTTTTGGAGCTACAAGGCGTGCAGGGGGAATAAAACAACAGAGATGCTGCCCCAGCACGGAAACTCTAGACGATCTACGCTCCTCAAGGAGCAAGAGAGCAAGAGAGCGAAATAAAAGTATCAAGTACATCATACATCAGCGCAAGCAATGAACATCAGAAAAAAAATTGCACCGGGCGCATCTAAAAACCCCAGGTCTTCAGAGCGAGAATCCAGACCTGAAGTGAGGTCTTGTCGCTCCAGAGCATTGGTTCAGGCCTAGCCAGGGTCCGGCCACAGTAGGAGGGGCGGTGCTCGTGCCATTTGTTCCAGTCTTTGCACCAAGAGACGACATCTCCTCTTGGCGAGATCCGCACACCTGATCTCCCACGAGGCCAAAAAGGAAACTGTCCTTTGCCACAGAATCTGCATCCCAAGCCAAGGCACAGTATTAAAGCACATATCGTTTCGATATCTCCAGAGAGTCCATAATGCAGCTGCATGAAGCATAATATCCACAGTTTTGTTGCAATTTCTAGACCACCATTCAAGGAACCCATACGAGTTAAGCTCGATGTCGCCCCCTAGGGAGCCAAAAATCTCTCTCCAGAGTTCTCTCGAAACCACACAATCAAAAAATAGATGATTTACATATTCTAGTTCATTGCAATAAAGACAGGTAGCATCTGCTACATGTTGTCTTTTCTGAAGATTGTCCCTGGTTAGTGGCTTGTTCTTAACTAGCAACCAAAGGAAAATCTGAATTCTCTGAGGAACATTAGCATTCCAAATCATCATAATGTTATCTAGAATCACTCCTCTAAAATTCACAAAGTTATAAAAGGATTTAACTATGTAAACCCACTTGGACTCCAAGTCCCAAATGATAGTGTCATCACTATCATTCAAAACCAGGTCCTTAACTACACTAAAAAGCTCATTCCAAGCAGCAAGCATGTCCGGCGAAAAGCACCTCCTAAAGTTGATTTTCAGGGTCGTGCCATCCCAAACCTCACTGATGGAGACATTAGTTGAATTAGCAATATTGTACAGCTCCCAATAACTGGTAGCAAGTGTAGTATTGCCAATCCAACGATCTTCCCAAAATCTAACGCTCTTGCCATTACCCACCTTCCAGGAAAAGCCAACCTTGGCTGCTAAAATAGCCCAAAGTATTCCTTTCCAAAGAGGGGAGGCTCCAGTATCAGGACAGGCAAAGATGTTAGGACTACGAGTTCTGTATTTGGCATCAATAACTTGTTTCCAAATTTTACCATCATCATTAAAATATCTCTTGGACCAGGAGGCAAGCAGGCTAAGATTCATGTCAGCAATGTCAGGGATGCCCAAGCCACCATATTGTTTCTTGATGGAAATATTCCCCCAAGAAGCAAGGTGGTATTTATGATGCCCCCAATAATCATCCCAAAAATAGTGAGCAAGTTGAGAGCTAATCATTTTAGTGGCCCACTTAGGGAATTTCATAATCCCCATAAGATAGCAAGGAATCCTAGATAAGCAAGATTGAACAAGGGTAAGCCTCTTACCAGAGGAAAGTAATCTACCTCTCCAACCGGCCCCTTTCTTAATGGTTTTATCTATGGTAGGTTGTAGATCCTCTTTTATAAGTTTGCTATAGTGGAGAGGAGCCCCTAAATATTTAATGGGGAAATCTCCAAGCTTATAACCAAGGACCTGAGCAAATATATTAGCTTCCTCTCGGTCAATGTTAATAGGGACCAGATCACATTTATAAAAATTGATCCTCATCCCAAATAACTGTTCAAAACAAGACTGTAACCACTTAAGGTTTTTAGCATAAGATAAATTTTTACTCAAAAAGAGCAAGGTGTCATCAGCATATTGCATACTGATGATACCTGCAGGATTTGAGATGGGAAAAAGCCTTCCAACTTGTTATTTATAGAGGCCTTAACCAAAATTCTAGTAAAAACATCAAGAACTAGATTAAAAAGGAGGGGCGAGAATGGGTCTCCTTGCCTGGCACCTTTGCCAGGGACAAAGTATTCATTGTTATTGTCATTAACTCTGACACCAACAGAACCCTTAAAGATGAGAGATTCCACTTTACTCATCCACTTATTACTAAAACCTCTCCTCCTCATCATATCTATCAATAATTCTCTATTGGTCATGTCATAGGCTTTTTCATTATCTCGTTTGAACACAAAACCAGACTATTTGCTAGAGTGTACAGAATGAACAATTTCATGAGCTGTAATAATACTCTCAGCAATAAATCTCCCCTTAATGAAAGCTGTCTGGTTTAGTGCTATCAGATCATTGCAAATGGGGCCAAATTTAGTAGTGGCGCACTTTGCAAAGATTTTAAAGCTACAATTAATCATGGCAAGGGGTCTGAATTTCTCCATTCTAATAGCCTCAATCTCTTTAGGAACTAGAGTTAGTAGGGAGAAGTTAAGCCTATAAAGGTCTAATTCTCCTTTCTCCCAATCCCTGAATAGAGCAAATAGGTCACCTTTAATAAGGTCCTAGAATTGCTGATAAAATAGAAAAGGAAAGCTATCAGGGCCTGGCGCTCCTTCAGCACAAGAGTTGAATACAGCATCCTTTATTTCCTTCTCAGTAAAAGCAGCATCTAAAATGTTGTTATGAGCTTCAAAGACTAATTCATCCTCACTCCAAAAGTCATCTTTCAGAGTGATATCAATTTTATCTACGAAGCCAAACAACTTTTTATAGTAATTAACAGTAGTATTCATGATACCTTCAGGGTCAGTAACAGTACCTTCATCATTTTCCAGCATCAGGATCTGCTTCTTCCTTCTTTTTTGACTTGCCACAGCTTTAAAATAACCAGTATTAAGGTCACCTTCTAGAATCTCCCTCTCCCTAGACCTCTGCTTAGCTTTGATCTCTTCATTCCTCCATATATCATTCAGCTCACCTGCAATAGTTTTCATTCTCTGCTTAGTATTAGGTGAGGGAGGGTGAGACTCAGAAAAAATGTCTACGCAGTTGTATTCAGCTATCAAGGCCTGCTTGTGCCTGTTTTGAGCAGCCTCATAATTAGCACACCAACCTTTAATAGCTTTCCTAGTATTTCTAATATTGAATTGCCAAATATCAATGGCCTTAGTTAAGCAACATTTAGTATTCCAGGCTTTATAGACTATCTCCCTAAAGCCTTCTACTTCAAGAAACCATTTCTCAAATCTAAATACCTTCTCTTTAGGTATGGAGAAAGCACAAGTATTCAACACCAAAGGGGTGTGATCACTCCCTACCCTGGGTAGGGCTCTGAGATGAACATTAGGAAAAGAGGCTGCCCAGTTAGTGGATATAAACACCCTATCTATAGTGGCCATAACCAAGGAATCTTGGTTATTGCCCCAGGTGTATTTTCTGCCATTAATTTCCAGCTCAAGTAGAGTAAATTTGTTGATCCAGTCATTAAACAAATATTTCCAGTGCTGATTAGTCAGACCAGTGTTTTTCTCACTGGCCTCTCTAATTAAATTGAAATCACCACCTACCAGAGTTGGACCGGTCCAACCAGTAAGCAAGTTGTGCAGCTCATTAATAAAGTCCAGTTTATATTGATCATAAGCAGGACCATAAATGGAGATCAATACCCAAGAAGATCCATCTTGTTTGTTTTTGAGCAAACAAGAGACACTATAAGTGTGTATGTCACAGCAAACAATATCAAAAAGATATCCCCTAATCCCTACCTGAATGCCTCCAGTAGTGTTATTAGCAGGGAGCCATTTCCAGGTGAAGCAGGATCTAACATCAAAGACTTCCAGCTGAAGAGGGGTGAAGTCTTCTTTCTTAGATTCTGAAATACTAATAAAATCAGGTTTATGAGCTATAATAAGCTCTTTCAACTTGTTGCATTTGATAGGCCCATTCAGGCCTCTAATGTTCCAGAATAGACCAATCATTTAACAATAAAATCAAGTTTTCCTCTACTCCTACCAGAATTAGAAAAATTGACCTCAATCCAGGGGGAATCTGGCTCTTAGTCCACATTCATATGTGGGTCATCACCAGTTTCAACTTGAGCCCCTGAACTTGTGGTTACAACATTAAATTCTTCACCAGAAATATCTATATTGGCTGGAAGAAAAACTTCAGGGTTATCTTGATTAAATTTATCAAGTCTCTGAAGTTCAATGTTCTTAATCACAGCAATATTCTTATTAATATTGCACCCACTAGAACTCAAGTTAATACCTGAGCAATCAGCAGTGGAGATAAGCACATCATCATCCAGACAAGCAAAAGAATTTTGAGTACATGTTTTACCTCTTTTTGGTAGGTCCAGATCTTTGATTTGTTTCAATTCTTGAGCTTTCTGCAGAGTAGGTTTCCCATCCTTCTTTTTTCTAGTGCCGGCCCTAGTAGAAACCACAGGGCCCCACTTTTTGTTCTTGCCAGCTATGCTTTGAGGAAGGGTGTGAGATTGGGTAATAACAGCCTCAAATTTCTCCAGGAGGGGACCTCCCATGTTTTCCATTGGCTTCTTTTTGACAACCTCCGGATAGCTTTTGGTCATTGGGGCCCCTTGAACTTTAGAGAAGACAGAGGCTTCAATAATGCTCTCAGGGACAGGGGTGCAGCATTTTTGCACAGACTTTGTACCTCTGGAACCAGTACCAGCAGCAGCAACTTTGTTGTTGGTGTTACTAGTCCTAGTGTCCATATCCTCCCCCAATAAGTCATCATTGTTGGAATCAAAATCTTCCTCTTCTTGTTTCTTTTTGTTAGTATCATCATCATGACCATCAGGGTCAGATGGTTTGTCTGAGGTGGTCCCAATATCAGCATCTCTCTCCACAGTAAAATTTAGCAGATATAGTTCATGATTGATCTCTACAATTCTGTCTCTGGGGATCTTGTTGGGGTCTCTAACAGCAACCAGGACCCTGAATTTCTCATAAAAACTTCTGAAAATGGTATGCCAATCAATATTGACAAGCACACCAAGGGTTGTGCCCACTTGAGCAATAGTAGACCAAGATAGCCATTTTGGTGGAATGCCCTCAATGACAATCCAAGTTTCTATCAGGCTGTCATAGACAGGGTGTTCTCCATTCCAATCAGCAAATGAGATTGTCACTCCTTCCTTCTTTAGGTTAATTGAGGGGTATTCCACCAAGTTCATGATCTTTTTGTTAGGAGGGAATCTGACAATGTACTTGTTTTTGTCATAAGGTCTTATCTGCCAAGGCCAGTTAGTCTTCCACATATCAGAGAAGTGTTGCCCTAGCTCCTTACCAGAGATTTCACCCTTTTCAACAGGAACTAGCCCCACATTGCCAAAATTAAGCCACTCACAGTCTTCTGTACCACTAGTTTCTATGTGAAAAAACCCAAGTCCAGTATTTGCACTCCCCCAATACATAGCTGCAGGATAAGCTTTGTACCAGGTGGGGCAAGCATCCATATGGTGTCCAGGGGTCTTGCACATGAAACAAATCTTAGGAATGGAGCACATGCCCACAAAATGATCAGGCAGGCCACAGTTATAGCAGATACCTCCAATGTATTTTGGGTCCACAGTGAAAGGAGGATCATCTTCATGCATAGAGGCACTCTGATTTTTGTTTTTTTCTTCTTGCTCTTGTTGTGACCAGCCTGAGTTTGATCACTCCCACCCACTGATGAACTTCCACCACTGTATTGCACTGTCTGTACTGGTTGCATATTCTGACTTGCTGAGTTGAATTGCTGCTAGAACCCTGGGGCAGTTGGCATGTACTGATACTGGAAATTGGGGTGCTGGGGCCACTGTGGCATCTGCTGCATATGAGGATTCCACCCACCCTAAAATCCATACATGGGGTTTGGCCGCATCATCGCAGGAGCAGCACCCACCGGAAACAATGGGGGTTTTGCAAAGATAGACATAGGCGGGGGTTGAGGTTGAGGAGCCTGTGGAACCTGGGGAGGGGGCAGAGCAGTCGCCGCTTGACGACCATCAGTAGTGGGAGCAGGGGAACGGCCTGGGTTACACCCTCTACCACCACCATACCTCCCCCCTCCTCTATTGCCTGCATCTCTACCACCACCCGCCATTGAATTGACCACTAAAGCGTAGGGGATCTTACCCGTCTTCCTCGACCAGAGATCACGGGAGAAACTAAAGCACTTTGGGACAGGCAAGTGCTTAGAATCACGCACTGCAATAGGGAAACAGTCCGCAACTAAAAAATCTCCTGAGGAAAACTTGTCTTTCCGTATCCAGACTAGACTCGATCTGGGTCTCGGACGAACCCTAGCTATAGCTCTCTCTGTTTCCCCAACCCGTAGGTCAGAGGAAGCACTGGAAGACGAATTTTGAGAAGGCGCCACCACTTTAGTAGAGTAGCATTCGTCTCTCCCTCCGCACCATCCAGCTGGCTGGTTTCCACCCTTTTTGCCTGAACCACTGACCTGTGGGGCTTCCCGATCTAGATTCTTCCAGGGGCCCAAGTCCACACTTTCCATCAAGATGAAGATCATCGGCGGCGCCGAGGTCGATCTCCTCGAGCTCAAACTGTTGCTTCTACTGGAACCAGAATGCGCGGAAGCTGACGAAGAGAATCCACCCTCAGAACTTGAGATTTGAGCAGATACCTGACGACCTCTCCTCAATCTCGACTGGTCGCAAGCATCAGGGACGAGAGTTGCAGTGGTGCGCCCGACGGCAGCACCCCCAACAAGCACTCCCACCTCAGCGCCCTCCGGGGATCCTCGGATTTCGCCTCTGCCCTCGCCCACAGAACGAACTCGGCCGGTGGTGAGTGGGGGAAGGCAGGCATCCTTGCCCTTTCCTCCGCCGTGGCCTCCTCAAAAATCCTCCTTGCTAGTATCCTCTGCACTAAATCTGACCTCCTCTGGCAAGTCTCTGCATACTTCAAAGCCGCGGCTCTCGTGCTTGGGTCTCTCGCCACCGCCACCGCCTGGTCTGCCGCCTTCCAATCTCGCACGCACCGGATCCACCCTGCGGTGGCGTAGAGAATCCTGGTCGCCCGCTCCGTCCAACCTCGGGCCCCGGTCACCATGATGCGGGACTGGTGAGATCAATCTCAACATCTCCGAAAAGGCCTCGTAGATGTGCGGGGGCAATCAAGGGGGGGAGGGGGTGCGGAAGCGCCCGCGGTCGCCGCCCATGGTCCTCGCCGGTGAGGCGGCATGCCGTGAGGTTGGGGCGGAGAGATCTGCTGCGGTGGTGGCAATGGCGTGTGGGAGGCATGGAGTCGCCGTGGTAGCGAGCGGGGGGAGCTGGGGGGGGGTCTTAAGGCGTGAGTTTTTTATTCCGCAAAATGACAGGTTTACATTTTGCTGGCAATTATAAACAAATTAACGTGTGGGAGAAGGGCGGTCAAATAGCATGGCCACGTGGTGCATGCTGATTGGCCGTGGCGAGAAACTTTTTGATTTGTTTGAAAGATGAAAGTGAGACTTTTTTTCTTTTAAATTTTTTTGGGAGATTATATTTTAAAGATGGAAGTGAAACTTTTTTGTTTTTTCTTTTTGAGAATTTTTTTAGGCTTCTTCTTTTTCTTTTTGAGATGGATGTGATGTCCACGTGTCGCGAGAAAGTTTTTTTTAGATGAAGGTCAGTGCAAAACAGTTTCTTACTGAACTGAAAGTAGAGGTGGAGAAGACGAACTTGGTTGATCATGCATCAGTCGATTAGGGAAATGAATATATTGTTCTAATATTGTGCTTATGAAGGTGAACTAGCTATAAGTTGTATTGTGTTGTTTTCACGTAGCTATCGTACTGCGATGTTAAAATATATTTATGTGCCTGATATGGAACTGGCAAAAAATTGTTCGATATGAAATGTGAATTTGCTTAATACTGGAATTATTAATAGTAAACTAATAACCTGCTAAATGGTCATGAAACTTTACAAACGGTTATAGCAGTAAAAGCGTGTGTGATGGATAGCTCAATGTCAAACAGTTTTCTTAATCGAATCATCTGTGATATACTTGAATAAAGCAAACGGTTAATGGAGGTAGAGCGTGTGTGATCGTTACACCTATCACACACGAGGCTATACAGAAAACTGTGTGTGATGTAGATATGAATGGAAATGTTTGTTTGGGATTCACTGTGTGGGATGTGCAGACGAACGGAAACGTCTGTCTAGGATTCACTGTATGGGATGTCCATACGAACGGAAATATTTTTCTGGGATTCACTGTGTGGGATGTACATATGAACGGAAATGTTTGTGTGGCATTCAGTATGTGGGATGTACTTACGAACGGAAACGATTGGGCCTGTATAATTGTATGCGATGGCTAGCCCGATTGCACACGAGCTCATTTTTCTCAGTGTGTGTGACCGGAGGACCTATCCCCGACGGTTTCTGGGTCGTGTGGGAAGGACCCCCCTATCGTATACACATGCAAGGCGACGGTTTAAAACTCCGTTGCGGAAAGGGGTTAAAAACCATTTGTATAGCAGCTCGCTGAACCAGTGGCTGTTGGGCCCCGGCATCTTGAGCTTCAGGCAAGCGTAGTGCGACACCGCATTAAAGCGGGCGAACCCAGTATGCCCGAGCAACACATGGTAGCCACTGCGGAAGGGGACTATATCAAAGATCAAGTCCTTGCTTTAGAAGTTATCGGGGGAGCCGAAAACAACTTCCAATGTTATGGGTCCAGTGCGTTGGGCCTCTACGCCGGGTATGACACCCTTGAATGTAGTGTTACTAGGTTTGATTCGTGATGAATCAATGCCCATCTTTCTAACCGTGTTAGCTTAGATCAGGTTCAGGCTACTTCCGCCATCCATATGAACGCGGGTTAAGTGAAACCCATTGATAATGGGCCAAAGCAGCCGACCAGCCATGATGGATACTGGTCGGGTGGTCCTTTTTGTCAAAAGTTATCGGGCAAGCCGACCACGGGTAGTATTTCAGGGCTACAGGCTCTAAGGCGTAGACGTCCCGAAGTGCGCGCTTCCGCTCCTTCTTAGGAATGTGCGTGTCATAGATCATGTTCACGTCCTTGACATCGAAAGGAAACTCGTTTTGGCCGCCACTATTCAGCCTGCGAGGCTCGTCCTAGTCATCGCTTCGAGGCTGGCCCTTTCCCGACTCCTCGGCTATAGCTTTGTCGGCCTGCTTAAACAACCATCTGTTTTGATTGGTGTGGTTGGCGGGCTTGTCCGAGGTGTCATGAATCTAGCAAGACATGTCAAGTATTTTAACCAGGGCGCTTGAGCCATCCTTGTTCCCTTTAAAGGGCCTCTTGTTGGGTCCGCCTCGTGAGCTGATGAATCCCATGTTTATTGCGGGATCCTCAGCATCGTTGTTCTTGTTCCGGCACATGTTTCTATTACGCCTGGGTCTGCCATTCCCGTCGCTTGCTTTTAATGTGCCGGGGTCACTCGTATGAGAGCTACGGGCCAGCCAATTGTCCTCTCCTGCGCAAAAGTGGGTCATTAGAGAGGTGAGAGCCGCCATAGTTCTAGGCTTATCCTGCCCGAGCTGTCAGGCTAGCCATTCATCCCGGATGCTGTGCTTGAATGCCGCAATTGCCTCGGTGTCGGGACAACCGATGATCTGGTTCTTTTTGGTTAAAAACCAATTCCAGAATTTCCGAGCTGATTCGCCATCTTTCTGGACTATGTGGTTAAGGTCATCGGCATCTGGGGGGCGAACATAGGTGCCCTGGAAGTTTGCCCTAAAGGCCTCCTCGAGCTCCTCCCAGCTTCAAATGGAATTCCTAGGGAGGCTATGGAGCCAATGCCTTGGCGGTCCTTTGAGCTTGAGTGGTATGTATTTTATTGCGTGGAGGTCATCACCTTTCCGCAATTCACTAGCCTCTTCGGTACCGTGCATTGCCCTTTCTCGCCTTGAGAGTTGGTGCAAACTTCGCCGGTGCATCCAAACCCTGTGATATGATACGCTCTATCACACATAAGCCTCATTATATCTTCCTCAAAACAGCCACCATACCTACCTATTATGGCATTTCCATAGCCATTCTGAGATATATTGCCATGCAACTTGCACCGTTCCTTTTATTATGACACACACCATCATTGTCATATTGCTTTGCATGATCATATAGCTGACATAATATTTGCGTCTTAGCCACCGTTCATCATTTGTATACATGTTACGCTAGATCATTGCACGTCCTAGTACACTGCACAAGGCATTCATATATAGTCATATTTTGTTCTAGTATCGAGTTGTAATTTGGAGTTGTAAGTAAATAGAAGCGTGATGATCATCATTATTCATTATTAGAGCATTGTCCCAAAGGAAATAAAAATAAAAAAAGGCCAGAAAGATCCCATAAAAAAGAGGCCAAAAGGAGCCCACCAAAAAAATGAGAGAAAAAGAGAGAAGGGGCAATGTTACTATCTTTTCCACACTTGTGGTTCAAAGTAGCACCATGTTTTTCATATAGAGAGGCTCCTATGTAGGCACTTTCATATACTAGTGCGAATTTTTTATTATAGAATTTGGCTTGTATATTCCGATGATGGGCTTCCTCAAATGCCCGAGGTCTTCTAGAGCAAGCAAGTTGGATGCGCACCCACTTAGTTTTCAGTTTGAGCTTTCATACACTTATAGCTCTTAGTGCATCCGTTGCATGGCAATCCCTACTCCTTGCATTGACATCAATTGATGGGCATCTCCATAGCTCTTTGATTAGCCGTGTTGATGTAAGACTTTCTTTCTTTCTTGTCTTCTCCATCTTCTCTACCACAGTACTCTATTCCAACCATATTGCTATATCCATGGTTTGCGCTCATGTATTTCGTGGGGGTTGAAAAAGCTGAAGCACGTTAAAAAGTATGAACCAATTGCTCGGCTTGTCATCGGGGTTGTACATGATAAATACTTTGTGTTAAGATGGAGCATGACAAGGCTATATGATTTTGTAGGGATAGTGTTCTTTAGCATTTATATTTTGAAAGGCATGATTGTTTGTTGGTATGTCTGAGTATTGATGTCTTTATGTCAAATTATAGACTATTGCTTTGAATCACTCGGATCTAAATATTCATACCATAAAAGGAAGATTACATGATAGACATGAAAGGTAGCATTCCACATAAAAAAAATTGTTTTTATCATTTGCCTACTCGAGGACGAGCAGGAATTAAGCTTGGGGATGCTTTATACGCCTCCAACATATCTATAATTTTTTATTGTTCCATGCTATTATAGTATCAATCTTGGATGTTTTATATGCAATTTTATATCATTTTTTGGGACTAACCTATTAACCTAGTGCCAAGTGTTAGTTGCTTTTTTTTGCTTGCTTTTGTCTTATCAGAATATCAATATCAAACAGAATCCAAATTGAGAAAAAACTTTGGATTAATTATTCTAGACCATAAGGGACCCATGAAGGTTCATGACAAGACTAGAAGAGTCATGAGGGAGCGACAAGCTCAGGGGGGCGCCCCCAGGCTTGTGGGCCCTACCTAGCACCTCTTGATCTAATTCGTCCTCTATAAATTCCCAAATATTTCCAACACATTAGAGAGCCACCCAAAACACTTTTTCCACCGCCGCAAGTTTCTGTTCTTCCGCGATCCCATCTGGAGGCATTTTCCGGCACCCTGCCGGAGGGGGAATCAATCACAAAGGGCTTCTACATCATGCTTGTTGCCCTTCCGATTATGCATGAGTAGTTTACCAAAGACCTACGGGTCCATAGCTAGTAGCTACATGGCTTCTTCTCTCTCTTTGATCTTCAATATACAATGTTCTCCTCGACGTTCTTGGAGTTCTATTCGATGTAATCTTCTTTTGCGGTGTGTTTGTTGGGATCCGATGAATTTTGGGTTTATGATCAGATTATTCATGAATATTAATTGAGTTTCTCTGAATTATTTTATGCACTATTATTATAGGATTGTATTTCTCTCTGATCTATCCGTTTAGTTTGGCCAACTAGATTGATTTTTTTTTTGCAATGGGAGAGGTGCTTTGTGATGGGTTCAATATTGCGGTGCTCAATCCCAGTGACAGAAAGGGACATGACACGTATTTGTATTGTTGGCATTAAGGATAGAAAGATGGGGTTTATTCATATTGCTTGGGTTTACTTTGTCTACATCATGTCATCTTGCTTAAGGTGTTATTCTGTTTTTATTAATTTAATACCCTAGATGCATGCTGGATAGCGGTCGATGGGTGGAGTAATAGTACTAGATGCAGGTAGGAGTCGGTCTACTTGTCTCGGACATGATGCCTATATACATGATCATTGCCTTGAATATCATCATAACTATGCGCCTTTCTATCAATTGGCCAACAATAATTTGTTCACCCACCGTACATTATGTGCTCGAGAGAGAAGCCTCTATCGAAAAGTATGGCCCCGGGTCTACCTTTATCATATAAAAAAACAAAAAATACCTTGCTAAAATTTTATTATGGTTATTTTATATTTTATTTTATCTATACACTACTACGAGATTTGATCCTTGCAAATAACCACCGAGGAGATTAACAACCCCCTTGTTTGCGTTGGGTGCAAGTATTTGCTTTTGTGTGTACAAGTGTTGCTAACGAGGTTCTATGTAGTTCTCCTACTGGATTGATAACCTTGGCTCTTGACTAAGGGAAATACTTATCTCTACTGTACTGCTTCATCCTCTCCTCTTCGAGGAAATCCCAATGCATCTCACAAGTAGCACCTACCTACTTCGCTGCGTTTTTGGTGACAGCCTATTTGCTCATCTCATGCAAGTTTGGTGTTCTTCATATGCCTTTTGGGACCTGCCGCAGAGTGTCTCGGATGTCGGCTCCTACTTCGCTGCCCATCCCGATGAGTCAGAGGAGAAGGCCTTCTAGGCCCAATTCTAGGCGCCAGAGCACCCGCCGCTGTTAAACAATCAGATGAAGCAGTTGGCGGAGCTGTTCCGCGTGGCCCGGCCAGTGATGTAAGACCTCTAAATCAACCTTTGGCCTGCCAAGCTGATGCCGACCAACTTCTTCGGCCTGGTGAGCAGGCCATAAGAGGCCATCCCCCCGGTGGAAAACTGGAAGCGGTCGGCCTGTCTAGAGGGAGCGGGAAGGTCATATGCATCAGTGATGGCACACTTTCGGAAGATCAAGTCACTGGACATTGCATCCGGACCTCCAGAAGGAAAGAATTGGACGCCAGAACAGTTTCTGGCCGAGGTGCACGAAGGTGCTTGGGTGACCGAGGCCAAATGTAGGAAGTCAGAACTCAAGTTCTGAAGGGCCCTCGGTATGCTGAGGAGAAATTTGTATAAAAATTTAATATTTTGCTTACCAGTCATCTTTATCCGATGTTTTGTTGTGGCTCTGACGTGGCTTGTATCTGTGTTGGTATTTCCCAAAAGAGGAAGGTATGATGCAGCACAACTGCGGTAAGTATTTCCCTCAGTTACGAAACCAAGGTTATCAATCCAGTAGGAGAACCAAGCAACACTATGTAAACGGTACCTGCACACAAAGAACAAATACTTGCAACCCAACGCGTAAGGGGGGTTGTAAATCCCTCTACGTTAAAAAGATAGATTAAATTGTATGAGATTGGATAAATAGATCTAGAAAAAACACAAAGTAAAAAAAGTAAAGAAAAGTGTAGCAATGTATTTTTGGGTTTTTGGAATAATAGATCTGAAAACAATAGGATAAAGGATAGAACCGGGGGCCGTAGATTTCACTAGTGGCTTCTCTCGAGAAAATAGCATACGATGGGTAAACAAATTACTGTTGGGCAACTGATAGAAGAGCAAATAATTATGACGATATCCAACACCATGATCATGTATATAGGCATCACATCCAAGATTAGTAGGCCAAAACGATTCTGCATCTACTACTATTACTCCACACATCGACCGCTATCCACCATGCATCTAGTGTATTAAGTTCATGGAGAAACGGAGTAATACAATAAGAACGATGACATGATGTAGACAAGATCTATTCATGTAGGAATAGACCCCATCTTTTTGTCCTTAATAGCAACGATGCATACGTGCCTCGCTACCCCTTCTGTCATTGGGTGAGGACACCGCAAGATGAACCCATCACAAAGCACCTCTTCCCATTATAAGATAAATCGATCAAGTTGGCCAAACAAAACTGAAATATCAAGAAGAAATACGAGGCTATAATAATCATGTATGGATATGAATAGATCTGATCATAAACTCACAATTCATTGGATCCCAACAAGCACACCGCAAAAAGTCATTACATCAAATAGATCTCCAAGAACATCGAGGAGAACAACGTATTGAGAATCAAAAAGAGAGAAGAGGCCATCCAACTACTGCCTACGGACCCGTAGGTCTATGGTGAACTACTCGCGCATCATCGGAGTAGCACCAATGAGGATGATGAACCCCTCCGTGATCGTGTTCCCCTCTGGTAGAGTGCCGGAATTGGGCTTCAGACTAGATCTCGTGGTTCTGGAACTTGCGGTGGCTGGAATTGTGTTTCGATCGCTCCCCTAGGGTTTTGGAATATCCGAGTGTTTATAGAGCTGAGAGGCGGTGGAGGAGACCTCCATGGGCCCCACCACGCATCAGGGTGCGCCAGGGGCCTCTGGCGTTCCCAAGGTGGGTGGTGGGCCCCATGGGCCTCCCCTCTGGTGCTTCCTTGGCTCCCAAGTTGTCTTCTGGTCCAAAAAAATCCGTAAAAAGTTTCGTGGCATTTGGACTCCATTTGATATGGATATTCTGCGAAGTAAAAAATAGCAACTGACACTGGGCACTATGTCAATAGGTTAGTCCCGAAAAATTGATATAAAGTTGCTATAAAATGAATATAAAACATCCAATAATGATAATATAACAGCATGGAACAATAAAAAATTATAGATACGTTGGAGACGTATCGGCATCCCCAAGCTTAATTCGTGCTCGTCCTCGAGTAGGTAAATGAGAAAAACGGAATTTTTGATGTGGAATGCTGTCTAACATGTTCAATACATATTCTTTTTTTCTTTTGTAGCATGGACATTTGGACTTTTAGATGGTTCAAAGCAATAGTCTATAGTTGACATGAATACTTCAATACTCAAGCATATCAACAAGCAACCATGTCTTTCAAAATATCAACACTAAAGAAAGTTATCCCTGGCCCATCATGCTCAATCGTTGATCCATTCACGAAACACACTCGAATATTAGCTACATCCAATGCACAAATATGATCACAGTGCTCCCTAGTTGGTGCTTTATAAGAGAAGATGGAGACTCAAATAAAAATAAAAAATGCATAAAGTAAAATAGATAAGCCCTTCACAAAGGGAAGCAGAGAGTTGTAGAGGTGCCAGAGCTCAAGGCTTAAATTGAGAGAATTTCTTTTGAGAGGCATGCTTTTCCCGTCAACGAAAACGACCGAGTAGTTCCCAATACTTTCCATGCTAGATACATCATAGGCGGTTCCCAAACATAAAATAAAGTTTATTCCTTTTCCACCATTCTTTCACAATCCATGGCTAGCTGTATCCACGGGTGCCTTCCATGCCAACACTTTCCAAGGAATTTATTATTTGACAACATAAAGTAAATTTCCTTTTTATTTCGGGACTGGAAATCCCTATTACCGCCACGCTCTCGTGCAATGACAAGTGAATAAACACTCACCTTGGGAGTAACACATCTAGCATGGAAAAATATTGGTCACCCCTTGCCGCTTCATGAGCGGTACGGGCACACAAAAAGGAAATTCATTTTGAAAATTAGAGTTGGCACATACAAATTTACTTAGAACGGCACGGAAATACCGCATATAGGTAGGTATGGTGGACTCATATGGCATAACTGGGTTTAAGGATTTTGGATGCACAAGTAGTATTCCCACTTAGTACAAATGGAGGCTAGAAAATAGATTGAGAAGCAACCAACCAAGAAACAAAAATATCATAAACGAGCATTAAGCATAACTAACACCGAATAATGCACCACAAGTAGGATGTAAGTTATTGCATAACTATTGACTTCGTGCTTGCATAAGGAATCACAAACCTTAACACCAATATTCTTACTAAAGCATAATTACTCACCAACATGACTCACATATTACTATCATCATATCTCAAAACTATTACAAAGAATCAAGTTTATTTTGCCCAATGATCTTCATGAAGGTTTTTATTATATCCCTCTTGAATATCTATCACTTTGGGCCTAATTTCATATATTGCAACTACAAGCTCAAACAAATTTAAGTGAAGAACATGAGCATGAAAATTTGTGTCTCTCAAAATAATATAAGTGAAGCATGAGAGAATTTCTTCAAAAAATTACTAACTCTCAAATTAATCTAATTGAAGCATGAGAGTATTTCTTCAAAAATTAAAGCATCACTGTGCTAAAAAAAAGATATAAGTGAAGCACTAGAGCAATTCCATAGCTCAAAAAATTTAAGTGAAGCACATAGAGCAATTCTAACAAATCATAGCATAATTATGTCTCTCTCAAATAGGTGTGTCTAGCAAGGATGATTGCGGCAAACTAAAAAGAAAAACAAGCAAAGACTCATATAATACAAGACGCTCCAAGCAAAACTCATGATACGTGATGAATAAAAATATAGCTCCAAGTAAAATTACCAATGGTTGTTAGAAGAAAGAGGGGATGCCTTCCGGGGCATCCCCAAGCTTAGCTGCTTGGTTATCCTTGAATATTACCTTGGGGTGCCATGGAAATCCCCAAGCTTAGGCTCTTTTCACTCCTTATTCCTTCATCCATCGTGATCTCACCCAAAACTTGAAAACTTCGATCACACAAAACTTAACAAAACCTTTGTGAGATCCGTTAGTATAATAAAGCAAATCACCACTTTAAGTACTGTTGCAAACCCATTCATATTTTATTATCGCATTATACCTATTGTATTCTAACTTTACCATGGCTTATACCCACCGATACAATCCATAGATTCATCAAAATAAGCACACAATGCAACGAAAACAGAATTTGTCCAAAACAGAACAATCTGTAGTAATCTGAACTCTAACCATACTTCTGTAACTCCAAAAATTCTTAAAAATTAGGAAAATGTAGGAAGTTTGTATATAAATTTTGTGTAAAAAAATCAGATCAAAATCACATTTCTGTGATTTTAAAATTCTGCTACTGGGCGCAAAAGTTTCTGTTTTTCAACAAGATCAAATCAACTATGACCCAACATGATCCCAAAGGCTTTACTTGGCACGAACACTAATTAAAACATAAAAACACAATCATAAAAGTATCATAGTTGTGCGAACACTCAAGAACAGAAAGAAAAATGTAAAAAAAAAAAATCGTTGGGTTGCCTCCCAAGAAGCGCTATCGTTTTATGCCCCTAGCTAGACATAATGCATAGATTCAAGTATTGTCATCTTTGGTTTTTGCCCCATAGGTTGCCCTCATGATTGATTCATATGGTGGCTTAATTCTTGTTCTAGGGAAGTGTTCCATACCCTTTGTTAGTGGAAATTGAAATTTAATAGTCTCTTCTTTCATATCAATCACGACACCTATAGTTCGTAAAAACGGTCTACCAAGTATGATGGGACAAGACGGATTGCAATCAATCTTAAGAACAATAAAATCTATGGGCACATATTTCCTATTTGCAAGAATAATAACATCATTAATTCTTCCCAAAGGCTTTTTAATGGTAGAATCTGCCAAGTGCAAATTAAGAGAACACTCTTCAATATTAGTGAGACCAAGCACATCACATAGAGATTTCGGAATTGTGGAAACACTATCACTAAATCACATAAAGCAAAGCACTCATAATTCTTAATCTTGACTTTAATGGTAGGTTCCCATTCATCATATAATTTTCTAGGAATTGAGATCTCTAATTCCAACTTTTCTTCTAAAGCTTTTAGCATGGCATCTATGATATGTTTAGTAAAAGCTTTGTTTTGTTCATAGGCATTAGGTGAATTTATCATGGATTGCAACAAAGAAATACATTCAAACAAAAAGCAACTATCATAATTAAAGTCTTTGTAATCCAAAAGAATGGGCACATCACTAGTTAAAGTTTTGACCTCTCCAAACCCACTTTTATTAATTTTTTCAACAAGATTTTCACCATCTGAATTATGAGAACGCCCTCTAGCTAAAGTTGACTCTTCTTCGGTCCTCTTTTCATCAAGTTTAATATTACTAAACAAGGAATGAATAGAAGAAACACCAATCATTTTAAGATCTTCATCATTTTATGAAAGCAATAACTAGAAAACACTCTTTCTAAAAATCTCTTTTAGCTCTAAGCATAGTGGTTCTTTTCTTACTTTCATCCATAGAAACATATAAAGCTTTAATTGATTCATTGACATCAACCTTAGGTGGAAAATTTTTAATCTTGAGATTTTCTCATCATGTGAAATTCTATCAATGCTTCTAGACATATCATCTATCTTATTCAACTTCTCTTCTATCGTAGTATTGAAAACTTTTTGAGCATTGACAAAATCTTTAATATTACTCTCAAGATCAGAGGGGTTTCCTATTATTATTGTAATAAGAATTATCATAGGAATTGCCATAATTATTAGAGGAATTTCCAGGAAAAGTCCTAGGATTAAAATTACCTCTATAAGCATTGTTATTAAGATTGTTTCGTGAGACAAAATTGACATCTATCGGATCACTATTTTTCTCAATCAAAGTAGACAAAGGCAGATCATTAAGATAAATAGGAGCATTTTTACCAGCAACCAATTTCACAAGTGTAACACCCCGAGAATCATGCTACAGTAACTCCCTGTGATTAAGCTAATCATGTTGCTAAACAGGGCTTGATCACATTTGAATCACATTCCTTTTCAAACTCCTAATTCAAACTTCAAATTAAAATTAAAGTGGAAAATAAAAGTTTTCAAAAATTTGAACAAAAATGTTCGGTGGGTGCCAAATAATACACTGGTAATTATGGTGGAGAAAACACATTTTTATAAAATACCTAAATACTTTTAAATGAAATAAAACAGAAAAGAAAATAAACAAATAAAAAGAAAAAGCAAAAGAACACAGCACAGACAAAGAAAAAGAAAAAAAAGGAGAAGGCCCTTTCCCTCGCTGGACCCCTGGCCCGACTGGGCCGACCCCCGGCCCAGCCGGCCTAGCCCATCTCCCACTCCCGCTCGCCCCCTTCCCTGTTCCCTCGACCGGGGTCGGAACAGGGGCCGTCCCCGCCGCACCCCCTCGCCGGCGACGGGGAGGATAAGGGCGCCAGCTCCCCCCGCCTCCTCGGGCCTCTCTCCCACTCGCCCCGCTCTCCTCTCGGCCCCTGCGCCTCCCTCTTCCCCCCGAGATCCGCGCCGCTCTCTTCTTCCCCACGCCCGACGCGCTCGCCGCCGTTCCCGTCGTTCACACGGCCACCGTGCCCCAATCGCCACCTCGCCGTGTCATACGCCGTCGCCGCCCTCGACTACACCACCTCCGCCTCTCCGTTGAAGCTCGGAGCCACTGCAACGGCCTCCCCGAGCTCGTCTTCAACTTCGGACGCCGGCGACCCCCTTCTTCCCCGGCGCCGACCTGCTGCTTCTAAGCTCTCACCGGCCTCCGTGTGCCGCGCGGTGAGCCTCTCCCCCCTCCTCCCCTGTCCTTTCTCTCTCGCGCGCCCCCTAGCTTCTTCCCCGCGCGCGCCCGAACGCCGCGCCGCGGAGCTCGCCGCCGGCGGGTCTCCGGTGACCTTATGGTCACGGGCTCAAGCCCGTTGCACTCCCCACCTCGCGTAGATGCCCCCCAGCCCCTCCGCTTGCTCGATAGCCCGCCGTAGCCTCGTTTCCGTCGGGCACCCGTGCGCGCCGCCGCCTCCGCCGCTCGCCGGCGCCGATTCCGGCCAAGTCCGGCGAAGCCCCGACCACCCCTAGATGCGGTGCTGCGAGCCCTTTCGAATGGGCCTAGCCCCGCTCCTCCCCGAGCCCCGTAGCGCGATTCCGGCCAACTCCGGCGAGGGGCCGCCGCCGTTTTGGTCGCCGGAGTTGCTCCGGCGCCGGCCGCCGACGTGGCTGGCCTGGGCCCCCCCCAGTGCCACTGCCAGTGGGCCCGTGGGCCCCGTTGACTGGGTCCACCCAGTCAACGTGCTGACTGGGCAGGCCCAGCCACTGACATGCGGGCCCCGCCGCAAAAAAAAGAAAAAAAAAGAAAAGGAAAATGTTTTATAAATAAAAATAATTAATTAATCTAATCACTCACTGACAGGTGGGCCCAGTAGTTAATTAACAAAAAATTAATTAGTTTAATCTTCTGTTAACCCACTGTCTATGACAGGTGGGTCCCCCGTGTCAGTTTTGACCAGTCAACCGGACTGTTGACCGCTGACGTCACTCATACGTCATGCTGACGTCATATCCCTTTTCTGTTAATTAAATAATTCCAAAAATTCAAATAATCTTTGTAAATTCATATCTTTTAAACCGTAACTCGGATGAAAATGTTTTCTATATGAAAGTTGCTCAGAACGACGAGACGAATCCGAATACGCAGTCCGTTCGTCCACCACACCTCCCTAACCTATTGAACTAGCAACTTTCCCCCTCCGGTCCGTCTGTCCGAAAACGCGAAACATCGGGAATACCTCCCGGATGTCCCCCCCCTTCGCCGGTACCACCTACCGTCGCGTTAGGGCACACCTAGCACCGCTCATTGTCATGTCACGCATCGTCATGCTTATGTTTGCATTGTATTTACTGTTTCTTCCCCCCTCTTCTCTCCGGTAGACTACGAGACCGACACTGCTGCTGCCCAGTTCGACTACGGAGTCGACGACCCCTCCTACTTGCCAGAGCAACCAGGCAAGCCCCCCCCTTGATCACCAGATATCGCCTATTCTTCTCTATACTGCTTGCATTAGAGTAGTGTAGCATGTTACTGCTTTTTGATATCCTATCCTGATGCATAGCCTATCCTTGCTACTACTGTTGATACCTTTACCTGCAATCCTACATGCTTAGTATAGGATGCTAGATTTCCATCAGTGGCCCTACATTCTTGTCCGTCTGCTGTGCTATACTATCGGGCCGTGATCACCTGGCGGTGATCACGGGTATATACTTATATACTACATACATGACACATGTGATGACTAAAGTCGGGTCGGCTCGTAGGAGTACCCGCAAGTGGATCTTTGTGGCGGAGCGACAGGGCAGGTTGAGACCGCCTAGGTGAGAGGTGGGCCTGGCCCTGGTCGGCGTTCGCGGTTACTTAACACGCTTAACGAGATCTTGGTATTTGATCTGAGTCTGGCCATTTGGTCTATACGCACTAGCCATCTACGCGGGAGTAGTTATGGGTATCCCGGCGTCGTGGTATTAGCCGAAGCCTTCTTGATGTCAGCGACTGAGTGCCGCGCGCCGGATTGGACTGGAACGCCACTAGGCTAGGTCTGCTTCCGGCCGCGTACGCAACATGCAGGTGTGCATAGGGCGATGGGCCCAGACCCCTGCGCGCATAGGGTTAGACCGGCGTGCTGACCGCTCTGTTGTGCTTAGGTGGGGCTGCGACGCGTTGATCTTACGAGGCCGGGCATGACCCAGGAAAGTGTGTCCGGCCAAATGGGATCGAGCGTGTTGGGTTATGTGGTGCACCCCTGCAGGGAAGTTTATCTATTCGAATAGCCGTGTCCCTCGGTAAAAGGACGACCCGGAGTTGTACCTTGACCTTATGACAACTAGCACTGGATACTGAATAAAATACACCCTTCCAAGTGCCAGATACAACCCGGTGATCGCTCTCTAACAGGGCGACGAGGAGGGGATCGCCGGGTAGGATTATGCTATGCGACGCTACTTGGAGGACTTCAATCTACTCTCTTCTACCTGCTGCAAGATGGAGATGGCCAGAAGCGTAGTCTTCGACAGGACTAGCTATCCCCCTTTTATTCTGGCATTCTGCAGTCCAGTCCACTGATATGCCCCTTTACACATATACCCATGCATATGTAGTGTAGCTCCTTGCTTGCGAGTACTTTGGATGAGTACTCACGGTTGCTTCTCTCCCTCTTTTCCCCCTTTTCTTTTCTATCTGGTTGACACAACCAGATGCTGGAGTCCAGGAGCCAGACGCCACCGTCGACGACGACACCTACGACACTGGATGTGCCTACTACTATGTGCAGGCCGCTGACGACGACCAGGAGTAGTTAGGAGGATCCCAGGCAGGAGGCCTGCGCCTCGTTCGATCTGTATCCCAGTTTGTGCTAGCCTTCTTAAGGCAAACTTGTTTAACTTATGTCTGTACTCAGATATTGTTGCTTCCGCTGACTCGTCTGTGATCGAGCACTTGTATTCGAGCCCTCGAGGCCCCTGGCTTGTATTATGATGCTTGTATGACTTATTTATGTTTTAGAGTTGTGTTGTGATATCTTCCCGTGAGTCCCTGATCTTGGTCGTACACCTTTGCGTGCATGATTAGTGTACGGTCAAATCGGGGGCGTCACAACAAGAGCAAAAACTTTTTCACTCAAAGTACTAATTTCTTCAACTGAATTAACCTTTTTACTAGCAGGTGCTCTTTCGATATGCCATTGAGAATAATTTGCCATAATATTCTCTAGAAATTTAGTAGCTTCACCCAAAGTAATCTCCATAAAAGTACCACCCGCGGCAAAATCTAAAAGATTTCTAGAAACAAAATTTAATCCCGCATAAAAAAATTGTATAATCATCCAAAGATTTAAACCACGAGTAGGACAATTTCTTAGCATCAGTTTCATTCTTTCCCAAGATTGTGCAACATGTTCATGCTCAAGTTGCTTAAAATTCATGATTTGATTTCTAAGGGAATAATTTTCGCGGTCGGAAAATACTTGGTAATAAAAGCATCTTTGCACTTATCCCCAGAACTGATACTATTGCGAGGCAAAGAAGAAAACCAAACTTTTGCACGATCCCTCAAGGAGAAAGGAAACAATTTCAACTTCACAATATCATTGTCCACATCTTTTTTCTTTTGCATATCACACAATTCTACAAAAGTGTTTAGATGGGACGCAACATCCTCATTAGGAGTACCGGAAAATTGCTCTTTCATAACAAGATTCAACAAAAAAGCATTAATATCACAAGACTCCACACTAGTGGCGGGAGGAGCAATCGGAGTACTAATATAATCATTGTTATTAGTATTGAAAATATCACACAATTTGGTATTTTCTTGAGACATCATGACTACGCAAAAAAGATTGCAAGCGTAACGAGAAAAAGGCGAACGAAAAAGAAGGCAATTTTTTTTGAAGTGGGGGAGATGAAAATGAGAGGCAAATGGCAAATAATGTAAATTGCAAGGATACGAGATTTGTGATTAGGAACGGCGCCAGAAATCCTTTTGACGTGGCTTGTATCTGCGTTGGTATTTCCCCAAAGAGGAAGGGATGATGCAACACAGCTATGGTAAGTATTTCCCTCAGTTATGAAACCAAGGTTATCAATCCAGTAGGAGAACCAAGCAACACTATGTAAACGGTACCTGCACACAAAGAACAAATACTTGCAACCCAACGCGTAAGAGGGGTTGTCAATCCCTATACGGTAAAAAGATAGATTAAATCGTATGAGATTGGATAAATAGATCTAGCAAAAACACAAAATAAAATAAGTAAAGAAAAAGTGTAGCAAGGTATTTTTGGGTTTTTGGAATAATAGAGCTGAAAACAATATGATAAAGGATAGACCCGGGGGCCATAGATTTCACTAGTGGCTTCTCTCGAGAAAATAGCATACGGTGGGTAAACAAATTACTGTTGGGCAATTGATAGAAGAGCAAGTAATCATGGCGATATCCAAGAAAATGATCATGTGTATAGGCATCACGTCCAAGATTAGTGACCGAAACGATTCTGCATCTACTACTATTACTCGACACATCAACCGCTATCCAGCATGCATCTAGTGTATTAAGTTTATGGAGAAACGGAGTAATACAATAAGAACGATGACATGATGTAGACAAGATATATTCATGTAGGAATAGACCCCATCTTTTTATCCTTAATAGCAACGATACATATGTGCCTCGCTACCCCTTCTGTCACTGGGTGAGGACACAGCAAGATGAACCGATCACAAAGCACCTCTTCCCATTGCAAGATAAATCAATCAAGTTGGCCAAACAAAACCGAAATATTGAAGAAGAAATATGAGGCTATAACAATCATGTATGGATATGAATAGATATGATCATAAACTCGCAATTCATCGAATCCCAACAAACACACCGCAAAAAGTCATTACATCAAATAGATCTCCAAGAACATCGAGGAGAACATTGTATTGATAATCAAAAAGAGAGAAGAAGCCATCTAGCTACTACCTACGGACCCATAGGTCTATGGTGAATTACTCACGCATCATTGGAGAGCACCAATAAGGATGATGAACCCCTCTGTGATCGTGTTCCCCTCCGACAGAGTGCCAGAATAGGGCTCTAGAATGGATCTCGTGGTTCTGGATGTTGCAGTGGCTGGAATTGTGTTTCGATCGCTCCCCTAGGGTTTCTGGAATATTTGAGTGTTTATAGAGCTGAGAGGCGGTGGAGGAGACCTCCATGGGCCCTACCACCCATCAGGGCGCGCTATGGGCCTCTGGCATGCCTAGGTGGGTGGTGGGCCCCATGGGCCTCCCCTCTGGTGCTTCCTTGGCTCCCAAGTTGTCTTTTGGTCCAGAAAAAATCCCCAAAAAGTTTGGTGGCATTTGGACTCCATTTAATATGGATACTCTACGAAGTAAAAACAAGCAAAAAACAGCAACTGGCACTGGGCACTATGTCAATAGGTTAGTCCCAAAAAAATGATATAAAGTTGCTATAAAATGAATATAAAACATCCAAGAATGATAATATAACAACATGGAACAATCAAAATTTATAAATACGTTGGAGACGTATCAGGCTCATGTGCGACCGTTTTTAATTCTGAAAGCAGCCAGTCGTCGGCTTCTGCCCCCTTGTAGATGCTACATGGGGTGTTCCTTAAAACGCGTAAACCCTTAGCCGACGTCTCGGGGCCCGGAGGCGGTTGCGTGTTTAGAGGAACGAGGCAATCAAACTATAATGGCTTTATAACTTTCACTTAGTCATAGGAGTTCAATTTGTGTGGTAGTTGACCTAGCCCCGGTGTAGCGGTGATCGGACTAGTTGAGGTCTACCTGACTTAACACCTCGGTCCTTATAACAAGAACCGTTTGTTTAACACGGCATAACCACCAATGATTTATAGTTTGACACTACCTTTGGACCACCGACCGGTTTGCGCTTATTATGATAATCGATTTTTGGCTTTCTCCACTATGGTACTTGACCATTCGGGCTGGAAGTACAATCATAGTGGTTCTCCCTTTACACTCCTAGCCGAACAAGGCGGAACGTAGGAGGCAAGCATAGGAGCCAGGCAACCCAATCTTTGACTAAAGTCACAATTCAAAACTGATGCATATAATGCAATATCCAAGACGCCAAATAGTTATCGGACTTGAACATTGGCTCGATTCTAAATCCAAGCCCCCGGTTGAAAGCTGAGCTCATTTGTATATTTTGAATGGTTGCTATACACCTAGGAGGCAAGAGCGAAAGAAGAAAAAATGACACTTAAAGTTGTGCGAGGACCGAAAAGAGGTCCATTTTATCATCCATGAGGCTTTTAGCCCTGTATGCCGAGCTGTTTACATGGAGAAACCATAACCAATACACAGAGTATGTAAAAAAATTAAAAAGGTGGAGTGTGACACAGGGCTTTAATAAACAGGTTATGTGGCCCGTGTCTTTCCCTACCACACGTCCGCACCTCCGTGCTGCTACCAGCTCTTCCTTGTCTATTCCAAGGCTTTTGAAGACTGCCAGCTACTCCGCATAAGCCATGCTTGACGCATCCAAAAAGCGGGACCCCTAACGAGGCTGGAGCCATAATGTGACAGCCTGACGCTGCCGAGATATACTTCCCGGTGGGCCTTTATTGTGCTAGAGAGATTGCCAGGCTTCAAGTGTGTTCGAATGATCTGAGGTGGCACACCTTGTTTTTATGCTCCCCGAGCTCCCAAGGAATTTTAAGTGTGAATTGTGTACTCTAGGTACGTAGTCAGTTACCAGGAGGCGGGAGCTGGGGAGTGTGTGTCCCTATTTAAGATTCACACAAGTGTGCCCAGGGGCCGGAGTAATGATGCGGGCGCGCTTTGAGGAGCCTGGTAGATCCAACCGAGCTGTACGCTGGGCCGCTTCCTCGGCTGCCTGGGAATCGGCTGCAAAGGTCGTTGTTTGCTCCTTTGTTAATGGTCATGACGTTGTTGGGCCCGGCATCTTGAGCTTCAGGTAAGCGTACTGTGGTACCGCACTAAAGTAGGCGAACCCAGTACGACCATGACGGTGTCCTGGATCAAGGGGTGCTAACCTAGTCTGCCCATGCTCCTCGGGTTGGGCCGATGGACCCTCATTCATACTCAAGATGGACTCCGGAGGCGGTATGCGGGAGGTGTGATCGAGACTACCTCCGCCGAAGACTTGTCGTACACTCCAAGATTCCTCCTGCCGCCTTGCGCCTAGATACCGACCTTGTAACCCTAGATACCCTACCTGGTGTGTATATAAACCATGGGGTATAGCCCATAGAGGGGACATCAACGAAATATCATTCACCTAGCCCTAGAGTTAGACCACATCTTACGATCTCGAGGTAGATCAACTCTATACTCGATACATCTCCATTAATATAAACAAGAGCAGGACGTAGGGTTTTACCTCCATCAAGAGGGACCGAACCTTGGTAAAACATCGTCTCTCTGTTTCTATTACCGTTTGTCTGAGATCCACAGCTCGGGACCCCCTACCCCGAGGTCTGCCGGTTTTGACACCGACACTAGTGCTTTCATTGAGAGTTCCGCTGTGGGATCAACAGAAGGATCGATGGCTCGCCCGTAGATCAACTGTGTCAATGGCCGCGGGAGCATTTACGCCCCCGACCAGCCTTTTGTGTTCGGAAGCATGATCTTTTGCGCCAACTCGACGGGCCACTCGTCCTCCTTAGAAAACTATCCCTCATGTCGGATCGTGACCTTCGGCGGCCTCGAGTACACCGCAGATTCCCGCGGCAAACTTGTCCTATCGGGTTGGACGCCCGGCCGGATTGAGGACCAACCCAACTTCGGAGGATCGACTCCGGAACCGATCTCTGCCGAGGACGTCAGGCCAAGACTCGTAGCGTCACCAAAGACCCCTGGCTCAACAACCCCAGATGGTCCCCTTCTGATCTCCGGTCTGGACATAGAGCCAACTTCCGCCCCTGAAATCGCGTCAAGCCTAGAGCTGACCTCGGCGCAAGATCTAGAATCACCTTCGGATCCCCTTCACGCCGAAGATACGTAAAGTTACATATCGAGCATGCTTCGAGTCAGCCCCGCCTACAACCAAGTAATAAAACCCGAAGAGTTGTCCCACCTCAATGAGATGCTCGACCATATCCAGAGCATGTCTATCTCACACGTCAGGATTTCGGTTTATGATTATATCAGACTTAAAGCCGACGATCGGGAAATTTACATCCCACCCACCACCCACCTAGTCGCCATGGTCGATGATTTAACCAACATGTTAGACTACGACGAGGCCATAGACATGGATGAAGATGCCGATGGCCCCATAGAGAACACCTCGCCTCTGGTAAACATTGGCAGGTGGACTGCGACATCAACTTATGATGTCTACATGGTTGACACCCCCAATCCCCTCCAAGACGTCGACATAGACGCGGAAGGGCTAACAACGGGGAACTCAGTGGTAAGAACGCTACCGCCGACAATGGCGATGCAGCAGCCGGTGACGCCGACGACCCTGAGGAGGACCCTCAAGCTTTCCTAGTATAGAACGGCACACCCGAAGGACATCTCGAGGACTTAGATCCCGACGACCTCTTTGAAGGGGCCGATGACAACTATATGCCAGAATCCAAGGAAGACAAGAGCCTCAGTACCAAGGACTACGTCGTCCCCGAAGACCCTTTCGAATAAGAGTGCTTCTGGCAGCGCCTCATCGCCACGGCTCGGAGCATGAAGCGTAAGCTGCAGCAGTTGCAAGCTACCACCGACGCACTAAATGAAAGGTGGGTCGAAGTGCTCTCTGCCGAACAAGATCTAGAAGAAAGGCGCCTTAGTGCACTGAAATCATACCCACACAGGTGTCTGCTGCCTGAGTTCGATGAGGAGCTAGCCGGCGATGAGCCTGACCGACCCACTAGAGGACGGGACATGCCAGTACGGGAAAACCTCAACCTCGGCCACCTCCATGCCGCTATGGCAAGGACCCTGTAGACTACCTAGACTCTCATGACGTTCAACATCATATTGAGGCAAATAGGGCACCTCCTCGGTCCATTTACGAATTAAGAGGACACGCGCCCGCCGGGCCGGACGATTACGATGCTTGGATGGACAGGAACGGCCGCGCCCAAGATCAAGCCTACACACGGCTCTTACCCGACCTCCGACGGGACACCACCCGATTCCGAGGTCCAGCTCACCCCATCTATTTTACAGATAGGGTCATGGAACTACAGACCAGTGTCCATAAGGGTTTAAGCCCATCAATATAGAGTCATACGATGGAACTACAGACCCCATAGTATGGATTGAATATTTTCTTCTCCACATACATATGGCTAATGGAGATGATCTCCACGCAATTAAATACTTGCCACTCAAACTAAAGGGGCCGGCTAGGCATTGTCTTAACAGCCCGCCTCCTCATTCTATTAGTAGCTGGGAGCCCCTTGAAGATGCTTTTCAGGCAAACTTCCAGGACACTTACGTCCAACCTCCGGACGCTGATGACCTCAGCCGTGTCACCCAGTAGCCAGGCGAATCAGCTCGGAAGTTCTGGAACAGGTTCCTCACTAAAAAGAACTAGATCATTGACTGCTCCGATGCTGAAGCCATCCCGACATTCAAAAATACGACGAGTGGCTTGCCCGCCAGCTCGGCCAAGACAAGCAGAGGACCATGGCGTCCCTCACTTCACTCATGACCCGCTTTCACGCGGGAGAAGATAGCTAGCTTGCCCGAAGCACCCATAACGGTGAGGCGGGCACCTCAGAAACACGCGACGTCAATGGAAAGCCCAAGCGTAACAAGAACAAGTGCAGGCACAAAAATGGCGGGAGCAACACAGAGGACGCGATAGTCAATGCAGGGTTCACCAGACCCAGATCCGGACAGAAAAGGAAGCCCTTTAAAGGGAACAAAGACGAACCTATCCAGCTCGACAAGATCCTGGATCGCCCGTGCCAAATCCACGGTACCCAGGACAAACCAGCAACCCACACCAATAGGAATTGCTAGGTCTTTAAACAGGCTGGCAAGGTAGCGACGGGGGGTCAAAGTAAAACTCAACATCATAGCGAAGACGAGGATGAACCTCGGCGGCCCAATAATGGAAGCCAAAAGAAGTTTCCTAATGAGGTAACAGAGGTCAATATGATCTACGTTACCCACATCCCAAAAATGGAGAGGAAGCATGTACTTTGGGATATCTACGCGTTAGAGCCAGTTGCCCCGAAGTTTAACCCCTGGTCAGCTTACCCGATCACACTCGACAAGCATGATCATCCGACCAGCATCAGGCATGGCGGATCGGCGGCGCTCGTCGTCATTTGACACGAGTCCTTATGGACGAGGGAACCAACCTCAATTTAATCTACGAGGACACGGTTAGGAATATGGGCATCGGATCATCTCGGATCAAGCTGAGCACCACCACCTTCAAAGGTGTCATTCCAGGCGTGGAAGCCCGCTGCACCTGAACAGTCACACTGGAGGTAGTCTTCGGCTCACCTGAGAACTTCAGAAGCGAGGAGTTAATCTTCAACATCATCCCCTTCTGAAGCGGATACCACGCGCTCTTAGGGCGCACAACTTTCGCAAGCTTCAATGCAGTCCCGCATTACGCTTATCTCAAGCTCAAAATGCCGGGACCCAACGGCGTTATCACAGTCAATGGTAACACTGAGCGCTCACTCCGAACGGAGGAGTAGACCCTGACTTCTCTAGCCGAGGTACATGCATCCGAGGAGGCAGCCCCGCAGCGATAAGCACACCGCCAGCTCTTCGAAGCGCACACGGGCTACGCAAGTCGACCTCGGCCATGTACCCCCGCACCCTAAATAGGGATACGGGCTCCTTGCGTGCCCTCCTTGGATGGGGCACTACATCCCCAGGGTGCATAATTTTGCAATCAAAAATCCCTGGGCCGTCAAGGAGCCAAAATTTACTGAAACATCGGAACAGCTCGACCGAGGAATGATGTGGCTTCGAGCCCCCGCATCAGCAAGTTTCTGTCAAAGAACCAGCCAACATGACTACATCAACGTGGCCTAAACCACACAATGGACTCCTACAAAACCTCCTTCAAAGGGCTCGACCAATAAAGCGCCTGGAGCGTATAAAAGACTGAGACGACATCAGTCCCCGTAAGTCCCACCATCAATGGCGACAAGCTGGTCAACAACTCGGAAGTGCAGACGTGCAGCAGGAAGTGGCCTGGGTTTTTAAAACCGGATGACAATATCCGCCCTATTTTTTCTTCCTTCTTTACCTACTCTTTTATGTTGTATTCTTTTAGTTCCCCTCGTTGCAGCTCGGCATGTAAAAGCTTGAAGTTATGAAATAAAGAAATCGTGCCCCTTAAAGGTCCTTATCGTATTTCTGTACAAGCACTGCCTTTGCGCCACAAGAATGTCTTTAAGATACAAACATTATGGGGCCCCATTCCCCTGTCTTGAAATACAAGTCTGAGGTACTCGATGTCTCGGATGTTGCTTTATATGCATCAGTTTCAAACCTAGACTTTGGTCAATAGTTGGGTTGCCCAGCTCCTACGTGTACCTCTTACATTCCCGATGAATTCGGCTAAGGGTGTAACAGGAGAACTACTGCGATTGTGCCGCCAGGTTAATTGGCAGAGCGCCTCAGTGGAGAAAGCCAAAAACCGACTATCTAGGTTGGCGCAAACTGGTCGGCCATCTGCAGACCGTGTTAAGCAAAGAGACGATACAGATCACCTGTGTTAAAGGAAGGACTTCCCTTTTTAGCCGAAGTGCGTCATGGCTTAGACCTCAGCTTGCTATGCCGACCACTTCCCATACCGGGGGCTCGTCACCAGCCCCCACAGTCAAACTCCTAGGACTAAGTGAAAGTTATTGAGGCGTTATAGTTTGATTGCCTGGTTCCTATGAGCACAGACTGATACATCTCCAATGTATCTATAATTTTTGATTGTTCCATGCTATTATATTATCTGTTTTGGATGTTCTATATGCATTAATATGCTATTTTACATTATTTTTGGGACTAACCTATTAACCTAGAGCCCAGTGCCAGTTCTTGTTTTTTCCCTGTTTTAGAGTTTCGCAGAAAAGGAATACCAAACGGAGTCCAAACGGAATAAAACCTTCGGGATGATTTTTTTTGGACCAGAAGACAACCAGGAGACTTGGAGATGAAGTCGGAGGAGCCACGAGGCGGCCACAAGGACGGAGGGTGCGCCCAGGGGGGTAGGGCACCAAGGATGGGGGCGCGCCCTACCTTGCCTTAGATATCGTAATAACTTTGGCTTTTCTATCAATTGCTCGGCAGTAATTTGTTCACCCACCGTATTGTTTTTCTATCTTGAGAGAAGCCTCTAGTGAAACCTATGGCCCCCGGGTCTATTTTCCATCATATAAGTTTCTGATCTACAATATTAGTTTCCGATCTACTATTTTGCAATCTTTTACTTTCCGATCTATAAACCAAAAATACCAAAAATATTTACTTTATCGTTTATCTATCTCTATCAGATCTCACTTTTGCGAGTAACTTGAAGGGATTAACAACCCCTTTATCGTGTTGGGTGCAAGTTTGTTTGATTGTTTGTGCAGGTATTCGGTGATTTGTGCATTGTCTCCTACTGGATTGATACCTTGGTTCTCAAACTGAGGGAAATACTTATCTCTACTTTGCTGCATCACCCTTTCCTCTTCAAGGGAAAAACCAACGCAAGCTCAAGAAGTAGCACAGACCGCCTCCGGGTACTGAGACGTCGGCCAAGGGTCAAAAATGCCTCAATGAACACCCTTTGTATATTCTACACTGGGGCAGAAGTCGACGACTGGCCACTTTCAGTTTAAAATGGTCACACATGAGGTAAAATGAGTAAAAAGTACACACATATGAAGGAATTTAAAGCCATACTCATTCCATCAAACAATAAGTTTTGTACATTTCACAACTTCTACATCCCGAAGTGCCACCTAGAAATACAAAGTGTCCTTTGGACACATGGCCTCGGTAATCCGGGCTCCCTCCTCCACCTCGGCAAAGAACTGCTCTGTGGTGTGCGGCTTGTATGCAGGGGGAGCCGTGGCAACCGTCACCGCATCAACCTTTCAGAAGTGCGTCTTGACGCAGGCATATGCCCTCCACGCTCCTTCAAAGCACGCGTACCTCCTCCAGTTGTTTACACGCGGGATCGCATCTCGCAGACGAGCCGTAAGGCTGAAGAATCTGGTCGGCAGGGCTTTGGCGGGCCACAGCGCGACGCATAGGTCCTGGTGCGCTGGTCTCATCATGCGGAATAACTCCACCAGCTGCTCCACTCGATGATTCAACAACTGTGATGACGGAGACCCCGGGAACCGCCCCCAGAATGCCTTCTCCACCTCATGACCCGCCTGCTGGTCGAAGGGAGCAACGGCATCCGCCACGCTCTACGGGAGATCCGTGAAGACTTCTACGAAATGCCACAACTGGGTGAGCTCAATGCACCCTTTGCTGCCAAACACACACCGCAATAAATATAGCTTACCCAAGGCGATTTGCTCCACTTGTTGGAGCACCTCACGGTCAACCCGGGCTGCGGTCTTGAGCACGGAATGGGCAAGCTGGAGCTTCTCGAGCTCCTCCTTTGCTTGCTTCCCCTCTGCCTGAAGTTTGTCATGTGCCTCAAACACGCCCTTTAGGGTCTTCTCGACCTCTTGGACCCGTGCTCGGTCCTTCTCCCCGGCCACCTTCTCGATAGCTTGGGCCTCCTCCGCCTTCGCGGCCGTAGCCTTATGCTGCTTCACCTCCCGCTGAGCTTTTTTGAGCTCGGCCTTGAGCGCCTCCAGCTCGGACAACGCTGCTGCCATTTAAACAGTTCGGCCTCAATTCTCCACTCAAATACCATAATACATCAAACGCAAGACCGAGTCGTTTACCTCTTGAGATTGCTCGAACCTCTAGTTCATCAGGTTGAGGTCCTCTTGGGACCTCTCGAGCTTCCGCTTCATCTCTGCAATCTGCTCGGAGACGGAGTTCAGAGCCTAGGTTGGAACCTGCCAAGATTTTTTTACTCAAAGCCCGCAAACAAAGTATTGGAAGCCCAGAACGACCGCCTTTGGCAGCATCCTGGGGGCTACATGACAAGCTCCTACTACATGCATGGCCCCAATGCCGGTTTCTTGAAACCAACTTTGGGCTTGGGGGCTACTCACTATGCCATTTAGAAGGCCATGATGTTAAGTTAAAGGGTAGAGGCATACCTCGAAGCTCATGACGAGGTTCTTGAAAACCTTGTGTCGGCCAGCCCCCGTGGACCGGAAGCCCTGCAGCGCCGTGCCTATCAAGGCATGGTGCTCTTCCTTAAGGGAGGAGCCGCTTAGGGTCTTCTCCGTCTCTTCGGTCCACCCCGCGCTAGCCTATCCTTGGGTAGTAGGCGGGAGTCGCGGGACGACCTCGGACCCAGGCACCGGTGTGCTGACCTAAGTGGTCTCCACCTGCGATGGCGGAGCTGAAGCGAATGTCGACTGGGCCAATGACTGGCCCAACCCCTCTTCGACGACCTCGAGGATCTTCTCCCCCAGGTCTTGTTGGGCCGAGGTGTCGACCTTGGCCATGACGACCAACTCTTTCGCCCCCACCGTGTTGGCTTGGGGGTGGGGGCAGAGTGGATGTCGCCTCCCCCATCCCATCATGAGCTGGTGGAGGAGCGGCGGGCTCCAGAGGCCCACTTGCAGATGGCAGCCCACTAGAGGAACCACTGGGGAGCACCTTTTGGCAGACTGCGTAAAAAATATGCTTTATGAGCTCACCATTACTAAAAGGACTTATGAAAAATACACGATATAAATACAACGGCTTACCCTCGGGGTGTCAGTTTCTTCCTCCCCATAGAAGGGGGTCTTCTTCTAATTTGTCAGAGACCTCGGCTCTCTTCGACAACTTGCCGGCAGCCCTCGCCGAGGTACTCCTCGGTCTCTTCAAGTCCTTGGGCTGCATGCTGGCCTCGGCGTCCTCCGACACCACCCTCTTTCCTTTATGGGGAGGGTTGTCTTCCTCCTCATCCTCCTCCGCACTGTCTTCATGGGTGGAGGAGGCATGGGTCTCCCCGGACTGGGTGACCGAGGTCTCCCGGGTCTGGGCTCCCGCTTTTCCCTTCAGGGACTTCATCCCTTTGGGGGCCACCACGCGCGGCTCCTCAATTAGGAGCACCATGAGCAAAGGGGTTCTTGGCTCCTCTGGTAGTGGGGCCGGGCATTGATGACCCACAAGTATAGGGGATCTATCGTAGTCCTTTTGATAAGTAAGAGTGTTGAACCCAACGAGGAGTAGAAGGAAATGACAAGCGGTTTTTAGCAAGGTATTCTCTACAAGCACTGAAATTATCTGTAACGGATAGTTTTGTGATAAGATAATTCATAACGGGTAACAAGTAACAAAAGTAAACAAGGTGCAGCAAGGTGGCCCAATCCTTTTTTAGCAAAGGACAAGCCTGGACGAACTCTTATATAAAGCAAAGTGCTCCCGAGGACACATGGGAATTGTTGTCAAGTTAGTTTTCATCATGCTCATATGATTCACGTTCGTTACTTTGATAATTTGATATGTGGGTGAAACGGTGCTTGGGTGATGCCCTTCCTTGGACAAGTGTCCCACTTATGATTAACCCCTCTCGCAAGCATCTGCAACTACGAAAGAAGAATGAAGGTAAACCTAACCATAGCATGAAACATATGGATCCAAATCAGCCCCTTACGAAGCAACACATAAACTAGGGTTTAAGCTTCTGTCACTCTAGCAACCCATCATCTACTTATTACTTCCCAATGCCTTCCCCTAGGCCCAAAAAATGGTGAAGTGTCTTGTAGTCGACGTTCACATAACACCACTAGAGGAAAGACAACATACATCTCATCAAAATATCGAACGAATACCAAATTCACATGATTACTTATAACAAGACTTCTCCCATGTCCTCAGGAACAAACGTAACTACTCACAAAGCATATTCATAATCAAGATCAGAGGAGTATTAATTATCATTAAGGATCTGAAAATATAATCTTCCATCGAATAAACCAACTAGCATCAACTACAAGGAGTAATCAACACTACTAGGAACCCACAGGTACCAATCTGAGGTTTTGGGACCAAGATCGTATACAAGAGATGAACTGGGGTTTGAGAGGAGATGGTGCTGGTGAAGATGCTGATGGAGATTGACCCCCTCTCGATGAGAGGATCGGTGGTGATGACGATGGCGATGATTTCCCCCTCCCGGAGGGATGTTTCCCCAGCAGAACAGCTCCGCAGAGCCCTAGATTGGTTCTGCCCAGGTTCCACCTCGAGACGGTGGCGCTTCGTCCCGAAAGCTTCCTTCTTATTTTTTCCAGGTCAAAACACACCATATAGCAGAAGATGGGCGTCGAGGGTCTGCCAGGGGGCCCTCAACGACGGGGGGCATGCCCGGGGGGGTAGGGCGCGACCTCCACCCTTGTGGCTGGCTGGTGGCCCCCTCTGGTATTTTCTTCACCCAATATTTTTTATTTATTCCAAAATGATTTTCTGTGAAGTTTCAGGACTTTTGGTGTTGTGTAGAATAGGTCTCTAATATTTGCTCCTTTTCCAGTCCAGAATTCCAGCTGCCGGCATTCTCCCTCTTCATGTAAACCTTATAAAATAAGAGAGAAAAGGCATAAGTATTGTGATATAACGTGTAATAACAGCCCATAATGCAATAAATATCAATATAAAAGCATGATGCAAAATGGACGTATCAGGCATCGCACTTTCTACACCCAGGCCAACCACTTATACAAACATCGAGCATAGCGATTCGTCAGAATTTGCCCCTCAATATGGAAGATAGAAATTTAGATTTGTGTGTTAGAGTACTTACCAGAGGGGGGGGGGGGCTTCGTAGCCATCCTCGAAGCCGAGGTCCTCCCCCTCCTTGGGGATCTTGTCCTTGGCCAGCTTTAGGAGCCTGATACATCTCCAACATATCTATAATTTTTGATTGTTCCATGCTGTTATATTATCATTCTTGGGTGTTTTACATTCATTTTATAGCAACTTTATATCATTTTTGGGGACTAACCTATTGACATAGTGCCCAGTGCCAGTTGCTGTTTTTTGCTTGTTTTTTTACTTCACAGAATATCCATATCAAATGGAGTCCAAATGCAGCGAAACTTTTTGGAGATTTTTTAGCCCAAAAGACAACTTGGGAGCCAAGAAAGTGCATGAGGGGAGGCCCATGGGGACCACCACCCACCTGGGCGTGCCCTGATGGGTGGTGGGGCCCATGGAGGTCTCCTCCACCGCCTCTCAGCTCTATAAATACTCAGATATTCAAGAAACCCTAGGGGAGTGATCGAAATACAATTCCAATCGCCGCAAGTTCCAGAACCACGAGATCCAATCTAGAGCCTTATTCTGGCACTCTGCCAGAGGGGAACACAATCACGGAGGGGTTCATCATCCTCATTGGTGCTCCTCCGATGATGCGTGAGTAGTTCATCATAGACCTATGGGTCTGTAGGCAGTAGCTAGATGGCTTCTTCTCACTTTTTGATTCTCAATACAATGTTCTCCTCGATGTTCTTGGAGATCTGTTTGATGTAATGACGTTTTGCGGTGGGTTTGTTGGGATTCGATGAATTGTGATTTTATGATCAGATCTATTCATATCCATACATGATTATTATAGCCTCATATTTCTTCTTCGATATTTCGGTTTTGTTTGGCCAACTTGATTGATTTATCTTGCAATAGGAAGAGGTGCTTTGTGATGGGTTCGATCTTGTGGTGTCCTCACTTAGTGACAGAAGGGGTAGCGAGGCACGCATGTATCGTTGCTATTAAGGATAAAAAAGATGGGGTCTATTCCTACATGAATAGATCTTGTCTGCATCATCACATCGTTCTTATTGCGTTACTCCGTTTCTCCATGGACTTAATACACTAGATGCATTCTGGATAACGGTCGATGTGTGGAGTAATAGTAGTAGATGCAGAATCGTTTCGGTCTAATAATCTTGGACGTGATGCCTATATACATGATCATTGCCTTGGATATCATCATAATTATTTGCTCTTCTATCAATCGCCCAACAGTAATTTGTTTACCCACCGTATGCTATTTTCTCGAGAGAAGCCACTAGTGAAATCTACGGCCCCCGGATCTATCTTTTATCATTTCAGATCTATTATTCCAAAAACCCAAAAAATACCTTGTTGCACTTTTTCTTTACTTATTTCATTTTGTGTTTTTGCTAGATCTATTTATCCAATCTCATACAATTTAATCTATCTTTTTACCGTAGAGGGATTGACAACCCCTCTTACGCGTTGGCTTGCAAGTATTTGTTCTTTGTGTGCGGGTACCATTTACATAGTGTTGCTTGGTTATCCTACTAGATTGATAACCTTGGTTCTCCTACTAGATTGATAACCTTGGTTTCGTGAATCTTAAAATTGTGATGAAGTGTTAAAAGAAGAAATTTATAAAGTGATTCACGATAGCTCCTTGAATGAAAAGCATGATTGCAATGATGTTACTATAAATTCTATTAATGTCAATTGTGCTAATAACATGCAAAACCCTAAGCTTGGGGATGTTAATTTTGCTATGTCCACTACTTATTGCAATGATCATGATTGGGGTAATTCTTCTTATGATCTTGAAAATTTATTTAAGCCTCATGATGAATATGTTAGTGATAATAATGTTTGCAATAATATTGGAAGTGGCTTTGGAAGAGCGTCAACTTTAGGTTGAAATAATCCCACATATTTGGAGAATGATCAATCTTATGAATTTTTTGATAAAAGTGGGCTTGGCGAGGTCATGACTTTATTTGATGATAATCCCACTATTTTGAAGAGTGTCAACTTTGCATGCATGTGGATCATGTAGAGAATATGTTATGTGATAACTTGAATTTGAATATGACCCCATATGTAATTATTATGAGAGAGGGAAATATGGTTGTAGAAATTTTCATGTTACTAAATTACCTCTCTTCATGTTGAGACTGTCTATGTTTTATTCTTCTTGCTTGCATATGCTAGATGTTTCGTGTCTTGATAATTTGTTTCCCCATAAAATGCCTACGCATAGGAAGTATGTTAGACTTAAACTTGTTTTTCACATGCTATATGATGCTCTCTTTGTGCTTCATTTTTTTTCTTTCATGTGAGCATCATTAAAATTGTCAATGCCTAGCTATGGGCATAAAACGACAGCGCTTGTTGGGAGGCAACCCAATGAATACAATTTATTTTTGCCTTTTTCTTTCTGTTCTTGAGTGTTTGCACAAGTATGATAATGTTATGATTGTGTTTTTAATTTTAATTAGTGTTTGTGCCAAGTAAAGCCTTTGGAATCATGTTGGGTGATAGTTGATTTGATCTTGTTGAAAAACAGAAACTTTTGCGGACAGTAGCAGAATTTTAAAAATCACACGAACGTGATTTTGCTCTAAATTTTTTACACAATTGATATACAAATTGCCTACGTTGTCCTAATGTTTCAGATTTTTTGGAGTTACAGAAGTGTGGTCAAAGTCGAGATTAATACAGACTGTTATGTTTTTGACAGATTCTGTTTTCTTTGCATTGTGTGCTTATTTTGATGAATCTATGGATTGTATCGGGGGGTATAAGCCATGGTAAAGTTAGAATACAGTAGGTATAATGCTATAATAAAATATGAATGGGTTTCAACAATACTTAAAGTGGTAATTTGCTTTATTATACTAACGGATCTCACGAAGGATTTGTTGAGTTTTGTGTGATTGAAGTTTCAAGTTTTGGGTGAGATCACGATGGATGAAGGAATAAGGAGTGTCAAGAGCCTAAGATAGGGGATGCCCCATGGCACCCCAAGGTAATATTCAAGGAGAACCAAGCAACTAAGCTTGGGGATGCCCCGTAAGGCATCCCCTCTTTATTCTAACGACCATCGGTATTTTACTTAGAGCTATATTTTTATTCGTCACATATCATGAGTTTGCTTGGAGCGTCTTGTATTATATGAGTCCTTGCTTGTTTTGCTTTTTTACTTTGTCACAATCATCCTTTCTGGACACACCTATTTGAGAAAGCCATAATGATGCTATGATTTGTTAGAATTGCTCTATGTGCTTCACTTAAATTTTTTGAGCTATGGGATTGCTCTAGTGCTTCACTTATATCTTGTTGAGCATGGTATATTTTGAAGAAATGTTCTCTCATGCTTCACTTATATTTTTTTGTGAGACTATGAAAAATTATTTATGCTCATGTTCTTCACTTAAAATTGTTTGAGAGCTTGTTATAAGAAATGGTAATATATGAAATTAGTACCAAAGTGATAGATATGCAAGGAGGATATAATAAAAACTTTCATGAATGATCATTGGACAAAATAAACTTGATTCTTTGTAATAGTTTTGAGACATGATGATAGTAATATGTGATTCATGCTGGTGAGTAATTATACTTTAGTAAGAATATTGGTGTTAAGGATTGTGATTCCCTATGCAAGCACGAAAGTCAATAGTTATGCAATGAAATTACATCCTACTTCTGGTGCATTATTCGGTGTTAGTTATGTTTCTTGGTTGGTTGCTTCTCAAGCTATTTGCTAGCCTCCATTTGTACTAAGTGGGAATACTACTTGTGCATCCAAATTCCTTAAACCAAGTTATGCCATATGAGTCCACCATACCTACCTATATGCGGTATTTTAGTGCCGTTCCAAGTAAATTTGTATGTGCCAACTCTAATTTTCAAAATGAATTTCCTTTTTGTGTGCCCGTACCACTTATGAAGCGGCAGGGGGTGGCAAATATTTTTCCATGCTAGATGTGTTATTCTCAAGATGAGTGTTTATTCACTTGTCATTGCACGAGAGTGTGGCGGTAATAGGGATGCCCAGACCCGAAATGCAAAGGAAATTTACTTTATGTTGTCAAATAATAAATTCCATGGAAACTGTTGGTACGGAAGGCACCCGTGGATACGGCTAGCCATGGACTGTGAAAGAATGGTGGAAAAAGGAATAAACTCTATTTTATGTTTGGGAACCGCCTATAATGTATATAGCATCGAAAGTATTGGGAATTACTCAGTCGTTTTCATTGACGGGAAAAACATGCCTCTCAAAATATTTTATCTCTCAATTTAAGCTTTGAGCTCTGGCACCTCTACAAATCTCTGCTTCCCTTTGTGAAGGGCCTATCTATTTTTACTTTATGCAATTTTTATTTTTATTTGAGTCTCCATCTTCTCTTATAAAGCACCAACTAGGGAGCACTATGATCATACTTGTGCATTGGATGTAGCTAATATTCGAGTGTGTTTCATGAATGGATCAATGATTGAGCGTAATGGGCTAGGGATAGCTTTCTTTAGTGTTGATATTTTGAAAGACATGGTTGCTTGTTGATATGCTTGAGTATTGAAGTCTTCATGTCAATTATAGACTATTGCTTTGAACCATCTAAAAGTACAAATGTCCATGCTACAAAAGAAAAGAATATGTGATGAACATGGTAGGCAACATTCCACATCAAAAGTTCTGTTTTTATCATTTACCTACTCAAGGACGAGCAGGAATTAAGCTCGGGGATGCTGATACGTCTCCAACGTATCTATAATTTTTGATTGTTCTATGCTGTTATATTATCATTCTTTGATGTTTTACATTCATTTTACAACAAATTTATATCATTTTTTGGGACTAACCTATTGACATAGAGCCCAGTGCCAGTTGCTGTTTTTGCTCTTTTTTACTTTGCAGAATATCCATATCAAACGGAGTCCAAATGCAGCGAAACTTTTTGAAGATTTTTTTCAACCCAGAAGACAATTTGGGAGCCAAGAAAGTGCACGAGGGGAGGCCCATGGGGCCCACCACCCACCTGGGCGCGCCAGAGGCCCCTAGCGCACCCTGATGGGTGGTGAGGCCCAAGGAGGTCTCCTCCACCGCTTCTCAGCTCTGTAAATACTCAGATATTCCAGAAATCCTAGGGGAGCTATCGAAACACAATTCCAGCTACCGCAAGTTCCAGAACCACGAGATCCAGTCTAGAGCCCTATTCTGGCACTCTGCTAGAGGGGAACATGATCACAGAGGGGTTCATCATCCTCATTAGTACTCCTCCGATGATGCGTGAGTAGTTCACCATAGACCTATGGGTTCGTAGGCAGTAGCTAGATGGCTTCTTCTCTCTTTTTGATTCTCAATACAATGTTCTCCTCGATGTTCTTGGAGATCTATTTGATGTAATGACTTTTTTTGCGATGTGTTTGTTGGGATCCGATGAATTGTGAGTTTATGATCAGATCTATTCATACCCATACATGCTTATTATAGACTCGTATTTCTTCTTCGATATTTCAGTTTTGTTTAGCCAACTTGATTGATTTATCTTGCAATGGGAAGAGGTGCTTTGTGATGGGTTCGATCTTGCGGTGTCCTCACCTAGTGACAGAAGGGGTAGCGAGGCATGCATGTATCATTGCTATTAAGGATGAAAAGATGGGGCCTATTCCTACATGAATAGATCTTGTCTATATCATGTCATCCCTCTTATTGCATTACTCCGTTTCTCCATGAACTTAATACACTAGATGCATGCTAGATAGCGGTCGATGTGTGGAGTAATAGTAGTAGATGTTGGCAGGAGTCGGTCTACTAATCTTGGACGTGATGGCTATATACATGATCATTGCCTTGGATATCGTCATAATTATTTGCTCTTCTATCAATTTCCCAACAGTAATTTGTTTACCCACCGTATGCTATTTTCTCGAGAGAAGCCACTAGTGAAATATACGGCCCCCGGGTCTATATTTTATCATATTGTTTTCAGATCTATTATTCCAAAAACCCAAAAATACCTTGCTGCACTTTTTATTTACTTATTTCATTTTGTGTTTTTGCTAGATCTATTTATCCAATATCATACAATTTAATCTATCTTTTTACAGTAGAGGGATTGACAACCCCTCTTACGCGTTGGGTTGCAAGTATTTGTTCTTTGTGTGCAGGTACCGTTACATAGTGTTGCTTGGTTCTCCTACTGGATTGATAACCTTGGTTTCATAACTGAAGGAAATACTTACCGTAGTTGCGCTGCATCATCCCTTCCTCTTTGGGGAAATACCAACGCAGATTCAAGCTATCATCAGAGCCGCGTCCACATAGCGGCCAAGGTGGAGCGGAAGAAGGTGAGGGGGCCTGCGTCCTCAGGCTTTTGCGCCCACATCGGGGTATCCCGAAGCTGGAGTGGAAGGATATGGCGGTTGAGCATGATGTTGATGACGTCGGTGAGATGGAGGTTCTTCGTGGTAGACCACCATTTGATCCTCTTGATCATGGCCTCCACCTCGTCCAGATTCCCCCAGGAGATGCTCTTCTCCCTCCAGGACTTGAGCTTCCTCGGAGGCCCGGCCGAGTGGCCAGGGGCGAGAGGCTCGGTGATGTAAAACCACTCCTTTTGCCACTCCTTCACCATTTTGATGAAGGTGCCCTTGAACCACTCAGTGCCATATTTCTTACTGACCATGGCTCCTCTACACTCCACCAAATCTGAGCCGATGGACTTCAGCTTGACCCCGAAGGTCCTCAGCCATAGGTCTAAGTGCGACTCACAATGGAGGAACGCCTCACAGACTATGATGAAAGAGCCGAGGTGGAGAATGGAGTTCGGGGCCATATGGTGGAAGTCGAGCCTGTAGTAGAACATTATCCCGCGCATGAAGGAGTGCAGCGGGAACCCCAGGTCTCAGATGAGGTGGGGGACGAAGACCACCCGCTCCCCTGCATTGGGAGCGGGCACTTGCTGGCCAGCGGCTCGAGCATGGGCGTCGATGTTGGCGGACAGGTTTCCCGCGCTGCGTAGCTCTAGGATGGTGCCGTCCATCATGGTGGAACCACCCCAATGCCCCTTGAGGGTATCGGCCATGGCTGGTGGGGGAGGTTGGACTCGCTAAGAAAAGGGAGTGTGAGATTGGATATGGGCACTGGAGCTAGGCGAAACAGTAGGCGGGGAGAATGAGAGCATGGTCGGTTGCGCTGTCCTCTCTTTTGCTATTATAGGCTGGTGAAAGGCCAAGAGTCCCCCTTACTACGCGATAAAAATGCCACTCCCATGAAAGATGACGTTAAGCATATGGGGGAACCAAAATCTTGATGATATCCCTGAGAAAATGGGCACGATCTCCCTCGATGGGACGTGCTAGTAAAAAGGTCACCTCGAGCCACGATTTAAGGGAAGCAGTAACTGCTCGACCCATCGTGGGGTGAGCCGCTTCGATAAAGTTGTCAAACTAGGTGGGACTATTCATACCTAGATGTTGGCCTTCGAGGCTAAGATATTCGATCTCTTCGGGCAGGGTACAAGCTCGGCTGAGCCTCGGTTGGCATTGCTCTTTTGAAGGAGTGGTTCGATAATTACAAAGGGGAACTCGTCTGTCGAGCCAAGGACTCCGGATCCGAGGTTGCTTTCATTAAGAGGGTCGTCCTCGGCATAGAAGACCAGTTCGGGGGCTACTCACGGTGTCCTAGATTAGGGGGTGCTAACCTAGTCGGTCCATGATCCTTGGTTGGGTTGATGGGCCCTCATTCGTACTCGAGATGGGCTCCAGAGGCAGTGTGTAGGAGGCATGATCGAGACTAAACCGAAGACTTGTCATATACTCCAAGATTTCTCCTACCGCCTTGCTGATAACCCACAAGTATAGGGGATCGCAATAGTTTTCGAGGGTAGAGTATTCAACCCAAATTTATTGATTCGACACAAGGGGAGTCAAAGAATATTCGCGAGTATTAGCAGTTGAGTTGTCAATTCAACCACGCCTGAAAGACTTAATATCTGCAGCAAAGTTTTTAGTAGTAAAGTAGTATGATAGTAACGGTAACAGTGGTAATAGTAGTAGCAACAGTTTTCTAGTGATTGTAACAGTAGCAACGGCGAAAGTAATTTAGCAAAAATCAATATGTGAAAAGCTCGTAGGCATTGGATCAGCGATGGATAATTGTGTTGGATAATATTCATCATGTAGCAGTCATAACCTAGGGCGACACAGAACTAGCTCCAATTGATCAATGTAATGTAGGCATGTATTCCGTATATAGTCATACGTGCTCATGGAAAAGAACTTGCATGACATCTTTTGTCCTACCCTCCCGTGGCAGCAGGGTCCATAAGGAAACTAAGGGATATTAAGGCCTCCTTTTAATAGAGAACCAGAACAAAGCATTAGCACTTAATGAATACATGAACTCCTCAAACTACGATAATCACCGGAAGAATCCCAATTATTGACACCTTGGGGTATGCGGATCATAACTCGTAATAGGTGTCTAGAACTTGCAAGATAGGATCAAGAACACAAATATATTCATGAAAACATAATAGGTTCAGATCTGAAATCATGGCACTCGAGCCCTACTGACAAGCATTAAGCATAGCAAAGTCATAGAAACATCAATCTTAGAACATAGTGGATACTAGGGATCAAACCCTAACAAAACTAACTCGATTACATGATAAATATCATCCAACCCATCACCGTCCAGCAAGCCTACGATGGAATTACTCACTCCCGGTGGTGAGCATCATGGAATTGGCGATGGAGGAAGGTTGATGATGACGATGGCGAAGGATTCCACCCTCCGGAGCCCCGAACAAACTCTAGATCAGCCTTCCCGATGAAGAACAGGAGGTGGCGGCGACTCTGTATCGTAAAACGCGATGAATCCTTCTCTATGGTTTTTTCTCCGCGAATAGGTATATATGGGGTTGGACTTAGGGTTGTGGGAGCTCCAGGGGGCCCACAAGCCTGGCAGGCGCGCCCTGGGGGGTAGGCACGCCCCCAAAGCTTGTGGCTCCTGGGTGGTCGCGCTATGGTATCTTTTTCCACCAGTATTTTTTATATATTCCACAAAATTTCTCTGTAAATTTTCACGTCAATCCCAGAACTTTGATTTCTGCATAAAAATAACACCTTGGCAATTCTGCTGAAAACATCATCAGTCTGTGTTAGTTCCATTCAACTCATGGAAATTAGAGTCCAAAACAAGGGCAAAAGAGTTTGGAAAAGTAGATACGATGGAGACGTATCAACACCCCCAGGCTTAACACATTGCTTGTCCTCAAGCAATTCAGTTGACAAACTGAAAGTGAGAAAGAAAAACTTTTACAAGCTCTCTTTGATCTTGTTGTTGCAAATATGTCTAGCCAATGTTTAGGTTTTCAACTAAGATTATGAACTAACCATATTCACAATAACACTTAGGTCTCACATTTACTCATATCAATGAGATAACCAACTAGCGAGCAATAATAAGATATCTCGGATGACAACACTTTTTCAAAACAATCATGATATAATATGATATAGTGGTATATCGCTAGCCCTTTCTGAGACCGCAAAACATAAGTGCAGACACCTCTGAAGTTCAAGCACTGACTAGACATTGTAATTCATGGCAAAAGAGATCCAGCCACACTCATACTCAACATCAACTAAAAACAAAGCATATAAATGACAGTAGTGCTCTCCAACTGGTCAATAACCAATAGCGGGACCTGGATGCCCATATTGATTCCTACATATGCCACGAAGATCTTTATCGGTTGAACCACGATGTCAAGGATTCAGTTAATCCCGTATACAATTCCCTTTGTCCTGTGATATGTTACTTGTCCGAGATTGGATCATCGATATCTCCATACCTAGTTCAATCTCGTTACTGGCAAGTCTCTTACTCGTTCCGTAATACAAGATCCCATGACCAAACTCATTAGTCACATGCTTGCAAGCTTCTTGTGATGTTGTATTACCGAGAGGGCCGAGAGATATCTCTCCGTCACACGGAGCGACAAATCCCAGTCTCGATCCATGCCAACCCAACAAACACCTTCAGAGATACCTATAGAGCACCTTCATGATCACCCAGTTATGAAGTGACATTTGGATACACACTAAGTATTCCTCCGGTGTCAGGGAGTTGCACGATCTCATGGTCTATGGAACAAATACTTGACATGATGAAAGTTGTAGCAAATAACTAAAACGATCTGATGCTAAGCTTATGGTTGGATCTAGTCCATCACCTCATTCTCCTAATGATGTGATTCTGCTATTAAATGACAACTCATATATATGGTTAGGAAACCTTAACCATCTTTGATCAACGAGCTAGTCCGGTAGAGGCTTACTAGGGACATGTTGTTGTCTATGTACCCACACATATATTTGAGTTTCCAGTCAATACAATTATAGCATGGACAATAAACGATTATCATGAACAAGTAAATATAATAATAACCACTTTATTATTGCCTCTAGGGCATATTTCCAACATCATGCTTCACTTATATTATTTTGAGAGTTGACAATAGTAATGGTAATTTGCACAAGATATGAATTTGGTCCTAATGTGATGAATATTCAAGAAGGATATAATAAAAACTTTCCTGTAGATCATTGGATAGGATAAGTTTGATTCCTTGAAATAGTTTTGCGATATGGAGACGATAATATGTGAGTTATGCTAGTGATTGATTGTGATTTAGTAAGAACATTATTGTTAAGGTTTGTGGTTCCCTACGCATGCACGTAAAGTCAATAGTTATGCAACGAAGTTATATCCTACTTATGGTGCATTATTCAGTGTTAGTTATTCTCAATGCATGTTTATGACCGTTTTCCTTTTCCAGTTGGTTGCTTCTCAATATATTTGCTAGCCTCCATTTGTGCTAAGCGGGAATGATGCTTGTGCATCCAATTCCTTAAACCCAAAGTTTTGCCAAATGAGTCCACTATACCAACCTATATGCGGTATTTAAATGCTGTTCCAAGTAAATTTGCATGTGCCAACTCTAATCATTCAAAAAACTACCCGTTTTGTATGCCCGTACCGCTCATGAAGCGACAGGGGGTGGTCGATATCTTTCATGCTAGATGGGTTATTCTTACGATGAGTGTTTATTCACTTTCCATTGCACGAGAAAGTGGCAGGTAATAGGGATGCCCAGTCCCGAAATGAATGAAAAGAAAATAAATAAATAATAATTAATAAACTCCCCCTTGGAAAGTTGAAAGTTTGGAAGGCACCCGTGGATATGGCTAGCCATGGGTTGTGAAAGAATGGTGGAGGGGGAGTAAACTTTATTTTTTTGGGAACCGCCTATAGTGTGTCTAGCATGGGAGATATTGTAAACTTTTGGTCGTGACGTTAACAGGAAAAGCATGCCTCTCTAAAAAATAATTTTATCTCTATTTTAAACTTTGAGCTTTAGCACCTATGCAAATCTCTGCTTCCCTCTACGAAGGGCCTATCTATTTTACTTCTATGCATTTTTATTTTTATTTTGAGTCTCCATCTTCTCTTATAAAGCACCAACTTGAGAGCACTATTGTCATACTTCTGCACTGGGTGTAGTTAATGTTGAGTGTGTTTCATGAATGGATCAAAGACTGAGCATGATGGGATAGGGATAACTTTCTTTAGCGTTGATATTTTGAAATACATGGTTGCTTGTTAGTATGCTTGAGTATGTATATCTTCATGTCAAACTATAGACTATTGCTTTGAATCACTCTAATCCAAATATCCATTCCACAAAAGAAAAGATTATATCATGAATATGATAGGTAGCATTCCACATCAAAAATTATGTTTTATCATTTACCTACTCGAGGACGAGCATGAATTAAGCTTGGGGATGCTGATACATCTCCAATGTATCTATAGTTTTTGATTGTTCCATGCTATATAGTATCGATCTTGGATGTTTAATGTGCATTTACAAGCAACTATATATCATTTTTTCGGACTAACCTATTAACTTAGTGCCCAGTGCCAGTTGCTGTTTTTGCCTATTTTTCGTTTTCCACAATATCAGTACCAAACGAAGTCCAAATGCCACGAAATTTTTTGGAGATTTTTTCTAGAGAAAAGAGACCCAGAAAGCTTCGGGAGAGGGCCAGAAGATGAAGGACGAGCCCACGAGGCACCAGGGCGCGCCCAGGGGGTAGGCGCGCCCTAGTGGCTCGTGGGGCCCATGTCCACCCGTTTGACCTAATTCCGCCTCTATAAATTCTATAAAATTGGGAAACCAACACAGAGCCCCCAAAATACTTTTTCCGCCACTGCAAGCTTCTGTTCTTGAGGGATCCCATCTGGAGGCCTTTCCCAGCACTCTACCGGAGGGGGAATCAATCACGGAGGGGCTCTACATCAACCTTGCCGCCCTTCCGGTGATGTGTGAGTAGTTTACCACAGACTTAGGAGTCTGTAGTTAGTAGCTAGGTGGCTTCTCTCTCTTTGATCTTCAATATAATGTTCTTCTTGATGTTCTTGGAGTTTATTCGGTATAATCACTTTTTGCGGTGTGTTTGTTGGGATCCGATGAATTGTGAGTTTATTATCAGATTATCCATGAATATTATTTGAGTCTTCTCTGAATTCTTTTATGCATGATTATTATAGCTTTGTATTTCTCTCTGATCTATTGATTTGGTTTGGCCAATTAGATTGATTTTTCTTGCAATGGGAGAGGTGCTTTGTGATGGGTTTGATCTTGTGGCGCTCAATCCGAGTGACAGAAAGGGACATGCCATGTATTTGTATCATTTCCATTAAGGATAAAAATATGGGATTTATTCATGCGCGAGTTTACTTTGTCTACATCATGTCATCTTGCTTAAGGCGTTACTCTGTTCTTTATGAACTTAATACTCTAGATGCATGCTGGATAACGATCGATGGGTGGAGTAATAGTAGTAGATGCAGGCAGTAGTCGGTCTACTTGTCTCGGACGTGATGCCTGTATACATGATCATTGCCTTGGATATCGTCATGATTATTCACTTTTCTGTCAATTGTCCAATAGTAATTTGTTTACCCACCGTATGGTATTTTCAAGAGAGAAGCCGCTAGTGAAAACTATGCCCCCGGGTCTACTTTTATCATATATTAAAATCCAAAAATAGCTTGCTGTAATTTTTCTTTACTTTATTTATTTTGTGTTTCATTTATCTATCTACCACTACAAAATTTAATCTTGCAAATAACGGCCAAGGGATTGACAACCCCTTGTTCATGTTGGGTGCAAGGATTTGTTATTTTGTGTGGGTACTGCTAACGAGGTGTTGTGTGGTTCTACTACTGGATTGATAACCTTGGTTCTTAACTGAGGGGAATACTTATCTCTACTGTACTACACCATCCGCTCCTTCAGGGAAATCCCAACGTAGCTCACTAGCAAAGCACGACCAACACCTTGGCTGCTTCCGATAACGACGTTTCCTCCGACACCATTGAAAACTTGGGCAAGGACGTTCAAGCCTCACCTGCCCAATAGAACGGGCCCATAGGAATGCCCACGGAGTAAGATCTTGAGGACATGGGCACCTTCGATGATGGGTCGGACAAGGATTACCTCCCCGAATCCGAGGAAGATGTAAGTCTCAAACCCGAAGACTTAATGGTGCCCACAAACCCGTCCGAGCAAGCACGGTTTCAACGGCAGCTACTTGCAACCATGCGGAGCATGAAAAAGAAGCAGCAAGAGCTATATACACATGAAAACGCACTCAATGATAAATGGGTAAAAATTCTCACGACCGAAGTAGACCTCAAAAATCGACGCGCGGCCACCAAGTCGTTCCCACGATGTTGGCCACTGCCTGAGTTCGATGATGAGGCAGCAGATAACGAGCTTCTAGCGTACAACCACGCATGCCAGGCTGACCATCCCCCTAGAGGACGAGATCGGCCAACAGGGGCACCAAAGGAACCCCCTGCTAAAACCCGCCCTCATGGCAAGAGTGTGGTTGAGCACCCCGAGACATTCGATCTGCGCGGTAAGCTACAAGCCAACAAGGCGCCTTCTCGATCCATTTATGGATCACGAGATCGTGCACTGGCTGGATTGGAGGGCTATGATGCTTGGTTAGACAGGCACGAAAGAACTCGGGATGGCCCACGCCCGACAAGATGCGGCTTGCTATTGAGGGCCTGCACATGCTTCACATGTGAGGTCATGGAGCACGACTTCCCAGAGGGTTTAAACCCATCAACATAGATCAATATGACGAAACAACTAACCCATCTGTCTTGATAGAAGATTTCCTTCTCCATATTCACATGGCCAGAGGTGATGACCTCCACGCCATAAAATACGTACCGCTCAAGCTCAAAGGACCAGCAAGGCATTGGCTCCACAGCTTCCCTAAGAATTCCATTGGAAGTTGGGAGGTGCTCGAGGCCTTTAGGGCAAACTTCCAGGACACCTATGTTCGGCCCCAGATGCCGATGACCATAACCACATAGTCCAGAAAGAGGGCGAATCAGCTCAGAAATTCTGGAATCGGTTTTTAACCAAAAAGAACCAGATCGTCAATTGTCCTGACACTAAGGCAATTGCGGCATTCAAGCACAACATATGAGATGAATGGCTCGCCCGACAGCTCGTGTAGGATAATCCTAGAACCATGGCTGCTCTCACCTTTCTAATGACCTGCTCTTGCACGGGCGAGGGTTGTTGGCTGGCCCGTAGCTCTCATAGGAGTGACCCCGACACCTCAGAAACACGCGACATGAATGGTAGACCCAGGTGTAATAGGAACAAGCGTCGGAACAAGAACAATGATGCCGAGGATCCCGCAGTAAATGCGGGATTCAACAGCTCACGAGGCGGACCCAAGAAGAGACCCTTTAAAGGGAACAAGGTTGGCTCAAGCGCCCTGGATAAAATACTTGACGGATCTTGCCAGATTCATGGCACCTCAGACAAGCCCGCCAACCACACCAATCAAAACGGCTGGGTGTTTAAGCAGGCCGACAAAGCTGTAGCTGAGGAGCCGGGCAAGGGCCAGCCTCAGAGCAATGACTAGGACGAGCCTTATAGGCCGAATCGTGGCGGCCAAAATTAGTCTCCTTCCGATGTCAAGGACATGAACATGATCTATGTCATGCACATTTCTAAGAAGGAGCGGAAGCGCGCACTTCGGGACGTCTATGCCTTAGAGCTTGTAGCCCCGAAATACAACTCGTGGTCGGCTTGCCCATCACTTAACATGGATTGCAGCAAATAAATACACTCAATCAAAGAACAACTGTCATAATTAAAGTCTTTGTAATCCAAAAGAGTGGGCACATCGCTATTTAAAGTTTTTACCTCTCTAAACCCACTTTTGTCAAATTTTTCATTAAGATTTTCACCCTCCGAACTATGGGGACGCCTTCTAGATAAAGTTGATTCTTCTTTAGTCCCCTTTTCATCAAGTTTAATATCACTAAACAAGGATTCAATGGGTGTGACACCAATCATTTTAATATCTTCATCATTACTACGATAAAACCGAGCGGAATCGCTTTTTCTAAGAATTCTTGCTTAGCCCTCAACCTAGCATTTCTTTCTTTACTTTCATCCATGGAGACATAAAGAGCTTTAGTTGGTTCATTAATATCAGTCTTGGATGGAAAAACTTTAGATTTAAGATTTTCCACATCAGGAACGATTCTATCTATGCTCCTAGACATATCATCAATTTTTCTTCCATCGTAGTTTTGAAAACTTTTTGAGCATTAATAAATTCTTTGGTATTACTTTCAAGATCAGAGGGCATCCACTATTATTATTATTCTTATTATTATTATTATTACTATTATTATTATTATTATTATTATAAGAATTACCATAGGAATTGCCATAACTATTAGAGGAATTTCCAGGAAACGGCCTTGGATTAAAATTACCTCTATAAGCATTACTATTGAAATTATTTCACGAGACAAAATTCACACCTACGGGATCATTATTTTGATCAATCAAAGTAGACAATGGCACATCCTTAGGATACATATGAGCATTTTTACTAGCAACCAATTTCATATGCGCATCAACTTTATCACTCAAAGTACTTATTTCTTCAACATAATTCACTTTTTTACTAGTAGGAGTTCTTTTAGAATGCCATCGTGAATAATTTGCCATAATATTATCAAGAAATTTGGTAGCCTCTCCTAGCATAATTTCCATAAAAGTACGACCTACGGCGAAATATAAAAGATTTTTAGAAACAAAGTTCAATCTCGCATAAATTTTTTGTATGATCATCCACAAACTTAAACCATGGGTAGGACAATTTCTTATCAATAATTTCATGCTCTCCCAAGAATGGGAAACATGTTCATGCTCGAGTTGCTTAAAATTCATAATTTGATTTCTAAGAGAAATAATTTTCGCAGGAGGAAAATACTTGGCAATAAAAGCATCTTTACACCTATCCCAAGAATCAATACTATTTCATCGAAAAGATGAAAACCAAGTTTTAGCACGATATCACAATGAGAAAGGGAATAATTTTAATTTGACAATATCATTATCCACATCGTTTTCTTTTGCATATCACACAATTCAACGAAAGTGTTAAGATGGCATGCAACATCTTCATTAAGACTACCAGAAAATTGTTCTTTCATAACAAGATTTAACAAAGCGACATTAATATCACAAGACTCCGCACTAGCGGCGGGAGGAGCAATCGAAGTACTAATAAAATCATTATTATTAGTATTGGAGAAATGTCACAATCTTGTATTTTCTTGAGACATTGCGAATAGGCAAACAAGATAACAAGCAAACAAAAAGGCAAACACGAAAAATGCAAACGGATTTTTTTTGAAAATTTTGTAAAAAAAATTTAGAAATGGGGGAGATGAAAATGAGAGGCAAATGGAAAATAATGTAAATGCAAGGAGATGAAAGTTTATGCGTAGGTACTTGATAGATGTTGATGATGTCTCCCCGGCAACGACGCCAGAAATTTTTCCTGCTACTTGTGAGTTGCGTTGGGATTTCCCCGAAGAGGAGAGGATGATGCAGTACAGTAGAGATAAGTATTTCCCTCAGTTAAGAATCAAGGTTATCAATCCAGAAGGAGAGCCACGCAACACCTCATTAGCAGTACCTGCACACAAAATAACAAATCCTTGCACCTAACGCGAACGAGGGGTTGTCATTCCCTCAGCGGTTATTTACAAGATTAAATTTTGTAGTGGTATATAAATAAATGAAACACAAAATAAATAAAGTAAACAAAAATTGCAGCAAGGTATTTTTGGATTTTAATATATGATAACGGTAGACCCGGGGGGCCATAGTTTTCACTAGATGCTTCTCTCTTGAAAATAGCATATGGTGGGTAGACAAATTACTGTTGGGCAATTGATAGAAAAGCAAATAATCATGAAGATATCCAAGGCAATGATCATGTATAGCATCACGACCAAGACAAGTAGACCGACTCTTGCTTGCATCTACTACTATTACTTCACACATCGACTGCTATCCAGCATGCATCTAGAGTATTAAGTTCATAAAGAACGGAGTAACGCCTTAAGCAAGATGCACTACAAAAAAAGACACATCCATGACATTTTGGGCCGAACGAATTTTTTTCCTGTCATGCCTATGACATTTCTATGACGATAATTGTGACAAAACCACGTATCATCATAGATGTGGTGGGCTTCTACTTCTATGACAAAAAATCATGACAAAAAATGGGCTATTCATCCTGGGCGGGCCGGGGACACACCTGCATGACATTCTTTGGGCCATCCATGATGGAAAAAATCATGGTAGAAGCGAGGGTGAGGAAAATTTCGGGGAGTTCCCAGTTACGGTGGGTGGTCGGGGCCGAGCGATGCACGGAGGTTTGCGCGTTTCTCTCGTACACGTAGGCGCGTGTGTGTGCGAGACGTTGGGCTCTAACTGAACCAGAGCGAGGCGTTCGCTTACTGAACTCGAGCGATTGCACTAGCTACATTACTGAACCCGAGCAATCGATCCCTTGGCTGTTAACTGAACCCGAGCGATTCCTTTGCTACTACTGCTAATTGAAGCCGATCGAACCTGCCTCTTGATGAACAGTGACCGTTGTTGGGGGTTGGATGATCAGTTCCCGATGGGGGTTGGATGAACAGGACCCCGTGGTAGTAGTAGACCGTTGCCGCTGGATGAACATGACCCCGATCGAGGAGGCCACCACACACACCCGAGCCGGCTGGGGTGGATGAACAGGACCCCGGTTGTGGAAGGCTGGTTGAACAGTAGCCGGTGGAGGGTGGATGAACAGGACCCTGTGGAGGGCTGGTTGAACAGTAGCCGGTGGAGGCTGGATGAACATTAGCCCGTGGATGAACAGTAGCCCGTGGAGGCAGGATGAAGTCGACGGTGGATGAACAGTAGCAGGTGGAGGCTGGAGGAAGTCGACGGTGGATGAACAATAGCCCATGGAGGCTGGAGCGAGGCAGTAGACGGTGGATGAATAGTAGCCCGTGGAGTCCCGTTTTGCGGTATGCCACACCCCTCCCGATGAATAGGACCCCGTTTCGACCGTAGGCGCTCCAACACAAGTCAGTTTCCTCCGTTTTGCAGTACGCCACACCCCTCCCGATCAACAGCACCCCGTTTTGACTGTAGGAGCTCGAACACAAGTCCGTTTCCTTCGTACAGCGGTACGCCAGACCCCGTTTCCGCTGTTCCTTCCAAGCCGGTTGGCGCCCGATGAACACGACGCATTCCGCCCCAGTCTGTTGCCTCCCGATGAACAAGACGCTATTTCTCCGTTCCGACCCAGCCGGTTGGCCGCGGATGAACAGGACGCCGTTGCTGCCGTCCGTTGCCTCTCCATGTACACGAGCCCCGGCCGTACATATGCGCGAGTAGGCATTCGAGAACACGCCCATATGTACGTACATGGCCGTATTTTTTGGCATCTAGCTATAAGTACGTGTACACGGTTTAGACTGGACTGCCTGAACTGCTACGCCGGGGGCTCTACTACACGTCCCGCTGCTTGCTCGGCCATGGTTCATCGTTGCGGAGACACCGATCGGCCAGTATGTACGTACATGTTTGAGACCAGACAGACAAGGCTGCGTACGCTTCGATCGGGTGGGTCCCAGCAGTCAGGGAGGATAAGGAGGCACTTCTTTACGTGCAAAGTTATAGTTGGTGGGTCCCAGTTGTCAGCGGGAGGAATCATTTTTTTTGCGCGTGATATGGAGGCACTTCCTTGTGTCCGAAGATGTAGCTGGTGGGTCCCAGCTGTCAGAGTGGAAATGTTTTTTCGCAAAATACAGAGGCCCTTCCAGTGGGTCCATGCTGTCAGGTGGAGGAATCATTAATTTGCGCGTAATAAGGAGGCACTTCCTTGCTGTGGCCGTGGACCCAGCTGTCAGCCTCTCCGCGTACAGTCCTCTTCCGATGGAAGTCATTCCTTGACCAAGTTCACCACACCGCGCCAAGAGCACCAAGGCGGTGACGACAGCGAGGCCTAGGAAGGGAATGACCCAGAGCTGGGGAAGAATCGACAGTTGTTTCCCATGCGGAGGGGAGTACGAGGGTTTACTGGTTCAGCTGCAGTGTGAGGCCGCCGTCGTCGGAGAATAACAGGAGGTCTGGGTGAGTAGAGGGATGGCCAGGCCAGCGATGGGAGTAGGGTGGGGTGAGGCCTATGCGGTAGCACAGCCGGCCACGGGAGGCAGAAGCCGGCGGCACGGCCGACGCTGGTTTGGGCGGCTGGAGCAAGAAGACCAGAGGTTGATGAAGCACGACGGTCGTTGGATGGACATCGTATGATCACTGTAGCTAGAATCGTTTCTATTGACTAAGTTGACAAAGCCTTCCGTCGGAGCCAACTTAGTAGGCCCACAAGTCAGCCTCCAAATATGGTGGGTACCAGCTAGCAGGGGGAGTATTCATTTTTGTGTGTGTAATAAGGAGACACTTCCTTGCATGTGAAGATATAACTGGTGGGTCCGAGCTGTCAGCGGGATGAACGCTTTTTTTCATGAAATACAGAGGCCCTTTCGGTGAGTCCCCGCTATCAGGTGGAGGAATCATTATTTTGCGTGTAATAAGGAGGCACTTCCTTGCATGCGGCCGTGGACCCAGCTGTCAGCCTCTCCACGTACAGTCCTCTTCCGATGGATGTCGTTCGTTGACCACGTTGACCACGCCGCACCGAGAGCACCAGGGCGGTGGATGACAGCGAGGCCTAGGAAGGGAACGACACGGAGCCAATGAAGTCTTGGCAGTTGTTTCCCACGCGGAGGGGAGTACGAGGGTTTACTGGTTCGTCTGCCATCGCCGGAGAATAACAATAGGTGTAGGTGAGTAGAGGGATGGCCAGGCCAGCGATGGGAGTAGGGTGGGGCGGTGAGGCCTGCGCGGTAGCATAGTCGGCCACGAGAGAGGGAGCAGGCAGTCCCGCCGGCACTGGTTTGAGCGGCTGGAGCAGGAAGAGCAGAGATTGAAGAAGCACCATGGCCGTTGGATGGACATTCAACAGTCACTGCTCTCGTGTGTTAACTAAGTTGACACGGCCTTGCGTGCGCGTCGCGTCAACCTAGTAGGCCCACAAGTCAGCCTCAAATATGTGGAAAACAACATACAACCAATCTGTCATTATTGCTAATAAATGTACAACCCATTGGCTAATTCTTAAGGATTTTTTTGAAGCCCATATTCTTTTTGTTACTATTGCAGCCCATATTCTGGCCAAGGTTAAAAATTCAACGAAATTTTCATATTTCGGTGCGGTCCGAACTATTTTTAATCTCGAAATTTTGAATCACGTTCAAACTAATTAAAAAAATAAATTTATATCAATTTAAAATCCAACATAACTTTCCCCGCAAAAAAAAATTAAATTTGAAATCTCGAAATCTTAAAAAAAGATATTTGAAACAAATTGCTGGTTTGCTGTGTTTTTAAAATTTACATCCCATTTATTACCACTTCATTTTCTGGGCAAGCGAATACATCGCTCTCGCCTTGAATTATTTGTAGCCTAGCCGGGCTGAGAAAGAAAGTAGGCCTCCGTTGGGTATTTCTTAAAAAAAGGTAGAACTGGGCTAGCCATTTTCAGAAAGAAAAAAACACAACTGGGCTCATCATGTGGTAAACATCAAATAAAACCCTGGCTAGACGGGCCACAGCCCCCGCACAACCCCATTGTTACCCTGATCCGTCTCTAAAACTAGTAAATAACAACTGCTTGTTGCTCAAGAAAAGTAAATAACAACTGCGCGACCTGCTGGGTCCCTGGTGTCAGCCACTCGTTGTGTAATTCTCTCATTTATTGACTACGTTGACAATGGCGCGGGCCCGAGATGTCCAACCATTAGGAGGAACCATTTTTTGGGCTTGTAATGATGAGGCACTTGCTTGCGTACTGCCATGACACTGGTGGGTCTGTACTGTCGTCCTCTCCACGTACAGTCATCTCCTTATTCCTCTCGGTTGTTGACCACGTTGACAACACCAGACGGCGGCGCACCGCGCACGGCGAGCGAACCAAGGCGGAGGACGATGGCGAGGCCTCGGATGGAATGAACAGGAGCCATGGAAGATGCGCCGGTATAGTCGCAGGTGGAGGGGAGTATGAGGGTTCACTGATTCGGGTCCGCGTTGGGGCCGACATCGCCGGAGAATAACAGGATGTTGATACGTCCATTTTGCACCATATTTTGCTACTATTATTTATAATTTTTTACGCATAGTAATGCTTTTGGGAGTAATTCTAATGCCTTTTCTCTCATAATATGCAAGGTTTACACAAAGAGGGAGAATACCGGTAGCTAAAATTCTGGACCTGAAAAAGCACGTCAGAGCTACCTATTGTGCACAACTCCAAATAAGCTAAAACTTCACGGATATTTTTATGGAATATTTAATAATTATTGGAGCAAATAACTACCAGAGGGGGGCCACCAGGTGGGCACAACCCACCTGGGCGCGTGAGGGCCCTCAGGCGCGCCCTGGTGGGTTGTCCCCTCCTCAGCCCACCTCCGGTGCCCCTCTTCTGGTATATAAGTCATTTTGACCTAGAAAAAAATTAAGAGGATGACTTTCGGGACGAAGCACCGCCGTCTCGAGGCGGAACTTGGGCAGGAGCACTTTTGCCCTTCGGCGGAGCGATTCCGCTGGGGGAACTTCCCTCCCGGAGGGGGAAATCATTGTCATCGTCATCACCAACAACTCTCCCATCTTGGGGAGGGCAATCTCCATCAACATCTTCAACAACACCATCTCCTCTCAAACCCTAGTTCATCTCTTGTGTTCAATCTTTGTACCGGAACCTTAGATTGGTGCTTGTGGGTGACTAGTAGTGTTGATTACATCTTGTAGTTGATTACTATATGGTTTATTTGGTGGAAGATTATATGTTCAGATCCATTATTTTATTTAATACCCCTTTGATCTTGAGCATGATTATCATTTGTGAGTAGTTACTTTTGTTCTTGAGGTCACGGGAGAAATCTTGTTGCAAGTAATCATGTGAACTTGATATGTGTTCGATATTTTGATGAAATGTATGTTGTGATTCCCTTAGTGGTGTCATGTGAACGTCGACTACATGGAACTTCACCTTTATTAGGGCCTAAGGGAATGCATTCTGGAGTAGTTATTAGATGATGGGTTGCGAGAGTGACAGAAGCTTAAACCCTAGTTTATGTGCTACTTCGTAAGGGGCTGATTTGGATCCAAAAGTTTAATGCTATGGTTCGATTTTATCTTTATTTTTTCTCGTAATTGTGGATGCTTGCGAGGGGGTTAATCATAAGTAGGAGGTTTGTTCAAGTAATAACAACACCTAAGCACTGGTCCACCCACATATCAAATTATCAAAGTAGCGAACACGAATCAAACCAACATGATGAAAGTGACTAGATGAAATTCCCGTGTACCCTCAAGAACGTTTTGCTTACCATAAGAGACCGTTTTGGCCTGTCCTTTGCCTCAAAAGGATTGGGCTACCTTGCTGCACTTTTTTTACCGTTACCGTTACTTGCTCGTTACAAATTATCTTGCTATCAAACTACTCGTTACTTATAATTTCAGTGCTTGCAGAGATTACCTTGCTGAAAACCACTCGTCATTTCCTTCTGCTCCTCGTTGGGTTCGACACTCTTACCTATCGAAAGGACTACGATTGATCCCCTATACTTGTGGGTCATCAAGGCTCTTTTCTGGCGCCGTTGCCGGGGAGTGAAGCGCTCTTGGTAAGTGGAAATCGGTAAGGAAAAATTATTACTACGTGCTGGAATTTATTTTCACTTTCTACTATGGAGAACAATCCTTTGAGGGGTATCGTCACCTTGACCGGAACCACAATTAGTTTCCCCTCAACCTACTGAACCTACCGAAAATATTGGTTATGAAATTCCTTCGGGTATGATAGAACAACTGCTAGCTAATCCTTATGCTGGAACCGAACATCCTGATATGCTCTTGATATATGTGGATGAAATTTGTGGATTATTCAAGCTTGCAAGTTTACCTGGAGATGAAGCTAAGAAGAAGGTTTTACCTTTATCTTTGAAGGGAAAGGCATTGGCATGGTATAGGCTGTGCGATGATGTTGGATCTTGGAACTGGAATCGATTGAAATTGGAATTTCAGCAAAAAATTATCCTGTGCATCTAGTTCATAGTGATCGGAACTATATATATAAATTTTGGCCTCGTGAAGGAGAAAGTATCGCTCTAGCTTGGGGGAGGCTTAAGTCAATGTTATATTCATGCCCCAATCATGAACTCTCAAGAGAAATTATCATTCAGAATTTTTATGCTCGGCTTTCTCGTAATGATCAATCCATGCTCGATACTTCTTGTACTGGTTCTTTTATGAAGAAGACTATTGAATTCAGGTGGTATCTTTTAGAAAGAATTAAACGCAACTCTGAAGATTGGGAACTCGACGAAGGTAAAGAGTCAGGTATTAAACTTGAGTTTGATTGTGTTAAATCTTGTATGAATACCGATGCTTTTCAAAAGTTTAGCACTAAATATGGACTTGACTCTGGGATAGTAGCCTCTTTCTGTGAATCATTTGCTACTCATGTTGATCTCCCTAAAGAGAAGTGGTTTAAATATCACCCACCTACTAAAGAAGAAACTAAAAAACCGGTTGTGGTTAAATATGAAACTATTATTTACAATGTTGACCGAGTTGTTCCTACTGCTTACATTGAAAAGCCACCTTTCCCTGTTAGGATAAAGGAACATGCTAAGATCTCAACCGTGGTCAATAAAAGCTATATTAGAGCACCTAAATCTGCTGAACAAATCAAGGTAGAACTTAGTGTTGCTATGGTTAAAGATCTCTTGGTAGAAAATATAGATGGGCATGTTATTTACTTCTACAATGAAGCTACTAGAATTGCCAAACTAGATGAAAAAGATAAACATAGACTTGTTGTTGGCATGCATGTTGTCTCAGTTAAAATAGGAGATCAATGTTATCATGGCTTATGTCACTTAGGTGCTAGCGTGAGTTCTATTCCCTTTACCTTATATCAAGAAATTATGAATGACATAGCACCCACTGAAATAGAAGACATAGATGTTACTATTAAACTTGATAATAGAGACACCATCACACCACTTGGGATTGTTAGAGATGTTGAAGTCTTGTGTGGGAAAATAAAATATCCTACTGATTTTCTAGTTCTTGGTTCCCCACAAGATGACTTTTGTCCCATTATCTTTGATTAACCTTTCTTGAACACCATTAATGCTAAAATAGATTGTGAGAAACAAATCGTCGGTGTTAGTTTTGGTGGTGACTCTCATGAGTTTAATTTTTCTAAGTTTAGTAGAAAACATCATAAGAAAGAATTGCCTAGTAAGGATGAAATAATTGGTCTTGCTTCTATTGCAGTGCCTCCTACTGATCCACTAGAACAATATTTAATAGACCATTAAAATGATATGCATATACATGAAAGAAATGAAATAGATAAAATTTTCTTTGAACAACGACCTCTGCTTAAACACAATTTGCCTATTGAAACTCTAGGAGGTCCTCCTCCACCTAAAGGTGATCCCGTGTTTGAATTGAAACAATTGCCAGACACTTTGAAATATGCTTATCTTGATGAGAAAAAGTTATATCCTGTTATTATTAGTGCTAACCTTTCAGAACATGAAGAAGAAAGATTATTAAAGGTTCGGAGGAAGCACCGAGCTGCTATTGGATATACTCTTGATGATCTTAAGGGCATTAGTCCTACTCTCTGTCAGCATAAAATTAATATGGAACCTGATGCTAAACCCGTTGTTGATCACGAACGACGGTTGAATCCCAAATGAAAGAAGTGGTAAGAACTGAAATATTAAAGCTTCTAGAAGCAGGTATAATCTATCCCGTAGCTGATAGTAGATGGGTAAGTCCCGTTCATTGTGTCCCTAAGAAAGGAGGTATTACCATTGTTCCTAATGATAAAATGAACTTATTCCACAAAGAATTGTTACTGGCTATAGGATCGTAATTGATTTTAGGAAACTAAATAAAGCAACTAGGAAAGATCATTATCCCCTGCCTTTTATTGATCAAATGCTAGAAAGACTATCAAAGCACACACACTTCTGTTTCCTTGATGAATATTATGGTTTTTCTCAAATACCTGTTTCACAACCTGATCAAGAGAAAACCACCTTTACTTCTCCTTTTGGAACTTATGCTTATAGACGTATGCCTTTTGGTTTATGTAATGCACCTGCTACCTTTCAAAGATGAATGACAACGATATTCTATGACTTCTGTGAAAAGATTGTTGAGGTTTTCATGGATGATTTTCTGTTTACAGAACTTCTTTTGATGATTGCTTGAGCAACCTTGATCGAGTTTTGCAGAGATGTGAGCAAACTAATCTTTTCTTGAATTGGGAGAAGTGCCACTTTATGGTTAATGAAGGTATTGTCTTGGGGCATAAAATTTCCGAACGAGGTATTGAGGTGGATAAAGCTAAAGTTGATGCAATTGAGAAAATTCCATGTCCTAGAGATATCAAAGGTATTCGTAGTTTCCTCGGTCATGCTGGTTTCTATAGGAGATTTATTAAAGACTTCTCTAAAATGTCTAGGTCTCTTACAAATCTTTTACAAAAGGATGTTCCATTTGTTTTTTATGATGATTGTGTAGAAGCCTTTGAAACACTTAAGAAAGCCTTCATTTCTGCACCTATTGTTCAACCACCTAATTGGAATTTTCCTTTTGAAATTATGTGTGATGCTAGTGATTATGCTGTTGGTGCTATTTTAGGACAAAGAGTTGATAAGAAACAGAATTGTATCCATTATGCTAGCAAAACTCTAGACAATGCCCGAAGAAATTATGCTACTACTGAAAAATAATTCTTAGCAGTTGTGTTTGCTTGTGATAAATTTAGATCTTATATTGTTGATTCTAAAGTTACTGTTCACATTGATCATGCTGCTATTAAATATCTTATGGGAAAGAAAGATGCTAAACCTAGACTCATTAGATGGGTTCTCTTGCTACAAGAATTTGATTTACATATCACTGATAGAAAAGGAGCTGAGAACCCCGTAGCTACAACTTGTCTAGGTTAGAAAATATTCTTGATGACCCACAACCTATTAATGATAGTTTTCCTGATGAACAAGTAGCTGCAATAAATGTTTCTCATAACACTCCTTGGTATGCTGATTATGCTAATTACATTGTTGCTAAATATATACCACCTAGTTTTACATACCAACAAAAGAAAAAATTCTTCTATGACTTAAGACATTACTTTTGGGATGATCCACATCTTTATAAAGAAGGAGTGGATGGTATTATTAGACGTTGTGTACCTGAGCATGAACAAGGACAAATCTTACGGAAATGTCACTCCGAAGCTTATGGAGGGCATCATGCAGGAGATAGAACTGCTCATAAGGTATTGCAATCTAGTTTTTCTTGGCCTACTCTCTTCAAGGATGCCCGTAAGTTTGTTTTATCTTGTGATGAATGTCAAAGAATTGGTAATATCGGTAAGCATCAAGAAATGCCCATGAATTATTCGCTTGCTGTTGAATCATTTGATGTTTGGGGTTTTGATTATATGGGACATTTTCCTTCCTCTAATGGGTATACACATATTTTGGTTGCTGTTGATTATGTCACTAAGTGGGTAGAAGCTATTCCAACTAGTAGTGCTGATCACAACACCTCCATTAAAATGCTTAAGGAAGTTATTTTCCCAAGGTTTGGAGTCCCTAGATATTTAATGACTGATGGTGGTTCACACTTTATTCATGGTGCTTTCCGTAAGATGCTTGCCAAGTATGATGTTAACCATAGAATTGCATCACCCTATCATCCTCAATCTAGTGGTCAAGTTGAACCTAGCAATAGAGAAATAAAACTAATATTACAGAAAACTGTTGATAGGTCCCGAAAGAATAGGTCTAAAAAATTAGATGATGCACTTTGGGCTTATAGAACAACTTATAAAAATCCTATGGGTATGTCTCCTTATAAAATGGTATATGGAAAATCTTGTCATTTGCCTCTAGAGTTAGAACATAAAGCATATTGGGCAATTAAAGAACTCAACTATGATTTCAAACTTGCCGGTGAAAAGAGGCTATTTGATATTAGCTCATTAGATGAATGGAGAACCCAAGCTTATGAAAATGCCAAACTATTTAAAGAGAAAGTTAAAAGATGGCATGATAAAAGGATCCAAAAACGAGAATTCAAGTTGGGGAATATGTTCTTCTACACAACTCTCGTTTCAGATTCTTTGCAGGAAAACTTCTCTCCAAATGGGAAGGACCATAAGTTATCGAAGAGGTTTATCGCTCTGGAGCCATCAAAATAAATAATGCCGAAGGTACCAACCCGAATGAGGTCAATGGTCAAAGAATTAAACACTACATCTCAGGTACGCCTATTAATGTTGAAAGCAATATTATCCAAACCATGATGCCGGAGGAACACATAAAAGAAACCTTCCGGAACACTCCAGAATAACCAAAAAAGAGGAGGTACGTGATACGGTAAGTAAACGGACTCCAAAAAATCCGCAAAAATATTTTTTATCAGTTTTGGAATATATTAAAAATTAGGAAATTAAGAAATAACCAGGAAGGCAACCCTGGTGGGCACAAGACACCAGGGCGCGCCAGGGCCCCCTGGCGTGCCCAGGTGGGTTGTGCCCACCTTAGTTACCTTTCGGACTCCGTTTTTCTTCCGTTTGCTTGTTTCCCAAGATAAAAAATCTTTATATACCCCTCGAACGTACTGACCTCCACGGAGAACTCTTCTGTTTTTCTTTCCTGCTGTTTTCAGGCAGATCCAAAAAATATGCCGTCTCAGGATTCAGAGGGTGAGAGCTATGTTGCTGATTATATTACAAACCCCAAGGTTTATGGAGATGTAGAACATAATGGTTGGACCACGGATGAAGAAGAGGATTATGATCCGAAACGGAAGGAAGAGACAAGGTCGGATGAAGATGAAGTTCCATTACCTCAACCTGGGGACATGCACATGGAATTCAAGAAGTCAAGTATCCCTAATAAAGCAAAGAAACCTAAGGTCCGGTTTATCCCTTTTCATCTCTTGCAGGAAAATAAGCAAGAATTATGCAAAAAGGTACCGAGGCTTGAGCAGGAGATCGACGATTTGAGGAGGAGAATTACATCCTCAAGCATAAGCTGGGGAAGAAGAATAATCATACATCGTCACCACCTCCTTCTTCATCACCAAAGGAGACTTGAGTTCATGGTATGGGAACTCCCCTTGGCTTGTGCCAAGCTTGGGGGAGGTGTCCCGGTATCGTATCACCACCACTATCTTTGCTTTTGTCTATTTTTAGTTCGATCCTTAATTATCTTTTGATCTAGTTGAATAAAAGCTTAGTTCGATCCTTTCTTTTCGAGTCTTTGCTTAGTGATCTATCTATGTAATCATGTGCGAGTTATATAATAAAGATTAGTTCAAGTTTTGCTTTCTGCACTTTTATGTTTCAATAAAAAGGAAAGGAATAAATAAATGAAAAAGATCATATGCTAATATTATGGTAAGTAATGACATCACATAAGGAAGAGTATAAGTGGTAAAATTTGTTGGAGATTGACAAACGTAGCATTGGTCAATGATGCAACTCATGAAAGAATTAATAAGGGAAGAGAAGATTCACATGGAAATACACTATCTTGGACATCTTTTATGATTGTGAGCCCCCATTAAATATTTTGTGTCAACATAGTTGACGCTGGACATGGAAGACAACGTAATGATTTATGTTTGTTCATATTCACATAGAAGTTATATTGTCATAGATCCTTTAACATGTGGTGCTTTCCCAATATCTTTTCTAGCCAAAAAATCCGCACTAAGTAGAGATACTACTTGTGCATCCAAAAACCCTTAACTCAAATCTTATTTTGAGAGTCCACCATACCTACCTATGTATTGAGTAAGATCCTTCAAGTAAGTTGTCATCGGTGCAATAAGGCAATAAAAATTGCTTCTAAATGTGTCGGATCAGTTAGTGTAAGAGAAAATTGAGCGTTGTACAAACTTGTGATGGCAAAGAATAAAAGTGACGGACTGCATAATAAAGGTTGTTATCATAAGGGGCAATACAACGTGACGTTCTTTTGCATTAAGGGATTTGGCATACAAACAAATAAGTACATGGCAACCTCTGCTTCCCTCTGCGAAGGGCCTTTCTTTTACTTTTATGCAGAGTCAAAGTTTTCTCCCCTATTCCTTTTTATTTTTCTCCTTTGGCAAGCATCATGTGGTGAGGAAAGATCTAGGCACATATATCCAGCTGGATATGAGTAGGCATGAGTTATTATTGTTGACATCACCCTTGAGGTGAATATGTTGGGTGGCGAAACTATAAGCCCCTATCTTTCTATGTGTCTGGTTGAAACTTTTTGTTCATGGGTACGCTGTGAGTGTTAGCAATCATAGAAGACTACATGATGGTTGAGTATGTGGACTTGCCTAAAGGCTCCGACACGTGACCCTTCCTGGAAATATGATGAATTGTAGTTGCAAAGTTGACTGAGAACATAGTTTGTTGGTTTTCAATAAGGTTTATGCTTTATATTTCGATGTTGTGATGAATTGCTACTTGTTCATGTGAAGTTATATGATAAAAGTTATGTCATAAAAGTTATTTGATAAAGTTCGTGTTAAACTTCCTTGCTGTTATAATAATATGCATGATGCTTCTATGTCCGTATTTTGTTTTTATCTACACCTCTCTCTCTAAGCATGTGGACATGTTTTTCGATTTTGGTTTTCGCTTGAGGACAAGCGAGGTCTAAGCTTGGGGGAGTTGATACGTCCATTTTGCATCATGTTTTGCTACTGTTATTTATAATGTTTTTATGCATAATAATGATTTTGGGAGTAATTCTAATGCCTTTTCTCTCATAATATGCAAGGTTTACACAAAGAGGGAGAATACCGGCAACTGGAATTCTGGACCTGAAAAAGCACGTCAGAGCTACCTATTCTGCACAATTCCAAATAAGCTGAAACTTCACGGAGATTTTTTATGGAATATTTCAGAATTATTAGAGCAAATAACTACCTGAGGGGGCCCACCAGGTGGGCACAACCCACCTGGGCGCGCTAGGGCCCCCAGGCGCGCCCTGGTGGGTTGTGCCCTCCTCAGCCCACCTCCGGCGCCCCTCTTATGGTATATAAGTCATTTTGACCTAGAAAAAATAAGAGGAGGACTTTCGGGACGAAGCGCTGCCGTCTCGAGGCGGAACTTGGTAGGAGCACTTTCGCCCTCCGGCGGAGCGATTCCATCGGGGGAACTTCCCTCCCGGAGGGGGAAATCATCGTCATCGTCATCACCAACAACTCTCCCATCTTGGGGAGGGCAATCTCCATCAACATCTTCAACAACACCATCTCCTCTCAAACCCTAGTTCATCTCTTGTGTTCAATCTTTGTACCGGAACCTTAGATTGGTGCTTGTGGGTGACTAGTAGTGTTGATTACATCTTGTAGTTGATTACTATATGGTTTATTTGGTGGAAGATTATATGTTCAAATCCATTATGCTATTTAACACCCCTCTGATCTTGAGCATGATTATCATTTGTGAGTAGTTACTTTGGTTCTTGAGGTCACGAGAGAAATCTTGTTGCAAGTAATCATGTGAACTTGATATGTGTTCGATATTTTGATGATATGTATGTTGTGATTCCCTTACTGGTGTCCTGTGAACGTTGACTACATGGCACTTCACCTTATTAGGGCCTAAGGGAATGCATTGTGGAGTAGTTATTAGATGATGGGTTGCGAGAGTGACAGAAGCTTAAACCCTAGTTTATGCGCTACTTCGTAAGGGGCTGATTTGGATCCAAAAGTTTAATGCTATGATTAGATTTTATCTTAATACTTTTCTCGTAGTTGCAGATGCTTGCGAGGGGGTTAATCATAAGTAGGAGGTTTGTTCAAGTAAGAACAACACCTAAGCACCGCTCCACCCACATATCAAATTATCAAAATAGCGAACACGAATCAAACCAACATGATGAAAGTGACTAGATGAAATTCCCGTGTACCCTCAAGAACGTTTTGCTTACCATAAGAGACCATTTTGGCCTGTCCTTGCCTCAAAAGGATTGGGCTACCTTGCTGCGCTTTTGTTACCGTTACCGTTACTTTCTCATTACAAATTATTTTGCTATCAAACTACTCGTTACTTATAATTTCATTGCTTGTAGAGAATACCTTGCTGAAAACCACTTGTCATTTCCTTCTGCTCCTTGTTGGGTTCGACACTCTTACTTATCGAAAGGACTACGATTGATCCCCTATACTTGTGGGTCATCAGACATGTGGGGGAATAGAGGGATGGACTGGCCAACGTTTGAGGGTACAGTAGGGCGGCGGAGGCACAGCCAACTGTGGGAGGCAGGGAGCAGGCGGAACCGATGGGGTGGTTTGGTTTGGGCAGCTGGAGGAAGAAGACAAGAGATAGAAGATATACGACAGATGTTGGAGTCAATCCAACGGCTGGTAGGCAGAATCATTTGTTGTCTAGCAAGTCGACACCACCTTGGATAGACTTTTTCCTCGTGGGTCCCAAATGTTAGAATCCAAATCTGTCACGGCCATGCAACCTTTCTTATGAAAATTTACAGCCTATTTGGTGTGCTAGTTCAAAATAAGTTTGTGGGTGTTGGTGGGGGCTAATCGCTTGGGTTCTGTAATGCACAGTGAGCTCAAGCAGCTGGCGAGAGTGATGTTATTTCCCTTGGTTGGGATTTGATACAATATTTCTCTCTTAATTAAACAAATGGCAAGCCATTTGCCTTGTTTGAAAGAAAATATGATAGCCACAGCCGAGTTGAAAAGGGCAACAACATCTAACTCCATCTTACAAACTATACAAAAGCACGAGGGTTAATTGTTCATCAGGTTTAGACAAAACCCAGATTGAAAAGGGCAACAACATCTAACTCCAGCATTGTTTTCGGCAGTCACCATCAAATGGATCGGTCAGGTCCATAGAATGAACATCCTGGGTCGTAAAATTTACTGGATTATGACCACAAGATGTTGTAAATAGAAGCCCGACACATTCAGAAGCCCTTTTGTCCACCTGAAACTCCTTTCTTTGCTCTTCGACATACCCATCCATCAAAACCATGTCGCTAATAAACTTAAGCCTAATGGACAATAGTAACCTCGCATTCAGCAAGAAGAATGTGACAAATCTAGTGGTTGCATGGTTGGCTACATATCGTTCCAGCGTTATTGTCTTCTTTCGAATGTCATGAGAAGTGAGAAAATCCCGGTGCTTATGAATCCACCGGTTGGTATTACTTTCTTACCCCATCCTGTTGCCTAAATAGACATGAAGACTGAAAACAACTAAGGTCTAAAAAAAGAGTGTCAAAAGAGCAACAACTGAACGGTTAATTCTAGTACACTATATGCGGGCTTCCAATGTGCGTGATATTATCTCCTTTATATACAACTTCTCCAGACATGGAAAGCATTGCAGCAAGCCAATAATCTTGTTCAGATCAAAAATATTCATATGGATATATAAGATCTTGACAGAATCCAGCACCATTGATAGGCTATCCATGGACAAACTCTTCATTGAGCATAGAACATAATATTAGTACAAAATGTGTACTCCAAGATGATATAGAACTTATGCACAGAAATTTAAAATGCAGCTTATGATTACAAGTGTAGATGATAATATATACAGTACCTGAAGAACTGTGGAGCCCAACACCATCTTGAAATGAGCACAGAGATCATGTATTACACCCAAGGTCTCCAGTTTAGGCGCAGAGACGACAATTATTTCCGATGGTGAATAACGAGAATCAAGGATCAACCTTTGAAGTGAAGGGGCATCTTCGATGATGAGCTACCTTCCGTCAAAACAAATCCCAATTCTTACAAGGTTAGGCGACTTTATTTGGAGACAACCGATTCTAACTGTGAAAACAAGCACTCCAGGGCAGGGCAACTGGAGTGGATGATGCTGTGCAATGAGGCCTTCGACATACGAACCTGCACAAGTGAAAGTTTTTTGAGAAATGGGAGTCTAAGGTTTAGTACCAGATTGTCTGGTAGGTAGCACATCGCAAAGGTGGCGGTGTGGAGAGAGGAGGAAAACCGCGAGATGGACATCGGTGCTGAGGGCACAAGTACATGGCATTCGGTATGTGGTATGGGATTTCTAGGGAAATAGTAGAACTCAAGCAAGTGTAGTTCTATGAATTCAAGGGATTATAGCCAGGCGTCCACCGTGCAGGGCATGCTCAGGTAGCATGTCGGGATGCAGAGGCTTTGAGTGGAGCCCTGGTGGGAGGAGATGATGGCTCCGGGGAGTTCAAAATCATTAAAGAGAGATAGCTGACAACAGTTGAGATTAAGGGGCGCAGCGCCATAGAGGGTGCCACCGAGTTGAGAGGACTTGGGTGCGGCAGCAACCCTTGGTGGGGAGAAGCGAGATGATCTCCCCAAGGATGGCATCCGGGAGATCGCTGATGCGGTCCACCCGAGATTCTACGGGTTCCTGGGATCCGGTGGGGGCGGGCTCGCCGCTTCTCCCCACGCTGCCAGGTGCGGGATCTACAATAGGCGTCGCCGCTGGCGGGAGCCTCATCTTCTTGGCGTTGGGGTCAACCGACTCCATTTTCCTCGAGGACGTCGCGTCGAGCTCACGGATTTGAGCAGAGTAATGAATGACGAGCCTAGTTGTAGTGCGAGTGAAGAAGAAGGAGAGTTGGGGTTTTCTATAGTAGTTGTAAGTGCATCTAGTGCCCCTTAGTGATTTTGGTGTATTGAAGACTTATAGGTTAAGGGACTGATGCGTTTGTGAGTGTACACAGGTCCATAAGTCTGTGAGGAGTTTGATATTTACAGAGAAAGTCGACCCCTAAAAATGAATATCTTCAATTGAAGACTTCGGATTTCTGAAGACTTTGAAAGTGAAGAAATTGGTGTGACCTTGAAGACTAGGTATTCATTCGAGGAACATGAAGCGTGAAGACTTTTGTTTTCGTAGTTTCATTTTCTCTTTCTTGAGTCATAGGAAACACCGTACTGTTAAAGGGGGTCGAGGAAATACCAAGGAAAAATTTCCAAGTGATGCTCAACTCAAAATCCTACACCTACCAATCCCTTCGAGTGAAGCCATTGGAAATCTCATACAGTTCATCAAATTTCTTCAGTGACAGAGACGAAGTTCTTCTGGTCTCTGAGGAATTTGTTCTGACTGAGGAGTTAGGAATTCGCCAGTGTGGATTGCCTACAAGTGAGGAACATGATAGCCCTGAGGAATTTGAGCCTCAAATATCCGACCGTTGCTGTGCTACACGCCAGCTGTCCCAAAATATCTATCCACCTAACGGTCATATCATTGAAGGGCATTTATGTCTTATCATGTCGGGCTACTCCCTAGGCTATAAATAGCCGCCCCCTACAACCACTAGTTGGTTGGCTGCTCCGAGAGAAACTGACACTTGTCATTTGAGAGCATCCCATCCTCCGAGGACTTTGAGCGAAGATCATCAAGTGAGGAAAACCCAAACCCAAACACCTACAAACCCAAAGTGATTGAGCATCATTGAAGAGATTGATCCTGCATGGATCCGACGCTTGTTACCTTTGAAGACTGTGCATCTTCCAGACGGTTAGGCGTCATGGTCTAGAGCATCCAAGAGGAAGTTGTGGATCACCGAGTGACCGAGTTTGTGAAGGTTTGGAAGTCACCTGAAGACTTACCACGAGTGATTGGGTGAGGTCTGTGTGACCTTATCTCAAGGAGAATACGGTGAGGACTGTGTGTCCGGGACTATGTGTCCTCAGGTTTAAATACCTAGCCGCTCCAACCAGACGTACAACTGTCACAGCAGTTGGAACTGGTCTACCAAATCATTGTCTTCACGAAGCCTACTGGTTCTATTTCCTCAACTCTTTCATTTCCTCATAACTATGTTGTGTGCTTGTTCATATCTATTTGAAGACTTTGACTGAAGACTTTCTCAATTTCCTCAGTTCAATTTCTCCAGTCTGTTTGTCTTCATCCTGTTTTATCCTGTGCTTACGCTTCCTGTACTCTGTGCGTGTTTACATTTCATCATGATGACCATGCTTATGTTCTGTTACGTTTCCATCTAAGTACTTATTTCGCTGCAAGTAGTTCTTCGCTTAGGAATTTCCTCACCCTGAAATTCCTCAGTGAAGAATTCATAAAAATCGCCTATTCACCCCCCTCTAGTCGATATAACGCACTTTCAATTGGTACCAGAGCAAGGTACTCCCTAGTTCTTTGTGATTTTGGTTTAATCGCCTGGAGTTTTAGTTATGTCGACTGCAGGTATGATCAAGGTCTCTGCTGGGTGTCCTACCTTTGATGGGACGGGCTACCCCTACTGGAAGAATAAGATGCGTATGCATCTTGAGGCAATTGACAACGATCTCTGGTATGTTGTGGAAAATGGTGTTCCCTCTGTCACACCTTCCGTGAATGCTGCCAATGTGAAGAGATTCAAGCAACTCGATTCTCAAGCGAAGAACATCATATGTGGCCATCTGAGTAAAGGGCAGTATGGCAGAGTGAGTGCTTTGGAAACTGCTAAGCTTATCTGGGATAGGTTGTCTAAAGTGAATGAAGGAGTCTCAACTCAGCGTGACTCTCGAGTTGACGTTCTTCGCAATCTCTTCAACCGCTTCAAAAGACTCGACAATGAAAATGTTCAGCAAACCTTCGATCGCCTCACTGACATCTCAAATGAGCTTCAAGCACTTGGTGCCACTGACATCACCGACCATGAGGTGGTGAACAAATTGCTGAGATCGCTTGATTCCTCATTTGATACTCTGGCACTGATGATACAAGAATGTGGAGATTACAAGTCACTTGATCCCGCCGATATCCTCGAGAGGCTAAACACTCATGAGTTCCAGCTTGCTGAAAAGAGAGATCTCTATGGTTCGAGCTATGGCAGATCACGTGCCCTGAAGGCCAAGGCAGTCTTTGAATCTGAAGGTGAAGATTCTAGTAGTAGCCTTGGTGATCCTGAAGAACTGAGCCAGGAGCTAGCACTGCTCGTGAAGAAATTTCAGAAGTTCTCAAGATGTGGTCGCTTTGGAAAATCCTCAAGGAGTAATGATTCCTCATCCAGTGACTATAAGAAGATACTATGCCACAAATGCAAGAAACCCGGTCACTACATTCAAGACTGTCCTCAGTGGGAAAAGGAATCAAAGAAGAAGAAATACAAGGATTACAGTTCTGATGACTCAAAGAAGAAGAAGAAATCTTCAAAGTCTTCATCATCAAAATCCTCGAAGTCTTCACCTCACAAGAAGAGCAGCTCCAAGAAGGCTCGGGCATTCATTGGCAAGGAAATGGACTCTGAAGCTGAATCTGGGGAACATGAGGAAGAGGAGGCACCTGAGGAGTCAGAATCTGGTGTGGCAAGTCTAGCTCTTGCTACTGCGTTCGTCAGCAAGTCCATCTTCAACACTGAATAAAATGGCTTCACCAGCAAGGCTGATGAAGGCGATGATGACTACGCTCCCACCTATTGCTTCATGGCAAAAGGTGCCAAGGTACTCAAATACCCCTCCTCTGAATCAAGTGAGGATGAATCTGATGAAAACCTCAAGCCTAGATACTCTAAACTTGCTAAGATTGCTGTGAAACAACAAAAGGCTTTTGAAAAGGTTCAAAACATGCTAGACAAAAGTGATGATATGTTGGGTGAAGAAATGGATCACACTAAAACCTTTACTGAAAATCTTCAGAGACTTCAATCTAAGTTTGACAACCTTCAAAGTCATCATAACACTCTCTTATCTGATCATGAGAAGCTTTCTTATGAATTTCTTCAAAGAAAGCAAGATCTTGAGAAGCTAAGAGTGAGTTATGAAGATCTTCAGAAGGAGCGTGATTCATTACTTGCTCAACAAATCAGCGCTGCTCAGGAAGAATTTGTTCCTCCATGTTTGAAGTGCATTGAACGTGAATCTGCTAATACTTCACCTGAATGTTCAAATGCTTCTAATGTTACAAATTCTTCACCTGTCTCTGCTATCACTAATTCCTCATCTGAGGACAATGCTAGTATCACTGATGATGCAGGGATGAAGGAATTGTACATGACAGGCATGTACAAAAGCCTCAAAGGGCATCAGGCTCTTTGTGATGTGCTTAAGAAGCAGATCCTCATAAGGAACCCTAGGAAAGAGGATATTGCCTTTGAGAGGAAACTCAATGCTGATGGTACATACTGGAAGCCTGAGTAGGATCCCAAAACGTCATGAGTTGCTGCACAGGGACCTCCAGTAGATCCATCTACTTTATCTGGCTTTATATGTGAATCTCCTCATTCTGCTGATGAGTCATTTGACTCCAACTATAAACTGTTCAAGAATCAGAATGGTGAAGTATTTGCTAGATATGTTGGCACTAACTGCAGGAACGGTTCCCCCATGAAGAAAATCTGGGTTCCCAAAAGGTGCCTTGAAAGTCTTCAGGTGAATGTCATCATGACACCATCTGTGAAGAATAGGAACCCCATATCAAATTCTTCATATGGACCTAATTCTTCATATGGATCCAAGTCCTCATACGGACCAAATTCCTCACGTGGATCAAATTCCTCAAAAGGATCAAAGTCCTCATATGAACATCATCGTGCTAACACTTCTGTCTCACAGGGAAGATTTAAGGGCTATGAATATGAGCATTATTCTTCTAATCATTATGTTCATAAGTCCTCGAAGAATTTCTCTGCTTATTCATATGCTTACCCTAATTCCTATTATGTGAAACGAAGTGGACTGTCTTCTATGCCACCTTTCTCGTATGGAGCTCGCAGAATGATGAACTCTTTGCCACCCCTTCAGATGTGGGTGGTGAAGAAAAAGGACTAATTTCTTATGCAGGGTCAGGTCTCCAGACGTACTTAAACGTCTGAAGAATTTGCTGGAGACCTAAAAATGCCTGATAGGACGCAGGCAAATCATGAAGAAATGAATCCTCATTTCTCACGTCCTCATACTGTTTTATCTTTTCTATTGCTTGATGAAATTGATCTGATGAAATTGATGTCGTATTCTTCACTGATGAAGTATAAGAGTTCGTAAGTTGCACTAATTCATCTGCAGGATGATCTACCCAAAGCCACTGAGTGGGTCCTCGATAGTGGATGTACAAATCACATGACTGGTGACAAGAACCTATTGATGGATGTTCCCTTATCTCCATCGCATCTGAAGCATATCATCTTCGCTGACAAAGGCAAAAGCAAGGTATTGGGTCTAGGTAAGGTTGCCATCACAAAGGATCGACACATGGACAAAGTCATGCTTGTCGAGTCCTTAGGATACAACCTCATGTCTGTCTCAATGCTTTGTGATCTTGATATGGTTGTTATCTTTGGCAAGTATCATTGTGTTGTGATCATGGAAGCTGACAATTCCAAAGTTTTCGAAGGCTTTAGGAGAGGAGATTTGTATATTGTTGATTTCTCTACAGGACTACAACCAGCTATATGTCTACTTGCAAAAGCTTCAGAAGGCTGGCTATGGCATCGACGACTAGATCATGCTGGCATGAGGAACTTTCACACACTCGCGACGAAGAAGCATGTCATTGGCATTGAGAATGTCAAATTCCTCAAGGATCACTTGTGCGGAGCCTGTGAAGCTGGTAAGATGACCAAGGCCAAACATCCAGCAAAGACTATCATGACTACCACTCGACCATTTGAATTGCTTCACATGGATCTCTTTGGTCCTAATCATTATTAGGCAGTTACAAATGATGCATCTCTATATGGCTTTGTTATTGTTGATGCTTACTCTCGTTACACATGGGTGCATATTGTCACTTACAAACATGAAGTGCAGGAAGTCTTCAAACGATTTTCCTCGAGGGCTTCAACTACCTTTGGTGTGAAGATAAAGCACATCAGAAGTGACAATGGAGCTGAGTTCAAGACTTCTGGTCTTGATGGCTATCTTGATGAACTTGGTATTACTCATGAGTTATCTGCTCCTTATACTCCTCAACAGAATGGCGTCGTGGAGCGCAAGAACATGAATCTTGTTGAGATGGCTCACACTATGCTTGATGAGTACAAGACGCCTTGTCGTTTCTGGATTGAGGCAATTGATACTGCGTGCCACATCATCAACATGGTATATCTTCACAAATTCTTCAAGAAAACTAGATACGAACTCCTCACTGACAAGAAACCCAATGTGAGTTATTTCAAAGTCTTCGGTGCTAAATGTTGGATTAGAGATCCTCATCACAGTTCTAAATTTGCACCGAAACCACATGAAGGTTTTATGCTTGGTTACAGAAAGGACTCGCACACCTACAGAATCTTCAACAACGTTCACCACAAGGTTGTTGAAACTGTAGATGTGCGGTTCGATGAAACTAGTGGCTCGCAAAGAGAGCACCTACCTCCTGTGTTAGATGATCAGTCACCTGAGGAAACTATCAAGTTCAAGGCTACTGAGGATGTCATTCCGATCGAAGAATCTGCTGAAGAAGTCATTCCAGAACGTGAAGAACGTCATGCTGATGCACCAAGGAAAATGACGCTGAAGAAAATGCTGATCAAATTCCTCAACGACAACTAGCTCATCCTCGTGTTGCAAATGAAGTGCAGATTGAGAAAATCATCAGCGGCATCAACATTCCAGGTCCTCTCACACGCTCAAGAGCTTCACATTTATCTAACTTTTGTGGGCACTTTGCTTTTGTCTCTATCTCAGAGCCCACTAAGGTAGATGAAGCATTTCTGGAGCTTGAACGAATTCAAGCTATGCAAGAGGAATTACATCAATTCAAGCTCAACAATGTCTGGGAACTGGTCAAACGTCCAGATACTCGCAAGCACAATATCATTGGCACAAAGTGGATCTACCGCAACAAGAAAGATGAAAATGGCCTTGTGGTGAGGAATAAGGCACGACTTGTAGCTCAAGGCTACACACAGGTTGAAGGAATTGATTTCGATGAAACTTTTGCACCTGTTGCTAGACTTGAGGCTATTCGCATATTACTTGCTTATGCTAACCATCATGATATCACTTTATATCAAATGGATGTGAAAAGTGCATTCCTCAATGGTAAGCTTGAGGAAGAAGTATATGTTGCTCAACCCCCAGGTTTTGAAGATCCAAAGCATCCTGACAAAGTCTTCAGACTCAATAAGGCCCTCTATGGCCTCAAGCAGGCCCCTCGGGCGTGGTATGATACTTTGAAGGAATTCCTCATGAAGAAAGGCTTCAAACCCGGTTCACTTGACCCAACTCTTTTCACTAAATCTTATGATGGTGAATTGTTTGTGTGCCAAATATATGTTGATGATATCATATTTGGCTGTACTGACCAACGTTACAGTGATGAATTTGCCTATATGATGAGTGAAGAATATCAAATGTCTATGATGGGAGAATTGAAATTCTTCTTAGGTCTTCAAATTCGTCAACAACGCGATGGCATATCCATATCTCAGGAGAAATACCTCAAGGATGTATTGAGGAAATTCGACATGCAAGAGTGCAATGGCGTCAAAATCCCTATGCCCACCAATGGCCATCTATGCACTGATGAAAATGATATTGACTTCGATCAAAAGGTATACCGCTCCATGATTGGTTCTTTATTGTATTTATGTGCATCTAGGCCAGATATTATGCTTAGTGTTTGCATGTGTGCCCGATTTCAAGCTACACCGAAGGAATCACACCATAAGGCTGTGAAGCATATTCTTCGATATCTAGCTCACACACCAACACTTGGATTATGGTATCCCAAGGGCTCAGCTTTTGATCTCATTGGATATTTAGACTTTGACTATGCTGGTGACCGTGTGGACCGCAAGTTCAGGCACATGCCATTTCCTCGGACGATCCTTGGTCTGTTGGTCCTCGAAGAAATAGAACTGTGTATCACTGTTTACTGCTGAAGCTGAGTACATTGCTGCTGGTTCTTGCTGTGCTCAATTGCTGTGGATGAAGCAAACTCTCAAGGACTACGGCATCAACATGAAGAATGTGCCTCTCTACTGTGACAATGAGAGTGCAATCAAGATCGCTCATAACCCAGTTCAGCACTCGAAGACAAAGCACATTCAGATTCGTCATCATTTTCTTCGTGATCATGTGTGGAAGGGCGACATCTCTATTGAGCATGTAAGGATTGAAGAACAACTAGCCGATATCTTCACAAAGCCCTTGGATGAGAAGAGATTTAACAAGTTGAGGTGTGAGCTAAATATCCTAGAATCTTCGAATGTTCTTTGAAAAGGACACTCATCCTAGCACTTATGCAAAATTGATGACTTTGATGTGCAACACATGAAGAAACGTTTTTCTTCAATCCATGAAGACTAACACTCTAAGTGTGAAGAAATTAACGAAGAATTTGATTCTCAGAACCCTACGACAATTGTACGCGGTGTCTGAAATCATCATTCTTATACGGTGGGTCACGCCACCACCAAAAGTTGAAAATCTTCAATTTGAGTTTTTCCTCATTTTTGAAATTCCTTAGTTGTTCAAATTCTTCAACTTTGCATTGTCTTCACTCTTTCCGCTGTTGTTCTTCGTTGGATATATAAATATGAGTTTATGTCCTCTACAACATTCACTTATTGCTATTTCTTGAAGTTGCTTTTTTGGCTAAGTGAATGTGATCGGACCCTTCCCCCTCTATGCTAAACTCAACCCAAACTATTCACAAATTCTTCATGTGCGTTCTATTTGAAACCCGTTCAAAATCTTCACTGTGTCCTTGTCAGTTGAAGAATTTATGAACGAAAACTTTAAAATATTCTAATCTGAATTTTCGGCTGTTGCCGCCTAAACCGTTCCACATCCCACGATAATACTTATCTATTCACCCACGATCTCACACGATCGCCACCTCTCAGTACGTGGGTGACACATGTCACGCGAATGAGAAGGGTCAGGGGCACGTTCGTCCAATTTCTTCGGACGAGTGGTTTTTCACCTCGGCTATAAATACCCCTCCCCTTCCTCACTTCATTTTTACTCCGCTCGACCTCACTCCCTCGCTCGAGCTTTCAAACCCTAGCGCCACCGCTACTTTCATCGTCGCCGGTGAGGAAGAGCTTCACTGCCTCAACCTCGTCGTCGTCATACTCGCGCCGCCGCGGATTTATTCACTCCGCCGCCGCCGTAGCTATCTTCCTCTGCCAAGTTAGGGCGTGGAAGATCTGAACCGACGAGCTTCAAATCTACATTTCCCAGTTCGTCGTGTTCTTCGTCAAGGGTAATTAAAAGTTACTTTTACTGCCCTTGTTGATTCTGAAGTTTTCCACAAAATCTTCAAAAGGTGTTTATTCTTCAAATCTTCACACACTAGACACCTTACATATCATCTGTTCTTGATCTGTTTCCCTAGGCATCATTTTTCTTCAAGATTCCATAATTGTGTGGATTTTTAATCTATACAACTCTGGAACCTAAGACAAAGAGCGCTTAGTGAAATTCCTCAAGACTCATCTGGTCAAATTCCTCAAACTTGTTCTTTTTGCAAAAACTTCTGAGAACGCATATGACCTCTCCAAATTCATCGCAACTACATTCTGTTCACAGGTACACATGTCTGCTGCTGAATCTCTAGGTTCTCATCAACTTAACTCATTTGCAGCGTTCCTCGAAGAAAAGTTGCACACCTCTTCAGAGAACTCTATTGTTCAGATTCCTCAACTGAAGAAAATGGCTGACGGCAAGAAGCCTCAGAAGGGTGGAAAGAGACCTGAGGTCAACACTGCTTTCGAAATCCCAGATGACATTTACAAGGATTATTGCACACCTGATGAGGCCAAACATGGCAAGGAGGACAAAAATCAGCGCAAGGTGCGCATACAAAGGATAGAGAGGAGATGGGCACGGGAATGGAGGGAATACAGATATGTCACTCCAAAGTACATGAAGAAATTCACTCTTAACCCTCCATGCCTAAGACCTCCATTGGCACCTGGCCAAGAAGCTGATCCTACCAACCTCAAGTGTGGTGAGGACTATCCTGATGAATGGGCCAAGCGCCAGGCCAAGCTAGCCAAAATGGCTAAGGATGCAGTGAGGAAATTCAATGAAGACTCTGCCGCCGCTGCTACCACTACTGAGGCCTCTACAAGCAAGCCAAAGAAGGCCATGGCAAAGAAGCCTGCTCATAAGCCCAGTGCTTCAACCTCAATGCCCTCACGACCAAGTTCTTCAAAGCCCTCACGGCCAATTCCTCAAGCTGCTCCAGCTCCTCCAAAGTCCTCAGCTCCTCCGTCAAAATCCTCAGCACTTGTGCATCTAGCCTCGTGCCAAAGGACGATAGGCATCTCTATTGCCTCAGGAGCCTCGGGAAGTTCTTCTGCTCTCCCGCATTCTTCAACTGGCCCCACTCTGCTGAAGACAAAGGCCACTGCTAGACGAGGTTCTCGACCAAGTCCTCACAAGAAGCAGGTCGCCTTCTGTCGGGGATATACCCCGCAGTATGACCTGGCTGGAGATATAACCCGGGTGGGATTGGATGTTTCATTGATGACCCGGCAGACTATAAGCCGGCAGGAATAGTTAAGTAGGTTAAGCTCGCGGGAACAGACATAGTCATGTAACCCGGCGGACACAGTCATGTAACCCGGCAGACACAGTCATGTAACCCGGCACATGTTAAGCCAGACGGTAAGCCAGGTGGTAAGCCAGATCGTAAGCCAGACGGTAAGCCAGATGGTAAGTCAGATCGTAAGCTAGATTGTAAGAAGCCCAAGACGTTAAGAAGCCCATGGTGAGAAGCCCATGGTGAGACGTCAAAATAAGGTTAAATCTTAAGTTCGAGTTGGACTCTACATGTAACCCGCCCCTTCAGCTTATATAAGGAGGGGCGGGGCACCCCAAGAGGGGGGAGGAACAAGAAACAATGTTTAGGGCTAGACACAAAGAGCCGGCTTACCGGCGATTCACTCATGATCATAATGAGACCTAGCCTCAAACAACATGTAGGGTTATTACCGGCTGATGTTTCTCGGGGCCCGAAGCTGTCTAAACCCTTGTCTTGTGCGTTGATCTGCCCTGCATCTCTCGATTCCGCTCAACCCCTCTCAAGCTACTACATAGATGCGCTGGCCTCACGACTAAGTCCTCACCCTAGGACATCTGCCATGACAATTTCACGACAGTTGGCGCCCACCGTGGGGCCTGCGCACGGTGGTGATGAGTTCTTGGAGGGATCTTTTTTAGGGTTTCGAAAGTTCACAAATTTCTAGATGAACAAGATTGTCAGAGAAGATCAAAAGTTTACCGGATCTGAAGGATGTGAATCGCCAAACATGCATAAGACTAAAGTTTCAGTCGAGCTATCAGATCAGATTATGGGTCAAAATAACCCATGACCCGGAAGCAGTTTCCGCCATCAAGCCGCCCCGATCACGTCTCAAGTGGCCTCTGCCTTCATGGCCTTTCTCCGGGTTACTTCCGTTGTTACGGCCGGATCAAGTCGCCATCGTCGCTGGATTGGGCCGGGTTGAGCCGGCTGTGTTACTGCAAGCCACCGCCTTGGTTCAAACCGCCACCCGCGCCTCGGTGCTAAGTCGCCAAATCACCATCGCCCCCGCCGCTGTGGTTAAGCCGGCCCCGCCTCTGCTTCCGTGGCTGATGCCATCGCAGATTCACCTTAAAACTGGCCTTGCCTCGGTTCAACGCCGAGTCGCAACACCGCCTGCAAGAGGTCGTGACCGACAGGAGTTCTGTACGCATACAAGATTCACCGAGTTATTCTTGGCCAAAAATAACAGCAAGATAAGCCGCCCCCTCTGCTTTGAGGCCGAGTTACGCACCTCCGTCGCCTCCGTTGACCCGCCATGCACTGCCGGCTCGCTTCTTTGGGTAAACCGCCGCCGTCTGAGGGCCGCTGCCGTTTTACCTCGCGCCACGACTCAGAAGCAACTTCCACTGCGACCTCGCTTCGCGGGCGCCTCTGCCACCGGGTTGAGCCGGCCCTGCCGCTTTAGGCCATCCTTCGCTCGGGCTCAACACCGAGTCACGACTGGCCTCGTCTCGAGCTGCCCTCGAGATGCCCCGCGCCCGCCGCCGGTTTATCACGCGGCCAGCCGCTGTTGAATCGCCGGCCCCGAGCCGTCCGGATCACCCCCGTCTTCGCCGAGTTACCTCCACCGCTGCTGCTCTCGCCTTGGAATCCGCCTCGCCCTGTACTGAGCCCCCGTTTGGCCCGTCGGAGCCCTGTCAATCCACCTGGAGATTTGTTGACCCACCGCTGCGGGTGAGGCTGCCTCCGAGCCGGCTGTTTGGAAGTGAAGGACCCGCCCACCGGGTCACGACCGGCTGATGTGCATCTCCACCGTCGCAGATGTGTCAATCGGCTATTCCTTTGCCTCGTTTCATTGCTGAGCTGCCCTGGCCGGGCGACCCACACAGTGCCTCATCTGTGGCCGCCTCGTTGAGCAGTGCCTCAAGTCGCTCCGACGAATTGTTGCTGCCGCGAGCCGCCCCGGTTTGCGCTTCGCGCCGTTGTCGAGCCGTTGGTGCGCCCTCGATCCACTGCCTGAAGCTACTTATCGCGCCGCTGCATGGGCCTTGTGCTGATCTGCCCGCAGTCGGCCTCACCACTTGAAACGCAATCCAGCCGGCTTCGTCGCGACGGTCACGTATCAGGCCGGCCCTCCCTCTGCTATGGTCTACCGTCCATAAACCGCCCTCAGTACCGCGCTAAGCCGGCCTCGTGCCGCTGACCAGGTCCGCCGCCAAGTCGCCGCACCAAGCTTCACCTGGACCGGATCTGCACCTTGCCTATAAGCCTCTCCGACACATGCATCACGCCGGTTCTACTACTCCCCCGCATGATTCTGCTGTCGCGCCGGGTCAAACCGGTCATGTTTGCAAGTCGCCTTCATCGGCAGGCTTAAATCGCCCTCATCTGCAGCCTTCGGTTTTGAATCACCGCGCCCGAGAGCCGGGCCGCCCTGCAAACTCGAGGCCGCCCTTACCATGAGTCGCCGCTGCGGAGATGTGAGTCGCCACCGTTTCCATCTGAACCGCCCGGTGCCCTGCCTGGCGCGCAAACCACTGCTGTTGCCTCGCCGGGTTACCACTGTCGCGTCCTCTGTTGCACCTGGGAGCCACCTATGGCTGAGCAGAGCCGCCCCGTAGGAGCCCACCAGGTCGGGTTTGCCTTCGTCTTAAGCCGGTGCACGCATCCGCCCTCGAGCTGCTGCCTCTGCTGGGTCAGAGTCGCCGCTTTGGTTTCGCCTCTGTCGCTAGCACTTCTGAGCTGCCCCTCAATTGAAACGGCCCGGGCCGTGACCCGTCGGCGCCCACGTTGAGCCACCGCTGGATTGCCCCACGTTGTGAGCCGCCAGACCAAGTGTTAACGGAGCAAAAAAGAAAGATGACCTCAGAAGGCTATGAGTCAGATTTTCTGGTCTTCAATTACTGCCTGCAACCGAGGCATACTTTTAGAAACAATGAGATGAGGTTTCCAGTGTGTGATGATGAAGCAAGTCGGCTAGTACAAAAATATTAGGAGGAGTTTGGTCCGGTGGATACAGATAGGCCTCAGGCCTTTTCAAAAAAAGAGAGAGAGAGAGAAGGAGAACGCATGCAGGCGCATGCACATCCACAGAGAGATGGACGGGACAGAGAACCTGAGTGCATGCAAAAAGAAAAAGATCAGAGGCAGTACTAGTATTCCAACTGCTAGTCTGTATTTTGACTACGGGAAGACTATGGTGCAGAATACTACTCCATGAAGTTGTCAGGCGTGTCCGGCGATTTGAAAAGATCGGACAAAGTTAAAAGTATATCTGAGAACTCTTTTCGTTTGACTATATCATCCAATGTCGGTGCCCGCGTTTGTCTGACAAACACCAGGTGATATCCTTTCTATAAATCTTATCAGTATATACTACATTGTTTAAAAAACAATTATTCTGGTCTGTGGTATTTTTATTTCGCAGGACCATTATTTATTACAAAGGTGTGGCAAAGGGGCGTAAGCCAATATTGCTTTTGCACTAGTACTTGTCCGTGCCGTACTGCTGGACGGATACGTGAGCAAGTCGCCGCCCCTGCTACATCAACATACGCGACTGATTCATCGTCAGCGCCTACCGCCGACTCGCCTGCCTTTACCGGGGTGATCATCAACTCCGCGGTGGATAATTTTGGGCCTAACATGTCAGGCCGTCAGAAAATTTCCGGCTTAAAGAGAAGGATTCCGGTTCAAGGGGCCAAAGAGAGTTCATTGCACAGCACAACTCAAACATAGGCACCCGGCGAGCACAGCTCAGAAATATATCACGGTCAACTACAGAGAATCTTAAGCCAACTCCTTGAGTCGTCTTAAGACTCGGGGGCTACAATGGCATGACTCAGGAATTCTGAGTCATGGGAGGGAATGATAACCCGGTTCCGGAGGCTACTACCATATTGATGAAAATTTAAAGGCCGTCAGAAAATTGCTGGTTCAAAATAAAGATTCCGGTTTAAAATCCGGTTCAAGAGATATCTTTCTCCCGTAAAAGTTTTGAAGGTCTCAAATCCGGTTCAAACATCCGGCTCAAGGTAAGTTTATATCTTACAAAGCTTTGAAGCTCTTAATATCCGGTTTAAAAAATTCCGCTTCAAAAAGAAGTTGTCTCTCGCAAAGTTCGAAGTTCTCAGGAAAAATTAAAGGGACCAAACAGAGTCTGTTACAAAGCACAACTCAAATATAGATACCCTGCTTTAATGACCATTGGGAGCTGATCGTATTCGAATTTAGCTCAATCCTTTTGGTGTGACCCTGATCGTATTCGAATCAGAGTCGTTAAATATTCTCATGATCACTAGGGGGCTTCCTGTTCAAACATAGGTCGTATTCGAACCAAAGAGAACATAACTGTCGATACCCTTTTGATCGGCACACTGCCGAGCTCACTGAGGGGTTTCTTGATCGTATTCGAATCATAGTTCAACCCCCTTTGGGAACCGACGTGGATCGTATTCGAATCAGCCTCGTTAAACAACTCTCAAGGTCATTTGGGGCTTCCTGTTCAAACATAGGTCGTATTCGAACCAAAGAGAACATAGCTGTCGGTACCCTCTTGATCGGCAACGCCAAAGCCACTGGGGGCTATATGATCGTATTCGAATCTTAGCTTAACCCCTTTGGGACGGTTTTCTGATCGTATTCGAATCAGAAGCCTCGATTTTTCTTTTTGTCTTAAGTTTTTTGAAAAGAGTCTTTGGTTTTATCTTGGGACCTTTTTTGTTCATATTTGAAGCATATATGTGGTTTCGATTAACCCGTCTTGACTTTGGATGATAAGTCGCCATACATGACAATCATAAACATTTGGAAGTTTTTGGCTTCTAAAGATTGGGTTATCACCCTTACTGCACAGGTCACATAAACCAGCAGTGAAAATTCAATATCACAAGTATAATAATATTATTATAGTTATGTTTCAAAGTTATGATTCATAACAGGCTTATCTGTGACTCCTTGTTACATATCAATGGTTATATGTGAGATATTATGACCCGCCCTGTGGTAAACCGCCAAGGGATCTTGTGATCTAATTATGTGCAGGATAAGACTACATTTGGGTGGTTACCCGCCCTGGTTTTTGACGTTAAGTCGCCAGGGCATATGTTGTGTAAACTCTGCAGGATTTACAGAGCTATGATTTACATAAATGATTAAATTCAAGCCCATCATCATAGATTGAAATTGGTGTCTCAAAAGGGTTATCAATTCTTGATTTTCTCAAAGGCTATAAGCCGCCGGGTTGTACAAATTCCGGCTTACAATGGAGGCGTATTAAATCGCCATTGGCCAAGAGCCGCCGGGTATTTAAGCTCCGGATTGACTTATCAGCAGATGAGGTATTCAAAGTCGCTTTGGCGCAATGGCTATTATTTTATCAATGGATATGATTTATTCTACAATGGAAAGAATAGTCCCGAGTCGCTGCAGGCTTACGACCCGGCGCTTGGGGGCTACATTATTCAAATTGAGATTACATCAAATATGCAAGTCCCATGTCACTGCCAGCATGCACCATGGCACTTGGGGGCTAATGCAAAGTCAGTTTTTTGCTCACTTTATTGAAGACCCGACTTGTCACATTGTAATGAGCCGGCCCTTGGGGGCTACCAATTGCTCCTGTCAACAATTCAAGGTACACAAGCATTAATCCATTATATTGAACGGTCCACTATTCAGTTGGTAGAGTACAAAGCTATCAACCTTGTGGACGTGGGTTCACGCTCCATGGTGGAGATTATATTATATGATGTTATTATCAAAGTCCCAGCTCAGTATTATCTTACTAAGCCGGCCCGTGGGGGCTACACGTTGCTGCTCAAGTCTACATGATCATATCTATAAAGTCCCTGCTCATTATTGCGTAATGACCCGGCACTTGGGGGCTACATATATGGAATACTCAGGTTTGACTAGTGATTGAGATGAGCAACATGGATTTCTTCAAAGTGGTAATATTTATATTGAGGCAAATCTTAAGTCATCACTTTGTTCTGCTCAAGACTTGGGGGCTACAGGTAATATGGATATGAGGGAGAGAAATCTTCAAAATTCTCATTTGACCCAGCATCGGCAACAATTATGACTCGGCATCATCTATTTATAACCCGGCAAGTTTTTTCATCTTTAAGCCGGTTGAAGGTAACATGAGTATTTCAAGACCTATATTTTTAAACATTGGGAGCTGAGTCAAATGAGTTATTCTTCAGTCTTTCTCTGTGAGAAACCAACGTCAGCAAATTGATTATGAAGTTGGCTTATTTGACCCGGATTTTCTAGAAGAAGGGAATACCAAGGAATTAAGGATGATCAGGTGCCGGCTTACAAGAGTTTTTTTAACCCGGAGCATAATCTGTCGGGGATATACCCCGCAGTATGACCCGGCTGGAGATATAACCCGGCTGGGATTGGATGTTTCATTGATGACCCGGCAGACTATAAGCCGGCAGGAATAGTTAAGTAGGTTAAGCTCGCGGGAACAGACATAGTCATGTAACCCGGCAGACACAGTCATGTAACCCGGCAGACACAGTCATGTAACCCGGCATATGTTAAGCCAGACGGTAAGCCAGGTGGTAAGCCAGACGGTAAGCCAGATGGTAAGTTAGATCGTAAGCTAGATTGTAAGAAGCCCAAGACGTTAAGAAGCCCATGGTGAGAAGCCCGTGGTGAGACGTCAAAATAAGGTTAAATCTTAAGTCCGAGTTGGACTCTACATGTAACCCGCCCCTTCAGCTTATATAAGGAGGGGCGGGGCACCCCAAGAGGGGGGAGGAACAAGAAACAATGTTTAGGGCTAGACACAAAGAGCCGGCTTACCGGCAATTCACTCATGATCATAATGAGACCTAGCCTCAAATAGCATGTAGGGTTATTACCGGATGATGTTTCCTGGGGCCCGAAGCTGTTTAAACCCTTGTCTTGTGTGTTGATCCGCCCTGCATCTCTCGATTCCGCTCAACCCCTCTCAAGCTACTACATAGATGCGCTGGCCTCATGACTAAGTCCTCACCCTAGGACATCTGCCGTGACAATTCCACGACACCTTCCATGTGCCTTCTGATGATGATGAAGCTGATGATGAGGAACTAGCTGAAATCATCAGAGACAGACAATAAAGGGCCGCTAGAGCCAAGGGCAGTGTTGTGCCTCTGTTGCTGGATCCGAAGAAGATCCTGGACTTCATTGATATGTGGCACAAAGATCCAAACACTCCCTTGCTAGAATTGAATCTCACACCTGGCCAAAGTCATATGTTGTCAGCTTTCATTGCTGAAGAAAAAATGGAAATTTGGGAAGGCCAGGCAGTTGAAGAAAACGCAGTACAAGAAGGAACGCCTTCTCAAGAAGAATATTGTGACAATGACCACTGATGAACTCATTGCTGCTCAGACTGAGATTAAAAAACTCAGTGATGAATTTGAAGCATACCGTGCTGACTGGCTTGGAGCCAAAGTCAGATTTGAGAAGTTAACCGAGAAGTTCACTACCAATGTTGCAGCTCCATCGCAATAAGAAATTCCTCAGGCTGAGGCATCTGCTCAGCCGACTGAAGAACATGCCAGCACCTCTGATGACAATCAGGCTGCTGATGAAACTCAGAGTACCAGGGCTGATGACTGCATTCCAGCCGCTAAAGAAATTGCCAGGGCAACCCCTAGTGTTGCGCCTGAAGAAACTGCCAGGACAGCTGAAGCTTCAACTGCTGTGCCTGAAGAAACTGCTAATGCCAGGGCAACTGCATCAGTTGTGCCTGAAGTTATTGAACCAATTTCCTCTGCTCCTCCGACACCTACACCAAGTCCAATTCTTCCTTCTGCATCAGATGTGAAGAAGACCAAGGCTGCGGAGCATGCAGCTGTGAAGAAAAGGAAAGCATCAACTTCATCAGATTCTTCAGCTCCGAAGAAGATGAAGAAATTGACTAGTTCTTTTGAGAATCCAATTGATGCTATTCCAGTCTCAAGCATTCCATCAAAGGAACTTGTTCCTTTTGATGAAGAATACGTGATCCCAAGCGGATCTGATGAAGAGATTCCTTCTGCTGCTTCGTCAGAGCAGTTGGATGAAGAAATTGAAGCTGATGCAATCCCTTCAACCCTAATAGTCTCATCGCCCATGCCTCAGTTCACTACTGAAGAGGCTGGCATTCAAGAAATGAGTGATGTAGAAGAGGATGTGGACATTGGAAGCACTACTCCAGTGATGAACGATGACTTTTGGGAAAGTCAGCACCCCAATTCTCCTTTGTTCACACCTCTGCAACAAATTCCTCAGTCCCCCATAGATACTGAAGTTCAAATGGGATCTGAAGAACCTCGCAACACCCCGTCTGTCCATGAAGAGATTCCAGCCACTAGTGCTGATGAAAATGTTAATGAAGAATTGAAGACCCAGGCTGCCACTGAAGAAGAACCTGAAATTCCTCAGCCTATGGATCCTGAGATTGCGATTCCTGAGGTAGTGATGCAATTGACTGATACACCTCATCCCAAGCCAAAGGATCCCTTCTCGAAGAAGCAAAAATTCAAGGCTGATGACTTCTTCGGCGAGCATGTGTTCTTCACAGAGTATAATCCATATGACTCTGCTCGTCTTAGAAGGAAGCGTTTCTGGACTGCCAGCCAAGCCAATTTCTATTCTTCACTGCTTTTCAACAAAGACAAAGTCTTCGACCACGAGCATATTCCTCACGTGGACATGGAATCCCTGCCTTGCTTCACCCCAGTCCTCAGTGTGCTTCATGATGCAGGACTGCTCAACTTTTGCACTGACATTTGTTGATTGGAATGAAGAGCTAATTCTTCAGTTCTATGCAACACTGCACATCACAGGAGATGCTGACGATGTGAACTCTTGGGTATTGGACTGGATGACCGAAAATACTCACTATAAAGCACCGGCCTCTGAATTGCTTCATGCCCTGCCTGTCAGTCCTCCCCTTGAAGGAGCTCGTTGTCTGTACCATGAACCTGAACTCACTGCTCATTACATGCAAGTACTGATGAAGCCGATGAAGCCCGGTCAAGCCCCGAGGACCCAATTCCTCATGAAGGAATTGTTGTACGTGCCAAGAACAGTCTATCGCATTCTGACGAAGACTTTGAGTCCTATCAAAGGCCACGACTCGACTGATGAGGAAGTCATTGGCATCATGAAGAATCTGCTGTTCAACATCATGCATGGCATTCCTGTCAACTATCATGATTTCTTCATGAGGACTCTGGCAAATGTTGCACTCTCTCCGTTTGAGTTGAAGCCTTATGCTCCTTGGATTATGAGATTCATCAGAACAAGGTCTTCACTCAACTACAAGGCTGACACTCTCAACAATGACAGCTACTTGCCCCCATGGAAGTCCTCAAAAGGACATTTTCCTCAGCTGATGAAAAGGGCAAGGCCGCTGCTGTTATTGATGAAGGCATTCCTCCATTGGATGGTCAGTTTCGCAAAGCTGCATCTTACTCCACCAATGATGACTCTGCCACTCATGACTCTGCCGCTAATGCTTCAAAGCCAAATCCTCAAGCCACAGCTCCCCGAGTGATGACTGATCGTGAGCTTTGATACGTCTCCGTCGTATCTACTTTTCCAAACACTTTTTCCCTTGTTTTTGACTCTAACTTGCATGATTTGAATGAAACTAACCCGGACTGACGCTGTTTTCAGCAGAATTGCCATGGTGTTATTTTTGTGCAGAAATAAAAGTTCTCGGAATGACCTGAAAATCAACGGAGATTATTTTTGGAATTAATAAAAAATACTGGCAAAAGAATCAAGGCCAGGGGGCCCACACCCTGTCCATGAGGGTGGGGGCGCGCCTACCCCCCTGGGGCGCCCCCCTGCCTCGTGGCCCCCTGGTGCTCCACCGACCTTAACTCCAACTCTATATATTCGTGTTCGGGGAGAAAAAAATCAAAAAGAAGGATTCATTGCATTTTATGATACGGAGCCGCCGCCAAGCCCTAATCTCTCTCGGGAGGGCTGATCTGGAGTCCGTTCGGGGCTCCGGAGAGGGGAATCCGTCGCCATCGTCATCATCAACCATCCTCCATCACCAATTTCATGATGCTCATCGCCGTGCGTGAGTAATTCCATCGTAGGCTTGCTGGACGGTGATGGGTTGGATGAGATTTACCATCTAATCGAGTTAGTTTTGTTAGGGTTTGATCCCTAGTATCCACTATGTTCTGAGATTGATGTTGCTATGACTTTGCTATGCTTAATGCTTGTCACTAGGGCCCGAGTGCCATGATTTCAGATATGAACCTATTATGTTTCCATGAATATACGTGAGTTCTTGATCCTATCTTGCAAGTCTATAGTCACCTATTATGTGTTATGATCCGTTAATCCCGAAGTGACAATAATCGGGACCACTACCGGTGATGACCGTAGTTTGAGGAGTTCATGTATGCACTAAGTGTTAATGCTTTCGTCCGGTACTCTATTAAAAGGAGGCCTTAATATCCCCTAGTTTCCAATAGGACCCCGCTGCCATGGGAGGGTAGGACAAAAGATGTCATGCAAGTTCTTTTCCATAAGCACGTATGACTATATTCGGAATACATGCCTACATTACATTGATGAATTAGAGCTAGTTTTGTGTCACCCTATGTTATAACTATTACATGAGGAATCGCATCCGGAATAATTCTCCATCACCGATCCAATGCCTACGAGCTTTCATATATTGTTCTTCGCTTATTTACTTTTCCGTTGCTACTGTTACAATCACTACAAATCTATCACTGTTACTTTTGCCACCGTTACCGTTACTTCCATACTACTTTGCTACTAAATACTTTGCTGCAGATATTAAGTTATCCAGGTGTGGTTGAATTGACAACTCAACTGCTAATACTTGAGAATATTCTTTGGCTCCCCTTGTGTCGAATCAATAAATTTGGGTTGAATACTCTACCCTCGAAAACTGTTGCGATCCCCTATACTTGTGGGTTATCAAGACCATTTTCTGGCGCCGTTGCCGAGGAGCATAGCTCCATTCTTTGAGTCACTTGGGATTTATATCTGCTGGTCACTATGAGGAAATTGAAAGACGAAAGAAATAAGATTTTTCCCTCAACTACGAGGGGAGGTAAGGAACTGCCATCTAGCTCTGCACTTGATTCAACTTCTTTTTTGAGTAAGCTTGCGACACCTAAACCTGCTTCTGCTATTAATTCTGATATGTCGCATGTTATTGATGATGCCACTTCTGCTATGCATGATACTTATGATGAAACCACTTCTATGCTTGATACTACTATGCCACTAGGTGAATTTCTTGATGAACAACTTGCTAGGGCTAGAGAGAATGAAATTATTGAAACTGATAATATTGATGAAAGTGATGATGAAGATTCTCCCCCTAGATTTGAATTGCTTGTTGTGCCTGAGGGTTATGTTATGGATGAAGAAACTGCTAGAGACTTTCTTGCTTGCAATGATAGGAGTGATCTTAAGAAATTATTAGCTAAGCTGCAAGAAAAATCTCTGAATGCTAGAATGAAATATGACCCTGCTTTTGCTACTTCACCTATCTTTGTTACTGATAAGGATTATGATTTCCCTGTTGATACTGATATAATTACTTTGGTTGAATCTGATCCTTTTTATGGCTATGAATCTGAAACTGTTGTGGCACATCTTACTAAATTAAATGATATAGCCACCCTGTTCACTAATGATGAGAAAACTCGCTACTACTATATCCTTAAGTTATTTTCGTTCTCATTAAAAGGTGATGCTAAGATATGGTTTAATTCTCTTGATCCTGGTTGTGTGTGTAGTCCCCAGGATATGATTTATTAGTTCTCTGCTAAATATTTCCCCGCTCATAAGAAACAGGCTGCTTTAAGGGAAATATATAATTTTGTGCAAATTGAAGAAGAGAGTCTCCCACAAGCTTGGGGGAGGCTTATCCAATTACTTAATGCTTTGCCTGATCATCCTCTCAAGAAAAATGAAATACTTGATATCTTTTATAATGGACTAACTGATGCTTCCAGAGACCACTGAGGGAGTCCTGGATTAGGGGGTCCTCGGACTGCCGGACTATATACTTTGGCTGGACTGTTGGACTATGAAGATACAAGATTGAAGACTTCGTCCCGTGTCCGGATGGGACTCTCCTTTACGTGGAAGGCAAGCTTGGAAATTCGGATATGTAGATCTCCTCCCTTGTAACCGACTCTGTGTAACCCTAGCCCCCTCCGGTGTCTATATAAACCGGAGGGTTTAGTCTGTAGGACAACAACAATCATAATCATAGGCTAGCTTCTAGGGTTTAGCCTCTACGATCTCGTGGTAGATCAACTCTTGTAATACTCATATCATCAAGATCAATCAAGTAGGAAGTAGGGTATTACCTCCATCGAGAGGGCCCGAACCTGGGTAAACATCGTGTCCCCCGCCTCCTGTTACCATCCGCCTCAGACGCACAGTTCGGGACCCCCTACCCGAGATTCGCCGGTTTTGACACCGACATTGGTGCTTTCATTGAGAGTTCCACTGTGCCGTCACCATAAGGCTTGATGGCTCCTTCGATCATCGGCAACGATGCGATCTAGGGTGAGGTTTTTCCCCCCGGACAGATCTTCGTATTCGGCGGCTTCGCACTGCGGGCCAACTCGCTTGGCCATCTGGAGCAGATCGAGAGCTACTCCCCTGGCCGTCAGGTTAGGTTTGGAAACTTAAACTATACTGCCGACATCCGCGGAGACTTGATCTTCGATGGATTCGAGCCCGTGTCAGGTATGCCGCCAGACAGTGTTTGGGAGATCACCCCTGTGGCAACTCCGGCCCTCGATCCGGAGCAGATCGCGCCGTCCGAGGACGGGTGGATGGACCCCGCCACGAAGGCCGCACACTCAGCGGCGATAGAGCCGAATACCGACTTCACCTCCTACGAGACCCGTGTTGCCGGACCCTTGGATTCGTCCCCGACCACGGGCTCTGAACCGCTTGCGTCCGTGCCTATCAAATCTGATTGGGCACCGATCATGGAGTTTACCTCCGCGGATATTTTCCAGCACTCGCCCTTGGGTGACGTGCTAGATTCATTAAGGTCTCTCTCCTTGTCAGGAGACCCTTGGCCGAACTATGTCCGGCTCGAGTGGGAAGCGGACGACAAAGAGATTCGTTCCCCACCCACCACCCACTTAATAGCCACTGTCGACGATTTAACCGACATGCTTGATTTCGACTCCGAAGACATCGATGGTATGGACGACGATGGAGGAGAGGAGCAGGAACCACCGCCCACAGGGCGCTGGACAGCCACTTTATCACACGATATATACATGGTGGATACACCCAAAGAAAACAATGACGAGGAACGGAAGAATGCAGCAAAGGATAATCCCCTCGAGAAGCAACCAAAGCGACGACGTAGGCGCCGCTCCAAATCCCGCCTCGGCAAAAACAGCGATAACAGCGCAAGAAAGAATAACACCCCGGCCGACTCCAAAGGAAACGACGACCACACGGACCCAGCGATAGAGCAGGATGAGCCAGCGGACGGTGAACATAGTACGGAGCTACTGTCCGATCACGGCGACGCCGAGGGTAAAGATCATCAACCCGTCTCCGGAGAGGAGAACAGCCCGGATGACGATGCACACATCATCCAGGAAAGGCATTTGGAGCAAGAGAACTTCCATAGAAGGCTTATTGCCACTGCGAGGAGTCTGAAGAAGCAAAAGCAAAGGCTTAAGGCCGCGCAAAACACACTCAACAGTAGATGGAACAAAGTGCTCGACACTGAAGAAAAGTACGGTGGTAGTCGCCACACAAAGAGCTATCCAAAGCGCAAGCTGCTGCCTGAATTCGATGACGAGGCTTTAGAGCCTATACACCCAAAAATAAAATGGCCGATCAGCCGGATCGACCACCCCGTGGCCGCGATAGGGCGGCTAACGATGGCGCACATAAGTCAGCACGCGATTTACGTAAGGACTTGCACCAAAAAGCCGGTATGACCAGGTCCATCTATGGATCTAGGAAGCGCGCTCCGACACGGAATCAAAACCGAGCACTACAACCGTCAGAATGCCATGACACATCCAAATACAGGGGTGCCGCACACCCCCTATGCTTCACCGATGAGGTGCTGGATCACGAATTTCCAGAGGGATTCAAACCCGTGAACATAGAGGCATACGACGGAACGACAGACCCCGGGGTCTGGATTGAGGACTTTATCCTTCACATCCACATGGCTCACGGAGATGATCTCCACGCCATCAAATACTTGCCCCTCAAGTTGAAAGGACCAGCTCGGCACTGGCTGAAAAGCCTCCCTGAAAACTCAATTGGAAGTTGGGAAGAGCTTGAGGATGCTTCAGGGCTAATTTTCAAGGGACTTATGTCCGACCTCCGGATGCAGACGATTTAAGTCATATAATTCAACAGCCCGAAGAGTCAGCCCGAAAGCTTTGGAACAGATTCCTCACTAAGAAGAATCAAATCGTCGACTGCCCGGACGCCGAAGCCTTAGCGGCTTTCAAACACAGTGTTCGAGACGAATGGCTCGCCAGACACCTCGGCCAGGAAAAACCGAGGACAATGGCAGCCCTAACAAGCCTTATGACCCGCTTTTGCGTGGGCGAGGATAGTTGGCTGGCCCGTAGCGGCACCAGCGACCCAGGCACATCCGAAGTCAAGGATGGCAATGGAAAACCGCGACGCAATAAAAGCAAGCGTCGGAACAATGAAGACATCCCAGAAAACACGGCGGTAAACGCCGGATTCAGGGGCTCTCAACCCGGTCAACGGAAAAGGCCATTTAAAGGCATCAGAGATGGACCATCCAGCCTAAACAAGATTCTAGACAGATTATGTCAGATTCATGGAACCTCCGACAAACATGCAAACCACACCAACAGAGAATGCTGGGTCTTCAAGCAGGTCGGCAAGCTAAACGCCGAACGCAAGGGGGGGGAGACACCAAGTGAAGACGAGGATGAGCCTCGCCAGCCAAACACTGGGGGACAAAAATTCCCACCAGAGGTCAAAACAGTGAACATGATTCACGTAACGAAGAGGAGGAGCAAATGCGCACTCCGAGACGTATGCGCCGTGGAGCCCGTCACCCCCAAATTCAACCCTTGGTCGGCCTGCCCGATCACTTTTGATAGCGAGGATCACCCGACTAGTATCCGGCAAGGAGGATCGGCTGCCCTGGTACAAGACCCAATAATTGACAGATACCACCTCACCCGAGTCCTTATGGACGGCGACAGTAGTCTTAATCTGATATATCAGGACACAGTCCGCAAAATGGGGATAGACCCAACAAGAATCAGCCAAAGCAATACTACCTTTAAAGGAGTAATACCAGGCCCAGAGGCCCGCTGCACGGGCTCTCTAGTACTAGAGGTTGTATTCGGTTCTCCCGACAACTTCCAAAGTGAAAAGTTAACCTTCGACATCGCTCCATTCCGAAGCGGCTATCAAGCACTACTCAGAAGAACGGCCTTCGCTCGTTTTAACGCAGTACCGCATTACGCTTATCTTAAGCTTAAGATGCCCGGTCCACATGGCATCATCATAGTTAGCGGAAACACAGAGCGTTCCTTACATGCAGAAGAATGTGTGGCGGGTTTAGCAGCCGAACACTGAACGACCTCTCCAACCAGAATAAATGATCGGTCGTCAAGACCGCGGACACGGCTAGACGAGCCCGGCGCACCACTGGCTGTAACAGCTCAGATAAACCTGAGATTGGGTCGATGGATATACCCCCATAGGTGGTGCTAGGGGCTTCCTGCATGTAAAAAGAACTACAGTTCGGCTTGACCTTATTTAGATTGAATTTTAATGGTTTATTAAGAATAACCAATTTTTCGCACGAAGACTTTCACTTGAGTTTTTCTCTTTTACAGATGATAATCGTGCTACACCCTTCCAGGATACGGCACAACGGAGACACAGGCGCAGACGTGCAGTAGGGCCCCGCTAAAAGGTTTCTTTTTAGATTAAGACCCTGTGTAAACCTTTCTTACTGTCTCTTGTTGCTTCACATCCTCCGGATACTCAACACAACCGAGAGGGATGCTGGCATCATTGGCATTTCGCCACGTGAGACTAATGCACGTACCTGGAAATTCAGGGTTCATTATCAAGGGCGTTACTCAGCCCGGTATATGTTGTAAAGTCCGAATACCTTAGGGAGTGTTCGGCGTCGCGAGTTTGGCCTTATATGCATCAGCTCCGAATCATGTCTTTGGTCAATAGTTGGGTTTGCCCGGCTCTGTAAGTGCATCTAGTGCCCCTTAGTGATTTTGGTGTATTGAAGAGTTATAGGTTAAGGGACTAATGCGTTTGTGAGTGTACACAGATCTATAAGTCTATGAGGAGTTTGATAATTACAGAGAAAGTCGACCCCTAAAAATGAAGTTCTTCAACTGAAGACTTTGGATTTCTGAAGACTTTCTGAAGACTTTGAAAGTGAAGAAATTGGTGTGACCTTGAAGACTTGGTATTCTTTCGAGGAACATGAAGCGTGAAGACTTTTGTTTTCGTAGTTTCATTTTCACTTTCTTGAGTCATAGGAAACACCGTACTATTAAAGGGGGTCGAGGAAATACTAAGGAAAAATTTCCATGTGATGCTCAACTCAAAATCCTACACCTACCAATCCCTTCGAGTGAAGCCATTGGAAATCTCATACAGTTCATCAAATTTCTTCAGTGACAGAGACGAAGTTCTTCTGGTCTCTGAGGAATTTGTTCTGACTGAGGAGTTAGGAATTCGCCAGTGTGGATTGCCTACAAGTGAGGAACATGGTAGCCCTGAGGAATTTGAGCCTCAAATATCCGACCGTTGCTGTGCTACACGCCAGCTGTCCCAAAATATCTATCCACCTAACGGTCATATCATTGAAGGGCATTTATGTCTTATCATGTCGGGCTACTCCCTAGGCTATAAATAGCCGCCCCCTACAACCACTAGTTGGTTGGCTGCTCCGAGAGAAACTGACACTTGTCATTTGAGAGCATCCCATCCTCCGAGGACTTTGAGCGAAGATCATCAAGTGAGGAAAACCCAAACCCAAACACCTACAAACCCAAAGTGATTGAGCATCATTGAAGAGATTGATCCTGCGTGGATCCGACGCTTGTTACCTTTGAAGACTGTGCATCTTCCAGACGGTTAGGCGTCATGGTCTAGAGCATCCAAGAGGAAGTTGTGGATCACCGAGTGACCGAGTTTGTGAAGGTTTGGAAGTCACCTGAAGACTTACCACGAGTGATTGGGTGAGGTCTGTGTGACCTTATCTCAAGGAGAATACGGTGAGGACTGTTTGTCCGGGACTATGTGTCCTCAGGTTTAAATACCTAGCCGCTCCAACCAGACGTACAACTGTCACAGCAGTTGGAACTGGTCTACCAAATCATTGTCTTCACGAAGCCTACTGGTTCTATTTCCTCAACTCTTTCATTTCCTCATAACTATGTTGTGTGCTTGTTCATATCTATTTGAAGACTTTGACTGAAGACTTTCTCAATTTCCTCAGTTCAATTTCTCCAGTCTGTTTGTCTTCATCCTGTTTTATCCTGTGCTTACGCTTCCTGTACTCTGTGCGTGTTTACATTTCATCATGATGACCATGCTTATGTTCTGTTATGTTTCCATCTAAGTACTTATTTCGCTGCAAGTAGTTCTTCGCTTAGGAATTTCCTCACCCTGAAATTCCTCAGTGAAGAATTCATAAAAATCGCCTATTCACCCCCCTCTAGTCGATATAACGCACTTTCAATTGGTACCAGAGCAAGGTACTCCCTAGTTCTTTGTGATTTTGGTTTAATCGCCTGGAGTTTTAGTTATGTCGACTGCAGGTATGATCAAGGTCTCTGCTGGGTGTCCTACCTTTGATGGGACGGGCTACCCCTACTGGAAGAATAAGATGCGTATGCATCTTGAGGCAATTGACAACGATCTCTGGTATGTTGTGGAAAATGGTGTTCCCTCTGTCACACCTTCCGTGAATGCTGCCAATGTGAAGAGATTCAAGCAACTCGATTCTCAAGCGAAGAACATCATATGTGGCCATCTGAGTAAAGGGCAGTATGGCAGAGTGAGTGCTTTGGAAACTGCTAAGCTTATCTGGGATAGGTTGTCTAAAGTGAATGAAGGAGTCTCAACTCAGCGTGACTCTCGAGTTGACGTTCTTCGCAATCTCTTCAACCGCTTCAAAAGACTCGACAATGAAAATGTTCAGCAAACCTTCGATCGCCTCACTGACATCTCAAATGAGCTTCAAGCACTTGGTGCCACTGACATCACCGACCATGAGGTGGTGAACAAATTGCTGAGATCGCTTGATTCCTCATTTGATACTCTGGCACTGATGATACAAGAATGTGGAGATTACAAGTCACTTGATCCCGCCGATATCCTCGAGAGGCTAAACACTCATGAGTTCCAGCTTGCTGAAAAGAGAGATCTCTATGGTTCTAGCTATGGCAGATCACGTGCCCTGAAGGCCAAGGCAGTCTTTGAATCTGAAGGTGAAGATTCTAGTAGTAGCCTTGGTGATCCTGAAGAACTGAGCCAGGAGCTAGCACTGCTCGTGAAGAAATTTCAGAAGTTCTCAAGATGTGGTCGCCAGTGCGGATTGCCTACACAGTGAGGAACATGATAGCCTTGAGGAATTTGATACTCAAATTTCCGACCGTTGCTGTGCTATGCGCCAGCTGTCCCAAAATATCTACCCACCTAACGGTCATATCATTGAAGGGCATTTATGTCTTATCATGCGGGCTGCTCCCTAGGCTATAAATAGCCGCCCCCTACAACCACTAGCTGGTTGGCTGCTCCGAGAGAAACAGACACTTGTCATTTGAGAGCGTCCCATCCTCCGAGGACTTTGAGCAAAAATCATCAAATGAGGAAAAACCCCAAACCCAAACACCTACAAACCCGAAGTGATTGACCATCACTGAAGAGATTGATCCTGCGTGGATCCGACGCTTGTTACCTTTGAAGACTGTGCTTCTTCCAGACGGTTAGGCGTCATGGTCTAGAGCATCCAAGAGGAAATTGTGGATCGCCGAGTGACCGAGTTTGTGAAGGTTCGGAAGTCACCTGAAGACTTACCACGAGTGATTGGATGAGGTCTGTGTGACCTTAGTTCAAGGAGAATACGGTGAGGACTGTGTGTCCTCAGGTTTAAATACCTAGCCGCTCCAACCAGATGTACAACTGAGATAGCAGTTGGAACTGGTCTACCGAATCATTGTCTTCACCGAGCCAACTGGTTCTATTTCCTCAACTCTTTCATTTCCTCATTCCTGTGTTGTGCAATTGTTCATATTTGTGTTTGAATACTTTGACTGAAGACTTTCTCAATTTCGTCAGTTCAATTTCCTCAGTCTGTTTGTCTTCATCCTGTGTTATCCTGTGTTTACGCTTTCCGTACTCTGTGCATGTTTTCATTTCATCATGATGACTATGCTTGTGATCTGCTATGCATACTTGTGAGTACTTATTCTGCTGCGAGTAGTTCTTCGCTAAGGAATTTCCTCACGCACAAATTCCTCAGTGAAGAATTTATAAAAATCGCCTATTCACCCCCCTCTAGTCGATATAACGCACTTTCAATTGGTATCAGAGCAAGGTACTCCCTTGTTCTGTGTGTTTTTGGTTTAACCACCTGGAGTTTTAGTTATGTCGACCACAGGTCCGAAGAAAGTGACATGTCCCATCTTTGACGGTCATGATTATCCCAAGTGGAACGCCATGATGAAGAAGCGCCTCATGGCGATGAACAGCGAGCTGTGGACCGTCATGGAGATTGTTCTTACCGATCTGTGCAAGACGGCGGAAGCTGATGACATTCGCAAGTACACTCTTCTCAACCTCACGGCGAAGGGCGTCATCTGCTCCTGTCTGTCTCAAAATCAGTTCAGGAACGTTATGCATCTCGATCAGGTGAAGCTTATCTGGGACCGTCTCTCTGATGTCTATGAAGGTCATCGAACCCGTCATGGTCCTTGGTTTGAGGACTTCAAGGAATCTCTCAAATCAATGACATTCGAACCAGAATCATCATCCTCCTCACCATGCCTTATGGCAGATGGTGAAAAGGTAACTGAATGCTACCTGTCTGAATCTAGTGATGATGAATCTGATGCTGAATTAGGACCCAGTTATGTCAAGCTTGTTTCCCTTGCTACTAAACAACAAAGAGCTTTGGAAAAGGTTCAAAACATGCTTAGTAAGAGAGATGATATGTTGGGTGAAGAAATGGATCAGTCAAAAGCTTTGGCTGAAAGTCTTTAGAGACTTCATACTAAGTATGACACCCTTCAAGATCAACATAACACTCTATTATCTGATCATGAGAAGCTTTCTCATGAATTTCTTCAAAGAAAGCAAGATCTTGAGAAGCTAAGATTGAGTTATGAAGATCTTCAGAAGGAGCGCGATTCATTACTTGCTCAACAAATCAGCGCTGCTCAGGAAGAATTTGTTCCTCCATATTTGAAATGCATTGAACGTGAATCTGCTAATTCTTCACCTGAATGCTCAAATGCTTCTACTGCTACAAATTCTTCAACCGTCTTTGCTATCACTAATTCCTCATTTGAGGACATTGCTAGTATCACTGACGATGCAGGGCTGAAGGAATTGTACATGACAGGCATGTACAAAAGCCTCAAAGGGCATCAGACTCTTTGTGATGTGCTTAAAAAGCAGATCCTCAACAGGAACCCTAGGAAAGAGGGTATTGCCTTTGAGAGGAAACTCAATGCTGATGGTACATATTGGAAGCCCGAGCAGTACCCCAAAACCTCATGGGTTGCTGCAAAGGGACCTCCAGTTGATCCATCTAATTTATCTGGCTTTACATGTGAATCTTCTCATTCTTCTGATGAGTCATTTGACTCCAACTATAAACTGTTCAAAAATCAGAATGGTGAAGTATTTGCTAGATATATTGGCACTAACTGCAGGAACGGTTCCCCTATGAAGAAAATCTGGGTTCCTAAAAGGTGCCTTGAAAGTCTTCAGGTGAATGTCCTCATGACACCACCTGTGAGGAATAGGAACCCCAGATCAAATTCTTCATATGGACCAAATTCTTCATATGGATCTAAGTCCTCATACGGACCAAATTCCTCAAAAGGATCAAAGTCCTCATATGAACATCATTATGCTAACATCTCTGTTTCGCAGGGAAGAGCCAAGGGCTATGAATATGAGCATTATTCTTCTAATCATTATGTTCATAAGTCCTCAAAGAATTTCTCTGCTTATTCATATGCTTACCCTAACTCCTCTTATGTAAAACGAAGTGGATTGGCTTCTATGCCACCTTTCTCATATGGAGCTCGCAGAGTAATGAAATCTTTGCCACCCCTTCAGATGTGGGTGGTGAAGAAAAAGAACTAATCTCTTATGCAGGGTCAGGTCTCCAGACATACTTTAACGTCTGAAGAATTTGCTGGGGACCTGACAAGTTGCCTGAAAGGACGCAGGCTTATCATGAAGAAATGTACTTTCATTTCTCACGTCCTCATACTGCTTTATCTGCTCTATTGCTTGATGAAATTGATCTGATGAATTGATGTCATATTCTTCACTGATGAAGTATATGAAGTTCGTAAGCTGCACTAATTCATCTGCAGGATGATCAACCCAAAGCCACTGAGTGGATCCTCGATAGTGGATGTACAAATCACATGACTGGTGACAAGAATCTATTGATTGATGCTCCCTTGTCACCATCACATCTGAAGCATATCATCTTCGCTGACAAAGGCAAAAGTCAGGTATTGGGTCTAGGTAAGGTTGCTATCACAAAGGATCGACACATGGACAAAGTGATGCTTGTCGAGTCCTTAGGATACAACCTCATGTCTGTCTCAATGCTTTGTGATCTTGATATGGTAGTTGTCTTTGGCAAGTATCGTTGTGTTGTGGTTATGGAAGCTGACAATTCCAAAGTCTTCGAAGGCTTTAGGAGAGGAGACTTGTATATTGTTGATTTGTCTACAGGACCGCAACCAGCCGTGTGCCTACTTGCAAAAGCTTCAGAAGGATGGCTATGGCATCGACGACTTGGTCATGCAGGCATGAGGAATTTGCACACGCTTGCAAAGAAGAAGCATATCATTGGCATTGAGAATATCAAATTCCTCAAGGATCACCTGTGTGGAGCTTGTGAAGCTAGAAAAATGACCAAGGCTAAGCATCCAATGAAGACTATCATGACCACTACTCGACCATTCGAATTGCTTCACATGGACCACTTTGGTCCTAACCACTACTCAGCTGTCACAAATGACGCATCTCTCTATGGGCTTGTTATTGTTGATGATTACTCTCATTACACATGGGTACACATTGTTACTTACAAACATGAAGTGCAGGAAGTCTTCAAACGATTTTCCTCAAGGGCCCTCTATGGCCTCAAGCAGGCCCCTTGGGCGTGGTATGATACTTTGATGGAATTCCTCATGAAGAAAGGCTTCAAACCCGTTTCACTCGACCCTACTCTTTTCACTAAATCATATGATGATGAATTGTTTGTATGCCAAATATATGTTGATGACATCATCTTTGGCTATACTGACCAACGTTATAGTGATGAATTTGCCTATATGATGAGTGAAGAATATCAAATGTCTATGATGGGAGAGTTGAAATTCTTCTTAGGTCTTCAAATTCGTCAACAGCGCAATGGCATATTCATATCACAAGAGAAATACCTCAAGGATGTACTGAGGAAATTCGGCATGCAAGATTGCAAAGGCGTCAAAATTCCTATGCCCACAAATGGCCATCTGTGCACTCATGAAAATGGTATTGACTTCGATCAAAAGGTATACCGCTCCATGATTGGTTCTTTATTGTACTTATGTACATCTAGGCCTGATATTATGCTTAGTGTTTGCATGTGTGCCCAATTTCAAGCTACACCGAAGGAATCACACCATAAGGCTGTGAAGCATATTCTTCGATATCTAGGTCACACACCAACACTAGGATTATGGTACCCCAAGGGCTCGGCTTTTGATCTCGTTGGATATTCTGACTCTGACTATGCTGGTGATCGTGTGGATCGCAAGTCAACATCTGGTACATGTCATTTCCTCGGACGATCTTTGGTCTGTTGGTCCTCGAAGAAACAGAACTGCGTATCACTGTCTACTGCAAGACATACTCAAATTTCCGACCGTTGCTGTGCTATGCGCCAGCTGTCCCAAAATATCTACCCACCTAACGGTCATATCATTGAAGGGCATTTATGTCTTATCATGTAGGCTGCTCCCTAGGCTATAAATAGCCACCCCCTACAACCACTAGCTGGTTGGCTGCTCCGAGAGAAACTGACACTTGTCATTTGAGAGCGTCCCATCCTCCAAGGACTTTGAGCGAAAATCATCAACTGAGGAAAAACCCCAAACCCAAACACCTACAAACCCGAAGTGATTGAGCATCACTGAAGAGATTGATCCTGCATGGATCCGATGCTTGTTACCTTTGAAGACTGTGCTTCTTCCAGACGGTTAGGCGTCATGGTCTAGAGAATCCAAGAGGAAATTGTGGATCGCCGAGTGACTGAGTTTGTGAAGGTTCGGAAGTCACCTGAAGACTTACCACGAGTGATTGGACGAGGTCTGTGTGACCTTAGTTCAAGGAGAATACGATGAGGACTGTGTGTCCGGGACTGGGTCCTCAGGTTTAAATACCTAGCCGCTCCAACCAGATGTACAACTGAGACAGCAGTTGGAACTGGTCTACCAAATCATTGTCTTCACCGAGCCAACTGGTTCTATTTCCTCAACTCTTTCATTTCCTCATTCCCGTGTTGTGCAATTGTTCATATCTGTGTTTGAAGAATTTGACTGAAGACTTTCTCAATTTCCTCAGTCTGTTTGTATTCATCTTGTGTTATCCCGTGTTTACGCTTTCTGTACTCTGTGCGTGTTTTCTTTTCATCATGATGACTATGCTTGTGCTCTGCTATGCATACTTGTGAGTACTTATTCCGCTGCAAGTAGTTCTTCGCTAAGGAATTTCCTCACCCACAAATTCCTCAGTGAAGAATTTATAAAAATCGCCTATTCACCCCCCTCTAGTCGATATAACGCACTTTCAGGCTCCCGTGTTTTGCTACCTTATGTTCCGCGCTATCGGCTAAGGTGGCACCGGGAGAACTGCTGCGATTGTGCCCTGGTTCATCTGGATGAGCACCTCAGTAGAGAAAGCCGAAAACTGACTGTCATGATAAAGCGCGAGACTGGTTAACCACTCGAGGACTCAACGAAATCTTCGTGATTCCTCCGCCTTAACGAAGGACCGGTTTCCCGGTCATGTATGTACGCGCACCGTATTCGGATAAGCGGGGAAGTACCAAGGGCTATATAGTAGCCCCACCGTCAAACTCCTATGGCTAAGTGAAAGTGTTAAAGCAATATAGTCCGATTGCCTTGTTCGCCGCGCTATCACCTCCTTAATGGACCAAGACGTTGGATCAAGTGTGAATACACGCTTTTCCGAACACCCCCGCATTATATGCGTGGGGGCTGAAGCCGACGACTGCAAACTTTCAGGTTATATACATACATAAACGGCCGCACAGGAGGCATCATAATACTTTCAGGCAAAAGTATAAACACAGCCTTTATAATCCTAATAGCATCGTTTTTACAATTGGGATACATGTCACTCGAACATGATACTCTTCGAGCACTGAGCCTCTATTAAACGAGCGCCTTCCAGGACTTCTCCAAAATAGTGCTCGGCCGAGACCTGGCCTACGACCGGACCCCGGGTTGCAATAGCGATGGCCTCCATCTCTGCCCAGTATGTCTTAACACGGGCAAGAGCCATCCGCGCACCCTCTATGCACGCCGACCTCTTTACAGCGTCGATATGCGGCACATCACCAAGGAATCGTTGCACTAAACAAAAATAACTATTCGGCCTTGGTCCTTCCGGCCAAAGATGATCCACAACAGACCTCATGGCAAGCCCGGACAACCTATGGAGCTCAGCCCACTCGGCCATTTGCTCATTTAAGAGCAGCGGACGCGTCGGAGCACTGAACTGCGACCAGAATAACTTTTCCACTTCGTGATCTTTTTGATCTTTGAAAAACTCAGCCACATCAGCAGCACTCGTTGCCAAGTCCAAGTACGCGTCTACAGCACTCCATAATTGATCCAGAGGGGTATACTTCGGATCTCCGAACTTTATCTGCAACAAAAAGGGCTTCCCAGCCGTGATATCTCCGGCTTGACGAAGCTCCTCCTTCGCTGCTCTGATTTTAGAGCGGGTTTCCTTGGCTGCTACCATGGCTTTCTTCAGGTCCGCCGCTTTCACTTGGCTTTCCTTTTCAAGAAGCTCATACCGGTCGACAGCATCCTTCAGCTCAACAGCCATCTTGGCTATTTTATCTTTGCTCTGGCGATGAGCAGCCTGTTCGGCTCTTAACTCTTCGACCGCCTTTAGGGCGGCCGCATCACTTCTCCTGACTTGTTCCTTGGCTCGGGCAAGCTCCGCCCGAAGGGTCTCCACGGCGGCAGCTCCATCTGCAGTCACAACATATTATAGATACTAGCATCATGCTCCTCTTAATATCTGTTAACCACCGGAGAATACATACCTGTGCCTCGTCAAGCCGCTTGTTTACAAGCACGATGTCGGCATCTGCTGCATCAAGTTGCCGCCCCAGTTCGGCAAACTCACCAGTCCGGCCAGCCACTGGACCCTCAGCCGCCTGTACGTGAAAGCAGCATGATCATTACCTGGGACTATGATCCTCTGTTTGCCGCCTTTGGACAGCAACCAGAGTCTCAGGGGCTACTATCTGTATAGGGCACACCTAGCGTGTGCGGTACCGTCAAAAAATATATATTACTTTGCGTACCTCAAAGCCTCTTAGCAGGCTCATAAAAGCTTCATGCAAACCACTTTTGGCGGATGAAATCCTCTCAACCACCGTACCCATTAAAGTACGATGCGCCTCTGAGATAGCCGCTTGCTCCAGAAGACCCATCAGTGCGTCCGGTCATGCACCGGACAGTCCCGGACTCTTTCTGTTGCTCTCCTTAGGAGCCGAATACTCCGGACTTCGGGTGGCCGAAGGGTTACCTTCTGGCCTTGGCGGATCAGGAGAAATCCTCCGTGACGACACCTCAGGGTCGTCCACCTCATGAGGCGGGGACACAGGGGGAGGCGTTTCGCTCTCCATCATCTCTGGAAGAAGATCCCCCGAAGACGAACTCTGTCGAGAAGGGCTACGATCCGAACTGCAAGACATACGTCTCGGTTATTGTCCTCGGAGATGAAGCGGGATATATTTACCAAAAGTACTCTTGTTCACTTACAGCTCGGTGGAGGGCTGATCCCCTTGTGGGCACTGTGCGGTAAGGATGCCCTCCGGGGCAGGGCCCCCTGGCGAAGGTTTCTTCCCTCGTTTGGGAACCCTCGTTTCCAAGTCTTCAGAGGCGGTCCTCTTCCTTCCTTAGGGAGAGGGAGTTTTCGATTTTTCTGCCCGGTTATCCTCCTTCGCGGAGACACTAATGCCCCCGGTTTGGATGAGTAATGCGTGAGGCCAGCTTTCGGCTTCTTTATTCCTCCCTTTATCTTCCTCTGATGGCACTTGATAAGGTGCATGCTCAAGCATCCTGGCTAGCACATGATCCAGTGAGCCTTCAGGAAGGGGGCCGAACACCTGATCATCTTCGCCTTTTTTATCCAGTCCTAGTCAAAGAGCAACTTTTCAGAATGATGTTGTGATAAATAAAAAGACAGCGTGTTCGGCCACAGAATTACTTACGTGGGTATTTGGACGATTGCAGTTTATACCCGCATCCTCGGTGGTGTCCGGACACTTTATTCGTGATCCGAAGAACAATCCATACATCCCTTCGAGCGTCACGCCGAAGAATTGCTGAATAGTTCACGGTCCTTCCGGGTTGAACTCCCACATACGGAGAGGTCGACGTTGGCATGGCAGGACCCGACGAACTAGCATGACTTGGATTACCTTGACAAGGCTAACATCTCTCTTGAGGAGATCTTGGATGCGACTCTGCAATGTCGACACATCATTAACTGGCCCCCAGCCCCTTGTTGACCCAAGACGCCAGTTGTGGCGGGGGGCCGAACGGAAGGCGGGGGCAGCTACCCAGTTAGTACTTCGGGGAGCTGTGATGTAAAACCACTCCCGCTGCCATAAGTTGGACATCTCTGGGAAGGAACCCTTTGGCCATGGAGCATCGGCGCCTTTGCTTATTATGGCACCTCCGCATTCTGCATGTCGCCCATCGATCATCTTCGGCTTCACATCAAAGGTCTTGAGCTGTAACACCCTGAGGATCATGCTACAGTAACCCTCTGTGATTAAGCTAATCATGTTGCTAAACAGGGCTTGATCACATTTGGATCACATTTCTTTTCAAACTCCTAATTCAAACTTCAATTAAAATTAAAGTGGAAAATAAAAGTTTTCAAAAATTTAAACAAAAATGTTCGGTGGGTGCCAAATAATACACTGGTAAATATGGTGGAGAAAACACATTTTTATAAAATACCTAAATACTTTTAAATGAAATAAAACAGAAAAGAAAATAAACAAATAAAAGGAAAATGCAAAAGAACACAGACAAAGAAAAAGAAAAAGGAGAAGGCCCCCCCACAGCACCCCTGGCCCAACTGGGCCGACCCCCGGCCCAGCCCACCTCTCCCACTCGCCCCCCTTCCCTGTTCCCTCGACCGGGGTCGGAACAGGGGCAGTCCCCGCCGCACCCCCTCGCCGGCGACGGGGAGGATAAGGTCGCCAGCTCCCCCCGCCTCCTCGGGCCTCTCTGCCACTCACCCCCGCTCACCTCTCGGCCCCTGCGCCTCTCTCTTTCCCCCCAGATCCGCGCCGCTCTTTCCTTCCCCACGCCCGACGCGGTCGCCGCCGTTCCAGTCGTTCACACGGCCACCGTGCCCACCTCGCCGCCCCACGTTGACTCCAAGGACCGCCGTCGCCCGCTGCTTCGTCTGGTGCAGCCCGTTGGAGACCGGAGCCCCTACAACAAGCACACCGAGCTCGTCTTCAACTTCGGACGCCGGCGACCCCCTTCTTCCCCGGCGCCGACCTGCTGCTCCTAAGCCTCTCACTGGCCTCCGTGTGCCGCGCGGTGAGCCTCTCCCCCCTCCTCCCCTGTCTTTTCTCTCTCTCGCGCCCCCTAGCTGCTTCCCCACGCGCGCCCGAACGCCGCGCCGCGGAGCTCGCCGCCGGCGAGGCTCCGGTGACCTGTTGGTCACGGGCTCAAGCCCGTTGCACTCCCCACCTCGCGTAGATGCCCCCCCCCAGCCCCTCCGCTTGCTCGATAGCCCGCCGTAGCCTCGTTTCCGTCGGGCACCCGTGCGCGCCGCCGCCTCCGCCGCTCGCCGGCGCCGATTCCGGCCAAGTCCGGCGAAGCCCCGGCCACCCCTGGATGCGGCGCTGCGAGCCCTTTCGAATGGGCCTAGCCCCGCTCCTCCTCGAGCCCCGTAGCGCGATTCCGGCCTACTCCGGCGAGGGGCCGCCGCTGTTTTGGTCGCCGGAGTTGCTCCGGCGCCGGCCGCCGACGTGGCCGGCCTGGGGCCACCCCAGGGCCACTGCCAGTGGGCCCCGGGGGTCCCAGTTGACTGGGTTGACCTAGTCAACTGCTGACTGGGCAGGCCCAGCCACTGACATGCGGGCCCCGCCGCAAAATTAAAAAAAAAGAGAAAAAGAAAAATGTTTTATAAATAAAAATAATTAGATTAACTAATCACTCACTGACATACGGGGCCCACCCCTCTAATTAGACTGTTAGTTTAGTTTAAATTAATATTAGACTAACAGAGGCTGACATGTGGGTCCCACTGGACCCACCTGTCTGGTTTGACTGGTCAGCCGACCTGTTGACCTGCTGACGTCAGCATTGCCTCATGCTGACGTCATAATTCATTTTTGCTTAATTTAAATAATTCCAGAAATTCAAATAAACTTTGAAAATTCATATCTTTTAAACCGTAACTCGGATGAAAATGTTTTCTATATGAAAGTTGCTCAGAACGACGAGACGAATCCGAATACGCAGTCCGTTCGTCCACCACAACCCCCTAACCTATCGAACTAGCAACTTTCCTCCTCCGGTCCGTCTGTCCGAAAACGCGAAACATCGGGAATACCTCCCGGATGTTCCCCCCCTTTGCCGGTACCACCTACTGTCGCGTTAGGGCACACCTAGCACCGCTCATTGTCATGTCACGCATCGTCATGCTTATGTTTGCATTGTATTTACTGTTTCTTCCCCCTCTTCTCTCCGGTAGGCTACGAGACCGACACTGCTGCTGTCCAGTTCGACTACGGAGTTGACGACCCCTCCTACTTGCCAGAGCAACCAGGCAAGCCCCCCCCTTGATCACCAGATATCGCCTACTCTTCTCTATTCTGCTTGCATTAGAGTAGTGTAGCATGTTACTGCTTTCGATATCCTATCCTGATGCATAGCCTATCCTTGCTACTACTGTTATTACCTTTACCTGCAATCCTACATGCTTAGTATAGGATGCTAGATTTCCATCAGTGGCCCTACATTCTTGTCCGTCTGCTGTGCTATACTATCGGGCCGTGATCACCTGGGCGGTGATTATGGGTATATACTTATATACTTTATACATGACACATGTGATGACTAAAGTCGGGTCGGCTCGTAGGAGTACCCGCAAGTGGATCTTTGTGGCGGAGCGACAGGGCAGGTTGAGACCACCCAGGTGAGAGGTGGGCCTGGCCCTGGTCGGCGTTCGCGGTTACTTAACACGCTTAACGAGATCTTGGTATTTGATCTGAGTCTGGCCATTTGGTCTATACGCACTAGCCATCTACGCGGGAGTAGTTATGGGTATCCCGGCGTCGTGGTATCAGCCGAAGCCTTCTTGACGTCAGCGACTGAGTGGCGCGCGCCGGATTGGACTGGAACGCCACTAGGCTAGGTCTGCTTCCGGCCGCGTACGCAACGTGCAGGTGTGCATAGGGCGATGGGCCCAGACCCCTGCGCGCATAGGGTTAGACCGGCGTGCTGACCTCTCTGTTGTGCTTAGGTGGGGCTGCGACGCGTTGATCTTACGAGGCCGGGCATGACCCAGGAAAGTGTGTCCGGCCAAATGGGATCGAGCGTGTTGGGTTATGTGGTGCACCCCTGCAGGGAAGTTTATCTATTCGAATAGCCGTGTCCCTCGGTAAAAGGACGACCCGGAGTTGTACCTTGACCTTATGACAACTAGAACTGGATACTGAATAAAATACACCCTTACAAGTGCCAGATACAACCCGGTGATCGCTCTCTAATAGGGCGACGAGGAGGGGATCGCCGGGTAGGATTATGCTATGCGATGCTACTTGGAGGACTTCAATCTACTCTCTTCTACATGCTGCAAGATGGAGATGGCCAGAAGCGTAGTCTTCGACAGGACTAGCTATCCCCCCTTTTATTCTGGCATTCTGCAGTTCAGTCCACTGATATGCCCCTTTACACATATACCCATGCATATGTAGTGTAGCTCCTTGCTTGCGAGTACTTTGGATGAGTACTCACGGTTGCTTCTCTCCCTCTTTTCCCCCTTTCCTTTCTATCTGGTTGTCGCAACCAGATGTTGGAGCCCAGGATCCAGACGCCACCGTCGACGACGACACCTACGACACTGGAGGTGCCTACTACTACGTGCAGGCCGCTGACGACGACCAGGAGTAGTTAGGAGGATCCCAGGCAGGAGGCCTGCGCCTCGTTCGATCTGTTTCCCAGTTTGTGCAAGCCTTCTTAAGGCAAACTTGTTTAACTTATGTCTGTACTCAGATATTGTTGCTTCCGCTGACTCGTCTGTGATCGAGCACTTGTATTCGATCCCTCGAGGCCCCTGGCTTGTATTATGATGCTTGTATGACTTATTTATGTTGTGGAGTTGTGTTGTGATATCTTCCCGTGAGTTCCTGATCTTGATCGTACACATTTGCGTGCATGATTAGTGTACGGTCAAATCGGGGGCGTCACAAGTTGGTATCAGAGCCGACTGCCTGTAGGAATCCCCCTTTCCACACTCCTTGGCCGAAGTCGAGTCTAGACATTACGAAAACTTTTACTAACATGGCTGTGTGTCTTACGGGCCCACGTCGCCATTGGGTGGTACTAGGATCTTTTACTCCTCGACCTTTACTCTGGGACTCTAAACTCTCTTCTACTCGGGTTAAACGAATTTACTAACTCTAACACTAGGATCCCGTGACCGCATTCACCCCAAAGTTGGATAAGCCATAGTTGTTTCTTAGAGTAGTATTTTGAACAATTCACACACTGTCATTTGACTCCTTTGAAACGTCTTTGCTTTCAGATGGAACCCACGAGGCAGGTCGTTCGCCACACGATGGCCATTGTTGCCTCGGGATCACCTGCGGTGCTAGCTGAGATGATGACCTATCTGGGTTATCGCTGGCACCCTGAGTACACCGTCTACGAGGAGTACCAGGACTTTAACCAGGAGCAGTACCGTGCCATCGTCCACCTCTACTCTCGGGAGTATGACTCCACTACTGTGCTGCACACCGCACATGGTGTTGGTGTGACCATCGATATGGCTGTCCACGATGCTGCCTATGCTGCTCTGACACGTCTTCGAGGAGAGTATCGGGAGTTGGACACCTCCCCTTTCAGGCACATTGCTATCGCATCCGATGTTGGTGCGGAGGGATACTATACTGCTGCCTACTCCACTGTCACCCGAGAGCCCTTCTACCATCAGAACCTGGTTCTGCATGCTGATGGGCTGGATCGAGCTAACCGAGCTCTTCGCCACGAGATGTACACCACCCGTCAGCACCTTTACCGTGCTCTGACGCTGCTGCACCCCTTTGTCCGATCTGGACAGGTACCGCGTACTGCGATCTACCCAGCCAGGACCGTGATGCCCCACGGTGTCGGTTGGCCAGAGGTGGGAGGCTACTCTCCCGCACTTGGTCCTCTTCTGCCACCTGAGCGTCGGGCTCTACACCTGAGTGTCCGCGGCCCCCAGTCTGCTGACGTGGAGGGCTATCCGTTGCCTCACTACCAGCTGTCGGGCTACGATTACCTCCACAGTACCTCTTGGGACTGATGTAGTCTTGCTTAGTTAAGTATTAGTTGCAGTCGCCGCGAGCCTGTGTGCCGCCTATGATGTTTTAGTCTATGTACTGAACTTTGTGTACTGAACTCTATGCATGACCCCTTTTGTAAGTTATGCCGACTACTATGTAGTAGCTATCGTGCTCCTTTCATTATGCATGTTTCATCATGAATGATTCTTGTCTTTGCAAATATTTTCCCATGCTGAACTACCCCTGTTATATATTAGCAGGATGGTTAGACCAGGTGGTCGTGGTCGTGGTGGCGATGCCCCACCACCACCTGAGTACATGGCTGGTATGATCCAACAGTTTGAACTGAACCGCCAATTCATGGAAAATATGATGGCTCCGTTTCCTCGCCCCAATATGAACCAGCAGCAAGCCCAGGTGACTCTTCAAGATTTCATACGCCTCAACCCAACCATCTACCGCAGCTCAACTCAGCCTCTGGATGCTGATGACTGGCTCCGTGACATCACCTATGAGATGGAGTCTGCCGATGTAGCCCCTGCCAGCTATGTCAACTTTGCTTCCTTCTTTCTGAAGGGACCCGCAGCTCAATGGTGGGACAGCCACAGGCGTACTCTGCCAGCTGGAACAATCATCACATGGCCAGACTTCCAAGCAGCTTTCCGTGCCCGCTTCATTCCTCAGGGAGTCATGGACCGGAAGAAGCAAGAGTTCCGCAACCTCACCCAAGGCAACAAAACTGTTGAAGCTTATCAGCGGGAGTTTCTGGACTTGTCCCGCTATGCTGAAGAAGACATTGCAACTGATGCACGCAGACAGGAGAAGTTCCGTGATGGCCTTCAAGCTGACATCAAGCTCGCACTTCTAGTGCATGACTTTGCTGATTTCGCCACCTTGGTGAACAAGGCCATCAATGTCGAAACTGGTCTGCAGGAATACCAGAGCTCTCACAGGCGCAACCGTGACACGGGCTCATCTTCGGGCTCGCCCGCACAGAAGCATAAGATATGGATCCCGAACAGCATGTACCGTCCAAATGCATCTGCCCCAAGGCAGACCTATGCTGCACCTCGTCTGCCTCCACCACCATCTAGGCAGTCAAGACTTCCAGCTCCACCATCCCAAGCTCCTGTTCCCACTCCGAATAATGGCTTGTGCTTCAGGTGTGGTCAACCAGGGCACCGTGCTAGAGAATGCAACCAGAACCAGAATCAACTGGCCCTTCCAGCAACTGGCCGTGGTAACAATCAGCCCCGCAACAACAATGCTAAGTCTTATGGTCGTGCTCATGCCAACCACGTTGATCTCAACGAAGCTCAAGACCAGCCTGCTACTGTGATGGGTACACTCCTCGTAAATTCAGTACCAGCATCCGTTTTATTTGATACAGGTGCATCGCATTCATTCATGTCAGAAGATTTTGCATACAAGCACGACGTTAAATGTGAGGAGATGAACACCTCTGTATTGGTCAAAACCCCCGTGGGACAGTGTCAAACCTCCTTGGTTGGCATCGATGTCCCCGTGGAAATCGAAGGGCTGGAATTCTATGCCTCTCCCATTATCCTGAAGTCGTCTAACATCGACCTCATTTTGGGTATGGATTGGTTGAAAGCGCATACTGCTTCTATAGTTTGCGCCACTAAAACCGTCCATCTGCTACACCCTTCAGATGAAATAGTTGCTTACCAAGCTCATCTGGTGCAAAATGCCGAGGCAAGGCTCTATGCATTGAATGCATTGAACGCTGCACCACTCGAGGGCATTGAAAACATTCCCGTCGTGCGTGAATTCCTCGACGTCTTCCCTGAAGAACTTCCAGGGATTCCCCCTGCCAGAGCTGTCGAATTCATCATCGACTTGAAACCAGGCACCACTCCTATAGCCAAGCGACCCTACAAAATGCCGCCGCATGAACTCCTTGAGCTTAAGGAGGAAATCAACAAATCTCTTCGCAAAGGATTCATTCGCCCAAGTTGCTCTCCTTGGGGAGCACCTTCTCTCTTTGTCAAGAAGAAGGATGGGACTAACCGATTGGTTCAAGACTACCGTCCTATAAACCAAGCTACCATTCAGAATAAATACCCCCTTCCTCGGATCAATGATCTGTATGATCAACTGGCGGGTTCGTCAGTGTTCTCTAAGCTCGACTTGAGGTTGGGCTACCACCAGATCCGTGTTCGAGAAGAGGATATCCCAAAGACCGCCTTCGTGACTCGCTATGGTTCATACGAGTACACCGTCATGTCTTTCGGTTTAACCAATGCTCCAGCCACCTTCTCTCGTCTGATGAACTATATATTCATGGATTACCTCGACAAGTTCGTCGTGGTTTATCTGGATGATATCCTGGTATTTTCCAAGAACGAAGAAGAACATGCTGAACATCTTCGACTTGTGCTGGAAAAGCTACGAGAGCATCAACTATATGCCAAGTTCTCCAAATGTGAATTCTGGCTACCGGAAGTAACCTATCTTGGGCATGTCATCTCTAAGGATGGTATTGCCGTCAACCCCGAGCGAGTTCAGGCTATTCTTGATTGTACTCCTCCCAAGAACGTTAAGCAAGTCAGAAGTTTTCTCGGTCTCGCCAGCTATTGCCATCGATTCGTCGAGAACTTCTCTAAGATCGCCAGGCCTCTGACTAATCTGTTGCATAAGGGTGTCAAGTTCCAATGGACAGACAAATGTCAGGAAAGTTTCCAGGCACTCAAAGACAAGTTGACTTCTGCTCCAGTTCTAGCTCCACCTGATACTAAGAAGGACTTTGTCATTTACTGCGACGCTTCCCGTCAAGGATTAGGCTGTGTCCTAATGCAAGACCGCAAAGTGATTGCTTATGCCTCTCGGCAATTGCGCCCTCACGAAGAGAACTACCCAGTTCACGACCTCGAACTTGCTGCTGTCATTCATGCGCTAAAGCAGTGGCGACATTACCTTCTCGGTAATCGTTGCGAGATCTTCACTGACCACCAAAGTCTGAAGTATCTGTTTACTCAGCCAGACCTGAACCTCCGTCAGCAGAGATGGATGGAGCTTGTTGCAGACTTTGACTTGGGTATTTCCTATACGCCAGGCAAGGCTAATGTAATGGCTGATGCCTTGAGCCGCAAGTCTTACTGCAACCACCTCCAGGTTCACAAAGTTCAGCCCTCGCTTGTTGAAGAATTCAGGAAGCTGAACCTCCATATTGTTCCTCCGGGTGCACTCGCTCCTCCTCCTAAGGAGTTTGGCAAGGTGAACCTCCACGTTGTTACCCAGGGTTCCCTCAATACCCTAGTTGCTAAACCAGATCTCGAGGACAGCATCAAAAGGCTACAGAAGTATGACTCTGAAGCCCACAAGATTAAGCGCTACCTCGCAGAAGGAAAGCCCTCATTCTTCACCATTGCTGAAGATGGCACCTTATACTTCAAGGGCCGCCTAGTGGTGCCATGTGCAGAGAAAAACCTGGATATGACACAAGAAGTTATGAAAGAAGCTCATGATACGCCTCTATGTATCCATCCTGGTAGTACAAAGATGTACCAAGACATCCGCCAGAGATTCTGGTGGTCTAATATGAAGCAAGCCATTGCTCGTTATGTTGCTGAGTGTGACATTTGCCGTCGTATCAAAGCAGAACATCAAAGGCCTGCTGGAACTCTGCAACCTATCTCTATTCTTGAATGGAAATGGGACCATGTTGAGATGGACTTCGTCACTGGATTTACCAAATCACAGAAAGGTAATGATGCTATTCTTGTCGTCATTGACCGGCTTTCCAAAGTTGCACATTTCCTGGCAGTCAAAGAAACGATCACTGCTAGCCAGTTGGCAACGCTCTATATGTCCAGGATTGTTTCACTCCACGGTATTCCATTGGTTATCAGCTCAGACCGTGGCAGCTTATTCACTTCAAGATTCTGGGCAAGTTTCCAAGAAGCTATGGGAACTCATCTGTCATTCAGTACTGCGTTTCATCCTCAATCGCAAGGGCAAGTTGAACGCGTCAACCAAGTCCTCGAAGATATGCTTCGAGCTTGTGTTATTTCCTTCGGCAAGAAATGGGAGGAATCTCTCCCGTATGCTGAGTTCTCTTATAATAATAGCTATCAAGCTAGTCTGAAGATGGCCCCCTTCGAAGTGTTATATGGACGAAAGTGCCGAACCCCTCTGAACTGGTCAGAAACTGGGGAACGTCCACTCTTTGGCCCGGATATTATCCAAGATGCCGAAGAACAAGTCCGCATTATTCGCGAGAATCTCAAGACTGCTCAGTCACGTCAGAAGAGTCAGTATGACCGTCATCATAAAGACATGGTCTATCAACCTGGCGAAAAGGCTTATCTTCGAGTCACACCTATGAAGGGTGCTCACCGCTTCGGGATCAAGGGCAAACTAGCTCCTCGCTATATTGGCCCATTCACTATTCTCGAAAGGCGTGGAAAAGTGGCATACCAACTGGAGCTACCGCCGAACCTTTCTCAGGTTCACGATGTGTTCCATGTGTCACAGCTCCGCCGTTGCTTCAAGGATCCAATCCGAGCTGTGGATCATGAAGTGCTCGAATTGCAGCAAGACCTCTCCTATAAGGAGCATCCGGTCCGTATTCTCGACCAAGCTGAACGCCGCACGCGTCAGAAGGCGATCAAGTTTCTCAAAGTCCAGTGGTCGCACCATTCTGAAGATGAGGCCACTTGGGAACGAGAGGATCGTCTGCGCGAAGAATACCCCGCACTGTTTCCTTCTACCTCCTAAATCTCGGGACGAGATTTCTTGTAGTGGAGGAGATTTGTAACACCCTGAGGATCATGCTACAGTAACCCTCTATGATTAAGCTAATCATGTTGCTAAACAGGGCTTGATCACATTTGGATCACATTTCTTTTCAAACTCCTAATTCAAACTTCAATTAAAATTAAAGTGGAAAATAAAAGTTTTCAAAAATTTAAACAAAAATGTTCGGTGGGTGCCAAATAATACACTGGTAAATATGGTGGAGAAAACACATTTTTATAAAATACCTAAATACTTTTAAATGAAATAAAACAGAAAAGAAAATAAACAAATAAAAGGAAAATGCAAAAGAACACAGACAAAGAAAAAGAAAAAGGAGAAGGCCCCCCCACAGCACCCCTGGCCCAACTGGGCCGACCCCCGGCCCAGCCCACCTCTCCCACTCGCCGCCCTTCCCTGTTCCCCCGACCGGGGTCGGAACAGGGGCAGTCCCCGCCGCACCCCCTCGCCGGCGACGGGGAGGATAAGGTCGCCAGCTCCCCCCGCCTCCTCGGGCCTCTCTCCCACTCACCCCCGCTCACCTCTCGGCCCCTGCGCCTCTCTCTTTCCCCCCAGATCCGCGCCGCTCTTTCCTTCCCCATGCCCGACGCGGTCGCCGCCGTTCCCGTCGTTCACACGGCCACCGTGCCCACCTCGCCGCCCCACGTTGTCTCCAAGGACCGCCGTCGCCCGCTGCTTCGTCTAGTGCAGCCCGTTGGAGACCGGAGCCCCTACAACGAGCACACCGAGCTCGTCTTCAACTTCGGACGCCGGCGACCCCCTTCTTCCCCGGCGCCGACCTGCTGCTCCTAAGCCTCTCACTGGCCTCCGTGTGCCGCGCGGTGAGCCTCTCCCCCCTCCTCCCCTGTCTTTTCTCTCTCGCGCGCCCCCTAGCTGCTTCCCCACGCGCGCCCGAACGCCGCGCCGCGGAGCTCGCCGCCGGCGAGGCTCCGGTGACCTGTTGGTCACGGGCTCAAGCCCGTTGCACTCCCCACCTCGCGTAGATGCCCCCCCAGCCCCTCCGCTTGCTCGATAGCCCGCCGTAGCCTCGTTTCCGTCGGGCACACGTGCGCGCCGCCGCCTCCGCCGCTCGCCGGCGCCGATTCCGGCCAAGTCCGGCGAAGCCCCGGCCACCCCTGGATGCGGCGCTGCGAGCCCTTTCGAATGGGCCTAGCCCCGCTCCTCCCCGAGCCCCGTAGCGCGATTCCGGCCAACTCCGGCGAGGGGCCGCCGCTGTTTTGGTCGCCGGAGTTGCTCCGGCGCCGGCCGCCGATGTGGCCGGTCTGGGGCCACCCCAGGGCCACTGCCAGTGGGCCCCGTGGGTCCCAGTTGACTGGGTTGACCCAGTCAACTGCTGACTGGGCAGGCCCAGCCATTGACATGCGGCCCCCGCCGCAAAATTAAAAAAAAGAGAAAAAGAAAAATGTTTTATAAATAAAAATAATTAGATTAACTAATCACTCACTGACATATGGGGCCCACCCCTCTAATTAGACTGTTAGTTTAGTTTAAATTAATATTAGACTAACAGAGGCTGACATGTGGGTCCCACTGGACCCACCTGTCTGGTTTGACTGGTCAGCCGACCTGTTGACCTGCTGACGTCAACATTGCCTCATGCTGACGTCATAATTCATTTTTGCTTAATTTAAATAATTCCAGAAATTCAAATAAACTTTGAAAATTAATATCTTTTAAACCGTAACTCGGATGAAAATGTTTTCTATATGAAAGTTGCTCAGAACGACGAGACGAATCCGAATACGCAGTCCGTTCGTCCACCACAACCCCCTAACCTATCAAACTAGCAACTTTCCCCCTCCGGTCCGTCTGTCCGAAAACGCGAAACATCGGGAATACCTCCCGGATGTTCCCCCCTTCGCCGGTACCACCTACTGTCGCGTTAGGGCACACCTAGCACCGCTCATTGTCATGTCACGCATCGTCATGCTTATGTTTGCATTGTATTTACTGTTTCTTCCCCCCTCTTCTCTCCGGTAGGCTACGAGACCGACACTGCTGCTGTCCAGTTCGACTACGGAGTTGACGACCCCTCCTACTTGCCAGAGCAACCAGGCAAGCCCCCCCTTGATCACCAGATATCGCCTACTCTTCTCTATTCTGCTTGCATTAGAGTAGTGTAGCATGTTACTGCTTTCGATATCCTATCCTGATGCATAGCCTATCCTTGCTACTACTGTTATTACCTTTACCTGCAATCCTACATGCTTAGTATAGGATGCTAGATTTCCATCAGTGGCCCTACATTCTTGTCCGTCTGCTGTGCTATACTATCGGGCCGTGATCACCTGGGCGGTGATCACGGGTATATACTTATATACTTTATACATGACACATGTGATGACTAAAGTCGGGTCGGCTCGTAGGAGTACCCGCAAGTGGATCTTTGTGGCGGAGCGACAGGGCAGGTTGAGACCACCCAGGTGAGAGGTGGGCCTGGCCCTGGTCGGCGTTCGCGGTTACTTAACACGCTTAACGAGATCTTGGTATTTGATCTGAGTCTGGCCATTTGGTCTATACGCACTAGCCATCTACGCGGGAGTAGTTATGGGTATCCCGGCGTCGTGGTATCAGCCGAAGCCTTCTTGACGTCAGCGACTGAGTGGCGCGCGCCGGATTGGACTGGAACGCCACTAGGCTAGGTCTGCTTCCGGCCGCGTACGCAACATGCAGGTGTGCATAGGGCGATGGGCCCAGACCCCTGCGCGCATAGGGTTAGACCGGCGTGCTGACCTCTCTGTTGTGCTTAGGTGGGGCTGCGACGCGTTGATCTTACGAGGCCGGGCATGACCCAGGAAAGTGTGTCCGGCCAAATGGGATCAAGCGTGTTGGGTTATGTGGTGCACCCCTGCAGGGAAGTTTATCTATTCGAATAGTCGTGTCCCTCGGTAAAAGGACGACCCGGAGTTGTACCTTGACCTTATGACAACTAGAACTGGATACTGAATAAAATACACCCTTACAAGTGCCAGATACAACCCGGTGATCGCTCTCTAACAGGGCGACGAGGAGGGGATCGCCGGGTAGGATTATGCTATGCGATGCTACTTGGAGGACTTCAATCTACTCTCTTCTACATGCTGCAAGATGGAGATGGCCAGAAGCGTAGTCTTCGAGAGGACTAGCTATCCCCCCCTTTTAATCTGGCATTCTGCAGTTCAGTCCACTGATATGCCCCTTTACACATATACCCATGCATATGTAGTGTAGCTCCGTGCTTGCGAGTACTTTGGATGAGTACTCACGGTTGCTTCTCTCCCTCTTTTCCCCCTTTCCTTTCTATCTGGTTGTCGCAACCAGATGTTGGAGCCCAGGAGCCAGACGCCACCGTCGACGACGACACCTACGACACTGGAGGTGCCTACTACTACGTGCAGGCCGCTGACGACGACCAGGAGTAGTTAGGAGGATCCCAGGCAGGAGGCCTGCGCCTCGTTCGATCTGTTTCCCAGTTTGTGCTAGCCTTCTTAAGGCAAACTTGTTTAACTTATGTCTGTACTCAGATATTGTTGCTTCCGCTGACTCGTCTGTGATCGAGCACTTGTATTCGAGCCCTCGAGGCCCCTGGCTTGTATTATGATGCTTGTATGACTTATTTATGTTGTAGAGTTGTGTGTGATATCTTCCCGTGAGTTCCTGATCTTGATCGTACACATTTGCGTGCATGATTAGTGTACGGTCAAATCGGGGGTGTCACAAGTTGGTATCAGAGCCGACTGCCTGTAGGAATCCCCCTTTCCACACTCCTTGGCCGAAGTCGAGTCTAGACATTATGAAAACTTTTACTAACATGGCTGTGTGTCTTACGGGCCCACGTCGCCATTGGGTGGTACTAGGATCTTTTACTCCTCGACCTTTACTCTGGGACTCTAAACTCTCTTCTACTCGGGTTAAACGAATTTACTAACTCTAACACTAGGATCCCGTGACCGCATTCACCCCAAAGTTGGATAAGCCATAGTTGTTTCTTAGAGTAGTATTTTGAACAATTCACACACTGTCATTTGACTCCTTTGAAACGTCTTTGCTTTCAGATGGAACCCACGAGGCAGGTCGTTCGCCACACGATGGCCATTGTTGCCTCGGGATCACCTGCGGTGCTAGCTGAGATGATGACCTATCTGGGTTATCGCTGGCACCCTGAGTACACCGTCTACGAGGAGTACCAGGACTTTAACCAGGAGCAGTACCGTGCCATCGTCCACCTCTACTCTCGGGAGTATGACTCCACTACTGTGCTGCACACCGCACATGGTGTTGGTGTGACCATCGATATGGCTGTCCACGATGCTGCCTATGCTGCTCTGACACGTCTTCGAGGAGAGTATCGGGAGTTGGACACCTCCCCTTTCAGGCACATTGCTATCGCATCCGATGTTGGTGCGGAGGGATACTATACTGCTGCCTACTCCACTGTCACCCGAGAGCCCTTCTACCATCAGAACCTGGTTCTGCATGCTGATGGGCTGGATCGAGCTAACCGAGCTCTTCGCCACGAGATGTACACCACCCGTCAGCACCTTTACCGTGCTCTGACGCTGCTGCACCCCTTTGTCCGATCTGGACAGGTACCGCGTACTGCGATCTACCCAGCCAGGACCGTGATGCCCCACGGTGTCGGTTGGCCAGAGGTGGGAGGCTACTCTCCCGCACTTGGTCCTCTTCTGCCACCTGAGCGTCGGGCTCTACACCTGAGTGTCCGCGGCCCCCAGTCTGCTGACGTGGAGGGCTATCCGTTGCCTCACTACCAGCTGTCGGGCTACGATTACCTCCACAGTACCTCTTGGGACTGATGTAGTCTTGCTTAGTTAAGTATTAGTTGCAGTCGCCGCGAGCCTGTGTGCCGCCTATGATGTTTTAGTCTATGTACTGAACTTTGTGTACTGAACTCTATGCATGACCCCTTTTGTAAGTTATGCCGACTACTATGTAGTAGCTATCGTGCTCCTTTCATTATGCATGTTTCATCATGAATGATTCTTGTCTTTGCAAATATTTTCCCATGCTGAACTACCCCTGTTATATATTAGCAGGATGGTTAGACCAGGTGGTCGTGGTCGTGGTGGCGATGCCCCACCACCACCTGAGTACATGGCTGGTATGATCCAACAGTTTGAACTGAACCGCCAATTCATGGAAAATATGATGGCTCCGTTTCCTCGCCCCAATATGAACCAGCAGCAAGCCCAGGTGACTCTTCAAGATTTCATACGCCTCAACCCAACCATCTACCGCAGCTCAACTCAGCCTCTGGATGCTGATGACTGGCTCCGTGACATCACCTATGAGATGGAGTCTGCCGATGTAGCCCCTGCCAGCTATGTCAACTTTGCTTCCTTCTTTCTGAAGGGACACGCAGCTCAATGGTGGGACAGCCACAGGCGTACTCTGCCAGCTGGAACAATCATCACATGGCCAGACTTCCAAGCAGCTTTCCGTGCCCGCTTCATTCCTCAGGGAGTCATGGACCGGAAGAAGCAAGAGTTCCGCAACCTCACCCAAGGCAACAAAACTGTTGAAGCTTATCAGCGGGAGTTTCTGGACTTGTCCCGCTATGCTGAAGAAGACATTGCAACTGATGCACGCAGACAGGAGAAGTTCCGTGATGGCCTTCAAGCTGACATCAAGCTCGCACTTCTAGTGCATGACTTTGCTGATTTCGCCACCTTGGTGAACAAGGCCATCAATGTCGAAACTGGTCTGCAGGAATACCAGAGCTCTCACAGGCGCAACCGTGACACGGGCTCATCTTCGGGCTCGCCCGCACAGAAGCGTAAGATATGGATCCCGAACAGCATGTACCGTCCAAATGCATCTGCCCCAAGGCAGACCTATGCTGCACCTCGTCTGCCTCCACCACCATCTAGGCAGTCAAGACTTCCAGCTCCACCATCCCAAGCTCCTGTTCCCACTCCGAATAATGGCTTGTGCTTCAGGTGTGGTCAACCAGGGCACCGTGCTAGAGAATGCAACCAGAACCAGAATCAACTGGCCCTTCCAGCAACTGGCCGTGGTAACAATCAGCCCCGCAACAACAATGCTAAGTCTTATGGTCGTGCTCATGCCAACCACGTTGATCTCAACGAAGCTCAAGACCAGCCTGCTACTGTGATGGGTACACTCCTCGTAAATTCAGTACCAGCATCCGTTTTATTTGATACAGGTGCATCGCATTCATTCATGTCAGAAGATTTTGCATACAAGCACGACGTTAAATGTGAGGAGATGAACACCTCTGTATTGGTCAAAACCCCCGTGGGACAGTGTCAAACCTCCTTGGTTGGCATCGATGTCCCCGTGGAAATCGAAGGGCTGGAATTCTATGCCTCTCCCATTATCCTGAAGTCGTCTAACATCGACCTCATTTTGGGTATGGATTGGTTGAAAGCGCATACTGCTTCTATAGTTTGCGCCACTAAAACCGTCCATCTGCTACACCCTTCAGATGAAATAGTTGCTTACCAAGCTCATCTGGTGCAAAATGCCGAGGCAAGGCTCTATGCATTGAATGCATTGAACGCTGCACCACTCGAGGGCATTGAAAACATTCCCGTCGTGCGTGAATTCCTCGACGTCTTCCCTGAAGAACTTCCAGGGATTCCCCCTGCCAGAGCTGTCGAATTCATCATCGACTTGAAACCAGGCACCACTCCTATAGCCAAGCGACCCTACAAAATGCCGCCGCATGAACTCCTTGAGCTTAAGGAGGAAATCAACAAATCTCTTCGCAAAGGATTCATTCGCCCAAGTTGCTCTCCTTGGGGAGCACCTTCTCTCTTTGTCAAGAAGAAGGATGGGACTAACCGATTGGTTCAAGACTACCGTCCTATAAACCAAGCTACCATTCAGAATAAATACCCCCTTCCTCGGATCAATGATCTGTATGATCAACTGGCGGGTTCGTCAGTGTTCTCTAAGCTCGACTTGAGGTTGGGCTACCACCAGATCCGTGTTCGAGAAGAGGATATCCCAAAGACCGCCTTCGTGACTCGCTATGGTTCATACGAGTACACCGTCATGTCTTTCGGTTTAACCAATGCTCCAGCCACCTTCTCTCGTCTGATGAACTATATATTCATGGATTACCTCGACAAGTTCGTCGTGGTTTATCTGGATGATATCCTGGTATTTTCCAAGAACGAAGAAGAACATGCTGAACATCTTCGACTTGTGCTGGAAAAGCTACGAGAGCATCAACTATATGCCAAGTTCTCCAAATGTGAATTCTGGCTACCGGAAGTAACCTATCTTGGGCATGTCATCTCTAAGGATGGTATTGCCGTCAACCCCGAGCGAGTTCAGGCTATTCTTGATTGTACTCCTCCCAAGAACGTTAAGCAAGTCAGAAGTTTTCTCGGTCTCGCCAGCTATTGCCATCGATTCGTCGAGAACTTCTCTAAGATCGCCAGGCCTCTGACTAATCTGTTGCATAAGGGTGTCAAGTTCCAATGGACAGACAAATGTCAGGAAAGTTTCCAGGCACTCAAAGACAAGTTGACTTCTGCTCCAGTTCTAGCTCCACCTGATACTAAGAAGGACTTTGTCATTTACTGCGACGCTTCCCGTCAAGGATTAGGCTGTGTCCTAATGCAAGACCGCAAAGTGATTGCTTATGCCTCTCGGCAATTGCGCCCTCACGAAGAGAACTACCCAGTTCACGACCTCGAACTTGCTGCTGTCATTCATGCGCTAAAGCAGTGGCGACATTACCTTCTCGGTAATCGTTGCGAGATCTTCACTGACCACCAAAGTCTGAAGTATCTGTTTACTCAGCCAGACCTGAACCTCCGTCAGCAGAGATGGATGGAGCTTGTTGCAGACTTTGACTTGGGTATTTCCTATACGCCAGGCAAGGCTAATGTAATGGCTGATGCCTTGAGCCGCAAGTCTTACTGCAACCACCTCCAGGTTCACAAAGTTCAGCCCTCGCTTGTTGAAGAATTCAGGAAGCTGAACCTCCATATTGTTCCTCCGGGTGCACTCGCTCCTCCTCCTAAGGAGTTTGGCAAGGTGAACCTCCACGTTGTTACCCAGGGTTCCCTCAATACCCTAGTTGCTAAACCAGATCTCGAGGACAGCATCAAAAGGCTACAGAAGTATGACTCTGAAGCCCACAAGATTAAGCGCTACCTCGCAGAAGGAAAGCCCTCATTCTTCACCATTGCTGAAGATGGCACCTTATACTTCAAGGGCCGCCTAGTGGTGCCATGTGCAGAGAAAAACCTGGATATGACACAAGAAGTTATGAAAGAAGCTCATGATACGCCTCTATGTATCCATCCTGGTAGTACAAAGATGTACCAAGACATCCGCCAGAGATTCTGGTGGTCTAATATGAAGCAAGCCATTGCTCGTTATGTTGCTGAGTGTGACATTTGCCGTCGTATCAAAGCAGAACATCAAAGGCCTGCTGGAACTCTGCAACCTATCTCTATTCTTGAATGGAAATGGGACCATGTTGAGATGGACTTCGTCACTGGATTTACCAAATCACAGAAAGGTAATGATGCTATTCTTGTCGTCATTGACCGGCTTTCCAAAGTTGCACATTTCCTGGCAGTCAAAGAAACAATCACTGCTAGCCAGTTGGCAACGCTCTATATGTTCAGGATTGTTTCACTCCACGGTATTCCATTGTATATCAGCTCAGACCGCGGCAGCTTATTCACTTCAGGATTCTGGGCAAGTTTCCAAGAAGCTATGGGAACTCATCTGTCATTCAGTACTGCGTTTCATCCTCAATCGCAAGGGCAAGTTGAACGCGTCAACCAAGTCCTCGAAGATATGCTTCGAGCTTGTGTTATTTCCTTCGGCAAGAAATGGGAGGAATCTCTCCCGTATGCTGAGTTCTCTTATAATAATAGCTATCAAGCTAGTCTGAAGATGGCCCCCTTCAAAGTGTTATATGGACGAAAGTGCCGAACCCCTCTGAACTGGTCAGAAACTGGGGAACGTCCACTCTTTGGCCCGGATATTATCCAAGATGCCGAAGAATAAGTCTGCATTATTCGCGAGAATCTCAAGACTGCTCAGTCACGTCAGAAGAGTCAGTATGACCGCCATCATAAAGACATGGTCTATCAACCTGGCGAAAAGGCTTATCTTCGAGTCACACCTATGAAGGGTGCTCACCGCTTCGGGATCAAGGGCAAACTAGCTCCTCGCTATATTGGCCCATTCACTATTCTCGAAAGGCGTGGAAAAGTGGCATACCAACTGGAGCTACCGCCGAACCTTTCTCAGGTTCACGATGTGTTCCATGTGTCACAGCTCCGCCGTTGCTTCAAGGATCCAATCCGAGCTGTGGATCATGAAGTGCTCGAATTGCAGCAAGACCTCTCCTATAAGGAGCATCCGGTCCGTATTCCCGACCAAGCTGAACGCCGCACGCGTCAGAAGGCGATCAAGTTTCTCAAAGTCCAGTGGTCGCACCATTCTGAAGATGAGGCCACTTGGGAACGAGAGGATCGTCTGCGCGAAGAATACCCCGCACTGTTTCCTTCTACCTCCTAAATCTCGAGACGAGATTTCTTGTAGTGGAGGAGATTTGTAACACCCTGAGGATCATGCTACAGTAACCCTCTGTGATTGAGCTAATCATGTTGCTCAACAGGGCTTGATCACATTTGGATCACATTTCTTTTCAAACTCCTAATTCAAACTTCAATTAAAATTAAAGTGGAAAATAAAAGTTTTCAAAAATTTAAACAAAAATGTTTGGTGGGTGCCAAATAATACACTGGTAAATATGGTGGAGAAAACACATTTTTATAAAATACCTAAATACTTTTAAATGAAATAAAACAGAAAAGAAAATAAACAAATAAAAGGAAAATGCAAAAGAACACAGACAAAGAAAAAGAAAAAGAAAAAGGAGAAGGCCCCCAACACAGCACCCCTGGCCCAACTGGGCCGACCCCCGGCCCAGCCCACCTCTCCCACTCGCCCCCCTTCCCTGTTCCCCCGACCGGGGTCGGAACAGGGGCAGTCCCCGCCGCACCCCCTCGCCGGCGACGGGGAGGATAAGGTCGCCAGCTCCCCCCCGCCTCCTCGGGCCTCTCTCCCACTCACCCCCGCTCACCTCTCGGCCCCTGCGCCTCTCTCTTTCCCCCCAGATCCGCGCCGCTCTTTCCTTCCCCATGCCCGACGCGGTCGCCGCCGTTCCCGTCGTTCACACGGCCACCGTGCCCACCTCGCCGCCCCATGTTGTCTCCAAGGACCGCCGTCGCCCGCTGCTTCGTCTGGTGCAGCCCGTTGGAGACCGGAGCCCCTACAACGAGCACACCGAGCTCGTCTTCAACTTCGGACGCCGGCGACCCCCTTCTTCCCCGGCGCCGACCTGCTGCTCCTAAGCCTCTCACTGGCCTCCGTGTGCCGCGCGGTGAGCCTCTCCCCCCTCCTCCCCTGTCTTTTCTCTCTCGCGCGCCCCCTAGCTGCTTCCCCACGCGCGCCCGAACGCCGCGCCGCGCCGCGGAGCTCGCCGCCGGCGAGGCTCCGGTGACCTGTTGGTCACGGGCTCAAGCCCGTTGCACTCCCCACCTCGCGTAGATGCCCCCCCAGCCCCTCCGCTTGCTCGATAGCCCGCCGTAGCCTCGTTTCCGCCGGGCACCCGTGCGCGCCGCCGCCTCCGCCGCTCGCCGGCGCCGATTCCGGCCAAGTCCGGCGAAGCCCCGGCCACCCCTGGATGCGGCGCTGCGAGCCCTTTCGAATGGGCCTAGCCCCGCTCCTCCCCGAGCCCCGTAGCGCGATTCCGGCCAACTCCGGCGAGGGGCCGCCGCTGTTTTGGTCGCCGGAGTTGCTCCGGCGCCGGCCACCGACGTGGCCGGCCTGGGGCCACCCCAGGGCCACTGCCAGTGGGCCCCGTGGGTCCCAGTTGACTGGGTTGACCCAGTCAACTGCTGACTGGGCAGGCCCAGCCATTGACATGCAGCCCCCGCCGCAAAATTAAAAAAAAGAGAAAAAGAGAAATGTTTTATAAATAAAAATAATTAGATTAACTAATCACTCACTGACATATGGGGCCCACCCCTCTAATTAGACTGTTAGTTTAGTTTAAATTAATATTAGACTAACAGAGGCTGACATGTGGGTCCCACTGGACCCACCTGTCTGGTTTGACTGGTCAGCCGACCTGTTGACCTGCTGACGTCAGCATTGCCTCATGCTGACGTCATAATTCATTTTTGCTTAATTTAAATAATTCCAGAAATTCAAATAAACTTTGAAAATTCATATCTTTTAAACCGTAACTCGGATGAAAATGTTTTCTATATGAAAGTTGCTCAGAACGACGAGACGAATCCGAATACGCAGTCCGTTCGTCCACCACAACCCCCTAACCTATCAAACTAGCAACTTTCCCCCTCCGGCCCGTCTGTCCGAAAACGCGAAACATCGGGAATACCTCCCGGATGTTCCCCCCCTTCGCCGGTACCACCTACTGTCGCGTTAGGGCACACCTAGCACCGCTCATTGTCATGTCACGCATCGTCATGCTTATGTTTGCATTGTATTTACTGTTTCTTCCCCCTCTTCTCTCCGGTAGGCTACGAGACCGACACTGCTGCTGTCCAGTTCGACTACGGAGTTGACGACCCCTCCTACTTGCCAGAGCAACCAGGCAAGCCCCCCCTTGATCATCAGATATCGCCTACTCTTCTCTATTCTGCTTGCATTAGAGTAGTGTAGCATGTTACTGCTTTCGATATCCTATCCTGATGCATAGCCTATCCTTGCTACTACTGTTGTTACCTTTACCTGCAATCCTACATGCTTAGTATAGGATGCTAGATTTCCATCAGTGGCCCTACATTCTTGTCCGTCTGCTGTGCTATACTATCGGGCCGTGATCACCTGGGCGGTGATCACGGGTATATACTTATATACTTTATACATGACACATGTGATGACTAAAGTCGGGTCGGCTCGTAGGAGTACCAGCAAGTGGATCTTTGTGGCGGAGCGACAGGGCAGGTTGAGACCACCCAGGTGAGAGGTGGGCCTGGCCCTGGTCGGCGTTCGCGGTTACTTAACACGCTTAACGAGATCTTGGTATTTGATCTGAGTCTGGCCATTTGGTCTATACGCACTAGCCATCTACGCGGGAGTAGTTATGGGTATCCGGCGTCGTGGTATCAGCCGAAGCCTTCTTGACGTCAGCGACTGAGTGGCGCGCGCCGGATTGGACTGGAACGCCACTAGGCTAGGTCTGCTTCCGGCCGCGTACGCAACGTGCAGGTGTGCATAGGGCGATGGGCCCAGACCCCTGCGCGCATAGGGTTAGACCGGCGTGCTGACCTCTCTGTTGTGCTTAGGTGCGGCTGCGACGCGTTGATCTTACGAGGCCGGGCATGACCCAGGAAAGTGTGTCCGGCCAAATGGGATCGAGCGTGTTGGGTTATGTGGTGCACCCCTGCAGGGAAGTTTATCTATTCGAATAGTCGTGTCCCTCGGTAAAAGGACGACCCGGAGTTGTACCTTGACCTTATGACAACTAGAACTGGATACTGAATAAAATACACCCTTACAAGTGCCGGATACAACCCGGTGATCGCTCTCTAACAGGGCGACGAGGAGGGGATCGCCGGGTAGGATTATGCTATGCGATGCTACTTGGAGGACTTCAATCAACTCTCTTCTACATGCTGCAAGATGGAGATGGCCAGAAGCGTAGTCTTCGACAGGACTAGCTATCCCCTCTTTTAATCTGGCATTCTGCAGTTCAGTCCACTGATATGCCCCTTTACACATATACCCATGCATATGTAGTGTAGCTCCTTGCTTGCGAGTACTTTGGATGAGTACTCACGGTTGCTTCTCTCCCTCTTTTCCCCCTTTCCTTTCTATCTGGTTGTCGCAACCAGATGTTGGAGCCCAGGAGCCAGACGCCACCGTCGACGACGACACCTACGACACTGGAGGTGCCTACTACTACGTGCAGGCCGCTGACGACGACCAGGAGTAGTTAGGAGGATCCCAGGCAGGAGGCCTGCGCCTCGTTCGATCTGTTTCCCAGTTTGTGCTAGCCTTCTTAAGGAAAACTTGTTTAACTTATGTCTGTACTCAGATATTGTTGCTTCCGCTGACTCGTCTGTGATCGAGCACTTGTATTCGAGCCCTCGAGGCCCCTGGCTTGTATTATGATGCTTGTATGACTTATTTATGTTGTAGAGTTGTGTTGTGATATCTTCCCGTGAGTTCCTGATCTTGATCATACACATTTGCGTGCATGATTAGTGTACGGTCAAATCGGGGGCGTCACAAGTTGGTATCAGAGCTGACTGCCTGTAGGAATCCCCCTTTCCACACTCCTTGGCCGAAGTCGAGTCTAGACATTACGAAAACTTTTACTAACATGGCTGTGTGTCTTACTGGCCCACGTCGCCATTGGGTGGTACTAGGATCTTTTACTCCTCGACCTTTACTCTGGGACTCTAAACTCTCTTCTACTCGGGTTAAACGAATTTACTAACTCTAACACTAGGATCCCGTGACCGCATTCACCCCAAAGTTGGATAAGCCATAGTTGTTTCTTAGAGTAGTATTTTGAACAATTCACACACTGTCATTTGACTCCTTTGAAACGTCTTTGCTTTCAGATGGAACCCACGAGGCAGGTCGTTCGCCACACGATGGCCATTGTTGCCTCGGGATCACCTGCGGTGCTAGCTGAGATGATGACCTATCTGGGTTATCGCTGGCACCCTGAGTACACCGTCTACGAGGAGTACCAGGACTTTAACCAGGAGCAGTACCGTGCCATCGTCCACCTCTACTCTCGGGAGTATGACTCCACTACTGTGCTGCACACCGCACATGGTGTTGGTGTGACCATCGATATGGCTGTCCACGATGCTGCCTATGCTGCTCTGACACGTCTTCGAGGAGAGTATCGGGAGTTGGACACCTCCCCTTTCAGGCACATTGCTATCGCATCCGATGTTGGTGCGGAGGGATACTATACTGCTGCCTACTCCACTGTCACCCGAGAGCCCTTCTACCATCAGAACCTGGTTCTGCATGCTGATGGGCTGGATCGAGCTAACCGAGCTCTTCGCCACGAGATGTACACCACCCGTCAGCACCTTTACCGTGCTCTGACGCTGCTGCACCCCTTTGTCCGATCTGGACAGGTACCGCGTACTGCGACCTACCCAGCCAGGACCGTGATGCCCCACGGTGTCGGTTGGCCAGAGGTGGGAGGCTACTCTCCCGCACTTGGTCCTCTTCTGCCACCTGAGCGTCGGGCTGTACACCTGAGTGTCCGCGGCCCCCAGTCTGCTGACGTGGAGGGCTATCCGTTGCCTCACTACCAGCTGTCGGGCTACGATTACCTCCACAGTACCTCTTGGGACTGATGTAGTCTTGCTTAGTTAAGTATTAGTTGCAGTCGCCGCGAGCCTGTGTGCCGCCTATGATGTTTTAGTCTATGTACTGAACTTTGTGTACTGAACTCTACGCATGACCCCTTTTGTAAGTTATGCCGACTACTATGTAGTAGCTATCGTGCTCCTTTCATTATGCATGTTTCATCATGAATGATTCTTGTCTTTGCAAATATTTTCCCATGCTGAACTACCCCTGTTATATATTAGCAGGATGGTTAGACCAGGTGGTCGTGGTCGTGGTGGCGATGCCCCACCACCACCTGAGTACATGGCTGGTATGATCCAACAGTTTGAACTGAACCGCCAATTCATGGAAAATATGATGGCTCAGTTTCCTCGCCCCAATATGAACCAGCAGCAAGCCCAGGTGACTCTTCAAGATTTCATACGCCTCAACCCAACCATCTACCGCAGCTCAACTCAGCCTCTGGATGCTGATGACTGGCTCCGTGACATCACCTATGAGATGGAGTCTGCCGATGTAGCCCCTGCCAGCTATGTCAACTTTGCTTCCTTCTTTCTGAAGGGACCCGCAGCTCAATGGTGGGACAGCCACAGGCGTACTCTGCCAGCTGGAACAATCATCACATGGCCAGACTTCCAAGCAGCTTTCCGTGCCCGCTTCATTTCTCAGGGAGTCATGGACCGGAAGAAGCGAGAGTTCCGCAACCTCACCCAAGGCAACAAAACTGTTGAAGCTTATCAGCGGGAGTTTCTGGACTTGTCCCGCTATGCTGAAGAAGACATTGCAACTGATGCACGCAGACAGGAGAAGTTCCGTGATGGCCTTCAAGCTGACATCAAGCTCGCACTTCTAGTGCATGACTTTGCTGATTTCGCCACCTTGGTGAACAAGGCCATCAATGTCGAAACTGGTCTGCAGGAATACCAGAGCTCTCACAGGCGCAACCGTGACACGGGCTCATCTTCGGGCTCGCCCGCACAGAAGCGTAAGATATGGATCCCGAACAGCATGTACCGTCCAAATGCATCTGCCCCAAGGCAGACCTATGCTGCACCTCGTCTGCCTCCACCACCATCTAGGCAGTCAAGACTTCCAGCTCCACCATCCCAAGCTCCTGTTCCCACTCCGAATAATGGCTTGTGCTTCAGGTGTGGTCAACCAGGGCACCGTGCTAGAGAATGCAACCAGAACCAGAATCAACTGGCCCTTCCAGCAACTGGCCGTGGTAACAATCAGCCCCGCAACAACAATGCTAAGTCTTATGGTCGTGCTCATGCCAACCACGTTGATCTCAACGAAGCTCAAGACCAGCCTGCTACTGTGATGGGTACACTCCTCGTAAATTCAGTACCAGCATCCGTTTTATTTGATACAGGTGCATCGCATTCATTCATGTCAGAAGATTTTGCATACAAGCACGACGTTAAATGTGAGGAGATGAACACCTCTGTATTGGTCAAAACCCCCGTGGGACAGTGTCAAACCTCCTTGGTTGGCATCGATGTCCCCGTGGAAATCGAAGGGCTGGAATTCTATGCCTCTCCCATTATCCTGAAGTCGTCTAACATCGACCTCATTTTGGGTATGGATTGGTTGAAAGCGCATACTGCTTCTATAGTTTGCGCCACTAAAACCGTCCATCTGCTACACCCTTCAGATGAAATAGTTGCTTACCAAGCTCATCTGGTGCAAAATGCCGAGGCAAGGCTCTATGCATTGAATGCATTGAACGCTGCACCACTCGAGGGCATTGAAAACATTCCCGTCGTGCGTGAATTCCTCGACGTCTTCCCTGAAGAACTTCCAGGGATTCCCCCTGCCAGAGCTGTCGAATTCATCATCGACTTGAAACCAGGCACCACTCCTATAGCCAAGAGACCCTACAAAATGCCGCCGCATGAACTCCTTGAGCTTAAGGAGGAAATCGACAAATCTCTTCGCAAAGGATTCATTCGCCCAAGTTGCTCTCCTTGGGGAGTACCTTCTCTCTTTGTCAAGAAGAAGGATGGGACTAACCGATTGGTTCAAGACTACCGTCCTATAAACCAAGCTACCATTCAGAATAAATACCCCCTTCCTCGGATCAATGATCTGTATGATCAACTGGCGGGTTCGTCAGTGTTCTCTAAGCTCGACTTGAGGTTGGGCTACCACCAGATCCGTGTTCGAGAAGAGGATATCCCAAAGACCGCCTTCGTGACTCGCTATGGTTCATACGAGTACACCGTCATGTCTTTCGGTTTAACCAATGCTCCAGCCACCTTCTCTCGTCTGATGAACTATATATTCATGGATTACCTCGACAAGTTCGTCGTGGTTTATCTGGATGATATCCTGGTATTTTCCAAGAACGAAGAAGAACATGCTGAACATCTTCGACTTGTGCTGGAAAAGCTACGAGAGCATCAACTATATGCCAAGTTCTCCAAATGTGAATTCTGGCTACCGGAAGTAACCTATCTTGGGCATGTCATCTCTAAGGATGGTATTGCCGTCAACCCCGAGTGAGTTCAGGCTATTCTTGATTGGACTCCTCCCAAGAACGTTAAGCAAGTCAGAAGTTTTCTCGGTCTCGCCAGCTATTGCCGTCGATTCGTCGAGAACTTCTCTAAGATCGCCAGGCCTCTGACTAATCTGTTGCATAAGGGTGTCAAGTTCCAATGGACAGACAAATGTCAGGAAAGTTTCCAGGCACTCAAAGACAAGTTGACTTCTGCTCCAGTTCTAGCTCCACCTGATACTAAGAAGGACTTTGTCATTTACTGCGATGCTTCCCGTCAAGGATTAGGCTGTGTCCTAATGCAAGACCGCAAAGTGATTGCTTATGCCTCTCGGCAATTGCGCCCTCACGAAGAGAACTACCCAGTTCACGACCTCGAACTTGCTGCTGTCATTCATGCGCTAAAGCAGTGGCGACATTACCTTCTCGGTAATCGTTGCGAGATCTTCACTGACCACCAAAGTCTGAAGTATCTGTTTACTCAGCCAGACCTGAACCTCCGTCAGCAGAGATGGATGGAGCTTGTTGCAGACTTTGACTTGGGTATTTCCTATACGCCAGGCAAGGCTAATGTAATGGCTGATGCCTTGAGCCGCAAGTCTTACTGCAACCACCTCCAGGTTCACAAAGTTCAGCCCTCGCTTGTTGAAGAATTCAGGAAGCTGAACCTCCATATTGTTCCTCCGGGTGCACTCGCTCCTCCTCCTAAGGAGTTTGGCAAGGTGAACCTCAACGTTGTTACCCAGGGTTCCCTCAATACCCTAGTTGCTAAACCAGATCTCGAGGACAGCATCAAAAGGCTACAGAAGTATGACTCTGAAGCCCACAAGATTAAGCGCTACCTCGCAGAAGGAAAGCCCTCATTCTTCACCATTGCTGAAGATGGCACCTTATACTTCAAGGGCCGCCTAGTGGTGCCATGTGCAGAGAAAAACCTGGATATGACACAAGAAGTTATGAAAGAAGCTCATGATACGCCTCTATGTATCCATCCTGGTAGTACAAAGATGTACCAAGACATCCGCCAGAGATTCTGGTGGTCTAATATGAAGCAAGCCATTGCTCGTTATGTTGCTGAGTGTGACATTTGCCGTCGTATCAAAGCAGAACATCAAAGGCCTGCTGGAACTCTGCAACCTATCTCTATTCCTGAATGGAAATGGGACCATGTTGAGATGGACTTCGTCACTGGATTTCCCAAATCACAGAAAGGTAATGATGCTATTCTTGTCGTCATTGACCGGCTTTCCAAAGTTGCACATTTCCTGGCAGTCAAAGAAACGATCACTGCTAGCCAGTTGGCAACGCTCTATATGTCCAGGATTGTTTCACTCCACCGTATTCCATTGGTTATCAGCTCAGACCGTGGCAGCTTATTCACTTCAAGATTCTGGGCAAGTTTCCAAGAAGCTATGGGAACTCATCTGTCATTCAGTACTGCGTTTCATCCTCAATCGCAAGGGCAAGTTGAACGCATCAACCAAGTCCTCGAAGATATGCTTCGAGCTTGTGTTATTTCCTTCGGCAAGAAATGGGAGGAATCTCTCCCGTATGCTGAGTTCTCTTATAATAATAGCTATCAAGCTAGTCTGAAGATGGCCCCCTTCGAAGTGTTATATGGACGAAAGTGCCGAACCCCTCTGAACTGGTCAGAAACTGGGGAACGTCCACTCTTTGGCCCGGATATTATCCAAGATGCCGAAGAACAAGTCCGCATTATTCGCGAGAATCTCAAGACTGCTCAATCACGTCAGAAGAGTCAGTATGACCGTCATCATAAAGACATGGTCTATCAACCTGGCGAAAAGGCTTATCTTCGAGTCACACCTATGAAGGGTGCTCACCGCTTCGGGATCAAGGGCAAACTAGCTCCTCGCTATATTGGCCCATTCACTATTCTCGAAAGGCGTGGAAAAGTGGCATACCAACTGGAGCTACCGCCGAACCTTTCTCAGGTTCACGATGTGTTCCATGTGTCACAGCTCCGCCGTTGCTTCAAGGATCCAATCCGAGCTGTGGATCATGAAGAGCTCGAATTGCAGCAAGACCTCTCCTATAAGGAGCATCCGGTCCGTATTCTCGACCAAGCTGAACGCCGCACACGTCAGAAGGCGATCAAGTTTCTCAAAGTCCAGTGGTCGCACCATTCTGAAGATGAGGCCACTTGGGAACGAGAGGATCGTCTGCGCGAAGAATACCCCACACTGTTTCCTTCTACCTCCTAAATCTCGGGACGAGATTTCTTGTAGTGGAGGAGATTTGTAACACCCTGAGGATCATGCTACAGTAACCCTCTGTGATTAAGCTAATCATGTTGCTAAACAGGGCTTGATCACATTTGGATCACATTTCTTTTCAAACTCCTAATTCAAACTTCAATTAAAATTAAAGTGGAAAATAAAAGTTTTCAAAAATTTAAACAAAAATGTTCGGTGGGTGCCAAATAATACACTGGTAAATATGGTGGAGAAAACACATTTTTATAAAATACCTAAATACTTTTAAATGAAATAAAACAGAAAAGAAAATAAACAAATAAAAGGAAAATGCAAAAGAACACAGACAAAGAAAAAGAAAAAGGAGAAGGCCCCCCCACAGCACCCCTGGCCCAACTGGGCCGACCCCCGGCCCAGCCCACCTCTCCCACTCGCCCCCCTTCCCTGTTCCCCCGACCGGGGTCGGAACAGGGGCAGTCCCCGCCGCACCCCCTCGCCGGCGACGGGGAGGATAAGGTCGCCAGCTCCCCCCGCCTCCTCGGGCCTCTCTCCCACTCACCCCCGCTCACCTCTCGGCCCCTGCGCGTCTCTCTTTCCCCACAGATCCGCGCCGCTCTTTCCTTCCCCACGCCCGACGCGGTCGCCGCCGTTCCCGTCGTTCACACGGCCACCGTGCCCACCTCGCCGCCCCACGTTGTCTCCAAGGACCGCCGTCGCCCGCTGCTTCGTCTGGTGCAGCCCGTTGGAGACCGGAGCCCCTACAACGAGCACACCGAGCTCGTCTTCAACTTCGGACGCCGGCGACCCCCTTCTTCCCCGGCGCCGACCTGCTGCTCCTAAGCCTCTCACTGGCCTCCGTGTGCCGCGCGGTGAGCCTCTCCCCCTCCTCCCCTGTCTTTTCTCTCTCGCGCGCCCCCTAGCTGCTTCCCCACGCGCGCCCGAACGCCGCGCCACGGAGCTCGCCGCCGGCGAGGCTCCGGTGACCTGTTGGTCACGGGCTCAAGCCCGTTGCACTCCCCACCTCGCGTAGATGCCCCCCAGCCCCTCCGCTTGCTCGATAGCCCGCCGTAGCCTCGTTTTCGTCGGGCACCCGTGCGCGCCGCCGCCTCCGCCGCTCGCCGGCGCCGATTCCGGCCAAGTCCGGCGAAGCCCCGGCCACCCCTGGATGCGGCGCTGCGAGCCCTTTCGAATGGGCCTAGCCCCGCTCCTCCCCGAGCCCCGTAGCGCGATTCCGGCCAACTCCGGCGAAGGGCCGCCGCTGTTTTGGTCGCCGGAGTTGCTCCGGCGCCGGCCGCCGACGTGGCCGGCCTGGGGCCACCCCAGGGCCACTGCCAGTGGGCCCCGTGGGTCCCAGTTGACTGGGTTGACCCAGTCAACTGCTGACTGGGCAGGCCCAGCCACTGACATGCGGCCCCCGCCGCAAAATTAAAAAAAAAAGAGAAATGTTTTATAAATAAAAATAATTAGATTAACTAATCACTCACTGACATATGGGGCCCACCCCTCTAATTAGACTGTTAGTTTAGTTTAAATTAATATTAGACTAACAGAGGCCGACATGTGGGTCCCACTGGACCCACCTGTCTGGTTTGACTGGTCAGCCGACCTGTTGACCTGCTGACGTCAGCATTGCCTCATGCTGACGTCATAATTCATTTTTGCTTAATTTAAATAATTCCAGAAATTCAAATAAACTTTGAAAATTCATATCTTTTAAACCGTAACTCGGATGAAAATGTTTTCTATATGAAAGTTGCTCAGAACGACGAGACGAATCCGAATACGCAGTCCGTTCGTCCACCACAACCCCCTAACCTATCGAACTAGCAACTTTCCCCCTCCGGTCCGTTTGTCCGAAAACACGAAACATCGGGAATACCTCCCGGATGTTCCCCCCCTTCGCCGGTACCACCTACTGTCGCGTTAGGGCACACGTAGCACCGCTCATTGTCATGTCACGCATCGTCATGCTTATGTTTGCATTGTATTTACTGTTTCTTCCCCCTCTTCTCTCCGGTAGGCTACGAGACCGACACTGCTGCTGTCCAGTTCGACTACGGAGATGACGACCCCTCCTACTTGCCAGAGCAACCAGGCAAGCCCCCCCCTTGATCACTAGATATCGCCTACTCTTCTCTATTCTGCTTGCATTAGAGTAGTGTAGGATGTTACTGCTTTCGATATCCTATCCTGATGCATAGCCTATCCTTGCTACTACGTTTATTACCTTTACCTGCAATCCTACATGCTTAGTATAGGATGCTAGATTTCCATCAGTGGCCCTACATTCTTGTCCGTCTGCTGTGCTATACTATCGGGCCGTGATCACCTGGGCGGTGATCACGGGTATATACTTATATACTTTATACATGACACATGTGATGACTAAAGTCGGGTCGGCTCGTAGGAGTACCCGCAAGTGGATCTTTGTGGCGGAGCGACAGGGCAGGTTGAGACCACCCAGGTGAGAGGTGGGCCTGGCCCTGGTCGGCGTTCGCGGTTACTTAACACGGTTAACGAGATCTTGGTATTTGATCTGAGTCTGGCCATTTGGTCTATACGCACTAGCCATCTACGCGGGAGTAGTTATGGGTATCCCGGCGTCGTGGTATCAGCCGAAGCCTTCTTGACGTCAGCGACTGAGTGGCGCGCGCCGGATTGGACTGGAACGCCACTAGGCTAGGTCTGCTTCCGGCCGCGTACGCAACGTGCAGGTGTGCATAGGGCGATGGGCCCAGACCCTTGTGCGCATAGGGTTAGACCGGCGTGCTGACCTCTCTGTTGTGCTTAGGTGGGGTTGCGACGCGTTGATCTTACGAGGCCGGGCATGACCCAGGAAAGTGTGTCCGGCCAAATGGGATCGAGCGTGTTGGGTTATGTGGTGCACCCCTGCAGGGAAGTTTATCTATTCGAATAGCCGTGTCCCTCGGTAAAAGGACGACCCGGAGTTGTACCTTGACCTTATGACAACTAGAACTGGATACTGAATAAAATACACCCTTACAAGTGCCAGATACAACCCGGTGATCGCTCTCTAACAGGGCGACGAGGAGGGGATCGCCGGGTAGGATTATGCTATGCGATGCTACTTGGAGGACTTCAATCTACTCTCTTCTACATGCTGCAAGATGGAGATGGCCAGAAGCGTAGTCTTCGACAGGACTAGCTATCCCCCCTTTTATTCTGGCATTCTGCAGTTCAGTCCACTGATATGCCCCTTTACACATATACCCATGCATATGTAGTGTAGCTCCTTGCTTGCGAGTACTTTGGATGAGTACTCACGGTTGCTTCTCTCCCTCTTTTCCCCCTTTCCTTTCTATCTGGTTGTCGCAACCAGATGTTGGAGCCCAGGAGCCAAACGCCACCGTCGACGACGACACCTACGACACTGGAGGTGCCTACTACTACGTGCAGGCCGCTGACGACGACCAGGAGTAGTTAGGAGGATCCCAGGCAGGAGGCCTGCGCCTCGTTCGATCTGTTTCCCAGTTTGTGCTAGCCTTCTTAAGGCAAACTTGTTTAACTTATGTCTGTACTCAGGTATTGTTGCTTCCGCTGACTCGTCTGTGATCGAGCACTTGTATTCGAGCCCTCGAGGCCCCTGGCTTGTATTATGATGCTTGTATGACTTATTTATGTTGTAGAGTTGTGTTGTGATATCTTCCCGTGAGTTCCTGATCTTGATCGTACACATTTGCGTGCATGATTAGTGTACGGTCAAATCGGGGGCGTCACATGAGCCATAAGCCGAAGTGTGGGGTGATGCGGAGGAAGGCCTCACACACGACGATGAACGACGAGATGTGAAGGATGGAATCCGGAGCCAGATCATGGAAATCGAGCCCGTAATAGAACATAAGCCCTCTAACAAAGGGATCAAGACTAAAGCCTAGCCCTCGGAGGAAGTGGGAAACAAATACGACACTCTCGTTGGGTTCGAGAGTGGGGATGACCTGCCCTTGAGCAGGCAGCCTGTGCGAGATTTCGGCGGTCAGATACCTGGCTTCTCTTAGCTTCTTGATGTCCTCCTATGTGACAGAGGAGGCCATCCACCGGCCTTGAAGGTTGGATCCGGACATGATTGAAGGTTCGAAGCGCTTAGCCCGAGCCTTGGGTGTTGGAATTCGAGGTGGGGGAAGGGAAGGATCGAGCGCGAGAAGAAAAGGACAGGCCTTGGCCCCTTTATAAAGAGGGTGAATATCAAGCGTCCTCCGCGTGGCCATTTGGAACTTGCCTAAAATTGAGGAGTCATACCAGCGGGCACGATTGGGTTGCCCACACCCGTATTGATGAGAATCCCGTGATAAGGGGAACACGATCTCTGCTTCGACAAGACGTGCCAATAAAACCGCCTCGCAACACGTGCAGTGGCAGGCTGGGAAAAACGGTTCGTAATGACCGGACCACGGCAGGATGTCACGTTATGAAAAGTTGTCAACAGATCAGATTTGTGGAAATATTATACTCTCTATGGTGGTATGTGGAATTTGTTTTGCAGAGCCGGACACGATCCTTGTGTTCAAAATCTTCTATGGAGTATTCGGAGGAGGAACCCGCCTTGCAATGCCGAAGACGATCTGCGCGCCGGACTCATCGTCATTGAAGCCTGGTTCAGGGGCTACTGAGGGAGTCCTGGATTAGGGGGTCCTCGGACTGCCGGACTATATACTTTGGCCGGACTGTTGGACTATGAAGATACAAGATTGAAGACTTCGTCCCGTGTCCGGATGGGACTCTCCTTTGCGTGGAAGGCAAGCTTGGAAATTCGGATATGTAGATCTCCTCCCTTGTAACCGACTCTGTCTAACCCTAGCCCCTCCGGTGTCTATATAAACCGGAGGGTTTAGTCCGTAGGACAACAACAATCATAATCATAGGCTAGCTTCTAGGGTTTAGCCTCTACGATCTCGTGGTAGATCAACTCTTGTAATACTCATATCATCAAGATCAATCAAGCAGGAAGTAGGGTATTACCTCCATTGAGAGGGCCCGAACCTGGGTAAACATCGTGTCCCCTGCCTCCTGTTACCATCTGCCTCAGATGCACAGTTCGGGACCCCCTACCCGAGATCTGCCGGTTTTGACACCGACAACCACCTGGATAGTTGTGCTGGTTGTGTTTTCAGGGAAAGAACAGTTGATCAAGCTGAATTGCTATTGAATAATATGTTGACTAATGAAAATAATTGGACACTTCCTGAACCAACTCCTAAGCCAACTCCGAAGAAAAGGGGTATCTATTTCTCAGTCCTGAAGATATGCAAGAGGCAAAGAAATCTATGAAAGAAGAAGGTATTAGAACTGAAGATGTTAAGAATTTACCACCTATTGAAGAAATACATGGTCTTAATTTACCGCCTGTTGAAGAAATACATGGTCTTGATAACTCGACACAGGTAGTAAAGATGAATTCCCTCTATAGATTCGATGAAGGTGATATTCCTCATTATAAGTCTGCTAGCCAATGCTTAGATGAGTTTGATAATTTTATTATCAAACAAGAAAACTTCAATGCTTATTTTGGTAGACAATTGAAACACAATGCTGATATGCTTGAACACTTGAGTGATTATATGTCTAGAGTTAAAGGTCAACTTAAACTCATTAGGAAACATGCTTCTATGGTTACCACTCAAGTACAACAAGTGCTTAAAGCTCAAAATGATTTGCTCAGTGAATTACATAACAAGAAGAATGATAATGCTGTTAGAGTTATGACTAGAGGGGGTAAAATGACTCAGGAACCTTTGTATCCTGAGGGCCACCCTAAGAGAATTGAGCAGGATTCTCAAAGAACTAATGTTGATGCACCTAGTCCTTCTAACAAGAAGAAAAAGAAGAATGATAGGACTTTGCATGCTTCTAGTGAACCTGTTGTTGACACACCTGAGAATCCCAATGATATTTCTATTTCTGATGTTGAAACACAATCTGGTAATGAACATGAACCTAGTGATAATGTTAATGATGATGTTCATATTGATGCTCAACCTAGCAATAATAATGATGTAGAGATTGAATCTGCTATTGATCTTGATAACCCACAATCAAAGAATCAACGTTATGATAAGAGAGACTTTGTTGCTAAGAAGCACGGTAAAGAAAGGGAACCATTGTTCAGAAACCCATGCCCTTTCCTCCCAAACCATCCAAGAAAAAGGATGATGAGGATTTTGAGCGCTGTGCTGAAATGATTAGACCTATCTTCTTGCGTATGTGTTTTACTGATATGCTTAAAATGAATCCTTATGCTAAGTACATGAAAGATATTGTCACAAATAAGAGAAAGATACCGGAAGCTGAAATTTCCACCATGCTTGCTAATTATACTTTTAAGGGTGGAATACCTAAGAAACTTGGAGATCCAGGAGTACCTACTATACCATGCTCCATTAAAAGAAACTATGTTAGAACTGCTTTATGTGATCTTGGAGCCGGTGTTAGTGTTATGCCTCTTTCTTTATATCATAGACTTGATTTGAATAAGTTGACACCTACTGAAATATCTTTGCAAATGGCTGATAAATCAACTGCTATACCTGTCGGTATTTGTGAGGATGTACCTGTTGTGGTTGCAAACGTTACTATTTTAACGGACTTTGTTATTCTTGATATTCCCGAGGACGATAGTATGTCTATTATTCTTGGAAGACTCTTTTTGAATACTACAGGGGCTGTTCTTGATTGCAATAAAGGCAATGTCACTTTTCATGTTAATGGAAATGAGCATACGGTACACTTTCCGAGGAAACAACCTCAAGTCCACAGTATCAATTCTATTGGAAAAATTCCATCGATTACTATTGGAGGTTTTGAATTTCCTCTTCCTACTGTCAAAAAGAGATATGATATTCTTATTGTTGGGGATGTGCATATCCCCATTGAGGTAACATAGTGTTATTCAAAATTTCTCCGGTTCCATGTTATTCGGAATGAGTTTGTTAACAAGACTTGATCAACATTGTTAGTGGATTCCTTTTGATGAGAATGAGATGGATGAAGTTAGAAAGCACAACCTTCTGTACCCTCCTTTTTTCTGTTATTTAGATTAAATAAAGCAAAAATAGTATATTTTGTCAGTTTTCTGAATTATCCATGCAATAAAAAATACCTCTGAAAATAAAAGTTCTCCAAATGCCCCAAAAATGAAATACGATTTTTTCTGCAATATTTGAGAATATCTGGCACTGAGAACACATCAGGGGGAGCAAGCACCTGGCCACGAGGGTCCAGGGCGCGCCCTTTGCCTCGTGGGCCCATGGTGGCTCCCCTCCACTTATTCCAGCCACCACATACTCCTTCCTCCCAAAAAAATCACCAACCAGCTCAAGCACGAGTTCTAGCTCATTTTGCTGCGATTTTCAATCTCCTAGCTCAAAGCTCCACTAACAAAACTGCTTTGGGGGATTGTTCTTCGGTATGTGACTCCTCCAATGGTCCAATTAGTTTTGTTCTAGTGCTTTATTCATTGAAAATCTTTGCTGCTTAGGTGACCCTGTTCTTGAGCTTGCATGTCAAATTTATTTGGTCCCAAGTAGTTCTAACGCATGATATAGTCTCTAGGCACTTGTGGGAGTAGTATCAATTTTGTTGAGTTTGGTTCACTTTTATTTTAAGTTACTAAAATTTTCAGAAATTTTTCAAAGGAGGAAATATGTTTAGGAAAATGTACCAAGGTCGTTCTTCAAGGAAGCAAGGACCCAGGCCCGCAATACGTGAGCCGGACCATGAACCACCAAGAGAAGCTCAAGTGTGGCCTTGTGAATGGCCGTCAGAAGATTTCATGGTTCGAGTAGGAATTAAGGAGGAATTTGATGCATATGTGCGTAATGCTGAACTCGAGGGCTTCATGCTAGATAAGTGCCCTCAATACTATCACCTAACCGATTCCTTTGTGAGAAGGTTCAAATTTTCATCTTCACGTAATTCTCACACTGTCCTATTTGATATCTATGGCCAATCTTATACTATGGACTTAGAGGATTTTAGTACTGCTTGCAAACTTCCACAATGGGGTAGTGTTAGTGAACCTCGCAAATATGAGTTTAGATATTTTCTTGCTAGTATTACGGTGGGGGAATCTAGAGATGTCACACAAGCTACCATAGGGAGCATTCATTTTCCTGCTGTACATTATTTTGCTCTCTTCATAGGTAGGTGCATAAATGGTAAGGATGAAGCATGTCACATGTGTGTCCCTGATCTTAGCGTTCTCAAGAGTGCTGTTTTAGGAGATAAACATTATAACTTGGGGGCCATTGTTGCACGGAGGTTGCACAATAATGGTTTAAGTGGAGACTTGTTTGGTGGTATTTATGCAACCCGTGTGGCTAATTTTCTTGGGATACCCATACATGAAAGTGATATGGAATTGCCTCCCACTTTTCTAGGATATGAGGCTATGGTTCGCCATCAGTTTATTGAGAGGAATGAACAACCTCTCCAGTACCGACTAATGTTTGATAGGCGCCGCATTTTCCATGTTGCTCTCCCTGCTCCTACTTTCTTTGACTTTCAGACAAAAGGGAGATTTATTATAACCAGGGAGGAGGCGAACGAGTATAAGAGGAGGACGGAGACAGCTCGCCTCCAAGCGGCAGCTCATGAGGCAATAGCTGCTGCATCACAGTATGACCCCAACTACAACTTTGGATATCCGCCAGGCCAGCCGTGGCCATAGACCAACTTAGGCCAAAAGCCTAAGCTTGGGGGAGTACGTATTTCTCACCGACATTACATTCATATTCACACACTCATGCTAGTTGTCAGTGCTCATACTTTTTCATTGTAATATCCATGCTAGTTTATTTTCCTTTTTATGCTTTCTTCTTGTGTGTTTGATAAACCTTAAGAAAAAACAAAAACATTGGTCGTAGCTTTTAGCTAGTTTACTTTCCATGTCTGTAGTAGTAATAGTTAAAAGAAAACCCAAAAAGATTTCCTGTACTTCTTTTGTTTGTTGGGAGCTTTCCCGTGTAAATAGTTTTATTTCTTTTCTTTGGGGGTCGAGAGGAGAAGACCATAATGAAAATGTTGAAGTCGCTCTTATATGCATTATTGTTGATTTAACCAAGAGCCCATATTACCTTGTCTTCTCCTTTGTATTGAATGCCTGCAGATTCCAGCTTAGTCCAATGCACGTGCACTATTATTATTATACACATCGTTCGGTCGTGCAAGTGAAAGGCAATAATGACGATATATGATGGACCGATGAGATGAGAGAAGCTGGTATGAACTCGACCTCTCTTGTTTTTGTAAATATGATTAGTTCATCGTTCCGGATTTAGCCTATTATGAATGAAACATGTTTGCAATGACAATTAGAGATTATAGTTGCTTATGCCATGCTTAATTAGCTAGGAGTTGATAATGGTTTACCTTGCGTGCCAACATGCTATTAAAATGGTTGTGATGTGGTATGATAGGGTGGTATCCTTCTTTGAATGATTCGAGTGACTTGACTTGGCGCATGTTCACGCATGTAGTTGAAACAAAATCAACATAGCCTCCACGATATTTATGTTCATGGTGGATTATATCCTACTCATACTTGCACTCAATGTTTATTAATTTTAGTGCATGTTCATGACCATTGTCGCTCTCTAGTTGGTCGCTTCCCAGTCTTTCTAGCATTCACTTGTACTAAGCGGGAATACTGCTTGTGCATCCACTTCCATAAACCCCAAAGTTATTCCATATGAGTCCACCATACCTTCCTATATGCGGTATCTACCTGCCGTTCCAAGTAAATTTGTATGTGCCAAACTCTAAACCTTCAAATGAAATTCTGTTTTGCATGCTCGAATAGCTCATGTATCAAGTAGGGCTGTCTGTATCTTCCATGCTAGGCGGGTTATTCTCAAGAGGAGTGGACTCCGCTCCTCACTCACGAGAAAATGGCCGGTCACCTGGATGCCTAGTCCCATGCTCTAAGCAAATCAAATCAATATAATTGCAAACAAAACTCCCCCGAGACTCTTGTTAGTTGGAGGCACTCGTTGTTTCGAGCCAGCCATGGATTGATGCTTGTTGGTGGAAGGGGAGTATAAACTTTACCATTCTGTTTGGGAACCGCCTATAATGTGTGTAGCATGGAAGATATCGAGATCCCTCGGTTGTTATGTTGACAATGAAAGTATGCCGCTCAAAATATTATTTATCTCTATTTCAAAAATCGAGCTCTGGCACCTCTACAAATCCCTGCTTCCCTCTGCGAAGGGCCTATCTATTTACTTTTATGTTGAGTCATCACCCTCTTATTAAAAAGCACCAGTTGGAGAGCACCGCTGTCATTTGCATGCATTACTATTAATTTATATTGGGTATGACTATGACTGGATCTCTTTTACCATGCATTTATGTTTTGTGGTCTCAGAAAGGGCTAGCGAGATACCATCTTGTTATATCATATTATGATTGTTTGGAGAAAGTGTTGTTATCTGAGATTTATTATTATTGCTCGCTAGTTGATTATGCCATTGCTATGAGTAAACATGAGACCTAAATGTTATTGTGAATGTGGTTAGTTTATAATATTTTCTGAAAACTTGAATGCTGGCTCTACATATTTACAACAACAAGAGCAAACAAAGTTTGTAAAAGTTTTTCTTTATCACTTTCAGTTTATCAACTGAATTGCTTGAGGACAAGCAAAGGTTTAAGCTTGGGGGAGTTGATACGTCTCCGTCGTATCTACTTTTCCAAACACTTTTGCCCTTGTTTTTGACTCTAACTTGCATGATTTGAATGGAACTAACCCAGACTAACGCTGTTTTCAGCAGAATTGCCATGGTGTTATTTTTGTGCAGAAATAAAAGTTCTCGGAATGACCTGAAAATCTACGGAGATTATTTTTGGAATTAATAAAAAATACTGGCGAATGAATCAAGGCCAGGGGGTCCACACCCTGTCCAAGAGGGTGGGGGCGCGCCTACCCCCTGGGCACGCCCCTTGCCTCGTGGGCCCCCTGGTGCTCCACCGACCTTAACTCCAACTCTATATATTCGTGTTCGGGGAGAAAAAAAAATCAAAAAGAAGGATTCATTGCATTTTATGATACGGAGCCGCCGTCAAGCCCTAATCTCTCTCGGGAGGGCTGATCTAGAGTCCGTTCGGGGCTCCGGAGAGGGGAATCCGTCGCCATCGTCATCATCAACCATCCTCCATCACCAATTTCATGATGCTCACCGCCGTGCGTGAGTAATTCCATCGTAGGCTTGCTGGACGGTGATGGGTTGGATGAGATTTACCATGTAATCGAGTTAGTTTTGTTAGGGTTTGATCCCTAGTATCCATTATGTTCTGAGATTGATGTTGCTATGACTTTGCTATGCTTAATGCTTGTCACTAGGGCCCGAGTGCCATGATTTCAGATATGAACCTATTATGTTTCCATGAATATATGTGAGTTCTTGATCCTATCTTGCAAGTCTATAGTCACCTATTATGTGTTATGATCCGTTAATCCCGAATTGACAATAATCGGGACCACTACCGGTGATGACCGTAGTTTGAGGAGTTCATGTATGCACTAAGTGTTAATGCTTTCGTCCGGTACTCTATTAAAAGGAGGCCTTAATATCCCCTAGTTTCCAATAGGACCCCGCTGCCACGGGAGGGTAGGACAAAAGATGTCATGCAAGTTCTTTTCCATAAGCACGTATGACTATATTCGGAATACATGCCTACATTACATTGATGAATTGGAGCTAGTTCTGTGTCACCCTATGTTATAACTATTACATGATGAATCACATCTGGCATAATTCTCCATCACCGATCCAATGCCTACAAGCTTTTCATATATTGTTCTTCGCTTATTTACTTTTCCGTTGCTACTGTTACAATCACTACAAATCTATCACTGTTACTTTTGCCACCGTTACCGTTACTTCCATACTACTTTGCTACTAAATACTTTGCTGCAGATATTAAGTTATCCAGGTGTGGTTGAATTGACAACTCAACTGCTAATACTTGAGAATATTCTTTGGCTCCCCTTGTGTCGAATCAATAAATTTGGGTTGAATACTCTACCCTCGAAAACTGTTGCGATCCCATATACTTGTGGGTTATCAAGCTTCTCCTCAGTCTTCACCAGAAGGTCGATCACAACCACAAATGGGTTAAGCATTAGTTTGGTTCAATTCTTCACAACATGACTGCTACACACAATGCAGTGAAGAAAAACCATTACTACCTCCATGAAGTCTTCGGTCGCACCTGGGCTGTTCTGTCACATTTGTATGGTGAAGAAGATCTGAAGCAAATGGGTTTCAAGCAGGACTTTGACTGGTCTCAGCCACCAGCGAAGAAATTCAAGAAGGTCAAAGTTCCCTCCTTGGTGGCCAGCTCATATTCTTCATCACGCGACACGGACGAGCATGAAGTCTTGGACGACACTGCGACAGGCCCTACAACAACACACTACCCCAACAACACTGGCGCTCCTCCATCATCATGATATTCTTCAGGGGCGTTAGTCCTCATTTTTCGATCCTTTTGATCATTCGATGCCAAAGGGGGAGAAATTTGAGTTAGTCTTCAAGCGGGTCTACATATATGGGCATTTTTTTCTAAGTTACAACTCTCGTTCTTTTGAAGACTTTGCTGGATCGAGTTGTAAACTTAAACTCTATGGTGGTCTGATACTTTTGATGTGTTCTTTTGCATGCTTATTCCTAGTTAATGTTAATGCACGCATGCTGAATTACTTCAGTCACCATATTTCATCATGCATCTCAAATTCTTCACATTATATGTCAAATGTGTGTATGAATTACAAGATATAGGGGGAGATCTCCATGATTCTACTCTTCAAGTGTGCATTGCTTCAGAAGAAAATTCCTCACTATGCACATCTTCAGGGGGAGTTCTTCTATATCTTGCAATCAAATTCCACAATTTCAGTATTTACACTTCATATGTTTATCCCCATTGAAAACTTAACCTATATTGTCATCAATCACCAAAAAGGGGGAGATTGTAAGTGCATCTAGTGCCCCTTACTGATTTTGGTGTATTGAAGACTTATAGGTTAAGGGACTGATGCATTTGTGAGTGTACACATGTCTATAAGTCTATGAGGAGTTTGGTATTTACAGAGAAAGTCGACCCCTAAAAATGAATATCTTCGACTGGAGACTTTGGATTTCTGAAGACTTTGAAAGTGAAGAAATTGGTGTGACCTTGAAGACTTGGTATTCATTCGAGGAACATGAAGTGTGAAGAATTTTGTTTTCGTAGTTTCATTTTCTCTTTCTTGAGTCATAGGAAACACCGTACTGTTAAAGGGGGTCGAGGAAATACAAAGGAAAAATTTCCAAGTGATGCTCAACTCAAAATCCTACACCTACCAATCCCTTCGAGTGAAGCCATTGGAAATCTCATACAGTTCAGTCAAATTTCTTCAGTGACAGAGACGAAGTTCTTCTAGTCTCTGAGGAATTTGTTCCGACTAAGGAGTTAGGAATTCGCCAGTTCGGATTGCCTACAAGTGAGGAACATGATAGCCCTGAGGAATTTGAGCCTCAAATATCCGACCGTTGCTGTGCTACGCGCCAGCTATCCCAAAATATCTATCCACCTAACGGTCATATCATTGAAGGGCATTTATGTCTTATCATGTCGGGCTGCTCCCTAGGCTATAAATAGCCGCCCCCTACAACCACTAGTTGGTTGGCTGCTCCGAGAGAAACTGACACTTGTCATTTGAGAGCATCCCATCCTCCGAGGACTTTGAGCGAAAATCATCAAGTGAGGAAAACCCAAACCCAAACACCTACAAACCCAAAGTGATTGAGCATCACTGAAGAGATTGATCCTGCGTGGATCCGACGCTTGTTACCTTTGAAGACTATGCATCTTCCAGACGGTTAGGCATCATGGTCTAGAGCATCCAAGAGGAAATTGTGGATCGCCGAGTGACCGAGTTTGTGAAGGTTTGGAAGTCACCTGAAGACTTACCACGAGTTATTGGGCGAGGTCTGTGTGACCTTAGCTCAAGGAGAATACGGTGAGGACTGTGTGTCCGGGACTGTGTGTCCTCAGGTTTAAATACCTAGCCGCTCAAACCAGACGTACAACTGTCACAGCAGTTGGAACTGGTCTACCAAATCATTGTCTTCACCAAGCCTACAGTTCTATTTCCTCAACTCTTTCATTTCCTCATAACTGTGTTGTGTGCTTGTTCGTATCTGTTTGAAGACTTTGACTGAAGACTTTCTCAATTTCCTCAGTTCAAGTTCTTCAGTCTGTTTGTCTTCATCCTGTTTTATCATGTGCTTACGCTTCCTGTACTCTGTGCATGTTTACATTTCATCATGATGACCATGCTTATGTTCTGTTATGTTTCCATCTGAGTACTTATTCTGCTGCAAGTAGTTCTTTGCTTAGGAATTTCCTCACCCTGAAATTCCTCAGTGAAGAATTCATAAAAATCGCCTATTCACCCCCCTCTAGTTGATATAACGCACTTTCAGTAGTGAGTTAGAAGGGGAGCTGGGGTTTTCTGTAGGAGTGAGGTGAGTAATTTGGGGGTACGAGTGGAGCGAGCTGACATGAGGTGGGTGGGAGTGGGGAGGAAGAAGAGCACCCAGGTTTTTTTGGGGGCGGTGTGCTGGGTAACGCCTCTCATTAAGTAAATATGTGGGCTTTTGAATTGATTTTATTATTGACTAGGGTGGATGGGCACTTTTGTCTTGGACTCAGAGAAACAATTACTACTAGTACAGTGGAGACACTCTACAGCTACCCAGAAAAATAGTTACAACTAGTACCTTCGATACACCACCGCTTCTGGCTCCTCCAAGGTCATCGAAACATCTCCCGCTACTGAATGCCGTTTTACTTTAGTTCACCGACATGCGGGCCATGCAGCGCACGGGCCCAAATGACATCCACCAAATTAGAAGGCGGTATGCAGGCGGAGAGTCACCCCGGTCATAGCGCGACAGTAACGAGCCGTCATATCAGAACCACACCTCCCCGCAGTCTAAGTTTGACGGACGAAGCAACCATCATTTCACTCTTCTTTGAATCCCCTTCTCCCTCACCGTCTTCAAGAAAGCCAACACTCACATCTGCATTGTTCTTCTCTTCCAACGAAGGGAAGGTAAGTCGATCCGTGATGTTGGTATATTTTCTTTCAGAAAAAAACTTTTGCAAAGCAGTAACCGATCCTCACTCTCTTTTTTGTTTCATTGTCAATGCGATTGTGTTTTCCTTTCAGTTGTCTCCTATTCGTCAGTTTCATGATGGACCAACCAGGCAAAGATCTGCCGATGTGGGAGCAGATGCGGGTGGCTAATCCTCACGAGACAGAGAGCTCCAAGAAGATGGAGGCCGCCACCAAGCCAACCCCAGATATGCTCACGGCCACTACTGAGATGGTCAACGCCCCGTTTGAGGTTACAACCCCCATGGCCCTGGAGGAGCAGTTTTCCCCCTTCGAGGATGTGTCCCCCCCCCCCCCGCTGAGCTGCCCAAGGTGATTTTCTTATTTGTCAATCTCTATTGTGGTTTTTCATCTAAGTATGTGGTGACAAAGAATGCAAAATTTTATTAGCTTCGATGCCATGCTACCTTCCCTGTCATGCATACTTTTGGCTCTACATAGTGGTTTAAATAACTTGTGGTTTTTATATTGGAAAGTAATTCAGAATTTGTTTCTATTTCAATTAGAGCCCTGATGCAGACAAGGATTGTGTGGTTGTACATGTCACTCGCTATGAGGCGGATGACCTGAATATACGCATTGGGAAAACTAAGTTCTTAGGTTGTTGGATCCTGGAAGCCAGTTGCACTTATACCAAAGTCGAGATGTATTCCAGCCACATTGTTGTCAGGCGTGTTATCCAGGTTGTACTGAAGCACAAGAAGTACAAAGTTACTCCTTTGTTTGTGAGGCATACTGTTTGTGTCAGGCTTACGCAGGAAGATGACGTGGCATTCCTCGACAAACAAGTTTATGAGTGGCAAGGCCACAAGGTTATCTTCAAAAAGGTTGACATGATTGTGCTGTTGTCCTGACGTTCTCGATGATGTTCATGGCAAGGTCCGTCTTGTTTCCATCCCAAATTATATTGAGTCATGAAATAGTTGGCCCAACTAGTGTTTAAAAGTAGTTTGGATCGTGTCTAAGTATCCGGACCTTGCCTATTATCGAGCCCTCTGGGCTAGTACTCTATTTGAATCTGTCTATGGAACTAATGCTACTTTTGTGTGCCCGTGAATCATGTGAGAACCATCATAATTGTTGCCGAAACAGATGCGTCCTCACTAGTTTTTTCATGTAATATGGCATGGTAAGACATAAGTTGTCATGGTTTATCATACGAGTAGTGTGTGTTTGATGAAATAGAGTACTTGTTCAAGAACTGTGTGCTGACGTATACATAGGGTACGTAAGGATGGTTAAGTACTTGTAAACACTGTTGGTACTACCCCACATGTAAGCAGTTGTGCAAAACACGGCACATTGGCTCAGCTCGCTTCAACACTAGAAATGTCGGCTATCGATCGACCAGCTAACAATCAATACTCTGTTGTGTGTCATATAAGCAACTACGTATCTTGTTACAGTGGTTCATGTAGTTAACTGAGGCCACAATGAAAATTCCAAACGTTCACATGCTAGTCTAGCATTCATGTGGAAAATTCACATTAAACTCGGCTTCATAAAATACTTGAAAATCACAAGTTAAGAATTTTATACATCTCAATGATTCATAGAACATAACAAACATTTACTAGTTCACATCAAAAGACAAAGTTGTGAGAAGGTTTACAAATCAGGAAAAACAAGCAAGGCTTCTCTGAGCAAAGGGCTCCCTAGGCAGGCTTTAATTTCCTAGAGTCCACTCTGGTTTTTCTTGTTGCCACCATCGAGGGTTAGGTTCTCTCATTCCAGAATAACCAATTATAATCGTGTTCTCAGTTGGAATGTTGAACTAAACCATGTAGTGTACTGACCATCTAAACTTGTGCAGTTCCACTAAATTTAAGCACCACTATTTGCAGAAATAAGCAGACCACAATGCCTCTTGTCCGCGGCAGCTGATACGTCTCCAACGTATCTATAATTTTTGATTGTTCCATACTATTATATTATCTATATTGCATGTTTTATATGCATTATTATGCTATTTTATATTATTTTTGGGACTAACATATTAACCCAGAGGCCAGTGTGAGTTCCTGTTTTTTCCCTGTTTTAGAGTTTCGCATAAAGGGAATACCAAACGGAGTCCAAATGGAGTAAACCTTCGCGATGATTTTTCTTGGACCAGAAGACAATCAAGAGACTTGGAGATGAAGTCGGAAGAGCCACGAGGCGGCCACAAGGACGGAGGGCGCGCCTCCCACCCTTGTGGGCCCCTCGTGACTCCCCTGACCTAATTCTTTCGCCTATATATTCCCATATATCCCCAAACCAATAGAGGCATCCACGAAAACACTTCTGCACCGCCGCAATCTTCTGTACCCGTGAGATCCCATCTAGGGACCATTTTCGGCACCCTGCCGGAGGGGGATTCGATCACAGAGGGCTTCTACATCAACACCATTGCCCTTCCGATGAAGCATGAGTAGCTTACCTTAGACCTACTGGTCCATAGCTAGTAGCTAGATGGCTTCTTCTCTCTCTTTGATTCTCAATACCATGTTCTCCTCGATGTTCTTGGAGATCTATTTGATGTAATCCTTTTTTGCGCGGTGTTTGCCGAGATCCGATGAATTGTGGATTTATGATCAGCTTATCTATGAATATTAATTGAATCTTCTCTGAATTCTTTTATGCATGATTTGATATCTTTGTAATTCTCTTCAAACTATCGGTTTGGTTTGGCCAACTAGATTGGTTTTTCTTGCAATGGGAGAAATGCTTAGCTTTGGGTTCAATCTTGCAGTGTCTGACGGTGTCCTGGACTAGGGGGTACTCACCACGTCGTCTCCCGTCTAGGTGGATTGCCCGAGGACCCCCATGGTCGTTTACTCATGGGCTAGTTCGGACAACCGATGCATACACGAGGAAGATTCCGCAAGACTTGGTGATCAAGACAAGGACTCCTCTCCACCAACGTATTTGACTAGGACTCTTGTTATCCTAGGCCTCTGGTACATTATATAAGTCGAGCCTAGGCTAGTCGATAGATCATGATGACGTTATTCATCATACCCTTAGGGCTTAGACCACAAATATGATCTCGAGGTAGATCAACTCTGTAACCATATACCTTGAATATAATGAAGCAGGAGTAGGGTTTTACCTCTTAGAGAGGGCCCAAACCTGGGTAAACACCGTGTCCCTCGTCTCTTGTTACCCATCGATCCATGATCCATAGCTTGGGACCCCCTACCCCGAGATCTGCCAGTTTTGACACTGAAAATGGTCCTTTCATTGAGAGTTTTGCTGTGAGATCACTGAAGGATCAATGGCTGATCTGCAGATTAACTGCAACGTTGACATCTTCATCACCGGCTCGACTGGTCACCTTGGCTCGACCGAGGACTGCACTCCGCATCAGATCGTCATGTTCGGACGATGACCTTCATCAACATCAACTCCGATCTCTCTCAAGATCATGGAGGAATCATTCATGGAGCCCGGGGGCTCGACGTCAACATTGCCCTTGAGCGACATTGCTGTTTTTCTAGACAACGAACTTGTATCCGCCGCCACCGCCTCCTCGAGTGTTTTTTTAATGATTAATTCAGTGGAATTGTGCGGAATTAAGTCTACAACAAACATGCAGAATTTCGTCGAGTTCCGTTGGAGGAATCTCCCGCAATCTATGATATACCGGAGCCCTTTCAAATCTGGACGGGAATCTAGACGAGTTTAGGGCGTGGTCTCCAGAGCCCAGCTCGGAGGTCCTTTGTAAGATCCAACCGTTCATCTGCTGCGGAATTCCCATATCTACTAACCCTCAAAATTTCAGCTCGATCTGACGGTTCAAACTCCAGGAACCTTCCGATGTGTGGACCAATTTTTTGATCTGTTTTCTGCGCGAATACGGATCCGACCCGAATTCATGTTTCTTTATGAACATGATATTGGTCAACCTTTTTAAAGGAATTTTCTTCTAGGGTATTGTGCGTTGTTCTTAACACATGCCCATAAAATTTTAAGCCTTCTCCGAGGTACTCTTCACCATCACGCTGGTGTCAAACCAGTCCGGTAACATTGCTCCACGGCTGCCGACCTGCGCTAGACACGTCGTCGCTTTGTTAAGCCGAGCTCAACTTCTTCGGATCATCATCTCGGCGAGCTGAACAAGAGTTCGGCATTCCGAAGGATAAATCATCACCAACATCGCCGCCCCATGGATTACACGGAGCGGGCACACCGGCATCACCGCACGGTCACTTTATCAAGCCGACATTGACCACGTCACGAGTTACGACCTGCATCAGCATGGCTGCACTGTTGCTTCTTCAAGCTGATGTCCATCATGCCGACCTACTTCGACTCATCGGCTAACATGGAGGCTTCGACACCTCGGCTGGACCGGGGGCTCCGCTATTTCTTCATCAACATGCTCCGGTGACTCCGGCGTCACTAGCCGACCAGCTTCGACACTCGGCTGGCATGGTGGCTACAACATCACCGTACCGACCTTCTCCGTCACTTCGACATTCAGGCCATATTTCTTTAATTATTTAATTCACTTAAATTAATTAAGTACAAGAATTTTTTAAAGCATACTATTGTTATTATTTCTTGCTTGCAATATTTTATGTGTGCAGGAGATTGGTTCAGACTAGGCCGCACTGTCACCTCGGCGTACCGACGAACCACGGCACCTCGGCTGGATCGGGGGCTTCGTCATCACTTCATTAACCCACACTGGGGACTTCGGCGTCATACTGTCAGCCTGCTCTATCGCCTCGGTCGGCCTGGGGGTTCCACCTCACCACATTGGCCGTGCTATATCGCCACTTCATCAAGCCAAGCTCTTCGCTCGGACACCTCAGGATTGGCTTGGGGGCTGGGACCTTGACCCGCTGCAAGTTCGACCCATGTCATCAACGCCGAACACATTAATTAGCTAAGTCGCTTTCATGCTCAAATTTTTTAATTTTTTAATTTGAGTTTGGTTCGACCATGCTCGCGTGAGTTGTTTGTTAAAAGAAACTCCCTTTACCCATGTTAACTGGGGGCTCTTAAAATTTATATGAGCCGTTTTATAATAAATGTGTTTTCTTCTTGTTTGTTGCAAAGTCTTTTTCTATGACTCCTTCCTCGACTCGAGTATGTGGTTAATAGCCGGATAGCCTGGTTTCTCTCTAAAGCCGCTCGAGCTTAGTTCGCTAAACTGGCGTGAGAAGCACTCCGCCTTAAGGATAGGAGGTTGAAGCCGAAGGCTGACCCACTCGAAATCTTGAGATCAGATGTGTCATGTTAAAGCACGACGGAAGCACAAACTAATTTTAAGACCAATTTTCAGATTGGCACAAAAAAACTTGATTTAGTTCGGACATAAAGTTTCCGCATAAGTTTTTTGGTTTTTTAAGCTTATGGCGCTTTTGATCTATTTGTGTGTTTTTCTTTTATGAGGCGGGACATCCTCTTGACCGAGGTGCCCTGCGTAATAACCAGCTTGGGAAATCTTTTTCGACCCATAGTTCGGCATTTTTCCTGCCGACCTGCACCTCGGTGTTGGGTCCGAGCATAAATCCCGCAGTACACTGTCGAACACTTTTTAAGCATCGACAATATCAACGGGGGGCTGCGACTTGAGCCGAACACACCAAAAGCCAAGGTACTCCTAGGCAAAATGTTCTTGGATATTGATTTATATGCATCCATTTCGAATTGTGTCTTTGGTCAATAGTTGGGTTGCCCGGCTCCTGTGCTTGCCTCCTATGTTCCACTTTGTTTGGCTAGGTGCGCAAAGGGAGAACCACTGTGATTGTGCTTCCAGCTAGCATGGTTAAGCGCCTCAGTGGAGAAAGCCGAAAACTGACTGTCACAATAAGCGTAAACTGGTTAGCGATCCGATGACTGTATTAAACTATAAGATCGATAGAGGTCACCCCGTGTTAAATGATGGTCCGTTCATAACATGGGCCGAAGTGTTTATGGCTTGACCTCGACTATCGCCGAACACTAACCGGGGGTTAGTCACTGGCCTCCCAACTTTAAGCTCCTATGAGTAAGTGAAAGTTATAAAGCCCGCATATCTGATTGCCTTATTTCTGCTAGCACAACTGCGGGCACCGAGACATCGGCTAAGGGTTGCCTTGTTATTGCGGAAACACCCTGTGTAGCATCTACAAAGGGGTGCCGATGATGGGCCACTTTCAAATGATAAACGGTCGCAACGGAGTAAAAATAAACATATATCATCAGTGGTTGTATTTATTACACAAACACCGCCTTCCGTAATTATCGTTATAAAGCCATAAATATGAATTAATTTGACTTAAGATTTTGGCCAAGCTGGGTTGCCGGGCTCCTGTGCTTACCCCTACGTTCCCGATCGTTCGGCTAGGCGGTAAAGGGAGCACCTCTGTGATTGTTACTACCGGGTCATCCGAATTAGTACCTCAGACTGGGTGAAGCCGAAAGCTAGGCATCTTAAAGGATACAATTGGTCGGCAACGATGGAAGTGAAAATTTAGGTTCGCTATAGACCACATAATTCGGGAACTTTCCCCAAACTAAATCCTCAATATTTTCCTCCCACATTGATCGTGTTGGGGATCGTAGCAGAAATTAAAAAAATTGTACGAATCACCAAGATCAATCTATGGAGTTTACTAGCAACGAGAGGGGAGAGGAGTGCATCTACATACCCTTGTAGATCGCGAGCGGAAGCGTTCAAGAGAACGGGGTTGATGGAGTCGTACTCGTCGTGATCCAAATCACCGATGATCCTAGCGCCGAACGGACGACACCTCCGCGTTCAACACACGTACGGAGTGGAGACGTCTCCTCCTTCTTGATCCAGCAAGGGGGAAGGAGAAGTTGATGGAGATCCAGCAGCACGACGGCGTGGTGGTGGAAGCAGCGGGATTCCAGCAGGGCTTCGCCAAGCGCTACTGGAGGATGAAGAGGTGTCACGGGAGGGAGAGGGAGGCGCCAGGGCTTAGGGTGCGGCTGCCCTCCCTCCCCTCCACTATATATAAGGGCTAGGGGGGCACATGCCCCCCTTAGAGATCCCATCTAGAGGGGGGCGGCGGCCCCTTGGGGGGCAACGGCCCCCTTAGGGTTTCCAACCAGGGGGGCGCATGCCCCCTCGGGGGGGGGGGGGCACAGCCCCCTAGGGTTTCCAACCCTAGGCGCCTTGGGCCCTTGGGTGGGGCGCACCAGCCCACCAGGGGCTGGTTCCCACGCCACTTCAGCCCATGGGGCCCTCCGGGATAGGTGGCCCCACTCGGTGGACCCCCGGGACCCTTCCGGTGGTCCCGGTACAATACCGGTGACCCCCCGAAACTCTCCCGGTGGCCGAAACTGGACTTCCTATATATAAATCTTTACCTCCGGACCATTCCGGAACTCCTCGTAACGTCCGAGATCTCATCTGGGCCTCCGAACAACTTTCGGTTAACCGCATACTAATATCTCTACAACTCTAGCATCACCGAACCTTAAGTGTGTAGACCCTACGAGTTCAGGAATCATGCAGACATGACCGAGACACCTCTCTAGCCAATAACCAACAGCGGGATCTGGATACCCATGTTGGCTCCCACACGTTCCACGATGATCTCATTGGATGAACCACGATGTCGAGGATTCAAGCAATCCCGTACACAATTCCCTTTGTCAATCGGTACGTTACTTGCCCGAGATTCGATCGTCGGTATCCCAATACCTCGTTCAATCTCGTTACCGGCAAGTCACTTTACTCGTTCTGTAATGCATGATCCCGTGACTAACTACTTAGTCACATTGAGCTCATTATGATGATGCATTACCGAGTGGGCCCAGAGATACCTCTCCGTCGTACGGAGTGACAAATCCCAGTCTCGATCCGTGCCAACCCAACAGACACTTTCGGAGATACCTGTAGTGCACCTTTATAGCCACCCAGTTACGTTGTGACATTTGGTACACCCAAAGCATTCCTACGGTATCCGGGAGTTGCACGATCTCATGGTCTAAGGAAACGATACTTGACATTAGAAAAGCTTTAGTAAACGAACTACACGATCTAGTCCTATGCTTAGGATTGGGTCTTGTCCATCACATCATTCTCCTAATGACGCGATCCCGTTATCAATGACATCCAATGTCCATGGTCAGGAAACCGTAAACATCTATTGATCAACGAGCTAGTCAACTAGAGGCTCACTAGGGACATGTTATGGTCTATGTGCTCACACATGTATTACGATTTCCGGATAACACAATTATAGCATGAACAATAGACAATTATCATGAACAAGGAAATATAATAATAACCATTTTATTATTGCCTCTAGGGCATAATTCCAACAGTCTCCCACTTGCACTAGAGTCAATAATCTAGTTACATTGTGATGAATCGTACACCCATAGAGTTCTGGTGTTGATCATGTTTCGCCCATGGAAGAGGTTTAGTCAACGGATCTGCGACATTCAAATCCGTATGCACTTTACAAATATCTATGTCTCCATTTTGAACATTTTCACGAATGGAGTTGAAGCGACGCTTGATGTGCCTGGTCTTCTTGTGAAACCTGGGCTCCTTGGCAAGGGCAATAGCTCCAGTGTTGTCACAGAAGAGAGTCATCGGCCCCGATGCATTGGGAATAACTCCTAGGTCGGCAATGAACTCCTTCATCCAGATTGCTTCATGTGCTGCCTCCGAGGCTGCCATGTACTCCGCTTCACATGTAGATCCCGCCATGACGCTTTGCTTGCAACTGCACCAGCTGACTGCCCCACCATTCAAAATATACATGTATCCGGTTTGTGACTTAGAGTCATCCAGATCTGTGTCGAAGCTAGCATCGACGTAACCCTTTACGACGAGCTCTTCGTCACCTCCATAAACGAGAAACATATCCTTAGTCCTTTTCAGGTACTTCAGGATGTTCTTGACCGTTGTCCAGTGTTCCATGCCGGGATTACTTTGGTACCTTCCTACCAAACTTACGGCAAGGTTTACATCAGGTCTGGTACACAGCGTGGCATACATAATAGACCCTATGGCCGAGGCATAGGGGACAACACTCATCTTTTCTCTATCTTCTGCCGTGGTCGGGCATTGAGCCGTGCTCAATTTCACACCTTGCAACACAGGCAAGAACCCCTTCTTGGACTGATCCATATTGAACTTCCTCAATATCTTGTCAAGGTATGTGCTTTGTGAAAGACCTATGAGGCGTCTCGATCTATCTCTATAGATCTTGATGCCTAATATGTAAGTAGCTTCTCCAAGGTCCTTCATTGAAAAACACTTATTCAAGTAGGCCTTTATGCTTTCCAAGAATTCTATAACATTTCCCATCAATAGTATGTCATCCACATATAATATGAGAAATGCTACAGAGCTCCCACTCACTTTCTTGTAAACACAGGCTTCTCCATAAGTCTGTGTAAACCCAAACGCTTTGATCATCTCATCAAAGCGAATGTTCCAACTCCGAGATGCCTGCACCAGCCCATAGATTGAGCGCTGGAGCTTGCATACCTTGTCAGCATTCTTAGGATCGACAAAACCTTCCGGCTGCATCATATACAATTCTTCCTTAAGGAAGCCTTTAAGGAATGCCGTTTTGATGTCCATTTGCCATATTTCATAATCATAGAATGCGGCAATTGGTAACATGATTCGGACGGACTTCAGCTCGCTACGGGTGAGAAGGTCTCATCATAGTCAACTCCTTGAACTTGTCGATAACCCTTAGCGACAAGTCGAGCTTTATAGATGGTAACATTTCCATCCGCGTCCGTCTTCTTCTTAAAGATCCATTTATTTTCTATCGCTCGCCGATCATCGGGCAAGTCTGTCAAAGTCCATACTTTGTTTTCATACATGGATCCTATCTCGGATTGCATGGCTTCAAGCCATTTGTTGGAATCTAGGCCCGCCATTGCTTCTTCATAGTTCGAAGGTTCACCGTTGTCCAACAACATGATTTCCAGGACAGGGTTGCCGTACCACCCTGGTGCGGAACGTGTCCTTGTGGACCTACGAAGTTCAGTGGTAACTTGATCATGATCGTCATCATTAACTTCCTCTCTAGTCGGTGCAGGCACCACAGAAACATTTTCTTGTGCTGCGCTACTTTCTGGTTCGAGAGGGGTCATCTCATCAAGTTCCACTTTCCTCCCACTTACTTCTTTCGAGAGAAAAACTTTCTCCAGAATGGACCCGTTCTTGGCAACGAAGATCTTGCCTTCGTATTTGAGGTAGAAGGTATACCCAATGGTTTCCTTAGGGTATCCTATGAAGACGCATTTTTCTGACTTGGGTTCGAGCTTTTCAGGTTGAAGTTTCTTGACATAAGCATCGCATCCCCAAACTTTACAAAACGACAGCTTAGGTTTCTTTCCAAACCATAATTCATACGGTGTCGTCTCAACGGATTTCGACGGAGCCCTATTTAAAGTGAATGCGGCAGTCTCTAAAGCATAACCCCAGAATGATAGCGGTAGATCGGTAAGAGACATCATAGATCGCACCATATCCAATAGAGTGCGATTACGACGTTCGGACACACAATTACGCTGAGGTGTTCCAGGCGGCGTGAGTTGTGAAACAATTCCACATTTCCTTAAGTGTGTGCCAAATTCGTGACTCAAATATTCCCCTCCACGATCTGATCGTAAGAACTTTATGTTCCTGTCACGTTGATTCTCAACCTCACTCTGAAATTCCTTGAACTTTTCAAAGGTCTCAGACTTGTGTTTCATTAAGTAGACATACCCATATCTACTTAAGTCATCAGTGAGGGTGAGAACATAACGATAGCCACCGCGAGCCTCAACGCTCATTGGACCGCACACATCAGTATGTATGATTTCCAATAAGTTGGTTGCTCGCTCCATTGTTCCGGAGAACGGAGTCTTGGTCATTTTGCCCATGAGGCATGGTTCGCACATGTCAAATGATTCATAATCAAGAGACTCCAAAAGTCCATCTGCATGGAGTTTCTTCATGCGTTTGACACCAATGTGACCAAGGCGGTAGTGCCACAAGTATGTGGGACTATCATTATCAACCTTACATTTCTTGGCATTCACACTATGAATATGTGTAACATTACGTTCGAGATTCATTAAGAATAAACCATTGACCAGCGGGGCATGACCATAAAACATATCTCTCATATAAATAGAACAACCATTATTCTCGGATTTGAGTAGCCATCTCGCATCAAACGAGATCCAGATACAATGTTCATGCTCAAAGCTGGCACTAAATAACAATTATTGAGGTTTAAAACTAATCCCGTAGGTAAATGTAGAGGCAGCGTGCCGACGGCGATCACATCGACCTTGGAACCATTCCCGACGCGCATCGTCACCTCGTCCTTCGCCAGTCTCCGCTTATTCCGCAGCTCCTGCTTTGAGTTACAAATATGAGCAACCGCCCGGTATCAAATACCCAGGAGCTACTACGAGCGCTGTTTAGGTACACATCAATAACATGTATATCACATATACCTTTGGTATTGCCGGCCTTCTTATCCGCTAAGTACTTGGGGCAGTTCCGCTTCCAGTGACCGTTTCCCTTGCAATAAGAGCACTCAGTCTCCGGCTTGGGTCCATTCTTTGTCTTCTTCCCGGCAGCTTGCTTACCGGGCGTGGCAACTCCCTTGTCGTCTTTCTTGAAGTTCTTCTTACCCTTGCCTTTCTTGAACTTAGTGGTTTTATTCACCATCAACACTTGATGTTCCTTTTTGATCTCCACCTCCGCTGATTTCAGCATTGAATATACCTCAGGAATGGTCTTTTCCATCCCCTGCATATTGAAGTTCATCACAAAGCTCTTGTAGCTAGGTGGAAGCGACTGAAGGATTCTGTCAACGACCGCGTCATCCGGGAGATTAACTCCCAGCTGAGACAAGCGGTTGTGCAACCCAGACATTTTGAGTATGTGTTTGCTGACGGAACTATTCTCCTCCATCTTACAACTGTAGAACTTGTCGGAGACTTCATATCTCTCGACCCGGGCATGAGCTTGGAAAACCATTTTCAGCTCTTGGAACATCTCATATGCTCCGTGCTGCTCGAAACGCTTTTGGAGCCCCGGTTCTAAGCTGTAAAGCATGCCACACTGAACCAGGGAGTAATCATCAACACGTGTTTGCCAGGCGTTCATAACGTCTTGGTTTGCTGGGACGGGTGCTTCACCTAGCGGTGCTTCAAGGACATATGCTTTCTTGGCAGCTATGAAGATGATCCTCAAGTTCCGGACCCAGTCCGTATAGTTGCTACCATCGTCTTTCAGCTTGGTTTTCTCTAGGAACGCGTTGAAGTTGAGGTTGACATTAGCGTGGGCCATTTGATCTACAAGACATATTGTAAAGATTTTAGACTAAGTTCATGATAATTAAGTTCATCTAATCAAATTATTAATGAACTCCCACTCAGACAGACATCCCTCTAGTCATCTAAGTGATACATGATCCGAGTCAACTAGGCCTTGTCCAATCATCACGTGAGACGGACTAGTCATCATCGGTGAACATCTTCATGTTGATCGTATCTGCTATACGACTCATGTTCGACCTCTCGGTCTCTTGTGTTCCGAGGCCATGTCTGTACATGCTAGGCTGGTCAAGTCAACCTAAGTGTATTGCATGTGTAAATCTGGCTTACACCCGTTGTATGCGAACGTCAGAACCTATCACACCCGATCATCACGTGGTGCTTCGAAACAACGAACCTTCGCAACGGTGCACAGTTAGGGGGAACACTTTCTTGAAATTTTAGCGAGGGATCATCTTATTTATGCTACCGTCGTTCTAAGCAAATAAGATGTAAAAACATGATAAACATCACATGCAATCAAATAGTGACATGATATGGCCAATATCATTTTGCTCCTTTTGATCTCCATCTTCGGGGCGCCATGTTCATCATTGTCACCGGCATGACACCATGATCTCCATCATCGTGTCTTCATGAAGTTGTCTCGCCAACTATTACTTCTACTACTATGGCTAACGGTTAGCAATAAAGTAAAGTAATTACATGACGTTTCAGTTGACACGCAGGTCATAAATAAATTAAGACAACTCCTATGGCTCCTGCCGGTTGTCGTAGTCATCGACATGCAAGTCGTGATTCCTATTACAAGAACATGATCAATCTCATACATCACATATATCATTCATCACATTCTTCTGGCCATATCACATCACATGACACATGCTGCAAAAACAAGTTAGACGTCCTCTAATTGTTGTTGCAAATTTTTTACGTGGCTGCTATAGGTTTCTAGCAAGAACGTTTCTTACCTACGCCAAAACCACAATGTGATATGCCAATTTCTATTTACCCTTCATAAGGACCCTTTTCATCGAATCCGATCTGACTAAAGTGGGAGAGACAGACACCCGCTAGCCACCTTATGCAACTAGTGCATGTCAGTTGGTGGAACCTGTCTCACGTAAGCCTACGTGTAAGGTCGGTCCGGGCCGCTTCATCCCACGATGCCGCCAAATCAAGATAAGACTAGTAACGGCAAGTAAATTGACAAAATCGACGCCTACAACAACTTGTGTTCTACTCGTGCATAGAAACTACGCATAGACCTAGCTCATGATGCCACTGGTGGGGATCGTAGCAGAAATTAAAACTTTTCTACGCATCACCAAGATCAATCTATGGAGTTTACTAGCAACAAGAGGGGAGAGGAGTGCATCTACATACCCTTGTAGATCGCGAGCGGAAGCGTTCAAGAGAACGGGGTTGATGGAGTCGTACTCGTCGTGATCCAAATCACCGATGATCCTAGCGCCGAACGGACGGCACCTCCGCGTTCAACACACGTACGGAGCAGAGACGTCTCCTCCTTCTTGATCCAGCAAGGGGGAAGGAGAAGTTGATGGAGATCCAGCAGCACGACGACGTGGTGGTGGAAGCAGCGGGATTCTAGCAAGGCTTCGCCAAGCGCTACTGGAGGATGAAGAGGTGTCACGGGAGGGAGAGGGAGGCGCCAGGGCTTAGGGTGCGGCTGCCCTCCCTCCCCTGCACTATATATAGGGGCTAGGGGGGCGCATGCCCCCCTTGGAGATCCCATCTAGAGGGGGGCGGCGGCCCCTCGGGGGGGGGGGGGGGGCAACGGCCCCCTTAGGGTTTCCAACCAGGGGGGCGCATGCCCCCTGGGGGGGCAACGGTCCCCTAGGGTTTCCAACCCTAGGCGCCTTGGGCCCTTGGGTGGGGCGCACCAGCCCACCAGGGGCTGGTTCCCACGCCACTTCAGCCCATGGGGTCCTCCAGGATAGGTGGCCCCACCCGGTGGACCCCCGGGACCCTTCCGGTGGTCCCGGTACAATACCGGTGACCCCCGAAACTCTCCCGGTGGCCGAAACTGGACTTCCTATATATAAATCTTTACCTCCGGACCATTCCGGAACTCCTCGTGACGTCCGGGATCTCATCCAAGACTCTGAAAAACTTTGGGTTAACCGCATACTAATATCTCTACAACTCTAGGGTCACCGAACCTTAAGTGTGTAGACCCTACGGGTTCGGGAATCATGCAGACATGACCGAGACACCTCTCTAGCCAATAACCAACAGCGGGATCTGGATACCCATGTTGGCTCCCACACGTTCCACGATGATCTCATTGGATGAACCACGATGTCGAGGATTCAAGCAATCCCGTACACAATTCCCTTTGTCAATCGGTACGTTACTTGCCTGAGATTCCATCGTCGGTATCCCAATACCTCGTTCAATCTCGTTACCGGCAAGTCACTTTAGTCGTTCCATAATGCATGATCCCGTGACTAACTACTTAGTCACATTGAGCTCATTATGATGATACATTACCGAGTGGGCCCAGAGATACCTCTTCGTCATACGGAGTGACAAATCCCAGTCTCGATCCGTGCCAACCCAACAGACACTTTTGGAGATACCTGTAGTGCACCTTTATAGCCACCAAGTTATGTTGTGATGTTTGGGACACCCAAAGCATTCCTACGGTATCTGGGAGTTGCACGATCTCATGGTATAAGGAAACGATACTTGACATTAGAAAAGCTTTAGCAAACAAACTACAAGATCTAGTGCTATGCTTAGGATTGGGTCTTGTCCATCACATCATTCTCCTAATGACGTGATCCCGTTATCAATGACATCCAATGTCCATGGTCAGGAAACCGTAACCATCTATTGATCAACGAGCTAGTCAACTAGAGGCTCACTAGGGACATGTTATGGTCTATGTGCTCACACATGTATTATGATTTCCGGATAACACAATTATAGCATGAACAATAGACAATTATCATGAACAAGGAAATATAATAATAACCATTTTATTATTGCCTCTAGGGCATATTTCCAACAGATCGGAGGTGAGGTTTCATGATCATGATCAGCATGAAAACCCAAAGAAAGGAACCGATAGCGGGACTATTTTCTTTGGAAGGTGTTTTTTTACATTTAATAGCAATATAGCATATCTCTCCGCATACCTTTGTTTATAGAACCATATGGCCGGATTGCCTTGTTTGTCGTAAAACTTTGCCCTTGTAAAGGCTTTATAAAGTAGGACAAACACTCCCCAGCTACTGGCCGAGGAGGTTGAAGCCGATGGTTGGTCAACAAAGGTTTGTACAATGCGGATCCGAGCATTAATGATGTAAAGTACTTGGATACATAGAATCATTACACATAAAAATTGCGAGTAAAATCCATTTACTGCAACCCATCTTTTACACCCCTTGGGGCCTACCTTGGCGAGCTCGGATTTCGACCAACTCTAAGCTCCTTTTAGAGATCTTATTCTCTTTTTGAGAAGTTTGTGTTAAACACAACAAATTTTTCTGTCAAATGGATATCGATCCTTAATTCGGCCACCCGTGCCCACATTAAGGCTCGGGGACTACTGGGCTTCGCGCTCATTATTTATAAATATTAAAGGGGCACATCGATCCCTTGATCTAGTGTTGCCACTCGACCAGTGGCTCGGGGGCTACTGCATTGCCTATTCAATGCAGAAAATTCAAACTGCTCAGTGTTCGGCATAACCGAACTATGGACAAGCACGTCTTCGGACAACAATAAGTACCATCTGGGACTTATCCGGCATCAAGCTAATATATCACGACGACTTCTCATGAACCTCTCTCAGGGGCCCGTCCGCTGATCTCTATTACCTCTAATATATTACACTACGTTTCTATTCCTACGTATGCTGCCGAGCTAGGAGTTGATCCTCAGGCCAATTCGCAAATCGACCTGAGTCTCAAGGGCTACTAGGATCAGTGGTTTCATGTTTTCCTTCAGGTGCATCTCGGGTTTTAGACCGACACACACCTTGAGGGCTACTGGTTATACATATCGGCAGTGAATAAATTGCACCGATCGGAAACAATTCCATAAAAAATCAGTTCATGACCAAGGTGGTAAACCACCTCGGATGTAGTTCGTCATAAAGCTTGGACACAAGTGGCTGGCTCCATAGAGGGAATTTCCGACATTAAGCTCGGCTAAATTCCTTCAACTTTTTCGAACCAAGGTGATCTATGACACCTCAGATATAGTCCGGCGTTGGAGCTCGGATACAGTCCGGCGTTGGACTTCGGATATAGTCCGGCGTTGGAGCTCAGATATAGTCCAACGTTGGAGCTTGGATACAGTCTGGCGTAGGAGCTCGGATGCAGTCCAGCGTTGGAGCTCGGACGCAAGAAGATACCGCCACACGGGAACAACTTCAAACCCGAGGTGTGGCATGAAAAATAACAAGGCATTGATAAAGGCCGAAAACTTAAAGGTCTCCTTGGATGCCCGACGTGTGCACTCTTCGGATTTAGCTCGGCAATCCTCAAGATCAAAGATGGGAAGATTTGTTGAACCAGTTTTCAAGACCGATGACCGAAGACGAAGAACAGCTCGGAAGAACCGAGGAGCGTCCCCAACTTGAAGACCGGTTCTGGGGGCTACTGACGGTGTCCTGGACTAGGGGTACTCACCACGTCGTCTCCCGACTAGGTGGATTGGGCCGAGGACCCCCATGGCCGTTTAGTCATGGGCCAGTTCGGACAGCCGATGCATACACGAGGAAAATTCCCCAAGACTTGGTGATCAAGGCAAGGACTCCTCTCCACCAACGTATTCGACTAGGAATCTTGTTATCCTAGGCCTCCGGTACATTATATAAGCCGAGGGCAGGCTAGTCGATAGATCATGATGACATTATTCATCGTACCCTTAGGGCATAGACCACAACATATGATCTCGAGGTAGATCAACTCTGTAACCATATACCTCGAATATAATGAAGCAGGAGTAGGGTTTTACCTCCTAGAGAGGGCTCGAACCTGGGTAAACACCGTGTCCCTTGTCTCCTGTTACCCATCGATCCATGATCCACAGCTTGGGACCCCTACCCCGAGACCTGTCGGTTTTGACACTGACAGTGTCCTTTCCTAGTGACAGTAGGCGCAGTAAGGCAGGTATTGTATTGTTGCCATCGAGGATAAAAAGATGGGGTTTTCATCATATTGCTTGAGTTAATTACTCTACATCATGTCATCTTGCTTAATGCGTTACTCCGTTCTTTATGAACTTAATACTCTAGATGCATGCTGGATAGCGGTCGATGTGTGGAGTAATAGTAGTAGATGCAGAATCGTTTCGGTCTACTTGACACGGACGTGATGCCTATATTCATGATCATTGCCTTAGATATCGTCATAACTTTGCGCTTTTCTATCAACTGCACGACAATAATTTGTTCACCCACCGCAATATTTTCTATCTTGAGAGAAGCCTCTAGTGAAACCTATGGCCCCGGGTCTATTTTCCATCATATAAGTTTCCGATCTACTATTTTGCAATCTTTTACTTTCCATTTTATAAACCAAAAATACCAAAAATATTTACTTTACCATTTATCTATCTCTATCAGATCTCACTTTTGCGAGTAACCGTGAAGGGATTGACAACCCCTTTATCGCGTTGGGTGCAAGTTTGTTTGATTGTTTGTGCAGGTATTCGGTGACTTGTGCGTTGTCTCCTACTGGATTGATACCTTGGTTCTCAAACCGAGGGAAATACTTATCTCTACTTTGCTGCATCACCCTTTCCTCTTCAAGGGAAAAACCAACGCAAGCTCAAGAAGTAGCAGCAGCCGTGCCAGCTAGTCCTCTATCCATCCTTGAATTGGGAGAAAGTGCATTCCCGACTAGGATGCAGTTGTTTTCGCTCGTCCCTGCACTACAATCAGGAAGTAAAACGTGCGAATCATCTTCTTTTAGATTGCGTTGGTCATCCTACCTAGTTACTACCAATGTAGGAATACCTGGAAGACGGGAGGTTAGACGACAGCAGCTAGGAATAGCCATCTCATTTTGTGCAGTTCTACTAAATCGAGGTGTGTACTTTTGATTGCACAAATAGAAACGATGTGGAGACAGACATCCCTGTTTGTGCAAATATGAAATACTGTTATTTAAGCAGTGACAGTTATTTGCAGTGGCATATGATTAATAGCAACATCTATTGTGTTATAATTGACACTACATTGACAGTATGAAAAAGTGCCATTAAGTAAGAAGTAGCATCACATCAACACTGCCACTAGATTAACATGCAGAAAAATAGCATTAGTATTACTGTCATGAGAGTAGCACATGGTCAGTAAATGTGCAATCAAATTTGTGCAGTTCCCCTGGGATGAAGCAATGTTAGCGGTCTGAGATTTAAGTGTAACTGCAAAAACACAATTCATGGGAAATAAAGCAAGACGGAAGCACTTCATAAAATGGTGGTGTCATTGCTTCAATTTATCGACAACACTAGAGTGACAACAACATTACTTAATAGTGACATTAGGTGGCATTGCTTCATGCTTCATGTGATTTTACATTAACGGTAGCGATAAGGGCGTAGGGACAACAGGGGCATAAAGTGGTGAGGCAGGATGTGGTAGCCGAGAGCAGCAAACATTCATGCAGCATGTCTGCATGTGTCCCATTTTTATCTCCTCGACAACATTTTCCAATGTGAGCACGGGCAATGTAAGACCTGCTCGTTCTCATTTGCGTTGTCCTCCCAACACCCCTCACTGTCTTTCCTTTTTCGACCAAGAGACGGGTCCACTTTCCCCACCCTTCCCCATCCACCCGCTTTCTTTGCCTTTTCAACCAAGAGACCGGTTGGGTAGCCAGTATCTACTACTTTCCCCCATTTCCTCATAGAACCAAGTCCTAGATTCATGCTACAGCTTTCCCACTTTCTTCCCTGTTTGAACCAACTCTTAGATTCAACTGTGTGAACTAGCTTTACCTCTAATAATAGTAAAAGTCTAGATGGCTTTGGAATAGCCGATGGAAGTTGTATCATCCCAGAATACTAAATTTTGGAATGTTATATTAATTGAGTAATAATGATTGCTTGTGTGATTTGTTGTGTGAAATTGAGTGAAATTTGAAACTTTTTGAAAGTTAAAAGAGAGGGAATAAGAGGACTTTCCCAAACTTTCATTCTTGCTTTTTGGTTTCATGGAATTCAAAATTTAAATTCAAAACAAACCCTAGAGTGAAGATAACAAGACTTCTTCCATTTGAAAAAGGGGGTTTTGAAAGATTTGATTTCCATTTGAAAATATTTTAACTCAGAAGCTTTATGCCACTCAAGGATTTTCGAGGAGAGAAGATAATAGAACTTCTTCAAAATTTATGAAATAGAGTAGGGAGTAATGAGTACCACATTCAAAACTTATTTGGAAGACTATTTGGAATTTTCACTTTTCATTCGGAATTTCAAATTATCTCAAAATTCTCTGAATATAAATACAGAGTGAAGGATTCATGACCCTTCAAAAATTCATAGAAGATTTGAGAAGTATTTCAATAAATAAAGTAGAAAACTATTTGCGAAGGATTTAAAAATTCAATTCAAATCCAATTTGAAGCTATTGCAAAATAATATGTTTTTTTTGTAATTTATTGTCTCTAAAAAAATGTTCATATTTTTTGTTTTATTCTAAGAATTTTGATATATTTCTTGTCTAGGAAAATTTTGTCTTTATTTTTGTTTTCTGACTTTTACTCTAAAAAATAATAATACGTTTTTATATAAAAAAGGGGGCCACCGCCACCCAGGCCAGGCGCTCCAGCCGGCCCAGCTAGTGCCAGGCGAGGCCACGGCCCAGCCAGCGATCTAGCCTGCTCCCGCGCCCGAACCGCCCCGCTCGCCCACGCCCCGCTCTCTCTCCCCTTGCCGACAGATGGGACCCACCTGTCAGCTTCTTCCTCCCCACGCGAGCAGGAGTCCTGCTCCTGTACGCCATCGCCGGCCACCGCCGAGTCCCGCCCGGACTCCATCTCCCCTCGCCTTGCCCCTCGCGCAAGACGACATCGCGCCTCCTCCTATTTATAAGCCCGACCCTGACCCTCTTCTCTCCTCCCCAAGTCGAAGCCGACGCCGCCACCGCATCTCGCAGCCACCGCCGCCGACGACAAACTTCGTGGCCGCTGCCCGCTTCGCTGTCGACCCTAGTCGATGCCACCATCGGACGCGCCGCTCCACGCCGCACCTCCCCGTGCCTCCGCCTGAAGTCGTCGACCACTGGAGCCGCCGCCCCATTCATCGCCGACCGCCGCTGCCGTCTTCTTCACCGCCGACGACCGCCGCCGCCGCGCTAAGCCACCGGCCACCCTCGTCCGTCTGATCTCCCTCCTACGGTCCAGATTAGATTAGGATTTGTTTTTTTCTTTCAAACTGGTATGCGCTAAGTAGTGAACGTTCGCTGTTTTAGATCTGCAGTGAACGATTTCCAGCCTGGAGATTTCTGCCATGTGGCCGGGGACCTAGTTGTAGTTTAGTTTTATTTCCAGATTAGCCCCTCATTTTCAAACCACCACAACTTTTCAACCGTTTGTCCAAACTCAGTGAAACTAACGCCAAATTCTTCGTCATGATCTCAACTATCCAGAGAACTTATGAAATCAATTTTTGAAATTTTAAAATTTGAATTAGATCAGATTTGAATTTAAACTTGTTTTGGCTATAACTTGAGTTTTAAAACTCCGATTTAATTGATTCTTTTTGCAAATCGAAGCTCTTGACATGTACTTTCTGTTAAGATCAAAATCACATAATTTTGCTACTGTTAAAAATATGTTTCTGTCTAGAAGATTTATTTGATGGTTCTAAAGTTTTCCGAAGTATTTTCTTCGTTCTTTTGGATCTTTGAGTGATTGCTTATGTATGCGAATAATTGCTTGATTATGATAGATTTATCAGAGTGTGACGACTAGAACTACCAGAATTATGAGTGCAAAGAATCTTCATCAACAGTACAAGGCAAGTTCACACCTTGATCATACTTTTCTATACCCAGCTTTTACTATGCATTAGTTCACCCTTACAAATTTGCATGAATAGGATTGGGAATTGGGGCATTGCTATGTAGTTCGTGAGGTATGAACCTATGACTTCGAAAGACTCCGGGAATATTCGTTATGTCATATATTGCTTAGCCATGCTAGTAGACGGGGATTGGCATGTGTGATTCATGAAAGATGAGAGAGGTATAATAATTAAGGGTAACTTTAAGGTGGCAACATTAACACACATCTGGGTGGAATGGTAGGGGCACCCTGGAGAAACAAGTGGCTTGCCCGGGCACCTGGAGAAACCAGTGCTTGCCCAAGGGGATCCTGGAGGACCCGTGAGATCACCCTATGGAATGCCACCCAGGCTCAAAGGGATCATACGATATTTCATGCCTAGAAACTTTCGTGTGCAGCCATAAGCCATTATGGGCTCTGGCATAGTTGAGTAAGTTGTGGGAAACCTTTCGATAGGCTAGCAGATGTAGGGGAATTGTAGGTGTACCGGCCTATCTATTGGTTAAGAGGACCTCTTCCAAAAGACTATGTCTCGATCATCCGGTTCTCAAACATCAGGAAGTGCAAGGAATTCAACGGAGGAGATCGAGTCTTGTGGGGAATAGTGCGCAAACCTCTACAGAGTGTACAAACTAATCATGATTAGCCGTGTCCCCGGTTATGGACAACTTGAGTATCTAGAAGTGAATTATTGGTTGATCTCATCACTTTACTTAATTAATGAATTGGGTTATTAATATTTTGGGAATTTTGGGATTGAGTTGGAGGAACCATCTTAATATTGGCATCAACTTGGTAGTAAAATACAATTTATTCCTCTGTTGTAGGAAAAAATTAGCTTTATGCAAAATTAAACTTTGAGGCTCCACCAGCCAAATATGCATATAGAGATAGACATTTTCATCATTATTCTATGGTGTGAAATTGCCAGTACATTCAACGTACTGACCTACATGGCTGCAACGTCTCATGTTGCAGGAATCTTACGACGAGTAAGTGACACGTTAGGGTTACAATGTCTACACTCAACTTTGTCGTTGGTGTTGTTGGGACTCCACAACTTTGTTGTTACTTCCGCTATATGGATTGAGGTAATAGTATTTACGTTACATTGTACATGTGATTGAACTCTGTTATAAATCCTGAAGTACTGTGTGTGTCAGCATACCAATCCAGGGAATCCATTTGGGTCGGGTCGCTACAAGATGGTATCAGAGCACATGTTGACTGTAGGACGTGACCCCTAGAAACTGGCAAGCCCATAGGAAAGGATTTCTCTAAAACTTTATTTTCAAAAGAGATCCCTTAACTCTCATCTTCTCTAAGCTTTGCCAAGTATTTCCTCTCACCTCAAGTAGTTAGACTATACCCCTTTTTCCCTTTTGACCACGCGAAGGTTCAACTGATGAGACCACTTCGAGAAGGACAAGATATCAGACAATAGAGACCACTTCAGAATAAAGAGGATTTTGCTGTGCATCAGAGTAATTGAAACTACAACGGTTGAAGACTCAGAGAATTTGAAGGCCCTGAAGAATTCCCATATTGGTAGACTTAGGAAGGCTTTGATAGGATCCACTTAAGTTATTCCCGTACCCTTCTAAATTTATTTACTGAAGAACCCTTGGCTTCCATATTTTAGATGAAGAGCTTCACCCTAAACCAAAGACAACACTGCGAAGATTTTCCCTGTGGTCCAACCCTTATAGAACTTGTCAGACTATTGAAGCTGCTAATACCTGAGATCAAGGTGTGTCACAGAAAGACTAGAACATGGAGCGTCAAGACCCAAGTTTTTGTACGTGAAGACAACCCCAAGACAGGCGATATTAACTATGGAATGATAGCTCATGGCAGAGACATGGGCATAAACACGACTATCCATGATGTTATCGCCTGCTTATGCTATCGTCACCGTGCTGAGTTAAGCATGCATTTGTTCGGAAGGATTGGATGGCAGAAGGCTGATGGAGCACCTATCGCCTTGACGAATGAGCGAAAGACGAAGTTCTAACCTCAGCTGGTGTATCACCAGGATCTGGAGTATTACATCAAGAATTTTCAGATGGACCTTCTGGAAGCCTTATTTGACAAGGAAGCATTTCGTAAAGAGCTTAGAACCTAGAAGCTAAAAGTAGCCAAGCTGGAGGAGCAAAACCTCAAGATACCGAAGATTCGTCAGGAACTGAAGGACAGTAGGACCATGGTTCATACCAAGGATGTTGAAATCCAGAAGCATCGAACACAACTCCAGAATATTTAAGCACGTCACAAGAGACTTCACGTCAATAAAGATGATCTAGCAGAAGAACTTGAGAAGATCAAGCATGATCAGAAGCAGCCAGCGGAGACATGAACCTGGACATGAAGAAGCTAATCTAGCTATAGCCCACCATGAGTGATTAAAGACAAACGTTTTGGCGATTAGAGTATCTGACCATACCAACTTATGTGGGTAGCGGTACTATAGGATTGATTGAACTGAATGAATGTGTGGAGTTATTCCATATTTTAGCTGTTGTGTCTTTTGTGGGTATGGGTATGTTCTCTCCTCTCTCTCCAACCTTATCTCGTCCTTACCCAAAACCTTTTGACCCACTAGAAGGTATATGGAGATGAACTCACATTTTCTGGATCAATGACTCAATTGGAGATGGACAAATGGATTCAGAACATGGAAGATCACATGAGGAATAACACTATAGCCGGAAGGGATATGGCCCAGCATGTTCTTCAGTACTTTGAAAAAAGTGCCGCTACTTGGTTGAGTATGTATCAAGCTATCAATGGATGGCAAGGAGCAACCACTTGGGAAGAATTTAAGTTGACTCTCCTAAGGTCTCGTCTTGTGCCCCAAAAATTGAAGTCTTATGGAAATGATATGAAGAAACCTTCTGCATGCAAGCTTTGTGGAGAAATAGGACACAACCATAAAGAACACCAGGATGAATGCCCTCATTGTGAAGAAAGTCACCTAGCTGAAGAATGCCCAACTAGGAATATTACTTATTTTTTGTGTGAAGGGACTACCCACTACCCTGCTCAGTGTCACATTTACCCCATGGTACAACGAACTATCCAACAGAAGAAACAAGCGATGAAAGAAGCCCTCAGGGAAACTTTAGAAAAACCCACGATGAAGGAAGATTTTGAGGACACACCCGAAGAAGACCCAATTAAACCCTGAACCAAGTCATTCTATTCATGTGGAGAAGAAGGACACATCTCCCAGAATTTTCCGAAGGAGGATCTAGTAGAATTCCCGACAGAGGAAGTAAAGTATGAGCCACAAGAGATAGAAGCCCTAATTGGTATGGAAAAGTCCATAGAATGTATCCCCAGAACAACCCAATTTCTACAAAGAAGGACCTGAATCATATCACATGTTTCAGGTGCAAAGATCTAGGGCACTACTTCAGTGGTTGCCCAAAAAGGAAGTCGAGGACCCAAGGAGGCTATGTAATCACAAGGAAACCTCGAGACTTGTCAGAAGTAATATGTTTCAACTGTAATGAAGCAGGGCACTTTGCCAGAGATTGTCCCAATGAGAAGGAGACTTGTGCTAAATAGTTGAGTATAAAAAGAAATATAGTAGTAGTGGGAACATTTCTTTGTATATTGAGGTGTTGAGTTGAGGCATGTAAGGGAAATATAGGAGATTGTAATAATTTGAGAATCAATAAAGTTAGCATCGTTGGTATTGATTTGGATTTTATGAGTTGTTACAGTATAGGCAATGAGTGAAATCATGGTGCGTGGAATAAGTTTTTTTAAGAAACAAGTGTTTTCAGGGAGATAGTACCCAACACCATTACTCGAATAAAAGAGCTAGTAATTAGCTAGGTCAGACGTTGGAATGGACCACTCAATGATGAGTCTGAGTAATCACGTCTTAGTTTGGTACCAATAGAAGGAAGGGAGACAGTACAATTGGATGGATTTAAGAATGCTAGGAAGCTGGATGTTGGAATAATGATCACTTACAACCCGATGATGAGTTCAAGGTTTACAAGTGATGAGATGGGCCATAACTCATAGGCTCCAGGACCTGACAAGAAGCAAGCACACTCTTGCTGAAGGAAAAACCCTGGAAGAAGTTACGACTTTATCAACAGACGATCTTATAGGAGTTATGCAAAACCTGAGAGATGAAAGAAACGATAGATGTTTGTTTGGCTTGCAGAATCAATGGAGTTATCCAAACTTAGTTCATCGACAAGAGAAATTCTGCAATGCTGGTGAGGATGACCGAGTGTTAGAATCTGAGATTCACTAAACCATATGCAAGGTAATGATTTGGGTGCGGAATGGATTGATCACCATGCTGACTTACTCTTATTATTCGCCTCTGCTATATGGGATGGTAAATCTGAGTGACTTACCCATAGTAGACAGATGACGATATCAAAACCTTGATTGAACCTTAGAATGGTATGACTATTTTCTCTTGTACAAGGCAGCTGTTGCCAATCGTAGGTCATACGGTGAGAATGAAGCCCAGACCCATTCCTGCAGGAGAAACCATAAATTGATGACCACCATGAGAGATCGATAGTTGTTTAGTATTGTTGCCAGACCTATCAGCTAAGAAGACCCAGTCTCGGAAGAACCTTACCAAGATGAAAGGACACAATAATTGAGAAAAATGTTATGCCACTACTGGAAGAGCCCCAGAGCAAAAATTATCCTGAAGATTTGAGAAAACCGACCCTGTCAAAAATAAGGATGGAGTACATGAGTTTTGATGGGACCATAACCATGTTTCTAAGGGAGGTAGCACCCCAGACCTTTATGTCAATCGATGGATTTTGAGGAGACCCTCGAACCTAACCTATTTCTTGCTAGCCTCTTCGAATCTCGAGGGCGAGATTCATTTTAAGGGTGGCAGGTTTGTAACATCCCAAAATTCTAAATTTTGGAATGTTATATTAATTGAGTAATAATGATTGCTTGTGGGAAATTGAGTGAAATTTGAAACATTTTCAAAGTTAAAAGAGAGGGAATAAAAGGACTTTCCCAAACTTTCATTCTTGCTTTTTGGTTTCATGGAATTCAAAATTTAAATTCAAAACAAACCCTAGAGTGAAGATAACATGACTTCTTCCATTTGAAAAAGAGGGTTTTGAAAGATTTGATTTCCATTTGAAAATATTTTAACTCAGAAGCTTTATGCCACTCAAGGATTTTCAAGGAGAGAAGATAATAGGACTTCTTCAAAATTTATGAAATAGAGTGGGGAGTAATGAGTACCGCTTTGAAAACTTATTTGGAATTTTCACTTTTCGTTTGGAATTTCAAATTATCTCAAAATTCTCTGAATATAAACTGAGTGAAGGAAACATGACCCTTCAAAAATTCAGAGAAGGTTTGAGAAGTATTTTAATAAATAAAGTAGAAAAATATTTGCAAAGGATTTAAAAATTCAATTCAAATCCAACTTGAAGCTATTGCAAAATAATATGTTTTTTTAATTTATTGTCTCTCGAAAAAATGTTCATATTTTTGTTTGTTTTATTCTAAGAATTTTGATATATTTCTTGTCTAGGAAAATTTTGTCTTTATTTTTCTTTTCTGATTTTTACTCTAAAAAATAATAATATGTTTTTATAAAAAAAGGGGGCCACCGCCAGCCAGGCCAGGCGCTCCAGCCGACCCAACTAGCGCCAGGCGAGGCCACGACCCAGCCAGCGATGCGGCCTGCGCCCGCACCCGAACCGCCCCGCTCACCCACGCCCGCTCCCTCGCTCTCTCTCCCCTCGCCGATAGGTGGGACCCACCTGTCAGCTTCTTCCTCCCCACGCCAGCAGGAGTCCTGCTGCTGTACGCCATCGCCGGCCACTGCCGAGTCCCACCCGGACTCCATCTCCCCTCGCCTTGCCCCTCGCGCAAGCCGACCTCGCCCCTCCTCCTATTTATAGCCCCGACCACTGCCAAGTTTTGTTTTTTTAGATTAGCCCCTAATTTTCAAACCACCACAAGTTTTCAACCGTTTGTCCAAACTCAGTGAAACCAATGCCAAATTCATCGTCATGATCTCAACTATCCAGAGAACTTATGAAATCAATTTTTGAAATTTTAAAATTTGAATTAGATTAGATTTGAATTTAAACTTGTCTTGGCTATAACTTGAGTTTTAAAACTCCGATTTAATTGATTCTTTTTGCAAATAGAAGCTCTTGACATGTACTTTCTGTTAAGATCAAAATCACATAATTTTTCTACTGTTAAAAATATGTTTCTATCTAGAAGCTTTATTTGATGGTTTTGAAGTTTTCCGAAGTATTTTCTTCATTCTTTTGGATCTTTGAGTGATTGCTTATGTGTGCAAATAATTGCTTGCTTACGGTAGATTGATCGGAGTGTGACGAGTAGAAATACCAGAATTATGAGTGCAAAGAATCTTCATCAACAGTACAAGGCAAGTTCACACCTTGATCATACTTTTCTATACCCAGCTTTTACTATGCATTAGTTCACCCTTACAAATTTGCATGAGTAGGATTTGGAATTGGGGCATTGCAATGTAGTTCATGAGGTATGAACCTATGACTTTGAAACACCCCGGGAATATTCGTTATGTCATATATTGCTTAGCCATGCTAGTAGACGGGGATTGGCATGTGTGATTCATGAAAGATGAGAGAGGTATAATAATTAAGGGTAACTTTAAGGTGGCAACATTAACACACATCTGGGTGGAATGGTAGGGGCACCCTGGAGAAACCAGTGGCTTGCCCGGGCACCTGGAGAAACCAGTGCTTGCCCAAGGGGATCCCGGAGGACCCGTGAGATCACCCTATGGAATGCTACCCAGGATCAAAGGGATCATACGATATTTCATGCCTAGAAACTTTTGTGTGCAGCCATAAGCCATTATGGGCTCTGGCATAGTTGAGTAAGTTGTGGGAAACCTTTCCATGATAGACTAGCAGATGTAGGGGAATTGTAGGTGTACCGGCCTATCTATCGGTTAAGGGGACCTCTTCAAAAAGACTATGTCTGGATCATCCTGTTCTCAAACATCAGGCAGTGCGAGGAATTCAGCGGAGGAGATTGAGTCTTGTGGAGAAAAGTGCGCAAACCTCTGTAGAGTGTACAAACTAATCATGATTAGCCGTGTCCCCGGTTATGGACGGCTTGAGTATCTAGAAGTGAATTATTGGTTGATCTCATCACTTTACTTAATTAATGAATTGGGTTATTAATATTTTGGGAATTTTGGGATTGAGTTGGAGGAACCATATCAATATTGGCATCAACTTGGTAGTAAAATACAATTTATTCCTTTGTTGTAGGAAAAAATTAGCTTTATGCAAAATTAAACTTAGAGCCTCCACAAGCCAAATATGCATATAGAGATAGACATTTTCATCATTATTCTATGGTGTGAAATTGCCAGTACATTCAACGTACTGACCTACATGGCTGCAATGTCTCATGTTGCAGGAATCTTACGACGAGTAAGTGATACGTTAGGGTTACGATGTCTACACTCAACTTTGCCGTTGGTATTGTTGGGACTCCACAACTTTGTTGTTACTTCTGCTATATGGATTGAGGTAATAGTATTTACGTTACATTGTACATGTGATTGAACTCTATTATAAATCCTCGAGTACTGTGTGTGTCAGCATACCGATCCAGGGATGACACTTAAGCACAGAGACTTGATCCATTTGGGTCGGGTCGCTAAGAAGTAGAAAAAGATCCACACGCAGCCTCGTGGGGAGCTGGGCCAGTAGAGCAAGGCCGGTTTCGAAGGAAGATATACCTGAGGGTCATCGGGATGCGGCAAAGATGGCGTCGGGAGGCTGCATTTTGGCCACAATACCGCTGGGGGGAGGAAGGGGTCAGAGGCCCTCCCGAGCCGGTGCTGTCTCTGAGAGAACGGCACGACCGCCGATCGGGACGCATGGGTAGCCGTTGGTCTTCTCCCTCGCTGCCGAGGACCGCGTGAATGATGCACATACACCCCTGCCCCGACCGAGGTGGTCCGGCCGGATTTGTGACCAGCGGTGAGTAGAGAGAGAGTGTGGCCACCTATGTCCTGTTTAGATCCGGAGAGCATGAGAGAGTGAAGGAGAGGAACCCTTGTAAAGCAAGCGCCGAGGCTCCTGCTTATATATAGTGGAGTGACTTTGTTGTAGCAATCGTTATTAAATTGAATACGCGCGAACAACTATTTTCATTTAAAGTTCAAGTAAAAATAAAACTCGATCAATAACATGCCACCGCTTCCAGGTCGCACTATCAAATCACCGCATCCAGGATGCACTATGTACTGTGTCATTCACATGCGATCCCCGACCCTCCATCAAGTTGAAAACTCAAAATGTCAAGTGGGATGCCTCTTTGTAAACAAATGCACTCTTAGCTTAAAAAAATGCGCTCCTACGTGTACCAGTGAGTGGGTGTGAGAGAACTAGTGCGTGTGTGCACCGCTTCTCTTCATGAGAGTACAATATACTATGCCCAAAGAACGTTCGCTACAAGAGTAATAGTATAAGTGTGTGACGTGTGAGTTAAAGTAAAAGGTGCGCGACGTTGTTTATTTTTTAGAAGTTCCGAGGGTAGAGTGTGAAGAGAACATATGTGTGTGACGTCTACCTACAGATAGACGATGGGTGCGAGAGGACTCGGGAGAGTCGTGACTCGTGAGGGTGCGTGTGCGCGTGAGAGAGAGGGGGGAGCACATATCAATGCAGTGCATGTGTCCGTAAATCATATCTGACAAACATTTGCCACAAGCCGTTTCCTGACGAATGCCGAAAGAACCGTTAGATCGGAATCAGACGGTGTCAGTTTTACTATGGCATTTAACAGAACAGCCACTCCTCCGACACACAAATCTTCCACGTGAGTGTTAGCAACTACCGTATGCTCCTCCCTCCGTTCCAAAATGTAGTGCATATAGCTTTATTGAAATTAGAATGGCACAACCTTTTGCCGAGTTTTCATATACCAAAATGCAAATATAGAATACCCAGTATATATCATTTCATTCATCTTCCAGAGGTAACTATAAAGATGTGGGAGGAGTGTACAAAGAAAGACCGTCGTATCACCTGCAGCAATTGAAAGTGCGTTATATCGACTAAAGGGGGGTGAATAGGCGATTTTTACAAATTCGTCACTGAGGACTTTCAGGGTGACGAAATTCCTAAGTCACGAACAACTAGCAGCGGAATAAGTACTCAGAGGTAAACATAACAGAGCAGTAGCACAGTCATCATGATGAAATGAAAACAGGCACAGAGTACAAGTAGCGTAAACACAGGATAAGCAGGCTGAAGACAAACTGACTGAAGAAATTGTGAAAATCTTCAGTCAAATTCTTCAAATAGTAATGATCAAGTACAACGACACAGTAATGAGGAAATGAAAGGGTTGAGGAAATAGAACTAGTAGCTCGGTGAAGACAGTGATTTGGTAGACCAGTTCCAACTGCTGTGACAGTCGTACGTCTAGTTGGAGTAGCTAGGTATTTAAACCCGAGGACACACAGTCCTCACCATATTCTCCTTGAGCTAAGATCACACAGACCTCGCCCAATCACTCGTGGTAAGTCTTCAGGTGACTTCCAAACCTTCACAAACTTGGTCACTCAGCGATCCACAATTTCCTCTTGGATGCTCTAGACCATGACGCCTAACCGTTTGGAAGATGCACAGTCTTCTTAGGTAACAAACGTCGGTTCCACACAGGAACAATCTCTTCAGTGATGCTCAATCACTTTTGGGTTTGTAGGTGTTTGGGTTTGGGTTTTCCTCACTTGATGATTTTCACTCAATGTCCTTGGAGGATGGGATGCTCTCATGACAAGTGTCAGTTTCTCTCGAAGCAGCCAACCAACTAGTGGTTGTAGGGGGCGGCTATTTATATCCTAGGGAGCAGCTCGACATGATAAGACATAAATGCCCTTCAATGATATGACCGTTAGGTGGGTAGATATTTTGGTACAGCTGGCGCGTAGCACAGCAATGGTCGGAAATTTGGCTATCAAATTCCTCAGGGCTATCATGATCCTCACTTGTAGGCAATCCGCACTGGGGAATTCCTAACTCCTCAGTCAGAACAAATTCCTCAGAGACCAGAAGATCTTCGTCTCTGTCACTGAAGAAATTGACTGAACTGCATGAGATTTCCAATGGCTTCACTCGAAGGGATTGGTAGGTGTAGGATTTTGAGTTGAGCATCACTTGGAAAATTTTCCTTAGTTTTACCTCGACCCCCTTTAACAGTACGGTGTTTCCTATGACTCAAGTAAGAGAAAATGAAACTACAAAAATAAAAGTCTTCACGCTTCATATTCCTTGCATGAATATCAAGTCTTCACGGTCACACCAATTTCTTCACTTTCAAAGTCTTCAGAAAGCCAAAGTCTTCAGTTGAAGACATTCATTTTTAGGGGTTGACTTTCTCTGTAAATATCAAACTCCTCATAGACTTATAGACCTGTGTACACTCACAAACGCATTAATCCCTTAACCTATAAGTCTTCAATACACCAAAATCACTAAGGGGCACTACATGCACTTACTCCCCCTTTTTGGTGACTGATGACGATATAGGTTAAGTTTTCAATGGGGATAAACATATGAAGTGTAAAAACTGATATTGAGGAATTTGATTGCAAGATATAGAAGAACTCCCCTGAAGATGTGCATATGTGAGGAATTTGCTTTTGAGTAGCAATGCACATTGTAGAGTAGAATCATGGAGATCTCCCCCTATATCTTGTAATTCATACACGCATTTAACATATGATATGAAGAATTTGAAATGCATGATGAAATATGGTGACTGATGTAATTCAGCATGCGTGCATTAACATATATGATGAAATAGCATGCAGAAGAACATAGCAAAAGTATCATACCACCATCGGAGTTAAGTTTACAACTCGATCCAACAAATGCTTCAAAAGAACGAGAGTTGTAACTTAGCAAAAAAACACCCATATATATAGACCCGCTTGAAGACTAACTCAAATTTCTCCCCCTTTGTCATCGAATGACCAAAAGGGACGAAAAATGAGGACTAACACCCCTGAAGAATATCACCATGAAGTCGATGGAGGAGCGCCAACATTTTTGGGGTCGTCCGTTGATGTAGGGCCTGCCGCAGTGTCGTCCAAGTCTTCATGTTCATCAGTCTCGCATGATGAAGAATATGAGCTAGCCATCAAGGGAGGAACTTTGACCTTCTTGAATTTCTTCGAAGGCGGCTGAGACTAGTCAAAGTCCTGCTTGAAGCCCATCTGCTTGAGATCTTCTTCACCGTAGAGATGAGACAGAACAGCCCAGGTGCGATCGAATACTTCATGCAGATAGTAATAGTTCTTCTTCATAGAGTTCTGCGTGATAGTCATGTTCTGAAGAATGGAACCAAACTGTTGCTTGACCCATTTGTGGTTGCGATCGACCTTCTGATGAAGACTGAGGAGAAGCTCACGATCAGTCATCACCCTTGGAGTAGTGGCTTGAGGATTTGGCTTTGAAGCATTTGCGGTAGTGTCATGAGTGGCAGAGTCATCATTGGTGGAGTAGGATGCTGCTTTGTGAAACTGTCCATCCAATGGATGTATGCCTTCATCAATGATAGCAGTTTTCCCTTCTCATCAGCTGAGGAAATAGTCCGTTTGAGGACTTCAATTGGGGTCAAATAGCTACCATGATTGAGAGTGTCAATGTTGATCTGATGAATCTCATGATCCAGGGAGCGTAAGGCTTCAATTCAAACAGTGAAAGAGCGACATTGGCCAAAGTCCTCATGAAGAAATCATGGTAGTTGATAGGCACACCATGTATGATGTTGAAAAGCAGATTCTTCATGATGCCAACAACATCTTCTTCATTAGAGTCGTGGCCCTTGATTGGACTGAGGGTCTTGGTCAATATCCTGTAAACTGTCCTCGACACATAGAGCAATTCCTTGACGAGGAATTTGGTCCGAGGAGCTTGGCCAGGCTTCAAAGGCTTCATCAGTACTTGCATGAAATGATCAGATAGTTCAGCGTCATGGTAGATGAGCCTTGCACCTTCAAGCGGAGGACTGACTGGGAGGGCATGAAGTAATTCAGAGGCTGGTGCTTTGTAGTGAGTGTTTTCAGTCATCCGGTCCAACATCCATGAATTCACATCTTCAGCGTTGTCGGTGATGTGCAATGTAGCATCAAAGTGAAGAATGAATTCTTCATTCCAGTCATAGATGTCGGTGCAGAAGTTGAGCAGCCCAGCATCATGAAGAACACTGAGGACTGGGGTGAATCAGGGCAACGACTCCATATCCACATGAGGAATGTGCTCATGGTCAAAGATCTTGTCCTTATCGAATAGCAGTGAAGAATAGAAGTTCATCTGACTCGCTGTCTAGAATCACTTGCGTCGAAGACGAGCAGAGTCATAGGGATTGTATTTTGTGAATAAAATGTGTTCATTGAAGAAATCATCAGCTTTGAACTTTTGTTTCTTGGAGAAGGGATTCTTGGGCTTGGGCTGAGGAGTGTCAGTCAAAGTCTTCACAGCCTCTGGAATCACATTCTCTGGAGCCACAGGCTGAGGAATTTCAGTAGCAATGTCATCAGTAGCAGCCTGGGTGTCCATTTCTTCAGCAGCATTTACATCAGCACTAGTGGCTGGAACTTCTTCAGGGTTGGTAAGAAGAGAAGCTTGAAGTTCTTCAGAGCCCGTGTGAATTTCTTCGATCTGAACAGGGGACCGAGGAATCTGTTGCAGAGGTGTGAACAGTGGCGAATTAGGGTGATGACTTTCCCAGTAGTCATCATTCAGTATAGGAGTTGAACACCCAATATCCACGTCTTCATCTTATTCATCAACGCCGGCCTCTTCAGTAGTGAACTAAGGCATGTGCGAGGATACCAGAGGGGTTGAAGGGATGTTATCCACTTCAATTTCTTCATCCAACTGCTCTGTCGAAGTAGCAGAAGGATCTTCTTCATCTGATTCATTGGGAATTTCATAATCCTCACCAAAGGGAACAATCTCCTTTGATGGCATGCTTGAAACAGGAACAACATCTATTGGATTTTCATAGGAGCTTGTCAAAGTCTTCGCCTTCTTTGGAGTAGAAGACTCTGAGGAAGCAGATGCTTTCCTTTTCTTCACAGCTGCTCGCTCTGCAGCCTTGGTTTTCTTCACTTCTGATGCAGAAGGAAGGATAGAACTTGTCGTTGGTGTAGGAGGAGCAGAGGAATTTGGTTCATTTTCATCAGGCGCAACTGATGCAGTTGCCCTGGCATTGTCAGTGTCTTCAGGCTCAGCAGCAGAAGCTTCAACTGCCTGACTTGATCTTCAGGCGCAACACTAGTGGTTGCCCTGGAAATTTTAGCAGCGGTTGGAATATCATCATCATCCCTGGTGCTCTCATTTTCTTCAGCAGCCTGATCTTCATCAGCGGTGCTGGCATGTTCTTCAGTAGGCTGGGCAGATGCTTCAGCCCGAGGAATTTCATGTTGTGTTAAGGCAGCAACATTTGAGGTTAATTTTTCAGCCATTTTGACAAATCTGACTTTGGCTGCCAGCCAATATGCACGGTAGGCGTCAAATTCATCACTGAGGGCTTTTATCTCAGCTTGCATGGTCACAAGTTCATCAGTTGTCATTTTGACAACATTCTTCTTCAGGTAACACTCCTTCTTGTACTGAGCTATCTTCAGTTGCCTGGCCTTTTCAAATTTCCATTTTTCCTCGCCTATGAAGGCTGTCAACATGTGACTTTGGCCAGGTGTGAGATTGAAGTCAGGCATAGGAGTGTTGGGGTCCTTGTGCCAAAGAGCAATGAAGTCCAGGATCAACTTGGGATCCAGTAGAATAGGCACATCTGTGCCTTTGGCTCTAGCGGCCCGTTGCTGTCTGTCTTTGATGATATCAGCAAGTTCATCATCATCAGCTTCGTCTTCACTTGACGGTATGTGGAAGGCAACCTGCTTCTTGTGAGGACTTGGTATAGAGCCTCGTCCAGCAGTGGCCTTGGTCTTCAACAAAGTGGGGCCTGTTGTGGACTGAGGAGGAGCTGAAGAACTTGCAGATGCTCCTGAAGCAATTGATATGCCAGTGGTCCTTTGGCAAGAGGCGAGATGCACAAGTGCCGAGGACTTTGCAGGAGGAGCTGAGGGTTTTGCAATTGGAGGAACTGGAGCAGCTTGAGGAATATGCTTTGAGGATTTTGAAGATCTTGGGCGTGAGGGAATTTCTGAGGAAGCTGGCTTGCGATCAGGCTTCTTTGGCATAGCCTTCTTGGGCTTGCTAGCAGAGGCCTCAGCAGCGGTAGCAGCAGAATCTTCTTTGAATTTCCTCACTGCTTCTTTGGCCATTTTGGACATTTTTGCTTGCCGCTTGGCCCATTCATCAGGATAATCCTCACCGTGCTTGAGGCTAGTGGAATAGGCTTCTTGGCCAGGTGCCAGTGGAGGTCTTGGGCAAAGAGGGTGTACTTCGAATTTCTTCATGTACTTAGGAGTGACATATCTGTACTCCCTCCATTCCCGTGCCCATCTTCTCTCAATCCTCTGTATGCACACCTTGCGCTCATTCTTTGTCTCCTTCCCATGGATTGCTTCATCAGGAGTGCAATACCCTGCATATATGTCATCAGGGATTTCGAACGCAGTATTTACTTCCAGTTTCTTGCCTCCCTTCTGAGGTCTCTTGCCGTCAGCCATTTTCTTCAGCTGAGGATTTTGAACAATTGAATTCTCTGAAGAGGTATGCAATTTGTCTTCGAGGAACGCTGCAAATGAGTTCAGTTGATGAGAACCTAGTGATTCAGCAGCGGACATGAGTACCTGTGAACAAAGTATAGGTGCGAAGAATTTGGAGAGGTCATATGCGTTCTCAGAAGTTTTGCAAAATGAACAAGTTTGAGGAATTTGACCAGAGGTGTCTTGAGGAATTTCACTAAGCGTTCGTTGACTTAGGTTCCAGAGTTGTATAGATTGAAAAATCCACACAATTGAGGAATCTTGAAGAAAAACATTGCTTAGAGAAATAGATCCAGAACAGATGATTGTGTGAGGTGTTTAAAGTGTGGAAGTTGAAGAATAAACACCTTTTGAAGATTTTTTGGAAATCATCAGAAACAACAAGGGTAGTAAAAATAAGTTTCATTTACCCTTGAGGAAGAACACGACGAACTGGGAGTTGTAGACTGGAAGTTCGTCCATTCAGATCTTCCACGCCCTAACTTGGCAGAGGAAGATAGCTACGGTGGTGGCGGAGTGAAGATTTCTGCGGCCGCGTGAGTACGACGGCGACGAGGTCGAGGCAGTGAAGCTCTTCCTCACCGGCGACGATGGAAGTAGCGGCGGTGCTAGGTCAGAGAGCTCGAGTGAGGGGAGTGAGTTTGAGTGGGGCAAATGAAGTCTGAGGAGGGTGAGGGGTATTTATAACCGAGGTGAAAAACCGCTCGCCCGAGGAAAATGGACGAATGTGCCCCTAACCCTTCTCATCCTAGCAACATGTGTCACCCACGTAAGAGAGGTGGAGATCGTGGGTGAATAGATAAGTCTTATCATGGGAAGTGGTACGGTTTGAGCGGCAAAAACCAAAAATTTGAGATAAGAATATTTTAAAGTTTCGTTCGCAAATTCTTTAGCTGACAAGGACACAGTGAAGATTTTGAACGGGTTTCAAATAGAATGCACATGAAGAATTTGTGAACAGAGTAGGTTGAGTTTAGCATAGAGGGGGAAGGGTACGATCACATTCACTTAGCAGAAGAGTCAACTTGAAGAAATAGCAATAAGTGAATGCTGTAGAGGACAGAAAACTCAAATATATATAGTCAATGAAGAACAACAACGGAAAGAGTGAAGACAATGCAAAGTTGAAGAAATTTAACAACTGAGGAATTTCAAAAACTGAAGAAAAACTCAGATTGAAGAATTTCAACTTTAGTTGGCGGCGTGACCCACCGTATAAGAATGGTGATTTCCGACGCCGCGTACAATTGTCGTAGGGCTCTGAGAATCAAATTCTCCGTTAATTTCTTCACACTTAGAGGGTTAGTCTTCATTGATTGAAGAAAAACGTTACTTCGTGTGTTGCACATCTAAGTCATAAATTTTGCATAAGTGTTAGGATGTGTGTCCTTTTCAAAGGACATTAGAAGATTCTACGATATTTAGCTCACACCTCAACTTGCTAAATCTCTTCTCATCCAAGGGCTTTGTGAAGATATCAGCTAGCTGTTCTTCAGTCTTCACGTGCTCGATAGAGATGTCGCCCTTCAACACATGATCACAAAGAAAATGATGACGAATCTGAATGTGCTTTGTCTTCGAGTGCTGAACTGGGTTATGAGCAATATTGATGGTACTCTCATTGTCACAGTAGAGTGGCACATTCTTCACACTGATGCCATAGTTCTTGAGGGTTTGCTTCATCCATAGAAATTGAGCAGAGCACGAACCAGCAGCAATGTACTCAGCTTTAGGAGTAGAGAGTGATACGCAGTTCTGTTTCTTCAAGGACCAACATACCAAGGATCGTCCGAGAAATGACATGTGCCTGATGTTGACTTGCGGTCCACACGATCACCAGCATAGTCAGAGTCTGAATATCCAATGAGATCAAAATTCGAGCCCTTGGGATACCATAATCCAAGTGTTGGAGTGTGAGCTAGATACCGAAGAATGTGCTTCACAGCCTTATGGTGTGATTCCTTCGGTGTAGCTTGAAAACGGGCACACATGCAAACACTAAGCATAATATCTGGCCCACATGCACATAGATACAATAAAGAGCCAATCATGGAGCCTTTTGATCAAAGTCAATACCATTTTCATCAGTGCATAGATGGCCATTTGTGGGCATAGGGATTTTGACGCCTTTGCAATCTTGCATGCCGAATTTCCTCAATACATCCTTGAGGTATTTCTCCTGAGATATGAAGATGTTGTTGCGTTGTTGACGTATTTGAAGACCTAAGAAGATTTTCAATTCTCCCATCATAGAAATTTAATATTCTTCACTCATCATATAGGAAAATTCATCACTGTAACGTTGGTCAGTACAGCCAAAGATGATATCATCAACATATATTTGGCACACGAATAATTCATCATCATAGGTTTTGGTGAAAAGAGTTGGGTCAAGTGAACCGGGTTTGAAGCCTTTCTTCATGAGGAATTCCTTCAAAGTATCATACCACGCCCGAGGGGCCTGCTTGAGGCCATAGAGGGCCTTATTGAGTCTGAAAACTTTGTCAGGATGCTTTGGATCTTCAAAACCTATGTGTAGCCTTGAGCTACAAGCCGTGCCTTATTCCTCACCACAAGGCCATTCATCTTCCTTGTTACGGTAGATCCATTTGGTGTCGATGATATTGTGCTTGCAAGGGTCTGGTCGCTTGACAAGTTCCCAGACATTGTTGAGCTTGAACTAATGTAATTCCTTTTGCATAGCTTGAATCCGCTCAGGCTCCAGAAATGCCTCATCTACTTTGGTGGGCTCTGTGATAGAGACAAAAGCAAAGTGCCGACAAAAGTTAGACAAATGTGAAGCTTTTGAGCGTGTGAGAAGACCTGGTGCGTTGATGTCGCTGATGATTTTCTCGATCTGCACTTCATTTGCAACGCGAGGATGAGCGGGTTGACGCCGAAGAGTTGGCTTAGCATTTTCTTCAGAGCCATTTTCCTTAGGTGCACCAGCATGATGTTCTTCACGTTCTGGAATGACTTCTTCAGCAGATTCTTCGGTACGAATGACATCCTCAGTAGCCTTGAACTTGATGGATTCCTCAGGTGACTTTTCATCTAGCACAGGAGGTAGGTGCTCTCTTTGCGAGCCATTAGTTTCATCGAACCGCACATCTACAATTTCAACAACCTTGTGATGGACGGTGTTGAAGACTCTGTAGGTGTGCGAGTCCTTTCCGTAACCAAGCATAAAACCTTCATGTGCTTTTGGTGCAAATTTAGAATTGTGATGAGGATCTCTAATCCAACATTTAGCACCAAAGACTATGAAATAACTCACATTGGGTTTCTTGTCAGTGGGGAGTTCATATGAGGTCTTTTTGAAGAATCTGTGAAGATATACCCTGTTGATGATGTGGCACATAGTATCAATTGCCTCAGGCCAGAAATGACGAGGCGTCTTGTATTCGTCAAGCATGGTGCGAGCCATCTCAACAAGAGTCATGTTCTTGCGCTCCACGACGCCATTCTGCTGAGGAGTATAAGGAGCAGATAACTCGTGAGTAATACCAAGTTCATCAAGATAGCCATCAAGACCAGTATTCTTGAACTCGGGCCCATTGTCACTTCTGATGTGCTTGATCTTCACACCAAAGTTGGTTGAAGCCCTCGAGGAAAAATCGTTTGAAGACTTCCTGCACTTCACGTTTGTAAGTGACGATATGCACCCATGTGTAACGAGAATAGTCATCAACAATAACAAAGCCATATAAAGATGCTTCATTGGTGAATGCGGCATAATGATTAGGGCCAAAGAGATCCATGTGAAGCAATTCAAATGGATGATTGGTAGTCATGATAGTCTTTGAGGGATACTTGGACTTGGTCATCTTTCCAGCTTCACAAGCACCACACAGGTGATCCTTAAGGAATTTGACATCCTCGATGCCAATGACATGCTTCTTCTTCGCGAGCGTGGGCAGTTCCTTATGCCAGCACGACCAAGTCATCGATGCCATAGCCAGACTTCTGAAGCTTTTGCAAGTAGACATGTAGCAGGTTGTGGTCCTGTAGAGAAATTAACAATATACAAGTCTCCTCTCCTAAAGCTTTCAGAGAATTTCGAATGGTCAGCTTCCATGATCACAACACAACGATACTTGCCAAAGATAACAACCATATCAAGATCACAAAGCATTGAGACAAACATGAGGTTGAATCCTAAGGACTCGACAAGCATGACTTTGTCCATGTGTCGATCCTTGAGATCGCAACCTTACCTAGACCCAATACCTTGCTTTTGCCTTTGTCAGCGTAGGTGATATGCTTCATATACGATGGAGATAAAGCAGTGTCCATCAATAAGTTCTTGTCACCAGTCATGTGATTTGTACATCCACTGTCGAGGACCCACTCAGTAGCTTTTGGTTGATCATCCTGCAGATGAATCAGTGCATCTTACGAACTCATATACTTCATCAGTGAAGAATATGACATCAATTTCATCAAGGAATAGAACAGATATAGCAGTATGAGGACGTGAGAAATGAAAATTCATTTCTTCATGATTAGCTTGCGTCCTTTCAAGTATTATTCAGGCCTCCAGGAAATTCTTCAGACGATTAAGTTCGTCTGGAGACCTGACCCTGCATAAGAGATTAGTTCCTTTTCTTCACCACCCACATCTGGATGGGTGGAAAAGAGTTCATCATTCTGCGAGCTCCATAAGAGAAAGGTGGCATAGATACCAGTCCACTTCGTTTCACATAAGAGGGGTTAGGGTAAGCATATGAATAAGCATAGAAATTCTTCGAGGACTTATGAACATAATGATTTGAAGAATAATGCACATATTCATAGCCCTTAGATCTTTCCTGCGAAACAGAAGTGTTAGCACGATGATGCTCATTTGAGGACTTTGATCCATATGAGGAATTCGATCCACGTGAGGAATGTGGTCCATATGAGGACTTGGATCCATATGAAGACTTTGGTCCATACGAAGAATTTGATCTGGGGTTCCTATTCTTCAGAGGCGGTGTCATGATGACATTCACCTGAAGACTTTCAAGGCATCTTTTGGGAACCCATATTTTCTTCATAGAGGGACCGTTCCTGCAGTTAGTGCCAACATATCTAGCAAATACTTCACCATTCTGATTTTTGAACAGTTTATAGTTGGAGTCAAATGACTCATCAGAAGAATATGAAGATTCACATGTAAAGCCAGATAAAGTAGACAGATCTATGGGAGGTCCCTTTGCAGCAACCCATGAGGTTTTGGGATACTGCTCAGGTTTCCAGTAGGTCCCATCAGCATTGAGTTTCCTCTCAAAGGCAATACCCTCTTTCCTAGGGTTCCTGTTGAGGATCTGCTTTTTAAGCACATCACAAAGTGCTTGATGCCCTTTGAGGCTTTTGTACGTCCCTGTCACATATAATTCCTTCAGCCCTGCATTGTCAGTGATACTAGTAGCATCCTCAGATGAGGAATTTATGATAGCAGAGACAATTGAAGAATTTTCAGCAATAGAAGCATTTGAACTTTCAAGTGAAGAATTAGCACATTCACGCTCAATGCATTTCAAACATGGTGGAATGAATTCTTCCTAAGCGGCATTGATCTGTTGATCAAGCAATGAATCACGTTCCTTCTGAAGATCTTCATAACTCTCCCTTAGCTTCTCAAGATCTTGCTTTCTTTGAAGAAATTCATAAGAAAGCTTCTCATGATCAGATAAGAGAGTGTTATGATGACTCTGAAGGTTATCAAACTTGGACTGAAGTCTCTGAAGATTATCAGTCAAGGTTTGAGTGCGATCCATTTCTTCACCCAACATATCATCGCTTTCATCAAGCATATTTTGAACCTTTTCCAAAGCTCTTTGTTGTTTCACAACAATCTTAGCACATTTACAGTAGCTAGGCTTGAGGTTTTCATCAGATTCATCCTCACTTGATTCAGAGGAGGGATATTTGAGTACCTTGGCACCCTTTGCCATGAAGCAATAGGTGGGAGCATAGTCATCATTGCCGTCGTCAGCCGTGTTGGAGAAGTCATTCTCCTCAGCGAGGGTCTAGGCTTGCCACACCAGATTCTAACTCCTTAGATGCCTCCTCTTCCTCATTTTTCTCAGATTCAGCTTCAGAGTCCATTTCCTTGCAAATGAATGCCCGAGCATTCTTGGAGCTGCTCTTCTTGTGAGATGAAGACTTCGAGGATTTTGATGATGAGGACTTTGAAGATTTCTTCTTCTTCTTTGAGTCATCAGAACTGTAATCCTTGTATTTCTTATTCTTTGATTCCTTTTCCCACAGTGGACAATCTTGAATGTAGTGACCAGGTTTCTTGCATTTGTGGCATGTTCTCTTCTTGTAGTCATGGGATGAGGAATCTGATATTACGTCATCACTTCTTGAGGATTTACCAAAGCGACCACGCCTTGAGAACTTCTGGAATTTCCTCATGAGCATTGCTAGCTGCTGGCTCAGTTCTTCAGGATCACCAAGGCTGCTACCAGAATCCTCACCTTTAGATTCAGAGACTGCCTTGGCCTTCAAAGCGCGTGTTCTGCCATAGCTTGACCCATAGAGATCTCTCTTCTCAGCAAGTTGGAACTCATGAGTGTTTAGCCTCTCGAGGATATCAGCGGGATCAAGAGCCTTGTAGTCTCCACGTTCTTGTATCATCAGTGCAAGAGTGTCAAATGAGGAATCAAGCGATCTCAGCAATTTCTTCACGACCTCATGGTCGGTGATATCAGTGGCACCAAGTGCTTGAATCTCATTTGAGATGTTAGTGAGGCGATCGAAAGTTTGCTGGACATTTTCATTGTCGAGTCTTTTGAAGCGGTTGAAGAGATTGCGAAGAACGTCAACTCGAGAGTCACGCTGTGTTGAGACTCCCTCATTGACCTTGGACAGCCTATCCCAGATAAGCTTAGCTGTCTCCAAAGCGCTCACTCTACCATACTGCCCTTTGCTCAGATGGCCGCATACGATGTTCTTCGCTTGAGAGTCGAGTTGCTTGAATCTCTTCACATGAGCAGCGTTGATGGTAGGAGTGACTGAGGGAATGTCATTTTCCACAACATACCAGAGATCATTGTCAATTGCCTCAAGATGCATTCGCATCTCATTCTTCCAGTAGGGGTAGTCCGTCCCATCGAAGGTAGGTGAAAGTGCATTATATCGACTAGAAGGGGGGTGAATAGGTGATTATGAATTCTTCACTGAGGAATTTGCGGGTGAGGAAATTCCTTAGCGAAGAACTACTTGCAGCGGAATAAGTACTCAGAAGTAAATATAACAGAATACAAGCATGGTCGTCATGATGAAATGAAGACAAACACAGAGTACAGAAAGCGTAAACACAGGATAGCACAGGATGAAGACAAACATACTGAAGAAATTGAACTGAGGAAATTGAGAAAGTCTTCAGTCAAAGTCTTCAAACACAGATATGAACAAATGCACAACACAGTTATGAGGAAATGAAAGAGTTGAGGAAATAGAACCAGTTGGCTTGGTGAAGATAATGATTTGGTAGACCAGTTCCAACTGCTGTCTCAGTTGTATGTCTGGTTAGGGCGGCTAGGTATTTAAACCTGAGGACACACAGTCCCGGACACCCAGTCCTGAACACGCAGTCCAGGACACTTAGTCCTCACCGTATTCCCCTTGAGCTAAGGTCACACAGACCTCGCCCAATCACTCGTGGTAAGTCTTCAGGTGACTTCCGAACCTTCACAAACTCGGTCACTCGGTGATCCACAATTTCCTCTTGGATGCTCTAGACCATGACGCCTAACCGTCTGGAAGAAGCACAGTCTTCAAAGGTAACAAGCGTCGGATCCACGCAGGATCAATCTCTTCAGTGATGCTCAATCACTTTGGGTTTGTAGGTGTTTTGGGTTTGGGTTTTTCCTCACTCGATGATTTTCGCTCAAAGTCCTCGGAGGATGGGATGCTCTCAAATGACAAGTGTCAGTTTCTCTCGAAGCAGCCAACCAGCTAGTGGTTGTAGGGGGCGGCTATTTATAGCCTAGGGAGCAGCCCAACATGATAAGACATAAATGCCCTTCAATGATATGACCGTTAGGTGGGTAGATATTTTGGGACAGCTGGCGCATAGCACAGCAACGGTCGGAAATTTGAGTATCAAATTCCTCAGGGCTATCATGTTCCTCACTGTGTAGGCAATCCGCACTAGCGAATTCCTATAGCCTCAGTCAGAACAAATTCCTCAGAGGCCAGAAGAACTTCGTCTCTGTCACTGAAGAATATGACTGAACTGTATGAGATTTCCAATGGCTTCACTCGAAGGGATTGGTAGGTGTAGGATTTTGAGTTGAGCATCACATGGAAATTTTTCCTTAGTATTTCCTCGACCCCCTTTAACAGTACGGTGTTTCCTATGACTCAAGAAAGAGAAAATGAAAACTACGAAAACAAAAGTCTTCACGCTTCATGTTCCTCAAATGAATACCAAGTCTTCAAGGTCACACCAATTTCTTCACTTTCAAAGTCTTCAGAAATCCAAAGTCTTCAATCGAAGAACTTCATTTTTAGGGGTCGACTTTCTCTGTAAATATCAAACTCCTCATAGACTTATAGACCTGTGTACACTCATAAGCACATTAGTCCCTTAACCTATAAGTCTTCAATACACCAAAATCACTAAGGGGCACTAGATGCACTTACAATCTCCCCCTTTTTGGTGATTGATGACAATATAGGTTAAGTTTTCAACGGGGATAAACATATGAAGTGTAAATACTGATATTGAGGAATTTGATTGCAAGATATAGAAGAAGTCCCCCTGAAGATGTGCATAGTGAGGAATTTGCTTTTGAAGCAATGCACACTTGAAGAGTTGAATCATGGAGATCTCCCCCTATATCTTGTAATTCATACACGCATTTGACATAATATATGAAGAATTTGAAATGCATGATGAAATATGGTGACTGATGTAATTCAGCATGTGTGCAATAACATTAACGAGGAATAAGCATGCAGAAGAAACATCAAAAGTATCAGGCCACCATAGAGTTTTAAGTTTACAACTCGATCCAACAAAGTCATCAGAAGAACGAGAGTGGTAACTTAGAAAAAAAGCCCATTAAAGATAGACCCGCTTCAAGGCTAACTCAAATTTCTCCCCCTTTGTCATTGAATGACCAAAAGGTTCGAAAATGAGGACTAACGCCCCTGAAGAATATCAAGTTGATGAAGGAGCGCCAGCGTTGTTGGGGTCGTTTGTTGATGTAGGGCCTGCCGCAGTGTCGTCCAAGTCTTCATGCTCGTCGGTGTCACGCGATGAAGAATAGGAGCTGGCCACCAAGGACGGAACCTTGACCTTCTTGTATTTCTTTGGTGGAGGAGCAGACCAGTCAAAATCTTCCTAGAGACCCATTTTCTTCAGATCTTCTCTGCTATAAATGTGAGACAGAACAGCCAGGTACGGTTGAAGGTTTCATGGAGGTAGTAATGGTTTTTCTTCACTGCATTGTGGGTAGCAGTCATGTTGTGAAGAATTGAACCAAACTGACGCTTGACCCATTTGTGATTGCGATCAACCTTCTGGTGAAGACCGAGGAGAAGCTCACGGTCAGTCATCACCCTGGGAGCTATGCCTTGAGGATTTGGCTTGGTTGCATTGGCGGCAGAGTCATGGGTGGCAGAGTCATCATTGGTGGAGTAGGATGCAGCCTTGCGAAATTGACCATCCAATGGATGAATGCCTTCATCAATAACAGCAGTAGCCTTGCCCTTTTCATCAGCTGAGGAAAATGTCCGTTTGAGGACTTCAATCGGGGGCAAGTAGCTGCAATGATTCAGTGTATCAACTTTGTAGTTGAGTGAAGACCTTGTTCTGATCAATCTCATAATCCACGGAGCATAAGGATTCAACTCAAACGGTGACATTGCGACATTGGCTAGAGTCCTCATGAAGAAATCATGGAAGTTGACAGGAACGCCATGAATGATATTGAAAAGCAGATTCTTCATGATGCCAACGACTTCTTCTTCATTCGAGTCGTGGCCCTTGATAGGACTCAATGTCTTCGTCAGAATGCGATAGACAGTCCGAGGCACATATAACAATTCCTTCACAAGGAATTTAGTTCTTGGGGCCTGACCTGGCTTCAATGGCTTCATCAGCACTTGCATATAGTGATCTGTAAGCTCAGGTTCACTGTAAACGCAACAAGCAGCTTCAAGGGGAGGACTGAGAGGCAAAGCACGAAGCAATTCAGTAGCTGGTGCCTTGTAGTGAGTATTTTCAGACATCCAGTCCAGCACCCATGAATTCACATCTTCAGAGTCTCCGGTGATGTGCAGAGTTGCATAAAATTGAAGAATGAGCTCTTCATTCCAATCACATATATCAGTGCAGAAATTTAACAGCCCAGCGTCATGAAGAACACTGAGGACTGGCACGAAGCACGGCAGAGATTCCATATCCACGTGAGCAATGTGCTCATGATCGAAGACTTTGTCTTTGTTGAACAGCACTGAGGAATAAAAATTTGCCTGGCTGGCAGTCCAGAAACGCCTCTTCCTAATGCGAGCAGAGTCATAGGGGTTATAATCAGTGAAGAATACGTGCTCGCCGAAGAAATCATTAGCCTTGAATTTTTGCTTCCTTGAGAATGGATCCTTTGGCTTGGGCAGAGGAGTGTCAGTCAGTTGCATTACAACCTTAGGAATCGCAATCTCAGGTTCTTCAGGCTAAGGAATTTCTGGTTCTTCCTCAGTGACAGCCTGGGTCTTCAATTCTTCATTTTCATTTTCTTTAGCACTAGTGGCTGGAATTTCTTCATGAACAGATGGGGTTGCACGAGGTTCTTCAGATCCCATTTGTACTTCAGTAGCAACAGGGGACTGAGGAATTTGCTGTAAAGGTGTGAAGAGTGGAGAGTTGGGGTGCTGACTTTCCCAAAAGTCATCATTCATCACTGGTGTGGTACAGCCAATGTCCACGTCTTCATCTTCTATTTCTTCAACGCCGGCCTCTTCAGCAGTAAACTGAGGCATAGGCGAGGAAACAGCAGGAGTTGAAGGGATTTCATCCACTTCAATTTCTTCATCCATCTGCTCTGACGAAGCAGCAGAAGGATTTTCTTCATCAGATCCGCTAGGGATCACATATTCTTCATCAAAAGGAACAAGGTCCTTTGATGGCATGGTTGAGATCGGAACAACATCAATGGGGTTTGCAACTGAGATGGTCAATTTCTTCATCTTCTTCGGAGCTGAAGAGTCTGATGAAGCTGATGCTTTCCTTTTCTTCACTGCTGCATGCTCTGCAGCCTTGGTCTTCTTCACATCTGATGCAGATGGAAGGATTGGAGTTGTAGTAGGCGCAGGAGGAGCAGAGGAATGTGGTTGATTTTCTTCAGGCACAACTGATGCAGTTGCCCTGACCTCTTCATTTTCTTCAGGCGCACCACTAGTGGATGCCCTGGCAATTTTATCAGCGGCTGGAATGCAGTCATCAGCCCTGGAACTCACATTTTCTTCAACAGCCTGAAAATCATCAGTGGTGCTGGCATGTTCTTAAGTTGGTTGAGCACATGCTTTAGCCTGAGGAATTTCTTGTTGCGATGGGGCTGCAACATTTGAGGTGAACTTCTCAGTTAGTTTAACAAACCTGACCTTGGCTCCTTGCCAATCAGCATAGTAAGCATTGAAATCATCGCTGAGGTCTTTGATTTCAGACTGGATCTTCACAAGTTCATCAGTTGTCATAGAGACAACGTTGTTCTTCAGGAATTTCTCCTTCCTGTACTGCGCTTTCTTGATCTGCCTGGCCTTCTCAAATTTCCATTTCTCTTCTTGGATGAAGGCAGTCAGCATATGACTTTGGCCAGGAGTCAGCTTGAAGTCAGGCATAGGAGTGTTTGGGTCCTTGTGCCAGAGATCAATGTAATCGAGGATCAACTTTGGATCCAAAAGCAGAGGCACATTTGTGCCCTTGGCTCTAGCGGCCCTGACTTTCCTATCTCTGATGATTTCAGCAAGTTCTTCATCATCAGCTTCGTCTTCTTCAGACGGCACTTGGAAGGCGACCTGCTTCTTGTGAGGACTTGGGGAGAGCCTCGTCCAGCAGTGGTCTTTGTCTTCAGCAGAGAGGGTCCTGTTGAAGAATTTGGAGCAGCTGAGGAACTAGCTGAAGCTCCTGAGGCAATAGAGATGCCTGTAGTCCTTTGGCACGTGGCAAGATGCATAGGTGCAGAGGATTAGGTCGGAGCAGCTGAGGACTTTGGAGGAGGAGCTGAGAACTTTGGAGCGGGAGCAGTATGAGGAATTGGCCGTGAGGGCCTTGAGGATTCTGGCCGTGAGGGCATTGAAGGTGAAGCACTTGGCTTACGCGCAGGCTTCTTTGCCATGGATTTCTTCAGCTTGACAGAGGCCTCAGTGGCAGCAGCAGCAGCAGAGTCTTCATTGAATTTCCTCACTGCTTCTCTGGCTTGTCTAGCCAGCTTGGCCTGGCGCTTGGCCCATTCATCAGGATAATCCTCACCACGCTTGAGGCTGGTGAGATCAGCTTCTTGGCCAGGTGCCAATGGAGGTCTTGGGCATGGAGGATTGAGTGCGAATTTCTTCACGTACTTGGGAGTCACATACCTGTACTCCCTCCACTCTCTTGCCCATCTCCTCTCTATCTTCTGAATGCACACCTTGCGCTGATTTTTATCTTCCTCAGGGGGTGTGCAGTACCCAACATAGATGTCCTCAGGGATTTCAAATGCAGTATTGACCTCAGGCCTCTTTCCTCCTTTCTGTGGCTTCTTTCCATCAGCCATTTTCTTCGGATGAGGAATTTGAACAATTGAATTCTCTGAAGAAGTATGCAACTTTTCTTCGAGGAACGCTGCAAATGAGTTAAGTTGATGAGAACCTAGAGATTCAGCAGCGGACATGAGTACCTGCGAACAGAGTATAGTTGCGAGGAATTTGGAGAGGTCATATGCATTCTCACAAGTTTTTTCAAAAAGAACAAGTTTGAGGAATTTGACCAGATGAGTCTTGAAGAATTTCACTAAGCGTTCTTTGTCTTAGGTTCCAGAGTTGTATAGATCGAAGATCCACACAATTGAGGAATCTTGAAGAAAAATTATTGCTTAGAGAAACGAATCAAGAACAGATGACATGTGAGGTGTTTAGTGTGTGAAGAATTTGAAGAATAAACACCTTCGAAGATTTTGTAGAAATCATTTGAATCAAAGAGGACAGTAAAAGTAACTTTTAATTACCCTGGACGAAGAACACGAGAACTGTGAGGTAGAGATGAGAAGTTCGTCTGTGCAGATCTTCCACGCCCTAACTTGGCGGAGGAAGACAGCTATGGCAGCGGAGGAGTGAAGAAATCCACGGCCGGCGCGAGTACGGCGACGACGAGGTCGAGGCAGTGAAGCTCTTCCTCACCGGCGACGATGAAGTAGAGGCGGCGCTAGGGTTTGAGAAGCTTGAGCGGGAGAGAGAGGTCGGAGTAAAGGAAGTGAGGAAGGGTAAGGGGTATTTATAGCCACGGTGAAAAGCTGTTCGCCCGAAGAAATGGGACGAACGTGCCCCTGACCCTTCTCATTCGCTTGACATGTGTCACCCACGTATTGAGAAGTGGAGATCGTGTTAGATCGTGGGTGAATAGATAAGTACTTCGTGGGATGCGGAACGGTTTGAGCGGCAAAGCCGGAAATTTGGATAAGATAAGTTTTAACGTTCCGTTCGCAAATTCTTCAGCTGACAAGGACACAGTGAAGGTTTTGAACGAGTTTCAAATAGAACGCACATAAAGAATTTGTGAATAGATTGGGTTGAGTATAGCATATAGGGGGAAGGGTCCGATCACATTCACTTAGCAGAAAAAGCAACTTGAAGAATTAGCCATAAGTGAATGCTGTAGAGGAGATAAACATATATATATATATATATATATATATATATATATATATATATATATATATATATATATAGCCAATGAAGAAAGACGACGGAAACGGTGAAGACAATGCAAAGTTGATGAAAAATGAACAACTGAGGAATTTCAAAAACTGAGGAAAAACTCAAATTGAAGATTTTCAACTTTGGTGGTGGCGTGACCCACCGTATAAGAATGATGATTTCAGACACCGCGTACAATTGTCGTAGGGCTCTGAGAATCAAATTCTTCATTAATTTCTTCACACTTAGATTGTTATTCTTCATTGATTGAAGAAAAACGTTTCTTCATGTGTTGCACATCTAAGTCATCAATTTTGCATAAGTGTTAGGATGAGTGTCCTTTTCAAAGAACAATCGAAGATTCTAGGATATTTAGCTCACACCGCAACTTGCTAAATCTCTTCTCATCCAAGGGCCTTGTGAAGATATCGGCTAGCTGTTCTTCAGTCTTCACATGCTCAATAGAAATGTCGCCCTTCAACACATGATCGCGAAGAAAATGATGACGAATCCGAATGTGCTTTGTCTTCGAGTGCTGAATTGGGCTGTGAGCAATCTTGATGGCACTCTCATTGTCACAGAAGAGAGGCACATTCTTCACGTTGACGCCATAGTCCTTGAGAGTTTGCTTCATCCACAGCAATTGAGCACAGCAAGAACCAGCAGCAATGTACCCAGCTTCAGCAGTAGACAGTGATACGCAGTTCCGTTTCTTCAAGGACCAACAGACCAAAGATCGTCCGAGGAAATGACATGTACCAGATGTTGACCTGCAGTCCACACGATCACCAGCATAGTCAGAGTCAGAATATCCAATGAGATCAGAAGTTGAGCCCTTGGGGTACCATAATCCAAGTGTTGGTGTGTGAGCTAGATATCGAAGAATATGCTTCATAGCCTTATGGTGTGATTCCTTCGGTGGAGCTTGAAATCGGGCACACATGCAAACACTAAGCATAATATCTGGCCTAGATGCACATAAATAAAATAAAGAACCAATCATGGAGTGGTATACCTTTTGATCGAAGTCAATACCATTTTCATCAGTGCACAGATGGCCATTTGTGGGCATCGGAATTTTGACGCCTTTGCAATCTTGCATGCCGAATTTCCTCAGTACATCCTTGAGGTATTTCTCCTGTGATATGAATATGCCATTGCGCTGTTGATGAATTTGAAGACCTAAGAAGAATTTCAATTCTCCCATCATAGACATTTGATATTCTTCACTCATCATATAGGCAAATTCATCACTATAATGTTGGTCAGTACAGCCAAAGATAATATCATCAACATATATTTGGCACACAAAAAATTCACCATCATAAGATTAGTGAAAAGGGTAGGGTCGAGTGAACCGGGTTTGAAGCCTTTCTTCATGAGAAATTCCTTCAAAGTATCATACCACACCCGAGGGGCCTGCTTGAGGCCATAGAGGGCCTTGTTTTGTCTGAAGACTTTGTCAGGATGCTTAGGATCTTCAAAACCTGGGGGTTGAGCAACATATACTTCTTCCTCAAGCTTACCATTGAGGAATGCACTTTTCACATCCATTTGATATAAAGTGATATCATGATGGTTAGCATAAGCAAGTAATATGCAAATAGCCTCAAGTCTAGCAACAGGTGCAAAAGTTTCATCGAAGTCAATTCCTTCAACCTGTGTGTACCTTGAGCTACAAGTCGTGCCTTATTCCTCACCACAAGGCCATTTTCATCTTGCTTGTTGCGGTAGATCCACTTTGTGCCAATGATATTGTGCTTGAGAGGATCTAGACGTTTAACCAGTTCCCAGACGTTGTTGAGCTCGAATTGATGTAATTCTTCTTGCATGGCCTGAATCCACTCAGGCTCCAGAAATGCTTCATCTACCTTAGTGGGCTCTGTGATAGAGACAAAAGCATAGTGCCCACAAAAGTTAGATAAATGTGAAGCTTTTGAGCGTGTGAGAGGACCTGGTGCTTTAATGTCATCGATGATCTTTTCAACTTGCACTTCTTTTGCAACGTGAGGATGAGCTGGTTGTCGTCGAGGAATTTGATCAGCATTTTCTTCAGGTGCATTAGCTCAACGTTCTTCAAGTTCTGGAACGAATTCTTCGGTAGGAATGACATCCTCAGTAGCCTTGAACTTGATAGTTTCCTCAGGTGCTGGTTCATCTATCACAGAGGGTAGGTGCTCTCTTTGCGAGCCATTAGTTTCATCGAACCGCACATCTACAGTTTCAACAACCTTGTGAAGAACGTTGTTGAAGACTCTGTACGTGTGTGAGTCCTTTCTGTAACCAAGCATAAAACCTTCATGTGCTTTCAGTGCAAATTTAGCATTGTGATGAGGATCTCTAATCCAACATTTAGCATCGAAGACTTTGAAATAACTCACATTGGGTTTCTTGTCAGTGAGGAGTTCATAGGCAGTCTTCTTGAAGAATTTGTGAAGATATACTCTGTTGATGATGTGGCACGCAGTATAAATTGCCTCAATCCGGAAGTGACGAGGCGTCTTGTACTCATCAAGCATAGTGCGAGCCATCTCAACAAGAGTTCTGTTCTTGCGCTCCACGACGCCATTCTGCTGAGGAGTGTAAGGAGCAGATAACTCATGAGTAATACCAAGTTCATCAAGATAGTCATCAAGACCAGAATTCTTGAACTCAGTTCCATTGTCACTTCTGATGTGCTTGATCTTCACACCAAAGTTGGTTGAAGCCCTCAAGGAAAATCGTTTGAAGACTTCCTGCACTTCATGTTTGTAAGTGACAATATGTACCCAAGTGTAACGAGAGTAATCATCAACAATAACAAAGCCATAGAGAGATGCATCATTTGTGGCAGCTGAGTAATGATTAGGACCAAAGAGGTCCATGTGAAGCAATTCGAATGGTCGAGTAGTGGTCATGATAGTCTTCGCTGGATGCTTAGCCTTGGTCATCTTTCCAGCTTCACAGGCTCCGCATAAGTGATCCTTGAGGAATTTGACATTCTCAATGCCAATGACGTGCTTCTTCTTCGCAAGCGTGTGCAAATTCCTCATGCCTGCATGACCAAGTCGTCGATGCCATAGCCAGCCTTCTGAAGCTTTTGCAAGTAGGCACACGGCTGGTTGCGGTCCTGTAGAGAAATCAAAAATATACAAGTCTCCTCTCCTAAAGCCTTCGAAGACTTTGGAATTTTCAGCTTCCATAACCACAACACAACGATACTTGCCAAAGACAACAACCATATCGAGATTGCAAAGCATTGAGACAGACATAAGGTTGTATCCTAAGGACTCGACAAGCGTGACTTTGTCCATGTGTCGATCCTTTGTGATCGCAACCTTACCTAGACCCAATACCTGACTTTTGCCTTTGTCAGTGAAGATGATATGCTTCAGATGCGATGGTGATAAGGGAGCATCCATCAATAGATTCTTGTCACCAGTCATGTGATTTGTACATCCACTATCGAGGACCCACTCAGTCGCTTTGGGTTGATCATCCTTGGCACCCTTTGCCATGAAGAAATAGGTGGGAGCATAGTCATCATTGCCTTCATCAGCCTTGTTGGTGAAGCCATTTTCTTCAGAGCTGAAGATAGACTTGCCGACGAATGCAGTAGCGAGAGCTAGACTCGCTACTGCAGACTCGGACTCCTCAGATGCCTCCTCTTCCTCATGTTCCTCAGATTCAGCTTCAGAGTCCATTTCCTTGCCAATGAATGCCCGAGCCTTCTTGGAGCTGCTCTTCTTGTGAGATGAAGACTTTGAGGATTTTGATGATGAAGATTTTGAGGATTTCTTCTTTTTCTTCGCATCATCAGAACTGTAATCCTTGTATTTCTTCTTCTTTGATTCCTTTTCCCACTGAGGACAATCTTGAATGTAGTGTCCAGGTTTCTTGCATTTGTGACAAAGCCTCTTCTTGTAGTCACTGGATGAGGAATCATTGCTCCTTGAGGATCTTCCAAAGCGACCACGTCTTGAGAACTTTTGAAATTTCTTCATGAGCAGTGCTAGTTCCTGGCTCAATTCTTCAGGATCACCAAGGCTGCTGCCAGAGTCTTCATCTTCAGACTCAGAAACTGCCTTGGCCTTCAGTGCACGTGATCTGCCATAGCTCAAACCATAGAGGTCTCTCTTTTCAGCAAGATGGAACTCATGAGTATTTAGCCTTTCGAGGATATCAATGGGATCAAGTGACTTGTAATTAGCACATGCTTGTACATCAATGCCAGAGTATCAAATGAGGAATCAAGCGATCTCAACAATTTCTTCACCACCTCATGGTCAGCGATGTCAGTGGCACCAAGCGCTTGAAGCTCATTTGAGATGTCAGTGAGGCGATCGAAGGTTTGTTGAACATTTTCATTGTCGAGTCTTTTGAAGCGGTTGAAGAGATTGCGAAGAACATCAACTCGAGAGTCACGCTGAGTTGAGACTCCTTCATTCACTTTGGACAGCCTATCCCAGATAAGCTTAGCAGTTTCCAAAGCACTCACTCTTCCATACTGTCCTTTGCTCAGATGGCCACATATGATATTCTTCGCTTGAGAATCGAGTTGCTTGAATCTCTTCACATCGGTAGCGTTCAGTGAGGGTGAGACAGAGGGAACACCATTTTCCACAACATACCAGAGATCGTTATCAATTGCCTCAAGATGCATTCGCATCTTATTCTTCCAGTAGGGGTAGTCCGTCCCATCGAAGGTAGGACACCCAGCAGAGACCTTAATCATACCTGCGGTCGACATAACTAAAACTCTAGGCAGTTAAACCAAAATCACACACAACAAGGGAGTACCTTGCTCTGATACCAATTGAAAGTGCGTTATATCGACTAGAGGGGGGGTGAATAGGCGATTTATATGAATTCTTCACTGAGGAATTTGCGGGTGAGGAAATTCCTTAGCGAAGAACTACTTGCAGCGGAATAAGTACTCAGAAGTAAATATAACAGAATACAAGCATTGGTTCCACACAGGAACAATCTCTTCGGTGATGCTCAATCACTTTTTGGGTTTGTAGGTGTTTGGGTTTGAGTTTTCCTCACTTGACGATTTTAGCTCAAAGTCCTCAGAAGATGGGATGCTTTCAATGACAAGTGTCAGTTTCTCTCGGAGCAGCCAACCAGATAGTGGTTGTAGGGGGCGGCTATTTATAGCCTAGGGAGCAGCCCGACATGATAAGACATAAATGCCGTTCAATGATATGACCATTAGGTGGGTACATATTTTGGTACCGCTGGCGCGTAGCACAACAACGGTCGGAAATTTGGCTATCAAATTCCTGGGGGATATCATGATCCTCACTTGTAGGCAATCCGCACTGGCAAATTCCTAACTCCTCAGTCAGAACAAATTGCTCAGAGACCAGAAGATCTTCGTCTCTGTCAGTGAAGAAATTGACTGAACTGCATGAGATTTCCAATGGCTTCACTCGAAGGGATTGGTAGGTGTAGGATTTTGAGATGAGCATCACTTGGAAACTTTTCCTTAGTTTTACCTCGACTCCCTTTAATAGTATGGTGTTTCCTATGACTCAAGTAAGAGAAAATGAAACTACGAAAACAAAAGTTTTCACCCTTCATATTCCTCGCATGAATATCAAGTCTTCACGGTCACACCAATTTCTTCACTTTCAAAGTCTTCAGAAAGCCAAAGTCTTCATTTGAAGACATTCATTTTTAGGGGTCGACTTTCTCTGTAAATATCAAATTGCTCATATACTAATAGACCTGTGTACACTCACAAACGGTTTAGTCCCTTAACCTATAAGTCTTCAATACACCAAAATCACTAAGGGGCACTATATGCACTTACAACAATTTCGACCATCCTTTAGTGTGGAGGAATATCGTAGGAACTCTATATGAGATGATTTTTATAGGAATTTTTCCTTTGGAGCCAATTGGTTCATAAGAATAGATTCATATACTCCACATTTCAAAGGAAAATAAACATGATATGAATATTTATAGCTTTAGAGCCACTTGGTTCATATGAATGGATTCCTATACTCCCACAATTTCAAGGGAAATAAACATTAGCCTAGATTCAATAGAAAAGTTCCTATGATGTGAACCAAATGACATCTCTTTTCCAATCCCTCATCATAGGAATTGAGATACATGTCATCTCTAGATTCAATAAAAAAGTTCCTATGATGTGAACCAAATGACATCTCTTTTCCAATGCCTACTCTTAGGAATTGAGATACATGCCATCTCTTTCCCTACAACTTCCATGTATACATCTTCTATTCCTAGCTAGTACAACCCACTAGCTTTTTTCCTGGACATGCAACTGTGGCACATGAACACATCATGCATGCAAGTCATAAATCACATTGTTTTTGTACTCTATGCATGCAAGCACCACATCATCAATTCGTGCATGTTACTCATAATTTATTTATCGCATTAGATTTTGTATTGACAATATATGTGTTGGTCACACGCACACATACGTAGTTCACATTCACATTTTTGTTAGAAATGTCATTCTTTTAACTGCAATTCATTCTTTCTCTTTGTATTACATTTTCATTTTATTTTCATTTTAAGCATACATTCACTTCCCATTAGTTATAGATGTTTTTGGAGGAACTTTTTATGCATTATTTTGAGTAGTAAATTTCACGCGGCCGCGGGTATATCAAAATGCGGGGCCCATGCGTCATTGCCTTTCGGTCGAACCTACGTCCACAGTTTTTTGTACGTATATCTCCACTGCTCCCCAAACCCAAGATTCTGCCTCGTTCCCATAAAACCGAGCGGCCCACCCATATTAATGTGTCGACTCAAACTCAATCCCTCTCACGTTTACCATGGCGTGGCCCCGCACGCCGTAGTACTCCTACAAACCCTACCCGCCGCACGCATCATCGGTTTTCTTCAAGAGGACGAGAGAAGCGGATTTGTAGTGGAGGCTCCTACCCTAGGGCGCCCTAGGTAGCTGCAGCACGCATCATTGGTTTTCTTTTTTCTTTATGCTCTTGCGCCCTAGAGTGAAATGATGGTTGCTTCGTCCGTCCGGCTTAATGTGGGAAAGGCGGGGCTTTGTGATTTGACCCCTCATTGCTCTTTTACTACTACTGCGGTGCTACGACCGGGGTGCCTCCAAGTCCAACCGTTGCTCCGAACTATAATTTGGTGCATCGCACGTGGAACAAGACAATGGATGAGCCACATGTCGGCCAAAGGGGTCCTGTAAGTGTGTCACCATTTCGTGTGCGGAATGACCCTGCTAAGTTGCCACGCCAACGTGACAGGAGCAGCCTACCACTTGGTTTTGCTCCTTGGTGAATCCCGACTATATTGATCTAAAAAGATAGTAGTATCCAGATTAGTAAAAATGAGGTGATTCGGGGGCGGGGGAGCATGGCCTGTCATGCAGTCCCATGTGTCATAATGTACCAAGGCGATGCGCGTCCCTCTTGAGGCAGAACAATGGCAGAAGCAATACATGATTTTCTTGAAGGAGATGATGGAGAAGCAGATTCAGCGAAGTGTGAAATAATGGTTTGCTTCGTCCATCTAGGGGAAAGGTGCGACTTTTTGATTTGACGTCTCATTGCTCATTACTACTACTAGGGCGCTATGACTCGGGTGCGTCCCCCTGCTGTTCTGCACTGTTATTTGGTGCATGACATGTCGACCCGGTTGCTATATGTCCCACATGTCGGCGAGAGGAAGTACATCATTCATGAAAGCGAGCGTCTCCACTAGTACGACGGAGGAGTACAAGACACAGCTTGGTTTTTGCTGCTTCACGCGGTCCATCGATACAAACCCGGACTAAAAAAGGCGAGGGCGGGTCTTTTCCCGCGCGGTAGGCAGGGGAGTTTGGCATAGTCTGTTTGAGGCAACGAGGCATGAAGGGAAGCAAGCAAATAAAGTTTGAGCGACTTAGTTTTTGGAAAATCTGATTTTACGGAGTACGTATCCACTATGGAGGTAGTACTACTTACTACTCCCTCCTTTCCAGTTTATAGGGATCATCTAACAAAAAATCTTTTTTTCCGTTTTATAAGTCTCAATTCTACTACTACCTCCGTCCTAGTTTATTGGTCCCCATTGTATTTTGTGTCAAATTTTGACTATAGATTGAACTATGAAAATGTCCATGCATGTTACCAAAAATTATATCATTGAAAACTATGTTCAAATACGAATCCAACGATATAATTTTTGTTGACATGCATTAACATTTTGTTAGCTAGATCTTTGGTCAAAATTTGGCACAAACTACAAAGGTGACCTATAAACCAGGACGGAGGTAGTAGTACTTACCATCACATATTTGGATTTCGAGGTGCATTAAATAATCTGATGCAAGCAGTATCAAGAGAAAACACACCAATGCATGTAGAAGTTCAGGGAAATTTAGTGGTCATGCATGCATTCGTTGTAATTAGTGCATCGGTAAACATACCTTTTTGAGAAAAACAAGCGTACTAATTAAGTACCTGTGGAAACTACAAAATTAATTCCACCACTCACCGTCTACCTTGGTTGGAGAGATTTTGAAATTGAGCCTATAAACCGGAAAGGAGGGAGTAGTAACATAGTCTAGGGTAGCTCGCTGTAGCATGAATTCCAAGGAAATTGCTGTAGTACTACTACCACTGTACTACTCCTACTACTCTACTAGTAGTACACTACTACTATGAGGCCATCCAATTGTGTCGCGGCAGAAGACCGCGGGCACCGGTTATTCATTCATATTTAAATTTGTTTTCACACAACAAAATATCCATGAAAACAACACATGGCAAAATTTCACGGCGAACGAGGGATTTGAATGTGCTAGAAGGGGTGGGGCTGGAAGGGGCTGTTTGGATCTTGTTCGGGGTAGCCAAAATATTGGCGACCCTTTTGTCCACCCGTGCCTTTGCCACCGTTGAACGAGGTAGAGCTTGGGTGCTCATGCATCCTCCAGCACGCGTGTTGGAGACGAGCTCACACGAGCTGTGCTTTTTTTGTCCCACCTCGCCGCCCGAGCCGGCTGCAGACCGACCGGCGACCCGCAAATTACGCCATCTAACCATAGCCGCACACATTCTGACAACAACTCAACCAATTGGACGAAATGCATGCAAACACGGTGATATTTCATATAAACAATGACGGAATTCATATAAAATACCGGATTTTCATATAAACATGATGGATTTCTTTACATTTAAATCAACTAAGTCGTGCTACTCCTGAACATCACATGTATAATAATACCTAGCCTAAATGGTCGCCCGCGGATCCATTTGTCTTCCTCATGTCTGGCACCACGATCACCGGACTGTCGAGAGCCCCGGAGGTATATGCTTCAACGCAAAGGACGACTCACTTCCCCACTGCTCAACTAAGTGAAATCGTTGGCTGATGCCCAATATGGAGTCAAAGGGGGCTTCTCTCCTTCCATGGAGCCCATGCGGGGTCGACAAAGGTCCTCGCAACAGAAGGACCCGACAAGACACCTGCTGTGTATGCCGGCGTCGCCTCGGCGGTGGCCTTCATGGGACCCATGTGACGGCGGCCTCCTATGTTCTACTTCTCCTTGGTGATGGCGGTGGACGCGGAGGCGCTGGCCACCGACTCGTCGCTCTCCATGCACCCGGCTTCTGTCTCTGCTTGCATGTCGCGACCGCAAGCACGTGAGTATCGGCCACAGACACGGGAGGCGCGGTACGAGGCGGTGGCGTGGACAGCAGCGACGACGCCCGTGCTCCCCGCCGTGCCGGTGTGGAGTAGCTCGCCGCTCCTCGTCGTGCTGGCCTGGAGCGGCGAGTTGCTGAACCACGCGCCGGCTTGGGGTGGCAACTGGCTCCGTCGGGTGAGGGGAGGCAAGTGGGTCAACGAGCTGCATAACTCATATCCGGCGGGCTCAGTGGGGCACCCAGCCGGCTTGGATGCTGGATAACTACTCTTCGTAAGCCATTGTAAGAGTGGAGAAAACGATGAAGGAGGAGATAGGGGAGCGGCGGAGGTGTGCGATTCTTGGCCGGCGTCTGGCCTCGCTTAAATAGGAGATTAAATAGACGAGGATGGGAGGAGCTCGGCCGGCATTGCATTTAATGGCGGCCCGGTCATGAACGGACATGTGGCCGGACTGGGTTTCTCGACTTCCACACTAGTTTCATGGAGGCGTTTGAATGCGGCAAGGAGGCGTGTTCAGCCAGGCGTGCAGCGAGCGACGCCCTCGACTCTGGCGTACGACACCGCGTTGTTCTTCCACTGATGTGTGGGCCTGTTGGGTACCTGGCCTGCATGTCAGTGACCCAACGTAGGCAGCACACATCATAGGAGCCGGCTCCGCATGAATGCGGGTAGCTAGCACCGGGTGGGAATCACGCGCGGGAGGGGGAGGTTTTTTTGGTGGGCAGGGCAGTGAGAAGCGGGCATTTCACATATCGATGATTGTTCATTGAGTGTGACGTCATCTAATTCATGTAGGTTGATAAGCCTACTATATAATGTAAGAGAATTTTAAAATTTTCATATATACATTGATAGCCCATTCGATACATTGTGATTCATAAAGACGGCTGCAAACATCAATGTTCTGCTTACCACAGATAAGATTAATTAATACTCGTAACAATCCATGTCCTTAACAAAGGGTGCATGCATGTATAGGTTGAGCATGTGTCTTGTGTCCTGTCCTGTGTCCATGCAGGCGTGCAAGTGTTGTGTGCGTGCATGTGTACGTTTCAGTGTTGCATGCATGCGTGCGTATGTGTGTTCGTGCGTGCATGTGTCCGTGTCAGAGTTGCACGCCTACATGTGTGCGTGTGTTCGTGCGAGTGTTGCGTGCATGCACGTGTACGTGTGAGTATTGCATGGATGCATGCAGGCATTGTTGTGGGCGTGTTTGTGCACATGTGTGATGTGTTTGTATTCACCACAGTGGCTCGTGCGTGCATGCAATTAAAACGGCCGGCTTAGCATATCATCACAAGGCCACCTTGTCCGCTGTGGTAGGGCGCGCGGGCTGCCAACCAGAGGTCTCACAACTTCGAATCCCCACCAACCACTAATTTATTAACATTTCTATCTTTCATATACACGCTGACAGGTGGGCCCTACGGTAATGTGCACTGATGAAAGTGGACCTTTTGACTGGTCAATTGATCGTGTCATCAACAAATTACGGAGCTGTATGGTGAGCCAGTGACCGTATGATCACCACAAAATGTATTTTATTAACACAGTACAGACGCAAGCTACCATTTCTTTCTTTCATATACGTGCTGATAGGTGGGCCCCACGGTTACGTGCACTAATGGTACAACACTAGTTGTGCCATGTGGAACGTTTGACTGGTCAGTTGATCGTGTCATCAACAAATTACCGAGTTGCACGGTGAGCCAGTGACCGTGTAATCACGACATGTATTTTTAACACAGTACAAACGCAAGCACTCATATATATGCTCAAACACTCACCGTTTTAAGCGTACACATGCACACCCTACCCCTATGAGCACCTTCAAGAGAGTGAGCCAGCATATCATCTTGAGATTTTACGAAGTAACCATAGGCGCCTCATAGTCGAGGAACGTCTCCTCCCACTGAACGCACATCGCCGGCTGAAATTAATCCAGGATAAATGCGAGCACCAAGACTTTAACCCTGGTGGCTGGGGATACCACTATCCTCCTAACCATCCAACCATAGGTTGGTTAGCACCACAAAATGTATATGGTGACCGTAATGAGCTTATTCTGAAGTCCAGTGACCATATCATGCTTTCACTTCAAATACAATGACCGTAAGTGTCGTCAACAAAATACGGAGCACACATCAAATACAATGACAGTCTGTGTCATCAACAAAATACAGAGAAGTGTGGTGAGCTAGATACCGTATGATCACCACAAGAATGTATACGGTGACCATAATGAGCATATTCTGAAGTCCAGTGACCGTATAGTGCTTTTGCTTGAAATACAGTGACCGTCACGCGTGAATGTGTCAGGGGCATACTTTTAGAGGGCCGAGAGATAGTTTTTGTGCGTACGTGAAAGTGGTGTAGAGAGAGGGGGTGTGCGGTGGAGACAAAGAGAGATATGCCCTTCGTTTCTCTTTCCTGTGACTATTTTTTTAGGAGAACATATAAACATTCACAGTGTGGAACAAATATTTTTGGATGCACCATGCAATTAAGTTTCATGTATAAGTTTGTACTATTGTATATACTTATTTTCTTAGTGGCCGATTGTGTGTGGGGTGTCGTGGGCACATGATTTCTAGTTGTGGTGGGGCGACGTGAGGACTCATGGGTCGGTTCCATCCTGCGCCACATAGGTTGGACCGAGACACGTTATACGAAGCCCATGGAGGACTCAGCGTACAAGACGAAGCTACCAGAGTCATGGAGGACTCTATCCCCCTGATGATAAGCTGACTATATATGATTTGTAACCCTAGGCCCCGAGTATGTTATATAAGCCCGGGGGCTAGTTCATCGATAGTACACACACACAATGCCTGGTATTCACGTGTACTTTGTACACACCCCTATCACAAATATACAGTACCAGGAGTAGGCTTTTTCCTCAACTACAAGCTAGGGCTCAGACAGTCAGGGATATCTTACCGAATTATCTAATGGAATCATATCAGCCGACTAGTAAGAGGGAGGTGTGGGGAGGCAATGTGTGCGAGAGAGGCCAAAATATAATGTGCGTGCGGGAGACACTTAGGCACATCTATGTGCATATAGAGGGCCAGCAGAGACCGTGCGTGTGTATATATTAATGTTGGATAAATAGTGTTTTCCAACTGAGATTAGTGAAAAGAGTGGTACGTAGTAGTAAGAGAGAGAGAGAGAGAGAGATAGAGAGGGAGGGAGATATATAGAGAGAGTGTGCATGAGACACCTCGGGAGAGAGTGTGATCATGTGTGAGAGAGAAATGCCGATGTATATAAAGTGTGTGCACTTATGCATCAGATAGAGATATATATAGCGCGTGTGTGAGGACGGGCTGAGGCATAGTGAATCTACGCCTAAAAGGCGGTTCTATGCATTAAATTAAAATATAAGTTGCATTAATTTTTTTGTATGAGATCATGTTTGCAATTTGCGTATGAACAAACATTGGTCTATCAGACACCCATACTCTATTGAATTCGAGCATTTGTATGGGTTTATTTCATATTATTGATCCATAGAGTGAGAGTGGTTTGAAATCCAGACAATGCATGGCTTTTGCAATTCATATATAAACATTAATTAGTGCACTCCGTGTTGTTGGTGTCAGACACTTTATACATGTGTCACATAAATGGATACATTTTAAATTGCTAGCTACGAAATAGAATACATGTTCAATTCAACATAAAGATGGTTTCAAAGATTCGAATTCATAGGAAATGCATTCATCTATTTGAATTCAAGATAATGGCATTTGTAAATCAGCTCTAAAAGGGGGCATCAATCTTTGTTGTGCGGTTGAACATGCTATATATTCATATGCATGTCTAACTATTTTTTGCAACCAAGGAGATTATATCTAGAACCATGCATAAATTGAGCTAAGCTGCATATTTTTTAATATATACTCGTGTACAATGTATACTCAAATGTACCCCCTCCATTCCAAAATAATCGTAGTTTTAGGATTTTCAAGAGTCAAGATTTTTGAAGTTTGACAAATCTTGTAAGTTCAATTCAAGAGAACTGTAAACGTTAATGCTTCTGCTCCCAAATATTGAACGAAGCGCCAAATAAGCCTCTGGTCGCCCGAAACTGCGCGAGACTAATGTTTGGTGGTAGGAAATTACTGTCCTCACTCTGACCCGTGTAGCCTATTGGCCCGATGTCCAAAGGTCTAAACCGGGGTAGGTTTGTAACTTCACCAAGACGCCAGTCAACCGCCTTTGAGAAGCATTCATACACCATGGGCGCCTAAACACCCACGCGCTCGACCAAAATCTATGCCGCCCACTATTTGGGACACCTGAGATTACTGTCCTACCCCCAACCCGCAATATGTCTGAAATTTTAGATGGGGGCAAAGTTTGTAACTTTCCCCAAATTTCAAACAAGCGCGTCCGAAACCGGAACATTGTTCCCCCTTAGTTCTCCTCCCTCCGTTTCCCCATTCACACTCCATGGGCGCCAAAACGCCCTTTCCACCAGCCGCGAAACCCCAACCTCCTCCGTCCTCCAACCCATCGCGCCCAATCCACCGCCTCCTCCATCACGCCGGAGCCGGTACCCCGACGTCATTGTCCAACGCAACCGCAACCGCAACCACGACGCCCTCAAGGACTTAGCAGCTGAAGCCGAGGCAGAGCTGCCTCCATGACGCCGACACCGACGTGCGCTGTATCAGAACCACTTCGACCATGCTGTCCTGTGCCTCACCGTTGCCGCTCCACTATCGCAACTGTCCACCACATCGGAGTTGTTCCCGCTACGCTGTCGTTCGCCGCCTCAGATCTGGTTCCCCGCCGCTGATAGGCGGCCACTGCACCACACTCAACAACTTGGCCATGGGTTCGTCCAAGGCTCCACCGTCATCCACAACTTCTTGTTTCCAGCAAACCACAAGAAGATCGTTGGAAAAATAGAAGGGGGACACAACACTGCCAGCAGAAAGAGGTACTCCTCTTCCCTTATTCGTGCAAAACTCACGTCTCTGCCCACACCCTATTCATCCCACGAGAGAAACTAGTTGAGCGCTTCTTCATGATACTAAATGCATAAGTTTTCCTCCCATTTACTATTTCACCTTAGCTAGAGGTCCTGGATTTCAATTCAGGGTCAATTGATTCGTAATTAAAAGAAGCATCACCTACTTAGGTGCGCACAACACCTAGTCCGCTGATACGTCTCCGTCGTATCTATAATTTTTGATTGTTCCATGCCAATATTATACAACTTTCATATACTTTTGGCAACTTTTTATACTATTTTTGGGACTAACATATTGATCCAGTGCCCAGTGCCATTTCCTGTTTGTTGCATATTTTTGTTTTGCAGAAACCCCATATCAAACGGAGTCCAAACGGGATAAAAACGGATGGAGAATATTTTTTGAATATTTGGAAAATATGGGAAGAAGAATCAACGCGAGACGGTGCCCGAGGTGGCCACGAGGCAGGGGGCGCACCCACCCCCTGGGCGCGCCCCCGACCCTCATGGGCCCCCCCGTAAGGCGGTTGCTGCTCTTCTTTGGCCGCAAGAAAGCTAATTTTCAGAGAAAAATCTGGGCGAAGGTTTCAATCCAATCGGAGTTACGGATCTCTGAATATATAAGAAACGGTGAAAGGGCAAAATCCAAGAGCGCAGAAACAGAGAGAGACAGAGAGACAGATCCAATCTCGGAGGGGCTCTCGCCCCTCCCATGCCATGGAGGACAAGGACCAGAGGGGAAACCCTTCTCCCATCTAGGGAGGAGGTCAAGGAAGAAGAAGAAGGAGGGGGTCTCTCTCCCCCTCGCTTCCGGTGGCGCCGGAGTGCCACCGGGGGCCATCATCATCACCGCAATCTTACCAACAACTTCACCGCCATCATCACCAACTCTTCCCCCCTCTATGCAGCGGTGTAACCCCTCTTTTACCCGCTGTAATCTCTACTTAAACATGGTGCTCAACGCTATATATTATTTCCCAATGATGTATGGCTATCCTATGATGTTTGAGTAGATCCGTTTTGTCCTATGGGTTAATTGATGATCGTGATTGGTTTGAGTTGCATGTTTTATTATTGGTGTTGTCCTATGGTGCTCTCCATGTCGCGCAAGCATGAGGGATCCCCGCTGTAGGGTTTGCAATATGTTCATGATTTGCTTATGGTGGGTGGCGTGAGTGATAGAAGCACATACCCGAGTAAGTAGGTTGTTTGCGTATGGGAATAAAGAGGACTTGATACTTTAATGCTATGGTTGGGTTTTACCTTAATGATCTTTTGTAGTTGCGGACGCTTGCTAGAGTTCCAATCATAAGTGCATATGATCCAAGTAGAGAAAGTATGTTAACTTATGCCTCTCCCTCATATAAAATTGCAATAGTGATTACCGGTCTAGTTATTGATTGCCTAGGGACAAATAACTTTCTCGTGACAAAAAGCTCTTTACTAAAACTAATTTAGATGTGTCTTTATCTAAACAGCCCCTACTTTTTATTTAAGCGTTCTTTATTATCTTGCAAACCTATCCAAAAACACCTACAAAGTACTTCTAATTTCATACTTGTTCTAGGTAAAGCGAACGTTAAGCGTGCGTAGAGTTGTATCGGTGGTCGATAGAACTTGAGGGAATATTTGTTCTACCTTTAGCTCCTCGTTGGGTTCGACACTCTTACTTATCGAAAGAGGCTACAATTGATCCCCTATACTTGTGGGTTATGATCCGCCTGTTCACCGTGGAAGCAACACTTCGGTGTCTATCATAGGGGTGTGGGGCGTAGGAGCTGCTTGCGCCCGATCTAGAGGTCAGCGGGACTTGAAGGGATGGCCGGGGGCGGTGCCAAGCACAGTGGTGCAGTGAGGTAGACGGGAGGGTGGAGGCAGGGGACTGGGTCGGTGGTCGCTGGCGTTTCGAGGAAGATCGTCAACACTGACTAGCTGGAGGTAGATGAAGGTGATCTGCCCGTTCTTTGTACATCGGACGGTGCAAAAAATGGACTGACCTATTTGTTTTCAGTCGACTGTTATTTTCATAGGACCACACCTTGTCGTGTGCTGGAGGAGTATTTGCATTTCCCAACCATCCCTGTGCTCATATTTCAAAATCCTAGAATCTAATTTTGTGTCCCATGCATGTTGTAGAGCTATCATATGCCTCCCGTCATTTATTTCTCACCCACCTACTATCTGCTACTTTTACACTGTACTACTTGTGCACACACTTCACCCATACTCACACTATTTTTTTTATGCATGGGTATTTCATACTCTGACGCACTGTTGATGAATACACAAAAGAAAAGACAGAAGTCGCTCCAGTTTAATTCGAGGATAAGCACTAAGCGTTTCAGCACTCTATAGGGTGTAGTGTCGGCAGATGGAGACAGTAAACGTAGCTCTGCAGTTGATGATCTCAATTGCCACACACAACCATCCCAGGTGCTTGCTTTAACTTCGCACTGTCAAATGTGGTTGCATGTTGCATATGGTGTCTAGCTTGTATTACCTCCAATTTGGTTAAATTGCATCTGCTTACTTTACACATTATACCTTTGATAATGACATGCCTTCCTTTTTCTGATACATACTACATCTGTCTATTAACCATGTTCTTACATCAAACTAATGCTCTTGTGTATCCCTCACAATCACTTATGATGAGACAGTCACCCTAGTGGGCTACTGTGAGATGTGCTACTCTTTTAAAGAGTGCAGTGTCATCCTCCCCACATGATTCTCAATAAACAACAAGGCTAAATGAAGATAGTCAACGTAGCTCTGTAGTTGATGACCGCAATTCCCCTACACCACCATCGCAGGTGCTTTCTCTTACCTGGCAATGTGATATGTGGTTGCATGTTGCATATGGTATCTACCTTGTAATGCTTCTAATTAGGGTAAATTGCATCTGCTTAGTTAACACATTATACCTGTGAATATGATATGCCTTCCTTTTTTGGTACATACTACATCTTTCTATTAACCATGTTCTTACATCAAACTACTTTTCTTGTGTATCCCTCATCAACCACTTCTGACGAGACACCTTCAAATTGACAGTGTAATATTGGTTGCATCTTGCATATCATTTCAAACATGTATTGCCTCTAATTTGTTGAAATGCCACTTATAATGGGACACTTCTAACTTGGTAGAGTGATTTTGGTTGGATCTTTCATATGGTGTCTAGCTTTGCATTGCTTCCAATTTGTTGAAATGCCTTCTGCTTAGCGTTTCTCGTACATATCGTCCTACAATGTGGTTGCCTTACATAAAAGTTGTGTTCGTCAGTATCATGCATCAACGAATTTGGAAGAGCGGATTTCATTCCTTTTTCTTGTGTGCTTGACTTGACAAGGCAAAATCTAAAAGGATGAACGCACGGAATGATGGTGGTCCTCTGGAGCAACGAAATAGATGATCTCTGCAGATTCTCCTGCTACTCCTACTGTAGTGCAAGTTCCAAATCTCATCTCCCCTACTCCACAACCCCAGGTGCTTGCTCTAACATGGCAGTGTGATATCTGGTTGCATGTATCATATGGTGCCTAGCTTGTATTGCTCCTAATTTGTTAAATTGCATCTCCTTAGCTTACACATTATACATGTGAATATGACATGCCTTCCTATTTTTGGTGCATACTACATTTGCCTATCACACCATGTTCTTATATCAAACTACTGTTCTTGTGTATCCTGCATCTATCACTTATGATGAGACAGTCACACTCGTGGGTTAGTATGAGACGCGCTACTCTTGTAAAGAGTGCAGTTTCATCCTCCCCACATGATTCTCAAGAAACAACAAGTCTAAATGAAGATATTGAACATAGCTCTGTACCTGAAGACCGCATTTCCCCTACACCACCATCGCAGGTGCTTGCTCTAACTTCGCAGTGTGATATGTGGTTGCATGTTGCATACGGTGTCTAGCTTGTAATGCTTCTAATTAGGGTAAATTGCATTTGCTTAGTTTATACATTATACCTGTGAATATGACATGTCTTCCTATTTTTGGTACATACTACATCTATCTGTTAACCATGTTCTTACATGAAACTACCGCTCTTCTGTATCCTGCATCAATCACTTACGATGATACACCTTTATTCCTTGCATATTGCATATTATTTCTAGCATGTTGGCATGTATTGCTTCTAATTTAGTCAAATACATTTATGAGGCCACCCTTTTAATTTGGCAAAGTGATATTGGTTTCATCTTTCATATGGTGTCTAGCTTGCATTGCTTCTGATTAGTTCAAACACCTTGTGCTTAGTTTACACTTTACACATCATACATGTCAATATGTCATGCCGTCCCATTTTTCATACATATTCCATCCTCCTATCATGCGGCTGCCTTACATGAAAGTAGTGTTCGTGAGTATCATGCATCAATGAGTTCTGAAGAGCAAATTTTATTACTTTTTCTTGTGGTTTTGACTTGACAAGGCAAAATCAAAAAAGATGAAGGAAGGCCATGATGGTGGTGCTCTGCAGCAACATAAACGGAGCATCTGTACAGATTCTCCTCGTATTACTAGTGCATTACAAGTTCCAAGTCTCCACTCCCCTACTCCACCATCCCAGGTGCTTGCTCTAACTTGGCAGTGTGATATCTGGTTGCATGTTGCATATGGTGTCTAGCTTGTATTGCTTCTTATTAGTGTAAACTACATCTGCTTAGCTTACAGATTATACGTCTGAATATGACACGCCTTCCTATTTTTGGTACATACTATATCTGTCTATCACACCATGTTCTTACATGAAACTACTCTTCTTGTGTATCCTGCATCAGTCACTTATGATGAGACACCTGGTAAGTGCATCTAGTGCCACCCCTAGTTGGCTTTGGAGTATTGACGACAAACGTGGTTGAGGGACTAATGTGTGGTGAGAATTGCAGGATAACACAGGTAGAAGTCCCTCATTGATTAGATTTTCCTACCAGAGATGACGCCTAAAAATGTATGAGCACAATGAAGACAATGGTGGTTCGTGAAGACATTCACGTTGAAGATAATGACGTGTGAAGACATTCACTTGAAGACTATGGAGTGCGAAGACATAGTTTCTTTCATAGTTTCCTTTTCTTCTTTATTGATTCATAGGAACCACCGAACTGTCAAGTGGGGTCCAAGTGCACAAAGGCAGAAGACTGACGTGATGCTCAACCCATATCCTATGTCTTTGAGTGAAGACAATGAGAGCAAATCTTATCCAGAGTTGGATGATTCAGCTTTGCTTGTAGCCCAAGCCAAGCTGCCTCGTGTGTTTGAAATTCGACCGTTGGACACCTGTCGGTTCCTTAGTGACCCAGGGTAATTTTGGACGTATCATGTCGGGTTGCCTCCTGGCTATAAATAGCCCACCCCCTACGCCATAAATTGGTGGCTGCTCAGAGTTAGTGGACGACTTTTTTCATTTGAGAGCAACCCACCTCCGAAGCCTCTGAGAGAGAGATCCTTGCGAGGACAAAGCCCAAAACACCTAGAGCCAAAGAGTGTTAGGCATCACTGAAGTCTTTCTGTCCGCGTGACCTGAAGAATTGTTACACTTGAGGACTGTGTATCCTCCAGCCGGTAGGCGCCACATTCTGAGGATCCAATAGTCATTGTGGATCGCTGGTGAACAGAGTCTGTGAAGGTTTCGAAGTCTACCTTGAAGACTTACCAGAGTGATTGGGCGAGGACTGGCTGTCCTTAGCTCAAGGGGAATAAGGTGAAGACGTGGTCTTCTGAGTTCAATCTCAGCCTCCCTAACCAGACGTACAGTTGTCACAGCAACTAGAACTGGTCTACCAAATCCTTGTCTTCACCAAGCTACTGGTTCTACCCCCCACCTCCTTTACATTTCAGTTTGTCTTCGCGAAGTCATTGCTTGTTTGCCTGATCTGTTGGACTTCACTGTTCGAAGACTATTAGTTGTTTGGCTTCATTCTGTCTTCCATTCCGATCTGTACTACCTAGCTGCTATTAGTCGTCGTGCTTTCATTACTATGCTCACTTGACTATGGTCTGTCTAGAGTAGTTTATCTTCCGCTGCATATCATATGGTTCAAGTTGATTGTTTGTCTTCAAAGACCTCGTGTTTTGAAGACTTCCATAAAAATCGCCTGTTCACCCCCCTCTAGTCGATAACTAGCACTTTCACACCTTTAAGTTGGCAGTGTGATATTGGTTTGCGTCTTGAATATGATTTCTAGCATGTAGTGCTTCTAATTTGATGAACGCCACCTATGACAAGACAATTTTAACTTGGCAGAGTGATATTGGTTGCACCTTCCATATGGTGTCTAGCTTGCAGTGCTTCTAATTTGTTGAAGTGTCTTCTGCTTAGTTACCACATCATAGGTGTGAATATGTCATGCCATCCAGTTTTTTGTACATATTCCGTCCTCGTATCATGACTTCGCCTTTCATCAGAGTAGTGTTCATCAATATCATGCATGAACGAGTTCTGAAGAGCAAATTTTATTCCTTTTTCTTGTCGGTTTGACCTCACAATGCAAAATCAATAAAGCGGAAGGAAATTCGTAAGGCATTGGATGATGGTGGTCCTTCCGAGCAACTGAAATAGGGGGTCTCTATGGATTCTACTCTGCCATCCTCCCAACAAGATTCGCAAGACAACGCAAGGCTAGACAGTCAACGTAGCTGTGTAGATGATGAGCACATCTCCCCTACTCCACGATCACAGGTGTTTGCTCTAACTTGGCACTATTATATGTGGTTGCATGTTGCGCATGATGTCTAGCTTGTATTGCTTCTAACTTTGTTGTATTGCATCTGCTTACTTTACACATCATACCTGTGAATATGACACGTGTTCATGTTTCTAGAACATACTATATCTGATCACACCATGTTCTTACATCAGACTACTATTCTCGCGTATCCTACATCAGTCACTTATGTTGAGGCACCTTTAAGTCACCACTGTGATATTGGTTGCGTCTTGCATATGATTTCTAGCATGTACTGCTTCTAATTTGTTGAAACGCCAGATAGTTTGAACTTGGCAGAGTGATATTGGTTGCATCTTTCATATGGTGTCTAGCTTGTAGTGCTTCTAATTTGTTGAAATGCCTTCTGCTTAGTTACCACATCATAGGTGTGAATATTTCATGTCGTCCTGTTTTTCGTACATATTCCATCCTCGTATCATGTGTTTGCCTTTCATCCGAGTAGTGTTTGTCAGTATCATGCATGAATGAGTTCTGAAGAGCGAATTTGATTCCTTTTTCTTATCAGTTTGACTTCACAATGCAAAATCAATACAGCTGAAGTAAATTAGTAAGGCAGTGGATGATGGTGTTCCTTCAGAGCAACTCAAATAGAGGGTCTCTATAGATTCTACTCCGCCATCCTCCCAACAAGATTCGCAAGGCTGGACAGTCAATGTAGCTGTGTAGATGATGAGCACATCTCCCATACTCCACCATCACAGGTGCTTGCTCTAACTTGGCACTGTTATATGTGGTTGTGTGTTCCATATGATGTCTAGTTTGTATTGCTTCTAATTTTGTTGAATTGCATCTGCGTACCTTACAACTTATACCTTCAAAAATCACTTACCCATAAGACACATTTAACTTGGGAGTGTGATGTAGGTTGCATCTTGCATTGTCTTCTAGCTTGTACTGCTTCTAATTTCTTGAAATGGCACTTACAACGAGACACTTTTTACCTGGTAGAGTGATATTGGTTGCATGTTCATATGGTGCCTAGCTTTCATTTCTTCTAATTTTGTCGAAATGCCTTCTGCTTACTGGTTTCATACATATTCCATCCTCCTATCGTACATGTGAATATGCAATGTTGTCGTTTTTTTGTATATATTCCATCCTCCTATCATGCGCTTGCCTTACATCAAAGTAGTGTTCGTGTGTATCATGCATCAACCAGCTATGTAGAGCTAATTTTATTCATCTTATTATGGTTTTGACTTCAGAAGGCAATATCAAAAAAGAGGAAGGAAAAGAGTAAGTTAGGGGATGTTGGTGGTCCTCCGGACCGACGCAAACGGAGACTATCTAGATTTGGCACTACTGCTGCTAATGCAGTTGAAGTCCCAAGTCTACATGATGAGTTCATCTCCCCTACTCCACCATTGCAGGTGCTTGCTCTAAGTTGACAATTTGATAATTGGTTTCATGTTGCATATGTTGTCTAGCTTGTATTTCTTCTATTTTGATTAAATTGCACCTACTGAGTTTATATGTTATACATGTGCATATGACATGCCTTTCTGTGTCTAGCATACACTGCATCTATCTATCATACCATGTTCTTACATCAAAGTACAGATGTTGTGTATCCAGCATCAATCACTCATGATTGGACGCTTTTAACATGGCAGTGTGATAGTGGTTGCATCTTGCATTGATTTCTAGGTTGTACTGCTTCTAATTTTTCAAAATGCCACTTATGACAAGACACTTTTAACTTCGCAGAGTGATATTGGTTGCATCTTTCATATGGTGTCTAGCTTGCATTACTTATATTTTCTTGAAAATCCTTCTACTTAGTTTACAAATTCTAGCTGTGAATATGTCACGCCGTCCTATTTTTCTTACATATTCCATCCTCATACGGTTGTCTTACATCAAAGTATTGCTTGTCCGTATCATGCATCAATGAGTTCTGAAGAGCGATTTTATTCTTTTGCGTTGTGGGTACGGCTTGACATGGCAATGTCAAAAAAGAGCAAGGAAAGGAATATACTAGGGAATGGTATTACTCGTCGGGCGCAACGGAAAAGGATCTTCCTGTGGCACCCCGATCCGCATGGAGCAGGTGGCCTTCGCACGTCAGCCCAAGATAACACCTGACGCACGACAGGTCCATAATACAGCATTCCAGGTACAAAAATATCATCAAAAACATGTATATGAGATTACATCATTGATGAATACAATTATCTAGCATAGCCCTAAGGCTATTAAATGACAGCGGAAGTCTGATAAAAATGGCGGCGGAAGTCTTGGTTTGGCGGCATAACAACTCTGGCTGGGCTCCACAACTCACAGGACTGGCAAGGTTACGGCCTAGCATGACGGATCAAGCGAACAATACAGGTACGACCTACAAAACTGGCATGACACGCCAGGTCAGTACATTGAATGTACTTGCAAGACAACCAAATACATAGCATCCAAACAAGCTGCAGACAAAGCAAGAACCGAGCGCATGCAACACCCTATCTCATATCAATTACTAAACATGGCATGATAAAAATCAACTAAGCATGAACAAAATCATAACATCTACTAACATGGCAATGACATGGCATATCAGAACATGATTATAACATTGTAATAGCAAAACATAGAATTTTATCTCAATCATGGCATAACTTAACATGTCAATCAAAGCATAGCATGGCATCAAGAAACTATGCTGAAAATAAACTACCAATAATATCCAATGCAGACATAGCATGTTAACATTATGCAATCATCTTCTGTTCTATCATGGTTCTTTAAATCCAAATAATGATATATTATTCCAGCAATGCAACCAAACTTGTGCACCGAGTCCCTCAGATTCTCTTATCAACTGTGATCATCTCTGGATCACAAACACACCACCAAAGTGGTATTTCTCAAGAACAACTCGTGATCCTTACGGCGATCACAACCTCGACCAACACTTGGTCTCCAACCGTGATCCTTACGGCGTTCACAACCACGACCAATATTTGGCCCGTGATCCTTACGGCGATCACAACCACTTATCTCATCATCAAAATATCGTCGTGACTCCTCACGACTATCTCATAGTTCAAGTTACCATATCCTTGTTATCACATATTTATTTACCAACTTAATTATTTTGGTTTGTCCTCCATTTCGACCAAGACCTGATAGTGGGACCTACTATGAACTGTTGCTATCGATAGACTTTATACACTCTGCAGAGGTAGCACACTGTACCCACACCATGGAACCTATGGCCTCGTCATCCCATTCGGGTGGACCAACGGCATTTCGACGAAACCAACCTACTGCCATGACGCTCTCCCGGCCACTCCGACCCAATCCCAAACGGGCTGGTCCTGGGTGGCCCCGTGTCTACCAAAGACACCCCGACCACCGTCGTGGTCAACTCCCACTCGGGGACACTCCCACTCGGGGACTGGTACCAAAAATCTAAAAAATGAGCACACAAGGTTATGTCTGCTTACCTGATCAGGGTAAGCACGCCCATAACCTTCCCTAGTTGGAGGCACCGACGAGAGGCACGACAATAGATCGCATTAAGGCCTTCCCAAAAAGGCAAATGTGGCTGCACTGAAAAAGTTCGGTTTGGCGGCACTATGACTCGATCCCATCGATGACGGAGGAGGTTTGTTATTATTAAGTCATTTTATTTCCTTCTCCATCATCATGAACATATTTAACATGAGTGCAACATGCCGCATACAAATGCACGAACAAAATATTGAACTCCTCAAGTGCACAACTATAACATAAAGGACACAACAATAGTGGCATGGCATTATTAATAATAATAACATTCTAATTAACATGGCAAAGGTATCATGAAACACAAGCATGCAAGATAGGCATAAAGAAATAACTGCCGATGAAAACGATATAAAACAACTGCAACTACACACACACAAGGTGCAAGCAAAGTCAACATGCAAGTTCGGGGCTCATGATAAAAGGTTGGCTTGCCCGGGGGTCAACAAATACTCCGGGAAGGAGTGCGAAACGATCGCGGAAAGATTTTCCGGCAACAGTTCTCCCTCCGAGGGGCTGTTTATGTGCAAGGGCAAAATGTTCATTTTCACCGTGTGAAAATATTATGGAAATGATACCAACGGAAAGAGCTCGACGAACAGAGAACGTGAGCGCTGGAATCACCTTATTCGGAGTTACGGGTAAAAAGATACGGACGTTTAAAGCTCAGGGACTAGTCTGTAAAAATACTTCTACAAACAGGTCCTTGGTAGTCTAAACAGAACGTGTCTTTTCTGAAAATACGTCTTCTAGAGGGGGAAACGTATTCCCGGCCGAAGGAGAGGAAAAATACGCTTTCTGAGATTGAAAGCGCACTTTCCAGAAATGCGCTTTCGCGCGGGGAAAACGACTTCGCGGCGTGGCGCCGCCACTTATCCGACGTGGCAAGCGGGGCCACGCCCTACGGTCTTCCTCGTCCCGCTCGACGCACGCCTGGTTGAGGGGAGGCGCCCGCCCCGACGGCGCTCGCCGGCGCGTCCGGCCACGGCAGGCGACGGGCGACCTACCCACGGGCTCAGGAGGAGGAGGCGCACCCCGGGGTAGTCTCCGTTGCCGGCGACGAGCACTGGAGAGGGAGCCACCCGGCCCGCGGCGGAGAGGAATAGATCAGAGACAATGTTTTGTTTGAGATTCAAATTTTAAGACAGAAACTATTTGCAATTTATTTGTAATCCAAATTCCTTTTCAGTTTGGAGTTATTGCAAAAAAATCATTTTTTTAAAAAGTATTTTATTTGGTCCTAGAATTATGTTCACGATTTAGTAAATTTTATTCTGAGAATTTTGATATATAATATGCCTATGGAAAAGTTTTATTCTATTTTCTTTACTCCGTTTATTATTTCTTGTATTTATTTAAAAAGAAAATACAATACGTGCGGCCATAACTAACTATCGCCCACATGCGGAGCATAGTACCAGCAGGGGGCCCTATCATTTTATTTTCTCTTGTATGGGCCAGGCCCAGTTAGCCGTTTTTTTCTTCCCATTTTTTCCCACTTTGGCCGAAAATAAAGAAAAAAAACCGCAGCGATGGTGCGTGCGCGTGGCCGGCCGAACCTTTTGGCCCATGGCGCACCTCTTCTCTCTTTCCTATATTTCGTCTACGTTTAGTCCCACATTGCCTAGCCTTTGACCCCTAAGCCTCTATTCCACTTATAAATTTAGACCCATAGAGCCCCCAAAAATCATCTAATTCGGGTTAAATCAATATTTTGGTTTGACTAGGTTCACTAAAGAAAAATATATTTCTTCTCTCCGGCGAGAATTCTGAAAGTTGTCTCCTCTCTCTGAAGTCATCTTTTTATTTTTATTTTTTTATATACTCTCATAGCTTATTATTTTTAGACTAGTGTACGGTAGAATAATTAGATTATCAATTAGTCTGTGTATTTATACATTAGACCTAGAATTCTTTTAGCCATACCTATTTTTTCTTTCGTAAAATAACTTGGCCTTGATTTTTCAAATAGCATAACTTTTTTTCATCTATCCAGAGAACTTATAAAATAAACGTTTTGAAGTTTTAAAGTTTGAATTAGATCAGATTCAAATTCAAACTTGTTTTGACTATAACTTCAGTTTTATAACTCCGATTTAACTGATTCTTTTTGCAAATCGAAGCTCTTGACATGTACTTTCTGTTAAGATCCAAAATCACACAATTTAGCTGCTGTTAAAAATATGTTTCTGTCTAGAAGCTTTATTTGATGGTTTTTGAAGTTTTCCGAAGTGTTTTCTTGGTTCTTTTGGATCTTCGATTGATTGCTTATGTGTGGTTATAATTGCTTGCTTACAATAGATTGATTGGAGTGTGACGAGTAGAACTATCAGGAATTATGAGTGTGAAGAATCTTCATCAACAGTACAAGGCAACTTCACACTTTGATCTGAGAGATAATAACTAAGGGAAACTTAAGGTGGCTACTTTAATACACATCTGGGTGGAATGGTTGGGGCACCCTGGAGAACCCAGTGGTTTGCCAGGGCACCTGGAGAACCTAGTGATTGCCCAAGGGAATCCCGGAGTACCCGTGTGATCACCCTATGGAATGCCACCCAGGCTCAAATGGATCATAAGATTATTCATGCTAGAAACTTCTGTGTGCAGCCACAAACCATTATGGGCTCTGGCATAGTTAAGTAAGTTGTGGGGAACCTTTCCATGATAGGCTAGCAGATGTAGGGGATTGTAGGTGTACCGGCCTATCTATTGGTTAAGGCGATCTCTTCGGAAAGACTGTGTCTCGGTCATCCGGTTCTCAAACATCAGGCAATGCGAGAAATTCAACGGAGGAGATCGAGCCTTATGGGGAAAAGTGCGCAAACCTCTGCAGAGTGTACAAACTAATCATGATTAGTCGAGTCTCCGGTTATGAACAATTTGAGTATCTGGTATTTGAATTATTGGTTGATCTCATCACTTTACTTAATGAATTTGTTGGGTTGTTATTAATTATACTTGTTAGTTTTGGGATTGAGTTGGGGGTACCTTCTCAATAATGGCTTAAACAGGGTAGTTAAATAAAATCTATTCCTTCGTTGTAGCGAAAAAATAGCTTTATGCAAAAATTAAACTGAGAGCCTCCACCAGCCAAATATGCATATAGAGATAGACAATTCTCATTATTATTCTATGGTGTGAAATTGCTAGTACATTCAATGTACTGACCTACATGGCTGCAACGTCTCATGTTGCAGGAGTCTTACGACGAGTAAGTGATACGATAGGGTTACGAAGTCTACACTCAACTTTGCGTTGGTGTTGTTAGGAACTCCACAACTTTGATGTTACTTCCGCTATATGGATTGAGGTAATAGTATTAACGTTACTCTATACATGTGATTTACCTCTGTTATAAGTCCTCGAGTACTATGTGTGTCAGCATACCGATCCAGGGATGACACTTAAACACAGCGACCCGACCCATGAGGTAGGAACCTATTACCTTTGGTCACCCCAGGAATATACGCTTTGTTACTTATTGCTTAGCCATGCTCGTAGACGTTGATTGGTATGTGAAAATTATGCAAGTTGTGAGAGATAATAACTAAGCGAAACTTAAGGTGGCTACTTTAATACACATCTGGGTGGAATGGTTGGGGCTCCATGGAGAACCCAGTGGTTTGCTCGGGCACCTAGAGAACCCAGTGCTTGCCTAAGGGGATCCCGGAGTATCCGTGTGATCACCCTATGGAATGCCACCCAGGCTCAAAGGGATCATAAGATTATTCATGGTAAAAACTTCCGTGTGCATCCACAAGCCATTATGGGCTCTGGCATAGTTAAGCAAGTTGTGGGGAACCTTTCCATGATAGGCTAGCAGATGTAGGGGATTGTAGGTGTACTGGCCTATCTATCGGTTAAGGGGACCTCTTCGGAAACACTGTGTCTCGATCATCCGGTTCTCAAACATCAGGCAGTGCGAGATATTCAATAGAGGAGATCAAGTCTTGTGGGGAAAAGTGCGCAAACCTCTGCAGAGTGTACAAACTAATCACGATTAGCTGTGTCCCCGGTTATGGACAATATCAGTATCTGGTATTTGAATTATTAGTTGATCTCATCACTTTACTTAATGAATTTGTTGGGGTGTTATGAATTATACTTGTTAATTTTGGGACTGAGTTGGGGGTACCTTCTCAATAATGGCTTAAACAGGGTAGTTAAAAAAATCTATTCCTTCGTTGTAGGAAAAAATTAGCTTTATGCAAAAATTAAACTTAGAGCCTCCACCAACCAAATATGCATATAGAGATAGACAATTCTCATTATTATTCTATGGTGTGAAATTGCCAGTACATTCAATGTACTGACCTACATGGCTGCAACGTCTCATGTTGCAGGAGTCTTACGACGAGTAAGTGATACGATAGGGTTACGATGTCTACACTCAACTTTGTCATTGGTGTTGTTGGGAACTCCACAACTTTGATGTTACTTTCGCTATATGGATTGAGGTAATAGTATTTACGTTACTCTATACATGTGATTTACCTTTGTTATAAATCCTTGAGTAATGTGTGTGTCAGCTTACCAATCCAGGGATGACACTTAAACACAGAGACTTCGACCCATTCAGGTCGGGTCGCTACAAGATGGTATCAGAGCACATGTTGACTGTAGGACGTGACCCCTAGAAACTGGCAAGCCCATAGGAAAGGATTTCTCTAAAATTTATTTTCAAAAGAGATCCCTTAACTCTCATCTTTTCTGAGCTTTACCAAGTATTTCCTCCCACCTCCAGTAGTTCGACTATACCCCTTTTCCCTTTTGACCATGCGAAGATTCGACTAACGAGACCACTCCAAGAAGTACAAGATATGGTACAACTAAGACCACTTCGGAATAAGAGGATTTCACCATGCATTAGAAATGTTGAAGCTACAACAGTTGAATACTCCTAAGACTTGAAGAGTTTGACGACTTTGAAGATTTATTGACCCTTAGAAGACCAAACCCCTGTTATATACTTACGTTAGATGTGATGATTGTGAGCTGTCATTTGTTTGATGTTTTTCCGATGGCCACAAAATAAAAACCGTCTCTTCAAAACTATTGTTTGTATGGTGTGTATCCCTCTCTATATCTCTTATCTCACCCCAAAAACCCTTGGAACCAAGATGAATGAAGATGGACTTGTATTCTCTGGACCGATGACCCAGCCGGAGGCCGAGCTATGGACACAAAACATTGAGGATCACTTCAGGAAAAATTTGATTGCAAGGAAGTATGAGGTTCAATATGCTCTTCAGTACTTTGAAAAAAGTGCCGCTACTTGGTTGAGTATGTATCAAGCCATCAATGGATGGCAAGGAGCAACCAATTGGGAAGAATTTAAGTTGACTCTCCTAAGGCCTTGTCTTGTGTCCCAGAAATTGAAGTCCTATGGAAATGATATGAAGAAACCTTGTGCCTGCAAGCTCTGTGGAGAAATAGGACACAACCATAAAGAATACAAGGATGAATTCCCTGATTGTGAAGAAAGTCACCCAGCTAAAGAATGCCCAACTAGGCAGATTACTTGTTTCCTGTGTGAAGGGACTACCACTACCCTGCTCAGTGTCTCATTTACCCCATGGTACAACAAACTATCCAGCAGAAGAAGGAAGCAATGAAAGAAGCCCTCGTGGAAATTTTAGAAAAACCCGTGATGAAGGAAGATGTTGAGGACACACCCGAAGAAGACCCAATTAAATCCTGCACCAAGTCATGCTATTCATGTGCAGAAGAAGGACACATCTCCCAGAATTATCCGAAGGTGGAAGTAGAGTATGACCCATAGGAAATAGAAGCCCTGATTGGCACGGAAAAGTCCAGGAAGAGAAAGAGAATGTATCCCCAGAACAACCCAATTTCTACAAAGAAGGACCTGAGTCATACACTACTGCAGGATGGTCCAAACGCGACACTACGATCAGAGACCCTTCGACGAAACTGTGTGCGATGCCATAATCGCAAACGGTGTTGTAAAAAAACCGTCAAAAAGGTGCAAAACGTTTGCGATGACAGATGCATCAAACACGGTTCAGAATTTAGTTGCGTGTGCGATGCGGGCATACGGTTCAACTCAATGAACTGTTTGTGATGAGGAGGCACAAAAGAAACGGGCAACCAGATGAAGGCGTGTGCGATATACAGCATACGGTTCACTGGGATGAACTGTGTGTGATTAGGCAACACAATGGAAACGGTTCAACTGAACAAGATGTGTGTGATACGTGGCAAACAGGTCCATAATCTGAAATGTGTGCGAAGACCAATAATAACACAGACGATTGCTGCTAATAAGCCATGTGAATTGCTCTGTCAACAGTAGAATAACATGTATATATATAACTGAAATAAACATCCAATTACATAAGTGACTATACAGATCATTCGCACACACCCCAATAAACAATTGCATGCATTCTAAAGTAGGAGAAACGATCATCTAGTCATCTAATTCTTGTGACGCTCCCGCCACTGCTATGTGGCTCGATCCCTCGTCTGGGTCAGGAAGAAGACAGTTCCTCATGTCAACGATCCGCCTGTACATCTCGTAGCTTGTGTATGTGTCCATGGCCGCGTACTTGACATGTTGTTCATCCAGTCTCTTATGCCACACACTGTGTCAGGCGTTCTTGTCCTTATTGCTCTCTTGCTTCATCTTCGCATAGTAGGTGTCGATGATGGCCGAGGCGAGGTCAACCAGGGAGTTCAGTTTGTTTTTGTCAGTGCCCCAGACCTTGTAGTGGTGCTGCATGTTGACAAGATTCAGGCATTTCAAGTCCGAAACCTTGAGCACTTTTAGATCGTTGGTGTTGTCCACCGTAGCGAAACTGTAGTCGAAGCTCTTGATAAACCTGAAGAAACGCTTGCAAGGCCTTGCGACAAGGTGGAAGTGGTAGACGAGGATGTCATGTCGCACGCACAACTGGGCGACAACAACCTTCTGATCGTGCCCGGCACGACCGATGGTGTACTCGAGGTCGAAGCCGACCACTCGGTACTTGTCCTCGGCAAGGAACTGCTCCATAGTATGGATGGAGCTCTCCACCGAGACCGGATCGTTCGTGTACACCACCGAGAGGGCCTTCCCCCTCACGTGGGTGTCCACTACGCGATGCGTGGTGAACTGCCCGCCGTTGTCGTCGTCGGCCGCTGGGAGCGCCATTGGAGCCACGGGGAGTGCCATTGGAACCGCTGGATGTCCTCTCTGTATGTGTCCTCGTGGGTGTGCTTATTGTAACGTGTGAGACGAAAGATGAAGGTAAATGGCCGCAGGAATAAAAGGGGGTCGGGCGGCGTGGATTCTCGGCGCGTCCGCATGGCAGTTTTTGCAGCGGGTAACTGCATCGTCGCGCCGCGCCCGGCGCAATCGCTTGCACACGAACGTGCGTGATCGTGCGCCGGCCCGAAACACTGGCAGCGCGCGTGGAGGGACGAGGGCAAAGCACCCGGAGGGACGCGAGAGCAGAGCGCACGTGGCGGGACGCGAGCAGAGCGCGCCGCGGCCGCCTGAACCGCAAGCAACCACATGCATGGAGCAGTTGAACACGTAGCAAATGGTCGCCTACAAGCCGGCCGACAGTTGCCTCGCTGCATAGAGAGCGGCCGTGCGGCACCACCTCCGTCTAGTCTATAGTCTCCTTTATATTCCGTGCCATACTTTGCCCTCAAATTTAACCAACAAAATGTTAATGCATGTTTTTAAAATTATATAATTGGAAACTTTGTTCAAATACAAATCCAACTATGTAATCTTTGGCGACATGCATTCGTATTTTATTAGTTAAATCATACTTATAAAGCAGGACGGTGGTATAGTAGGTAATTAAATTGCAAACATTTTTTTTATTAACCGTATGTGTACGTGGCCTTTCGTCCTCCTCTCGCACGTCTTGTCACCCCGCCGCCACAGACGGCTTACAGCGCAAGCTTGTGCAGCGCGCGGGGGCGTTCTTTTTGCCAAACGGTGGCGCCAATGAATCATCGGTGAGCCCGCTCCCGCGCAACCTCGCAGGTTCCCGTGCAAGCTTCCCGCCCGACTCGGTGAAATCCCCCAAAATCCCAATGCTTACCGGCCTGCTATAAAAACCCTCACGGCCGGCGAGTCCTGCGTTGCATTTTCCCCTCTATCCCTGTAGCTTATCTCGCCTGCTTGTCCCACATTCGCCAATGGCACCGGCCCGTCGTCGTTGCTCAGCCACTCCGCCGTCATCAGAGGACAGCTCCAGTTGGGAGGCTACACCGCGGCGGCGGCACAGTCCCCGGCGTAGTGTAGTGCGTGTGGCGTCCCTGTTGGGTGTGCGCGGAACATCCGCCACACGCTCCGCCGCCGGTGCCCGTCGGCAGCTATTGCCGGCCGTCTTTGCCGCCACACCACCGTCGAAAGCCAGGGCCATCGCCCGCTCCGCCGCCGTGGCCCGAAGGCGGGAGCCGCCACCCCACTACCGGCCACCGTGGCCATCACCCGCTCCGCCACCGTGGCCCGAAGGCGGAAGGTGGTGGTCGTGGCCGCCACCCCATCATCGTCCGCCGTGGCCGCCAGCCCACCGTCGACCGCTGGGGTCATCACCTGCTCTTCCACCGCCACCTGAAGGCGGGAGGCGGATGCCCGCACGCGCGACAGCAACCTTGCGCGCTACACAGAGTTCCTGCGGGAGGAGGAGAAGCGCCTCGTCGAGCATGCAAAGAGCCTTACCGCAGTAGTGGAAGCGGCACACGCCGCCTCAGAGGTGAGGAATCAGGAGATCTACGAGGAGAACCACTGCTTCGATAGGGGTCATCTGGAGCGGTAGAGGGCGTTCGAGGCAAGTGTCGCTGAAGCTGCGTTAGCGGCACGCACCGCATTGCGGTTGCCCAGCTCGTTGGTAGGCTCCTCCTCCTCCGCCTCTTACTAAGCGCGCTCGGCAGAGGAGAGGTAGCCAGAAGTAGTACAAAGCCCCTCCGCAGTAGTAGTAGTATTTAGGGGCTATTTTGTTCAGTTCATCTGACTATAGATGTGGTGGAACAGTACAACGTACTTAAAATTAGCTAGTATATATAGTTGAACTAGCTATTTCAGTAGGTGGTTGGCAACAATTGGGGAAAAGTTTGATCGGTTCAGCTGTCGAGTTGAACTGTTTGTATAAATTAAGAACGACTGCTTAATCTATGAATGAAATCTATGCTTAATTACTGAATTTTAGTTGAAAAAATTAGATACTGCTAGTGATTTTTAGCTTCATATTTTGACAAATCGCAGTGTTACAAGGATTGACAAATCTTACCAAATTGTTTGTACATGGTTCCACACGGGTCATCAAAAACAACCGTTTGCGTTGAAGGGATGCACAAATCCTGCGCTGCTCTCACTTTGCATACGGGTGTTCTATCTAAAACGCTTGCATCAAGAGCTGCAGAAATCCTGCTCGGCACATTTCCTCTTGGCTTCCTGGGGAAGCTGTCGGTTTGCATATGGGTGTTCTAACTAAAACGTTTGTGATGAGTGTTTTATATTTAAAAAGCGAATTAAACTGCGGCTTGGGCGCCATTAATGGAGAGGATGCGAGCAAGGCGGGCGGCCATGGAAGTCAAAGGGCTCGCTTCCCAGTGAGCCTGCGCAGCGTACAGCTCGCACGCTTCCCGGTGAGCCTGCGCACTCAAGGATAGCTTGCACGCCCCTCGGTCAGCCTGCACACCGGACGGCGCTCGCACGCCTCCCGTTCAGTCAAGGTCAAGCAGCTGTCCACACGTCACCTCCTACAGCCATTAAAACCAAGACACGTGCGTCCACGTGAATGGTTAACAGAATTTTGGATTTACTAGAATTTAAAAACCAGGCATCCCAATGTTTTTCCGGCAATCAACGGTGCCCTGGTGTTTGAAATTCATTCCCATTTCTTGCATGGGACCTAAGCATGCACCCAAGGACACATATTTGATTTTTCAACCAATTTATATGCACTGGAGCATGTGCATGTAGTTCAAATTTGAATTATGCACATAAATGCATTGAAAACTCAGTTAATGCATAAAAATATCCAAATGAACCCCAAAAAGTCACAAAAATTCACACAACACAGCTGTTGTTCTATGTTGACACGAGAAAAAAAATTGGAAACAATAAGAGGCAATGGATATCGTTTCGTCCACAAAGGTGGGACGTTCCCTACCGGAAACCATCATGCTTGTTGTGAGAAGCTCCGGTTTGTGAGAAGCATATACCCAAACCTGCCCCAAATGGGACAAAATTTGTACCACAGCATGTTGATGCCGCTCCATGATAGCATGCCAAGTTTAATGAATTTCAGACGAGTCTTGGATTTACTAGAATTTAAAAACCAGGCATCTCAATGTTTTGCCGGCAATCAACGGTGCCCCGGTGTTTGAAATTCATTCCCATTTCTTGCATGGGACCTAAGCATGCACCCAAGGACACATATTTGATTTTTCAACCAATTTATATGCACTGGAGCATGTGCATGTAGTTAAAATTTGAATTATGCACATAAAATGCATTGAAAACTCAGTTAATGCATAAAAATATCCAAACGAACCCTGAAAAATCACAAAAAATCACACATCACTCTTGTTGTTCTATGTTGACACGGGAAAAAAATTTGAAAGCAATAAGAGGCAATGGATATCATTTCGTCCACAAAGGTGGGATGTTCCCTACCGAAAACCATCATGCTTGTTGTGAGAAGCATATACCCAAACCTGCCCCACATGGGACAAAATTTGTACCACATCATGTTGATGCCGCTCCATGATAGCATGCCAAGTTTCATGAATTTCAGACGAGTTTTAGATTTACTAGAATTTAAAAACCAGGCATCTCAATGTTTTGCCGGCAATCAACAGTGCCCCGGTGTTTGAAATTCATTCCCATTTCTTGCATGGGACCTAAGCATGCACCCAAGATGGGCACGTGGACCCGCTGTTGGGGAACGTAGTAATTTCAAAAAAATTCCTACGCACACGCAAGATCATGGTGATGCATAGCAACGAGAGGGGAGAGTGTTGTCCACGTACCCTCGTAGACCGACAGCGGAAGCGTTATCACAACGCGGTTGATGTAGTCGTACGTCTTCACGATCCGACCGATCAAGTACTGAACGTACGGCACCTCCGAGTTCTACACACGTTCAGCTCGATGACGTCCCTCGAACTCCGATCCAGCCGAGTGTTGAGGGAGAGTTTCGTTAGCACGATGGCGTGGTGACGATGATGATGTTCCACCGACGCAGGGCTTCGCCTAAGCTCCGCAACGGTATTATCGAGGTGTAATATGGTGGAGGGGGCACCGCACACGGCTAAGAGATCTCAAGGATCAATTGTTGTGTCTATGGGGTGCCCCCCTGCCCCCGTATATAAAGGAGCAAGGGGGAAGGCGGCCGGCCTAGGAGGAGGGCGCGCCAAGGGGGGAGTCCTACTCCCACCGGGAGTAGGACTCCTCCTTTCCTTGTTGGAGTAGGAAAAGGGAAGGGAGAAGGAGAAAGAAGGAAGGGTGCGCCCCCCTTCCCTAGTCCAATTCGGACCAGATCATGGGGAGGGGTGCGGCCACCTTTTGAGGCCTTTCTCTCCTTTCCCGTATGGCCCATTAAGGCCCAATACGAATTCCCGTAACTCTCCGGTACTCCAAAAAATACCCGAATCACTCGGAACCTTTCCGAAGTCCGAATATAGTCGTCCAATATATAGATTTTTACGTCTCGGCCATTTCGAGACTCCTCGTCATGTCCCCGATCTCATCCGGGACTCCGAACTTCTTCGGTACATCAAAACTCAATAAAACTGTCATCGTAACGTTAAGCGTGCAGACCCTACGGGTTCGAGAACTATGTAGACATGACAGAGACACGTCTCCGGTCAATAACCAATAGCGGGACCTGGATGCCCATATTGGCTCCCACATATTCTACGAAGATCTTTATCGGTTAGACCGCATAACAACATACGTTGTTCCCTTTGTCACCGGTATGTTACTTGCCGGGATTTGATCGTCGGTATCTCAATACCTAGTTCAATCTCGTTACCGGCAAGTCTCTTTACTCGTTCCGTAACACATCATCCCGCAACTAACTTATTAGTCACAATGCTTGCAAGGGTTATAGTGATGTGCATTACCGAGTGGGCCCAGAGATACCTCTCCGACAATCGGAGTGACAAATCCTAATCTCGAAATACGCCAACCCAACAAGTACCTTTGGAGACACCTGTAGAGCACCTTTATAATCACCCATTTACGTTGTGACGTTTGGTAGCACACAAATTGTTCCTCCGGTAAACGGGAGTTGCATAATCTCATAGTCATAGGAACATGTATAAGTCATGAAGAAAGCAATAGCAACATACTAAACGATCGAGTGCTAAGCTAACGGAATGGGTCAAGTCAATCACGTCATTCTCCTAATGAGGTGATCCCGTTAATCAAATGACAACTCATGTCTATGGCTAGGAAACATAACCATCTTTGATTAACGAGCTAGTCAAGTAGAGGCATACTAGTGACACTCTGTTTGTCTATGTATTCACACATGTATTATGTTTCCGGTTAATACAATTCTAGCATGAATAATAAACATTTATCATGATACAAGGAAATAAATAATACTTTATTATTGCCTCTAGGGAATATTTCCTTCAGTCTCCCACTTGCACTAGAGTCAATAATCTAGTTCACATCACCATGTGATTTAACATTAATAATTCACATCACCATGTGATTAACACCCATAGTTCACATCTCTATGTGACCAACACTCAAATGGTTTACTAGAGTCAATAATCTAGTTCACATCGCTATGTGATTAACACCCAAAGAGTACTAAGGTGTGATCATGTTTTGATTGTGAGATAATTTTAGGCAACGGGTCTGTCATATTCAGATCCGTAAGTATTTTGCAAATTTATATGTCTACAATGCTCTGCACGGAGCTACTCTTAGCTAATTGCTCCCACTTTCAATATGTATCTAGACCGAGACTTAGAGTCATCTAGATTAGTGTCAAAACTTGCATCGACGTAACCTTTTACGACGAGCCTTTTGTCACTTCCATAATCGAGAAACATATCCTTATTCCAGTAAGGATAATTTTGACCGCTGTCCAGTGATCTACTCCTAGATCACTATTGTACTCCCTTGCCAAAATCAGTGTAGGGTATACAATAGATCTGGTACACAGCATGGCATACTTTATAGAACCTATGGCCGAGGCATAGGGAATGACTTTCATTCTTTTTCTATCTTCTGTCGTGATCGGGTTTTGAGTCTTACTCAATTTCACACCTTATACATAGGCAAGAAACTCTTTCTTTTGACTGTTCCATTTTGAACCACTTCAAAATCTTGTTAAGGTATGTACTCATTGAAAAAACTTATCAAGCGTCTTGATCTATCTCTATAGATCTTGATGCTCAATATGTAAGCAGCTTCACCAAGGTCTTTCTTTGAAAAACTCCTTTATGCTTTGCAGAATAATTCTACATTATTTCCGATCAACAATATGCCATTCACATATACTTATCAGAAATGCTGTAGTGCTCCCACTCACTTTCTTGTAAATACAGGCTTCACCGCAAGTCTGTATAAAACTATATCCTTTGATCAACTTATCAAAGCGTATATTCCTACTCCAAGATGCTTGCACCAGTCCATAGATGGATCGCTGGAGCTTGCATATTTTGTTAGCACCTTTAGGATTGACAAAACCTTCTGGTTGCATCATATACAACTCTTCTTTAATAAATCCATTAAGGAATGCAGTTTTGTTTATCCATTTGCCAGATTTCATAAAATGCGACAATTGCTAACATGGTTCGGACAGACTTAAGCATCGCTGCGAGTGAGAAAATCTCATCGTAGTCAACACCATGAACTTTGTCAAAAACCTTTTTCTGACAAGTCTAGCTTTGTAGATAGTAACACTACTATCAGCTTCCGTCTTCCTCTTGAAGATCCATCTATTTTCTATGGCTTGCTGATCATCGGGCAAGTCAACCAAAGTCCACACTTTGTTCTCATACATGGATCTCATCTCAGATTTCATGGCCTCAAGCCATTTTGCGGAATCTGGGCTCACCATCGCTTCTTCATAGTTCGTAGGTTCGTCATGGTCTAGTAACATAACCTCCAGAACAGGATTACCGTACCACTCTGGTGCGGATCTTACTCTAGTTTACCTACGAGGTTTGGTAGTAACTTGATCTGAAGTTACATGATCATCATCATTAACTTCCTCACTAATTGGTGTAGAAGTCACAGGAACAGATTTCTGTGATGAACTACTTTCCAATAAGGGAGCAGGTACAGTTACCTCATCAAGTTCTACTTTCCTCCCACTCACTTCTTTCGAGAGAAACTCCTTCTCTAGAAAGGATCCATACTAAGCAACGGATGTCTTGCCTTCGGATCTGTGATAGAAGGTGTACCCAACTGTCTCCTTTGGGTATCCTATGAAGACACATTTCTCCGATTTGGGTTTGAGCTTATCAGGATGAAACCTTTTTTCACATAAGCATCGCAACCCCAAACTTTAAGAAACGACAACTTTGGTTTCTTGCCAAACCACGGTTCATAAGGCGTCGTCTCAACGAATTTTGATGGTGCCCTATTTAACGTGAATGCAGCTGTCTCTAATGCATAACCCCCAAAACAATTAGTGGTAAATTGGTAAGAGACATCATAGATTGCACTATATCCAATAAAGTACGGTTATGACGTTCGGACACACCATTATGCTGTGGTGTTCCAGGTGGCATGAATTTGTGAAACTATTCCACATTGATTTAACTGAAGGCCAAACTCGTAACTTTAATACTCTTCTCCACGATCAGATCGTAGAAACTTTATTTTCTTGTTACGATGATTTTCTGCTTCACTCTGAAATTATATGAACTTTTCAAATGTTTCAGACTCTTGTTTCATTAAGTAGATATATCCATATCTGTTCAAATCATCTGTGAAGGTCAGAAAATAATGATACCTGCTACGAGCCTCAATATTCATCGGACCACATACATCTGTATGTATGATTTCCAACAAATCTGTTGCTCTCTCCATAGTTCCGGAGAATGGTGTTTCAGTCATCTTGCCCATGAGACACGGTTTGCAAGCATCAAGTGATTCATAATCAAGTGATTCCAAAATCCCATCAGTATGGAGTTTCTTCATGCGCTTTACACCAATATGACCTAAACGGCAGTGCCACAAATAAGTTGCACTATCATTATTAACTTTGCATCTTTTGGCTTCAATATTATGATTATGTGTATCACTACGATCGAGATCCAACAAACCATTTTCGTTGGTGTGTATGACCATAGAAGGTTTTTATTCATGTAAACAGAACAACAATTGTTCTCTAACTTAAATGAATAACCGTATTGCAATAAACATGATCAAATCATATTCATGCTCAACGAAAACACCAAATAACACTTATTTAGTTTCAACACTAATCCCAAAAGTATAGGGAGTGTGCGACGATGATCATATCAATCTTGGAACTACTTCCAACACACATCGTCACCTCTCCTTTTACTAGTCTTTGTTTATTCTGCAACTCCCGTTTTCGAGTTACTACTCTTTAGCAACTGAACCAGTGTCAAATACTGAGGGGTTGCTATAAACACTAGTACGTACACATCAATAACATGTATATCCAATATACCTTTGTTCACTTTGCCATCCTTCTTATCCACCAAATATTTGGGGCAGTTCCGCCTCCAGTGACCAGTCCCTTTGCAGTAGAAGCATTTAGTCTCAGGCTTAGGTACAGACTTGGGCTTCTTCACTTGAGTAGCAACTTGCTTGCCGTTCTTCTTGAAGTTCCCCTTCTATCCCTTTGCCCTTTTCTTGAAACTAGTGGTCTTGTTAACCATCAACACTTGATGTTTTTCTTGATTTCTGCCTTCATCGATTTCAGCATCACGAAGAGCTCGGGAATTACTTTCGTCATCCCTTGCATATTATAGTTCATCACGAAGTTCTACTAACTTGGTGATGGTGACAAGAGAATTCTGTCAATCACTATTTTATCTGGAAGATAAACTCCCACTTGATTCAAGCGATTGTAGTACCCAGACAATCTGAGCACATGCTCACTAGTTGAGCGATTCTCCTCCATCTTTTAGCTATAGAATTTGTTGGAGACTTCATATCTCTCAACTCGGGTATTTGCTTTAAATATTAACTTCAACTCCTGGAACATCTTATATGGTCCATGACGTTCAAAACGTCTTTGAAGTCCCGATTCTAAGCCGTTAAGCATGGTGCACTAAACTATCAAGTAGTCATCATATTGAGCTAGCCAAACGTTCATAACGTCTGCATCTGCTCCTGCAATAGGTCTGTCACCTAGCGGTGCATCAAGGACATAATTTTTCTGTGCAGCAATGAGGATAATCCTCAGATCACGGATCCAATCCGCATCTTTGCTACTAACATCTTTCAACATAATTTTTCTCTACGAACATATCAAAAATAAACACAGGGAAGCAACAACGCGAGCTATTGATCTACAACATAATTTGCAAAATACTATCAGGACTAAGTTCATGATAAATTCAAGTTCAATTAATCATATTACTTAAGAACTCCCACTTAGATAGACATCCCTCTAATCTTCTAAGTGATCACGTGATCCATATCAACTAAACCATGTCCGATCATCACGTGAGATAGAGTAGTTTCAACGGTGAACATCACTATGTTGATCATATCTACTATATGATTCACGCTCGACCTTTCGGTCTCCGTGTTCCGAGGTCATATCTGTTATATGCTAGGCTCGTCAAGTTTAACCTGAGTATTCCGCGTGTGCAACTGTTTTGCACCCGTTGTATTTGAACGTAGAGCCTATCACACCCGATCATCACGTGGTGTCTTAGCACGAAGAACTTTCGCAACGGTGCATACTCAGGGAGAACACTTATACTTTGATAATTTAGTGAAGGATCATCTTATAATGCTACCGTCAAACAAAGCAAGGTAAGATGCATAAAGGATTAACATCACATGCAATCAATATAAGTGATATGATATGGCCATCATCATCTTGCGCTTGTGATCTCCATCTCCGAAGCACCGTGCTTGTGATCTCCATCTCCGAAGCACCGTCATGATCACCATCGTCACCGGCGCGACACCTTGATCTCCATCGTAGCATCGTTGTCGTCTCGTCAATATTATGCTTCTACGACTATCGCTACCGCTTAGTGATAAAGTAAAGCATTACATGGCGATTGCATTGCATACAATAAAACGACAACCATATGGCTCCTGTCAGTTGCCGATAACTCGGTTACAAAACATGATCATCTCATACAACAAATTATATCACATCATGTCTTGACCATATCACATCACAACATGCCCTGCAAAAACAAGTTAGACGTCCTCTACTTTGTTGTTGCAAGTTTTACGTGGCTGCTACGGGCTTAGCAAGAGCCGTTCTTACCTACGCATCAAAACCACAACGATAGTTTGTCAAGTTGGTGCTGTTTTAACCTTCGCAAGGACCGGGCATAGCCACACTCGGTTCAACTAAAGTGAGAGAGACAGACACCCGCCAGTCACCTTTAAGCAACGAGTGCTCGCAACGGTGAAACCAGTCTCGCGTAAGCGTACGCGTAATGTCGGTCCGGGCCGCTTCATCTCACAATACCGCTGAACCAAAGTATGACATGCTGGTAAGCAGGATGACTTATATCGCCCACAACTCACTTGTGTTCTACTCGTGCAAAGCATCAACGCATAAAACCAGGCTCGGATGCCACTATTGGGGAACGTAGTAATTTCAAAAAAATTCCTACACACACGCAAGATCATGGTGATGCATAGCAACGAGAGGGGAGAGTGTTGTCCACGTACCCTCGTAGACCGGCAGCGGAAGCGTTATCATAACGCGGTTGATGTAGTCGTACGTCTTCACGATCCGACCGATCAAGTACCGAACGTACGGCACCTCCGAGTTCTACACACGTTCAGCTCGATGACGTCCCTCAAACTCCGATCCAGCCGAGTGTTGAGGGAGAGTTTCGTCAGCACGACGGCGTGGTGACGATGATGATGTTCCACCGACGCAGGGCTTCGCCTAAGCTCCGCAACGGTATTATCGAGGTGTAATATGGTGGAGGGGGGCACCGCACACGGCTAAGAGATCTCAAGGATCAATTGTTGTGTCTATGGGGTGCCCCCTGCCCCCGTATATAAAGGAGCAAGGGGGAAGGCGGCCGGCATAGGAGGAGGGCGCGCCAAGGGGGGAGTCCTACTCCCACCGGGAGTAGGACTCCTTTCCTTGTTGGAGTAGGAAAAGGGAAGGGAGAAGGAGAAAGAAGGAAGGGTGCGCCCCCCTTCCCTAGTCCAATTCGGACCAGATCATGGGGAGGGGTGCGGCCACCTTTTGAGGCCTTTCTCTCCTTTCCCGTATGGCCCATTAAGGCCCAATACGAATTCCCGTAACTCTCCGGTACTCCGAAAAATACCCGAATCACTCGGAACCTTTCCGAAGTCCGAATATAGTCGTCCAATATATCAATTTTTACGTCTCGGCCATTTCGAGACTCCTCGTCATGTCCCCGATCTCATCCGGAACTCCGAACTCATTCGGTACATCAAAACTCAATAAAACTGTCATCGTAACGTTAAGCGTGCGGACCCTACGGGTTCGAGAACTATGTAGACATGACCGAGACACGTCTCCGGTTAATAACCAATAGCGGGACCTGGATGCCCATATTGGCTCCCACATATTCTAGGAAGATCCTTATCGGTCAGACCACATAACAACATACGTTGTTCCCTTTGTCACCGGTATGTTACTTGCCCGGGATTTGATCGTCGGTATCTCCATACCTAGTTCAATCTCGTTACCGGCAAGTCTCTTTACTCGTTCCGTAACACATCATCCCGCAACTAACTTATTAGTCACAATGCTTGCAAGGCTTATAGTGATGTGCATTACCGAGTGGGCCCAAAGATACCTCTCCGACAATCGGAGTGACAAATCCTAATCTAGAAATACGCCAACCCAACAAGTACCTTTGGAGACACCTGTAGAGCACCTTTATAATCACCCATTTACGTTGTGACGTTTGGTAGCACACAAAGTGTTCCTCCGATAAACGGGAGTTGCATAATCTCATAGTCATAGGAACATGTATAAGTCATGAAGAAAGCAATAGCAACATACTAAACGATCGAGTGCTAAGCTAACGGAATGGGTCAAGTCAATCACGTCATTCTCCTAATGAGGTGATCCCGTTAATCAAATGACAACTCATGTCTATGGCTAGGAAACATAACCATCTTTGATTAACGAGCTAGTCAAGTAGAGGCATACTAGTGACACTCTGTTTGTCTATGTATTCACACATGTATTATGTTTCCGGTTAATACAATTCTAGCATGAATAATAAACATTTATCATGATACAAGGAAATAAATAATACTTTATTATTGCCTCTAGGGCATATTTCCTTCACCCGCGTCGTGAGGGCAACTTCGGTGGCCCACTCCGGCGAGAGCGTGGCCGCAGCCGCCATGCGCGTGCTAACAAGGTGCATGAGCGCGGCCGCAATTTGTGACTGGGCGGAAAAGGCAGCCCAAACGGCCGCTGTTGCTTCTCAGGTGGCGGCAGCAACATCTGCCTCGGGGATAGCAACTGGCGAGAGCGGCACAGCAGCTGTCCGTTCCGCAGCGGCGGCCTTAGCCCTGATGGAGGCCGCCCACGACCATGTCAAGGCCGCCCAAGCCCAGCTCCTCGCGGTCACCGCACAAATCGAACGAAGCTTCTCCGACAACGGTTGGCAACCCACAGCCGAAGAGCTGGCAATCGCCGAGAGTGTTCGAGCAGCCGTCCGTTCCTCCGGCGCATACCTTCCGACGACGGAGCCCGTCCAAGCCCAGATCGCGTCCGCCCACGCCCAGCTCGTGGCGGCCTTTTCCAAAGAGATGGCGGACGCGGATGGCGAGATGCTTGCCGAGTATGGTGTGATGGATGCCATGGAGCCCCTTCCCCAGGAGACCGTCGGGCACGAGCTGGACATGGAGGCGGCGGCAGAGATCGATGAGCACTAGCCGTAGTAGTACTGTATGTTTTGTTTAATTAAGAGCGCCGGTCTTTAATTTGTTAAGAGTAATGTTTAGGTCAGCTAGCTTTGTTTAATTGCTGAACTTGCTTGATTAAGAAGTGTGGGTGTGCTGCAGTCTCCTTTGTGTACCCAAATTATGCAATGACGTGGATGTCCACTGTAACCATGGAAATTCGAACCAAAACTTTTGACGTTCAAACTCATCACACACGGGTTAAGCTATCTGAATCGTTTGTGATGTCCACATATCGTACACAGTTCTGAATAAGGGACCGTGTCTGATGACACTTTGCGCGCCAGTTTTCTGGCTGAAGCGATTCCAAATTTTCGGCTTCCGCGGAAATATCTACCTCCCCGCCCCCTCCCCCTTACCAAAAGCCACATTTCCCCTCTTTCCGCCTTCCTTTCCAAGTTGAAACCTTCACTCCTTGCTTGCAGCGCCGCCGCCTCCTCGCCGGCGACCCTCCTTCACGCTGCTCAGCCTCCTCTATCCAGGCAGGTAATCCACACCCGACCCCCATCCTCCTCCTCCTTCCACATCCCACATGCCCCGACCGCCGGCGCGAGCGCGACACCTTCCACCCAAATCACCGACCCCTCCACCAAATAAGCGCCGACCTAAGCCATGGTGCACACAGTATAGCCAGGACCTCAAGGAGCATTTGGCAGCGAAGAAGCAAATCGCAGCCGCACGCGCGGATGAGGTCGCGATGGCTGCCATTCATGCCGACCCCCAGATCTTGGAGGAGCACCTTGCCAATTGGTAGCTACGCCGGTTAAGCATGCTCGGTTTACCCGTTGCGTGTGTTGCTCCTGCCTTTCCTTCACAAAATCTAGTGAATTGTGCTATCTAATTTTACCATGCAATCTGTTGCTCTAGTGTATATGTTATATATGTCGTGCAGTGTGGTGCTCACTTATTAACTGTTTTGTTAATTAGTTGTTGTCTTCAGTTAACTGTTTGGTTCAATTCTGCAAATGTGATGTTCAATTCTTCAGGCTGCAATTTTGTATTGTCTTCCATGTGAGAAATAAATCGAATTTATCTTTACAAAATTGTGGGTGCATTCTGTTATTGTATACCATGTGACGAATAAGTTGAATTTGGCTGTAGTAAATACATGAGAAACAAAATACAATTGCTACAATTGGTTGTAGTTAACTGTTTGGTTAACTCTCTGATCTTCTATTAGGAGTATGTTATATTGTGCAATGTGGTGCTCAGTTAACGTTTGGTTCATTTGTTGTGGTGTTTAGTTAACTTCTTGGTTCAATGTTATATTGTGCAATGTGGTGCTCAGTTAATGTTTGGTTCATTTGTTGTGGTGTTTAGTTAACTGCTTGGTTCAGTTCTGCAATGCGATGTTCAATTGTCGTGGGTAGAATTTTGTATTGTTGTGCATGTGAGGAATAAATCGAATTTGGCTCCACTTAATACATGAGAAACATATACAAGTGCTATATTTCCTAGTTCTTAATCATGCTTGGTTTGGGTAAATGGGTTTTCCGTGTGGCTTCAATTAATCTGATGAATCTGCAATGTGCTTATTTTTCATCAACATATTTTACTGATAGCATGCGAACCCTTACTTAACCTAATGACTAACTACCTTATATGTGTTGTGGGGAAACAATGGGAAGCACTGAGGTTTACAATCGAGGTTAGCACGTGCATGGTCCGTTGTCTAATAGCACATTATTGTGCAATTGCAGGAACCATTCAAATATTTTGGTATTTAACAATTTGGTCTTGCACATGTAGGTCCTGCTGTGAGAGGTTTTGACCCACTGTTCGACCCTTTTTGCATATGGGGAAATGAGTTGTCCATGAATATCAATCAAATCAAGAAACTCAGAAAGATTGTTAGGATAAAGAAATTAGCGACAAAAACAACAATATCTTTGTCTGCACAATGAAGAAGACATCAGTTCACTACAAGATGGTACTAACTATTATACCTTGCCTTTTTTATTCCTTTGCCCCATTTCCAATATAGAGAAGATATTTATGCACATCCTTGTTTTCAGGCCTTTCCAAAGCAGTTCACTAATGATTACCTCTCAAACCACCTCTATGGTCAGGAGGCGAGGAAGGTTTTCATACAACACCCACGGTTCAATATTGAAGTGTTCCTGAAGAGGTCGAAGGACGGACGGTCAATCATCCACAGGCACTGGCCTAAAGTTGCAAAGACCTTCAACATGAATGAAGGCTCAATATTCCCCTTCCGCTTCAGTAGTTTTCTAGATGAGATGCATCTGTCTATATACCGTCTATGATGCTAATTTTGAAAAGTTCTACATGTTGCATGTGGAACTTGCTGTTGGTGCAGTTGTGTAATGGGGTAGCTGAGTGCTGAAGCTATATCATGTTGTACTCTGATGTATTTCAATTATGAAATTCTGCTTCCTTAATATGGAAATGAAATATATCGTGTGCTTAATATGAATGTCAATTAGATTAATAAATGGATTATTAATAATAGGGCAATTAGCCTACTAATTGGGTTTTAATATTGCAAACGGTTGTTGAAAAAATACCGGGGGCGATGACCTCAGGCAACGCACACAGTTTCTAGGAATAAACCGTGTTGGATCAATAAACAATCACACACGACTTTCTCTTGAAAACTGTTTGCGTTAGGCCACCTTGCGCAAACGTTTACCACATAAAAACTATGTATCATGGACAGCTTTTGCCACACAGTTTCTTCTACGGACCGTGTGTGCTACATTCAATAACGCAAAAAATTTAACGGGAAAAATTGTGTGTGATGCACCTGTGAACGGAAACGTTTTCCTTGGAGCGACTGTGTGGGATATGCATATGAACGGAAACGTTTAGCGGGGACTAACTGTGTGGGATGTACTTGCGACCGGAAACAATTTCGCCGTATAATTTTATTTTTTATCTGTATTGTACGTATTTCCGTATTTGAGCGCTCGCCGGTCGCACACGACCTCATTTTGCCGAACGTGTGTGCCAGGAGGGCATATCCCCGACGGTTTCTGGGTCGTGTGGGAAGGACCCCCCTATCGCCCACACTCACTTGGAGACGGTTCCAGATGCCGTCGCGGAAAGGGGTTTTAAACCGTTTGTTTAGAACCGTCGCGCACCAGTGATATCACATGTTTCGGGTGCGAAGATCCAGGGCACTACTTCACGGTTGCCCAAAAAGGAAGCCGATGACCCAAGGAGGCTATGTAATCAAAGGGAAACCGCGGGACTTGTCAAAAGTAATATGTTTCCGCTGTAATGAAGCAGGGCACTTCGCCAGGGATTGTCCCAATGAGAAGGAGACTTGTGTTAAATAGTTGAGTTGAAAAACAAATATAGTAGTAGTGGGAACATTTCTTTTATATTGAGGTATTGAGTTGAGGCATGTAATGGAAATGCAAGAGATTGTAAAAAAATTTAGAAACAATAAAGTAAGCATCATTGGTGTTGGTTTGGATCTTATGAGTTGTTACAATATAGGCAATGAGTGAAATCATGATACATGGAATAAGATTTTGGAAGAAACTAGCGTTTATCATTTTAAGGGTGGTAGAACCCAACACCGTTACCGAATAAGAGAGCTAGTGGTTAGCTCCATCAGACGTTGGAACGGGCCACTCAATGATGAGTCTGAGTAATTACGTCTTAGTTTTGTACCAACAGAAGGAAGGGAGACAGTACAATTGGATGGATTTAAGAATGATAGGAAGCTGAATGTTGGAATAATGATCAGTTGCAACCCGATGATGAATTCAAGTTTTACAAGTGATGAGATGGGCCATAACCCACGGGCTCCAGGACCTGACAAGAAGCAAGCACACTCTTGCTGAAGGAAAAACCCTGGAAGAAGATATGACTTTATCAACAGACGATCTTATACGAGTTACGCAAAACCTGAGAGTTGTGAAGAAACGATAGATGTTTGTTTAGCTTGCAGAATCAATGGATTTTTCCGAACCCAGTTCGTGGACAAGCCAAATTCCACAATGCTTGTGAGGATGACCGAGTGTTAGAATGCAAGACTCGCTAAACCATGTACAAGGAAATGATTTGGGTGCGGAATGGATTGATCAGCATGCCGACTTACTCTTATTATTCGCCTTTGTTATAGGGATGGTAAATCTGGAGCGACTTACCCATAGTAGAGAGATGACGATATCAAAACCTTGATTGAACCTTAGAATGGTATGACAATTTTTCCTTTTACAAGGCAGTAGTTGCCAACCGTAGGATATACGGTGAGAATGAAGCCCATACCCGTTTTCTGCAGGGACCCAGTCAAATTGTTTGATGACCACCATGAGATGTCGATAGTTGTTTAGTATTGGCGCCAGAACTGTCAGCTAAGAAGACCCGGTCTCGGAAGCACCTTACCAAGATGAAAGGACACAAGGATTGAGGAAAAGGTTATGGCACTACCGGAAGAGCCAGAGTAGGAATTTTCCCGAGAATCTCAGAAGACCGACACTGTCAAGAATAAGGATGGAGTATCTGAGTTTTGATGGAGTCGTAACCATGTTTTTAAGGGTGGTAGCACCCCAGACCTTCATGACAATCGATGAATTTTGAGGAGACCCTCGAACCTAACCTATTTCTTGTTAGCCTCTCCGAATTTCGAGGGCGAGATTCATTTTAAGGGTGGTAGGTTTGTAACATCCCAAAATTCTAAATTTTGGAATGTTATATTAATTAAGAAATAATGATTCCTTGTGTGATTTGTGGTGTGAAATTAAGTGAAATTTGAAACTTTTTGAAAGTTTAATGAGAGGGAATAAAAGGACTTTCCCAAAATTTTCCATTTAGAATCCCTATTCAATTTTGAGTTAGAATCCTTTCAAAACCCTCTGATAAACAAATAAAATGAGAGGACGAAAATGACACTCCAAAATCAGAGACAATGTTTTGTTTGAGATTCAAATTTTAAGACAGAAACTATTTGCAATTTATTTGTAATCCAAATTCCTTTCCAGTTTGGAGTTATTGCAAAAAAATGATTTAAAAAACGTATTTTATTTGGTCCTGGAATTATGTTCACGATTTAGGAAATTTTATTCTGAGAATTTTGATATATAATATGCCTATGGAAAAGTTTTATTCTATTTTCCTTACTCTGTTTATTCTTTCTTGTATTTATTTAAAAAGAAAAAAATACGTGCGGCCATAACTAACTATCGCCCACATGCGTAGCATAGTGCCAGCAAGGCGCCCTATCATTTTATTTTCTCTTGTATGGGCCAGGCCCAGTCAGCCGTTTTTTTTCTTCCCATTTTTTTCCACTTTGGCCGAAAAAACAAAAAAAACCGCAGCGGTGGTGCGTGCGCGTGGCCGGCCGAACCTTTTGGCCCATGCCACACCTCTTATGTCTTTTCTACATTTCGTCTACGTTTAATCCCACATTGCCTAGCCTTTAATCTTTAAGCCTCTATTTCACTTATAAATATAGACCCATAAAGCCCCCAAAAATCATCTGATTCAGGTTAAACCAATATTTTGGTTTGACTACATTTAATAAAGAAAAATATATTTCTTCTCTCCGACGAGAATTCTAAAAGTCGTCTCCTCTCTTTAAAGTCGTCTTTTCTCTACCTTATAAAGGTATCTTTTTTTGTATTTTTTATATACTCCCGTAGCTTATTATTTTTAGACTAGTATACGGTAAAATAATTAGATTATCAATTAGTTTCTGTATTTATACATTAGACCTAGAATTCTTTTAGCCATACGTATTTTTTTTTGTAAAACAACTTGGACTTGATTTTTCAAATAGCATAACTTTTTACTCGTTCGTTCAAATTAGACGAAACCAACACCCACTTCCTCATCATGATCTCATCTATCCAGAAAACCTATAAAATAAACTTTTTGAAATTTTAAAATTTGAATTAGATCATATTCAAATTCAAACTTGTTTTGATGATAACTTGAATTTTATAACGCCGATTTAATTGATTCTTTTTGCAAATCGAAGCTCTTAACATGTACTTTCTGTTGAGATCTAAAATCACACAATTTAGCTGCTGTTAAAAATATGTTTCTGTCTAGAAGCTTTATTTGATGGTTTTTGAAGTTTTCCGAAGTGTTTTTTTTGTTCTTTTGGATCTTTGAGTGATTGCTTATGTGTGGTTATAATTGCTTGCTTACAATAGATTGATCGGAGTGTGACGAGTAGAACTATCAGGAATTATGAACGCGAAGAATCTTCATCAACAGTACAAGACAAGTTCACACTTTGATCATACCCTTCATTACCCAGTTTTTATGCATTAGTACACCCTCAAAGATTGCATGAATAGGATTGGGAACATGTGGTCATTGCTATGTAGTTGATGAGGTAGGAACCTATTACCTTTGGTCACCCCGGGAATATACGCTTTGTTACTTATTGCTTAGCCATGCTCGTAGACGTGGATTGGTATGTGAGAATCATGCAAGTTGTGAGAGATAATAACTAAGGGAAACTTAAGGTGACTACTTTAATACACATCTGGGTGGAATGGTTGGGGCACCCTAGAGAACCCAATGGTTTGCCCGTGCACCTAGATCCCGGAGTACCCGTGTGATCACCCTATGGAACCCGATGGAATGCCACCCAGGCTCAAAGGGGTCATAAGATTATTCATACTAGAAATTTCCGTATGCAGCCACAAGCCATTGTGGGCTCTGGCATAGTTAAGTAAGTTGTGGGGAACCTTTACATGATAGGCTAGTAGATGTACGGGATTGTAGGTGTACCGGCCTATCTATCGGTTAAGGGGACCTCTTCGGAAAGACTGTGTCTCGATCATCCGGTTCTCAAACATCAGGCAGTGCGAGAAATTCAACGGAGGAGATCGAGTCTTGTGGGGAAAAGTGCGCAAACCTCTGCAGAGTGTACAAACTAATCATGATTAGCCGTGTCCCCGGTTATGGACAATTTGAGTATCTGGTATTTGAATTATTGGTTGATCTCATCACTTTACTTAATGAATTTGTTGGGTTGTTATTAATTATACTTTTTAATTTTGGGATTGAATTGGGGGTACCTTCTCAATAATGGCTTAAACAGGGTAGTTAATAAAATCTATTCCTTCGTTGTAGAGGAAAATTAGCTTTATGCAAAAATTAAACTTAGAGCCTCCACCAGCCAAATATGCATATAGAGATAGACAATTCTCATTATTATTCTATGGTGTGAAATTGCCAGTACATTCAATGTACTGACCTACATGGCTGCAACGTCTCATGTTGCAGGAGTCTTACAACGAGTAAGTGATACGATAGGGTTACGATGTCTACACTCAACTTTGTCGTTGGTGTTGTTGGGAACTCCACAACTTTGATGTTACTTCCGCTATATGGATTGAGGTAATATTATTTACATTACTCTATACATGTAATTTACCTCTGTTATAAATCCTCGAGTACTGTGTGTGTCAGCAACCGATCCAGGGATGACACTTAAAAACAGAGACTTCGACCCATTCAAGTCGGGTCGCGACATTAGGCCTTAATCCTTCATCCATCGTGATCTCACCCAAAACTTGAAAACTTCAATCACACAAAACTTAACAAAACCTTCGTGAGATCCGTTAGTATAATAAAGCAAATCACCACTTTAAGTACTATTGCAAACCCATTCATATTTTATTATTGCATTATACCTACTGTATTCTAACTTTACCATGGCTTATACCTCTCGATACAATCCATAGATTCATCAAAATAAGCACACAATGCAACAAAAACAAAATCTATCAAAAACAGAACAGCCTGTAGTAATCTGGACTTTGACCATACTTGTGTAACTCAAAAAATTCTGAAAATTTTGGACAACGTATGCAATTTGTATATCAATCATGTGTAAAAAAATCAGAATTTTATCACGCTCATGTGAATTTTAATAATTTTGCTACTGGACTCAAAAGTTTTGTTTTCCAACAGGATCAAATCAACTGTCACCCAACATGATCCTAAATGCTTAACTTTGCACAAACACTAAATAAAACAGAAAAACACAATCCTAACAGTAGCATAATTGTGTAAACACACAAGTACAGAAATAAAAAGAGAAAAATTTATTTTATTCATTATTTTGCCTCCCAACAAGCGCTATTGTTTTATGCCCCTAGCTAGGCATAATGCATATATTCTAGTATTGTCATCTTTAGTTTGTAACTCCTGAATCACACAACCATAATTCATTAGAGATCTAGCTTGCATATTTTCAATGATCACGCTCCTAGGGATAAAGTTAAAGAATTCGCTTTTGCAAGTAGGTTTCTTTATCAATTCAGCAAAGTCGGGGTGAACACTAATCATTTTAAGATCTTCATTGTGGCTACTAGAAGTGGCACCTTTGTTCTTAGGAGCATGGGTAGATTTTCAATTCTTACCAGGAGGAGTTTTTTGGATAGTTTTGATGGAAGAAAAAGCTGAGCTCAAATTATTAAAAATTTCTTCCAATTTATCAATCTGAGCAGCGCTCTCCTCTACCCTTTCGTTAACTATGGGTCTTTTCTCTTTTAGTAATTTAAGAGTATCTCCTATCATCGATCCAATTCGATTAGCAAGATCATGGACCCTTTTATCCAAATTTTCAATATCTTCTACGGTGAGCATTTTCTTTTCAATATCATCTAGCCTTTGCATAACATGCTCAAGAGTTAAAATCATTTCATTGATAATGATAGGAGGTGGTCCCACTAAATTTCCATACCATTAAAAGCATCGACACAACAATAAATTCCCTCAAGTAATAGTCTCAAGTACAAATCTGTACCAAGTGGTGATTCCCACATGAAAATTACAAAGAAGAATGGTAGTGGATTGCTTACAAGTTGATCTATTATGAGCGTTGAAAATCCTATACCAAGCATCTCCCAAATTTTCTCCTCCCCTTTGTTTAAAATTGAGAACATCATTCTCGGGGGTGGACGTGGCAAGGGAGGAACTATCCATAACGATAAAATGGGCAAGCAAACAAGAAAAAGGCAAACGGAAAATATTTTTGGTATTTTTGTAAAAACTTTTCAGAAGTGGGGGAGATGAAAACAAGAGGAAAATGACAAATAAAGTAATTGCAAGGAGATGAGAGTTTATGCATAGGTACTTGATAGATGTTGATGATATCTCCTTGGCAACGGCGCCAGAAATTCTTCCTTATTGCTTGTATCTGCGTTGGTAATTCCCTGAAGAGGAGAGGATGATGCAACACAACAAGGGTAAGTATTTCCCTCAGTTATGAAACCAAGGTTATCAATCTAGTAGGGGAACCAAGCAACATTATGTAAACAACAACTCCACACAAACAACAAAAACTTGCAACCCAACGCGTAAGAGGGGTTGTCAATCCCTCCTCGGTATTGAGATAGATTAAATTGTATAGGTTTTGATAAATAGATCTAACTAAAACACAAAATAAAATAAATAAATAAAGAAAAAGTGCAGCGGTATTTTTAGATTTAATATGATATGAAATAGACCCGGGGCGTAGATTTCACTAGAGGCTTCTCTCAAGAAAATAGCATACGGTGGGTGAACAAATTACTATTGGACAATTGATTGAACAGCGAATAATCATGACGATATCGATGGCAGTGATCATGTATATAGGCATCACATCCAAGATTAGTAGACCGACTCCTTCCTGCATCTACTACTATTACTCCACACATCGACTGCTATCCAGCATGCATCTAGTGTATTAAGTTCATGGAAAAAACGAAGTAATGCAATAAGAACAATGACATGATGTAGACAAGATAAACTCACGTATGAATAAACCCCATCTTGTTACCCTTAGTAGCAACGATACATGCGTGTCATGTCTCTTTCTGTCACTGAGATTGAGCACCGCAAGATCAAACCCATCACAAAGCACCTCTTCCCATGGCAAGAAAAATCAATCTAGTTGGCCAAACCAAACCAAAATTTCGAAGAAGAAATACAACGCTATAACAATCATGCATAAAAGAGTTCGGCAAAGACTCAAATAATATTCATGGATAGAACTGATCATAAACCCACAATTCATCGAATCCCAACAAACACACTGCAAAAAGGAGTTACATCAAATAGATCTCCAAGAACATCGAGGAGAACATTGTATTGAAGATCAAGAAGAGAGAAGAAGCCATCTAGCTACTAGCTACGGACCCGTAGGTCTCTGGTAAACTACTCACACATCATCGGAGGGGCAGCAAGGATGATGAAGAACCCCTCCGTGTTCGTTGCCCCCTCCGGCAGAGTGCCGAAAAAGGCATGTAGATTGGATCTCGTGGTTCTGGAACTTGCAGCGGCTGGAAACGTGTTTCATTGACTCCCCTAGGGTTTTGGGGATTTTTGAGTATTTATAGAGGTGGAGGCAGGCCAGGAAGCTTCCCGTGGGATCCCCTACCCACCAGGGCCCATGTGGTCCTTTGGCTCCCTGGGTGTCTTCTGGGCAGAAAAAAATCTCCAAAAAGTTTTGTTGCATTTGGACTTCGTTTGGTATTGATATTCTGCAAAGTGAAAAACAAGCAAAAAAACAGCAACTGGCACTAGGCACTATGTCAATAGGTTAGTCCCAAAAATGATATAAAGTTGCTAGTAAATGAATATAAAACATCCAATATTGATAATATAACAGCATGAAACAATCAAAATTATAGATACGGTATCAGCTTCTGAACATGGCAACCCAATTTGGGACAAAGTTCTCGATGCAGCCCAAACGACCGATTGGATCCGAATCCAACACGATGCTGCTGAAGGCGAAAAGTTGGCCGGGGACGAAGATGTCACCACAGCCAATACTGTTGTCAATCTGCAAGCGGGCCATCGATCCTCGGTGATCCAACAACGAGCTCTCCATGAAAGCACCAATGTCCGTGTCAAAACCGGGAGACCTCGGGTAGGGGGGTCCGAGCTATTAGAACGGATCGATGGGTAACAAGAGATAAAGGACATGATGCTTTTACCCATGTTTGGGCCCTCTCTAGGGAGGTAAAACCCTACGTCCTGCTCTTGCTTATATTATGAGAGTAACAAAGTAGGGACTTGATCTACCTCGAGATCGTGAGTTGTGGTCTAACCATAGGGGTATGATGATGATGATGAATGAATGGATGGTCATCTATGGGCTAAACCCATTGGTTTATATAGGTACCAGGGGTATCTAGGGTTACACATGGTCGGTTACCATCTAGGGATCACATGCCGAATATAACAGATATACTTGAAGTACGCGCCAAGTCTTCGGTCGAGGCAGATTGGAGGCCTCCGAAGTCCCTCCTCCTTAATGGGCCGCCAGCTCGGCCCGTAGACTAAGCCACTTCGGCTAGGGCCCCATTAGACCAGGACACCTGAAAGTGCAACTAATCCCCGGGTGGTTTTGGTAATTCATAACAACATATAACTCATTGAACTAATATCCTTTCAATATAAATATTTCAGGAAGTTCGATGAATGGCATGGCATGGACTAGAAATGTGGACCCCTCAAAATGCTAAGGACACATATTGGCAAAAGCTCAAGACTCTTCATTTTATTTTAAGTGATCCAAGATCACATTGAGTCCATAGGAAAGCCAATACTATTAAAAGGGGATGAGGTGTTGCTTAATGGCTTGCTTGCTCAAATGCTTAGTGATATTGCTCCAAAGCCCTCAACCACTTTCTCCATCCAAATATGTCAAAACCCTAAACTCCAACTCGACCCCACCGATTCTTTCTATCCGGTGCCATCGAGTTCATATGACATAGCCACTGCCAGAAACCCTAACAGTTTGGTCACACCGATATGGATCTCGGTCTCACCGAGTTGGCCTTGCAAACTCTCTGTTGCCTGTTGTAGTTATTTCAGTCTCACCGAAATGTGCAATCGGTCTCACCGAGTTTGCTTGACAGACTCTCTGTTTGCTCTTTTCTCAATTCGGTCTCACCGAGTTTATGCGATCGGCGCCACTAAGATTATGTTTTGACCTTAGCCCTAGCACATCGGTCTCACCGAGTTGTTCCGGTCGGTCCCACCGAGATTCATAACGTTCACATTTTGAACTAATTGGTCTCACCGAGTTTAGCTATTCGGTCTCACCGAGTTGCGTCAAATGTGTGTAGCAGTTGGATTTTGTGTGGAGGCTATATATACCCCTCCACGCCTTCTCCATATGTGAGAGATCCATCAGAACGTGCCTACACTTCCACTACTCATTTTCTGAGAGAGAGCCACCTACTCATGTGTTGAGATCAAGACATTCCATTCCTACCACAAGAATCTTGATTTCTAGCCTTCCCCAAGTTGCTTTCCACTCAAATCATCTTTCCACCATAGCCAAATATGTGAGAGAGAGAGTGGAGTGTTGTGGAGAATACATTTGAAGCACAAGAGCAAGGAGTTCATCATCAACACACCATCTATTACCTTTTGGAGAGTAGTGTCTCCTAGATTGGTTATGTGTCGCTTGGGAGCCTCCGACATGTTGTGGAGTTGAACCGAGAAGTTTGTAAGGGCAAGGAGATCGCCTACTTCCTGAAGATCTACCCGAGTGAGGCAAGTCCTTCATGGGTGATGGCCGTGGTGGGATAGACAAGGTTGCTTCTTTGTGGACCCTTCGTGGGTGGAGTCCTCCGTGGAATCGCGCAGCGATTGCCCTTCGTGGGTTGAAGTCTCCATCAACATGGACGTACGATAGCACCACCTATCGGAACCACGCCAAAATCTCTGTGTCTCCATTGTGTTTGCAATCTCCAAACCCTTCCCATTACCTTCATATACAATGTTTTACTTTCCTAGTTGTAAAATCTCCCCACAACTAAAATTGGGAAAAGGATAGATTTTCAAGTAGTCTACTCACCCCCTCTAGACCTACTTTCGATCCTACAAGTGGTATCACAACTTTGGTCTCCATTAGCCTTGATTTCCATAGCTTTGGTGATCATAGCCTTGGTTTCACAACCTAGGAAAGTATGGCGTCTAGCGAGGGAAATTACCACAGTAGAGGTCCTTACTTTGATGGTACTAATTTTTCTAGTTGGAAGCATAAAATGAAAGTGCATATTCTTGGTCATAACCCCGCCGTTTGGGCTGTTGTGTGTATTGGCTTGCAAGGTGATTTCCTCATGGATGGAAAAGAACCGGATCGTGAAGCAACAACGGAAGAAATGAAGATGTTGCAATACAATGGTCTGTTGAAATATATTGCCCACCTCCCTTCATCAGTTCGGACTTGTGGATGAGTTGGCTGGAGCATGAATTCAATATGGTATCCGAGCCAAGAGGTCTTGAGTTCAAGACCCTGTCAACGCAGTATTAAATAAAAATGATTCTGCGGCCTACATCGATCCCACGTTTAAGGACTAAAATAGCCTAGACATGAGGGGGAGTGTTGAAATATATTGCCCACCTCCCTTCATCAGTTCGGACTTTTGGATGAGTTGGATGGCGCATGAATTCAATATGGTCAAGCTTGCGATATTCTCTTCAATGGATTGTGCCCCGAAGGATTCAACAAAATCAGCCGCCTTGAGAAAGCAAAGGAAATTTGGGATACTTTGGTTGACATGCACGAAGGTACCGAGTCCGTCAAGGATCCAAATTGGATGTGCTTCAAAGTCAACTTGACAAGTTCAAGATGAAGGATGGTGAAGGAGTCGCCGAGATGTACTCTAGGCTTGCTCTCATAAAAAATGAGATTGTCGGCATAGGAAGCGAAGATATGACCAACAAATTCATCATCAAGAAGATCCTAAGAGACTTGGATGGAAAATATGATGTCGTGTGCACCTTGATCCAAATGATGCCCAACTACAAAGATCTCAAGCCCACGGAAGTCATTGGTAGAATTGTTGCTCATGAGATGTCACTCAAGAATAAGGAAGAGCTCCACAACAAGTCAAGTGGTGCCTACAAAGCTTCAAGTGATGCTCCTACAACATCAAGTGAGAAGCAAGTCTCCAATGAAGAATTGAGCTTAATAGTGAAGAACTTCAACAAGTTCTACAAGAATAGAAGCAAAGAGAGAAGTTCCAAGTCAAGGTCCTACAATGACAAAATATCTTCTAGTCATGATCGTAATTGCCAAAATTGTGGAAGATCTGGACACTACTCCAATGAGTGTACGGCTCCCTACAAGAAAAGAGAAGATTCACCAAAAAGGAGGAGTAGAAGAGATGAATCACCTCCAAGAGAGATTATCGTTATGAACGAAGACCATCTCGTAGTAGCAAGGATTGGGAAAGGAAGTATAAGTCATCAAATAGCTACATAAGATAAAGACATCAAGCTCATGTTGGTGAATGGGTTTCCGGTTCCGACTCCGACAACAACTCCAAGAGAAGCTATCACTCTGACTCCGAATATACTCCAGATGAAGGTGTTGCCAGTCTTGCACTAGTGTTAGCCAACTCCTACGACATATTTGACTCACCAAATGAAGGAATTGGATGATGGTTCATGGCTGAAGGCCCCAAGGTATCACACCCCGAGTATGAGGATTTCAATAGTGATGAAGATGATTTGCTAGGTTGTAACGCCCAATATGCGATACTATCCTAAAGAGACTCTGTTGGGGAACGTAGTCATTTCAAAAAAATTCACCTACACACACGCAAGATCATGGAGATGCATAGCAACTAGAGGGGAGAGTGTGTCCACGTAGCCTCGTAGACCGAAAGCGGAAGCGTTAGCACAACGTGGTTGATGCAGTCGTACGTATTCACGATCCGACCTATCCAAGTACCGAACGTACGAAACCTCCGAGTTTAGCACACGTTCAGCTCGATGACGTCCCACGAACTCTGATCCAGCCGAGCTTCGAGGGAGAGTTCCGTCAGCACGACGGCATGATGACGGTGATGATGTTGCTACCGACGCAGGGCTTCGCCTAAGCACCGCTACGATATGATCGAGGTGGATTATGGTGGAGGGGGGCATCGCACACAGCTAAGAGACCAAGAGATCAATTGTTGTGTCTAGAGGTGCCCCCTGCCCTCGTATATAAAGGACCAGGGGGAGGAGGCGTCCGGCCAGGAGAGGGCGCGCCAGGGAGGAGTCCTACTCCACCGGGAGTAGGACTCCCTCTTTTCCTAGTTGGAGTAGGAGGGGGAAAGGAAGGGAAGGAGAGGGGAGGAAGGAAAGGGGGCGCCCCCCTCCTTGTCCAATTCGGACTAGAGGGGGAGGGGGCACGCGGCCAGCACTAGCCGCCCCTCCTCTTCTCCACTAAGGCCCATCTTGGCCCACTAAGCTCCCCGGGGGGTTCCGGTAACCCCCCGGCACTTCGGTATATGTCCGAAACTCCCCAAAACCATTCCGGTGTCCGAACATAGTCGTCCAATATATCGATCTTTATGTCTCGACCATTTCGAGACTCCTCATCATGTCCGTGATCACATCCGGGACTCTGAACTACCTTCGGTACATCAAAACACAAAAACTCATAATACAATCGTCATCGAACTTTAAGCGTGCGGACCCTACGGGTTCGAGAACTATGTAGACATGACCGAGACACGTCTCCGGTAAATAACCAATAGCGGAACCTGGATGCTCATATTGGCTCCCACATATTCTACGAAGATCTTTATCGGTCAAACCGCATAACAATATACGTTGTTCCCTTTGTCATCGGTATGTTACTTGCCCGAGATTTGATCGTCGGTATCTCAATACCTAGTTCAATCTCGTTACCGGCAAGTCTCTTTACTCGTTCCGTAACACATCATCCCACAACTAACTCATTAGTTACAATGCTTGCAAGGCTTATAGTGGTGTGCATTACCGAGTGGGCCCAGAGATACCTCTCCGACAATCGGAGTGAGAAATCCTAATCTCGAAATATGCCAACCCAACAAGTACCTTCGGAGACACCTGTAGAGCACCTTTATAATCACCCAGTTACGTTGTGATGTTTGGTAGCACACAAAGTGTTCCTCCGGTAAACGGGAGTTGCATAATCTCATAGTTATAGGAACATGTATAAGTCATGAAGAAAGCAATAGCAGAATACTAAACGATCAAGTGCTAAGCTAACGGAATGGGTCAAGTCAATCACATCATTCTCCTAATGATGTGATCCCGTTAATCAAATGACAACTCATGTCTATGGCTAGGAAACATAACCATCTTTGATCAACAAGCTAGTCAAGTAGAGGCATACTAGTGACACTCTGTTTGTCTATGTATTCACACATGTAACATGTTTCCGGTTAATACAATTCTAGCATGAATAATAAACATTTATCATGATATAAGGAAATAAATAATAACTTTATTATTGCCTCTAGGGCATATTTCCTTCAGTCTCCCACTTGCACTAGAGTCAATAATCTAGATTACATAGTAGTGATTCTAACACCCATGGAGCCTTGGTGCTGATCATGTTTTGCTCGTGGAAGAGGCTTAGTCAACGGGTCTGCAACATTCAGATCCGTATGTATCTTACAAATCTCTATGTCTCCCACCTGGACTTGATCCCAGATGGAGTTGAAGCGTCGCTTGATGTGCTTGGTTCTCTTGTGAAATCTGGATTCCTTTGCCAAGGCAATTGCACCAGTATTGTCACAAAAGATTTTCATTGGACCCGATGCACTAGGTATGACACCTAGATCAGATATGAACTCCTTCATCCAGACTCCTTCATTTGCTGCTTCCGAAGCAGCAATGTACTCCGCTTCACACGTAGATCCCGCCACGACGCTTTGTTTAGAACTGCTCCAACTAACAGCTCCACCGTTCAATATAAACACGTATCCGGTTTGCGATTTGGAATCGTCCGGATCAGTGTCAAAGCTTGCATCAACGTAACGATTTACGATGAGCTCTTTGTCACCTCCATAAACGAGAACCATATCCTTAGTCCTTTTCAGGTATTTCAGGATGTTCTTGACCCCTGTGCAGTGATCCACTACTGGATTATTTTGGTACCTCCCTGCTAAACTAATAGCAAGGCACACATCAGGTCTGGTACACAACATTGCGTACATGATAGAGCCTATGGCTGAAGCATAGGGAACATCTTTCATTTTCTCTCTATCTTCTGAAGTGGTCGGGCATTGAGTCTTACTCAATTTCACACCATGTAACACAGGCAAGAACCCTTTCTTTGCTTGATCCATTTTGAACTTTTTCAAAACTTTGTCAAGGTATGTGCTTTGTGAAAGTCCAATTAAGCGTCTTGATCTATCTCTATAGATCTTGATGCCCAATATGTAAGCAGCTTCACCGAGGTCCTTCATTGAAAAACTCTTATTCAAGTATCCTTTTATGCTATCCAGAAATTCTATATCATTTCCAATCAACAATATGCCATCCACATATAAGATTAGAAATGCTACAGAGCTCCCACTCACTTTCTTGTAAATAAAGGCTTCTCCAAAAGTCTGTATAAAACCATATGCTTTGATCACACTATCAAAGCGTTTATTCCAACTCCGAGAGGATTGCACCAGTCCATAAATGGACCCCTGGAGCTTGCACACTTTGTTAGCACCCTTTGGATCGATAAAACCTTCAGGTTGCATCATATACAACTCTTCTTCCAGAAATCCATTCAGGAATGCAGTCTTTACATCCATTTGCCAAACTTCATAATCATAAAATGCGGTAATTGCTAACATGATTCGGACGGACTTTAGCATCGCTACGGCTGAGAAGGAATCATCGTAGTCAACTCCTTGAACTTGTCGAAAACCTTTCGCAACAAGTCGAGCTTTGTAGACAGTAACATTACCGTCAGCGTCTGTCTTCTTGAAGATCCATTTATTTTCGATGGCTTGTCGATCATCAGGCAAGTCAACCAAAGTCCACACTTTGTTCTCATACATGGATCCCATCTCAGATTTCATGGCCTCAAGCCATTTTCGGAATCTGGGCTCATCATCGCTTCCTCATAGTTCGTAGGTTCGTCGTGGTCTAGTAACATGACCTCCAGAACAGGATTACCATACCACTCTGGTGCGGATCTTACTCTGGTTGACCTACGAGGTTCGGTAGTAACTTGATCTGAAGCTTCATGATCATCATCATTAGCTTCCTCACTAATTGGTGTAGGTGTCACAGGAACCGGTTTCTGTGATGAACTACTTTCCAATAAGGGAGCAGGTACAGTTACCTCATCAAGTTCTACTTTCCTCCCACTCACTTCTTTCAAGAGAAACTCCTTCTCTAGAAAGGATCCATTCTTAGCAACGAATGTCTTGCCTTCGGATCTGTGATAGAAGGTGTACCCAACTGTCTCCTTTGGGTATCCTATGAAGACACATTTCTCCGATTTGGGTTCGAGCTTATCAGGTTGAAGCTTTTTCACATAAGCATCACAGCCCCAAACTTTAAGAAACGACAACTTTGGTTTCTTGCCAAACCATAGTTCAAAAGGAATCGTCTCAACGGATTTAGATGGTGCTCTATTTAATGTGAATGCATCCGTCTCTAAAGCATAACTGTCGAGGATATAACTACTGGAGTCACCCGCCCAGGAGGGGCCGGGTTATGCTATGACGATCATCACATGAAGCCCAATCTCAAGTTTGAGGATGGCGGTTCAGTAATGGGCCTAAGGCCTAGAGGCGGCTTAAGGCCCGTAGTGATAAACCGCCGTTAAGGCATGACTTGTAGTGTAAGGCAAGAATAGTTAAGAGTCCGAGCCGGACACTGTTTATAAGTCGGCCGGGACTCTGAGAGCCGCTGGGCGTTAACCTCTCTATATAAAGGGACGACCCAGCGGTGGTTCAGGAGAAGGAAGATCAGATCGATAGCCAGGCATAGCGGTTTAGCTCCCTGGTCATCAAAAACCTAAGTAATTCCACCTCAACTGGAGTAGGCTTTTACCTTCACCGTAAGGGGCCGAACCAGTATAATCCTCGTGTCCTTTGTCCCGTTTAACCCCTTTAAGCTTCCTAGTTGCGATGGCTCCACGACTAAGTCCCTGCACGAGGACATCTGCCGTGACTATTCCACGACAGTTGGCGCCCACCGTGGGGCCAGCGCGCGGTGGATTTGAGTTCTTGAAGGGCAGCTTCGAATGCTCAAGGGATACGCTGTGGGCCGGATGACCAAGAGTCATCGCGGCCAGCTCTACATCGACGACGCAGGCTGGGGCCCCGACGCCGGCTCAATCGAGTACGGGTACCGGGTCCCCTTCGGTGGAATCCACGTTTTCATTGGCAAGATTGGCGAGCCGGGCCCTGAGCCGGACCTCTGCACCGACCTCGTCGAGACGGCTCAGCGTGCGAGACCCGCCCGGACTCTGCCTGCCTTGAAGCGTGCTTTCGTGGGATGCGTCCATGGAGGACTCTCTGAAGGATCTAGATCTGGCGATGAGACGGCCGCCCGCTCTGACGGCGAGTCGTCCACAGATGAAACCAACTTGTTATATCAACTTCAAGATGGCAGGCTCAGGGGTTGTTCCGATGGCGACAGTATTCCGGACCCCTTTGAGCCGCCAAGCCGGGTTGGAATCTTCATGGACGGCACACAACCTGTTCAAAACCCCGCCGCTGGGGCAGGAGGCCCTGTGCACTCGCCATCTCAGGTGCTAATGGATCTCACAGATAAGATGACGGCCCTGTTAACTGCCACGGTCGTCCCGGTGGATCAAGCTCAACATGATGCAGAAGTGGCACAACTAAAATTGGACATAGCGCAGGCCAAGGAAGACCTGGCAGCGGAAGGAGTTAGGATGGCTGCAGAGCGGGCGGCTCTGGACGCCCAGACTCAGTTTATTCAGGCGCAGTGTTTCCGGCTCACGATGGATCAGAACGCATCCAATGAGGTCATGAGAAGGAGGTATCAGAAGGCCCAATCTCGGCTCCCTCCGGTTTATGATCCTCGCAACCTCTTCAACACACCCGGTGCAGGGCCTAGCAACCTGCCAGAGATAAATCAGATCACGGCACCCGGGGTGGGAACGCTGGTTCATCCACCAGTGATGGGGCCTCCCCGTGTGAATACTGCACCGCCTCCATATGTGCCAACACCACCGGGTCATTATTCTAACCCGTTGGAAAACATGATCGCTGCAGCAGCGCGACTGGCGGCTCTTCCGGTTGAGGGTGACTCCCCAACGGCGGTCGAAACCCGCAGGGTCAGAGAACTTCTTCAGACGTCTTTGGCGCATCAGGAGGCATATTCATATAGCCGGGACAGGATTCATTCGACCCCTCGACAGGCAATTCGTCAAAACCGGAGTCCGAGTTATAGCAGACACATGGCGTCGGCGACCAGCTCAAGCAACGTCCGGCGCCATGACTTTCCTGGGGGGCATGGCCCGGCACATAATGGAGCCTTTAATGCGGTAGATCAAGACAGAGCGCATCAGGAAGCTGAGCAGGCGGCTCAGATGACGGCTTTTCAGCCTTTTCCGGTTTACCCGACGGCTTCTATTGAGGCAGGCATGGCTACAAGAGCCGGAGGCGTCCCTTGCCTGGTGCCGGCTCTCCGTAACGAACGTCTGCCTAAGGATTTCAAAGGACCTAGGAAGGTACCTAATTACATGGCTGATTTACAGCCCGGAGCATGGGTTGAGAGCTACGAGATGGCTATGGAGTTGCTGGAGGTCAGCGAAGCGGCAATGGCCAAATACTTCACCATGATGTTGGATGGGACTACCCGCACTTGGTTGAAGGGACTGCCGCCCAATTCCATTGGGTCATGGGCAGAGTTAAAAGCCCGGTTCATCCAAAACTTCAAAGATACATGTAGGCAATCAATGTCAATTATGGATTTGACTAACTGCAAACAGCAAGAAGGCGAGTCTACAACCCATTGGGTACGCCGGGTCAAAGAGATAATACATTCGTCTGATAAGATGGATGCCGGCTCTGCGGTCTTGATGTTGGAGCAAAATTGTCATCTTGCGCCCCTAAAGATGAAGCTTGGGCGGCTCAAGCACGATTGCAACGATATCGGTACACTGATGGTGGCTCTGGTCAAGTACGCCGACTCTGATAGTACCAAGGATCCCGCGTCTGATGAGGAAAAGACAGGGAAGGGAAAGAAGAATGGCAACGGCAAGGGCCCTCAGTATAACCCGGTGAACCAGGGAAGTAATAAACGTAAGGCTGATGGCAGTATGGAATTTTTGGCCAACACCAATGCGCAAGGTAACAACCACCGACGTAAGGGGAGACCACCTCCCCGATCCGCCGGATCAGGCCCGACGCTTGAACAATTGTTGAATGAGCCCTGTCCAAGGCACGGTTCTAGGGAGAAGCCAGCCACTCATCTATGGAAAGACTGTGCAATCATGAAAGCTTTCAAAAATTCCAACACTTTCAATGGCAACAATGGGCAGGGCGGCGGCTCTGGCAGCGGCGGCTTTCATGGCCCGGGCGGCGGTTCAAATTCCAATTTTCAGAATTTTCAAGGTAATCAAGGGGGGTTCAACCAGCAATCTGGCCAGGGTAATCAGCAGCAGCAACACGGGGGATATCAGACCAATCCAAAGCAGCTCAACAGTGGACAGTATCATGTGTTTACTACCAGTTTGTGCAAGCGAGACCAGAAGCTTCATAAAAGGGCTGTGAACGCTGTTGAGCCGATGGTTCCACGTTACTTGCGATGGTATGAGCAACCTATTGTATGGAGTAGGGAGGATCACCCTCCCCGGGTTGATAATCCGGGTCACCTGGCTTTGGTGGTGGCTCCTCAGGTTGGTGGGTATAAATTCACTAAGGTGCTCATGGACGGGGGCAGCAGCATCAACATCCTCTATTATGAGACCTTCTGTCGTATAGGATTAACCGATAAAAACCTCAGCCACTCCAATACTGTTTTCCACGGCGTGGTGTCTGGTAAGTCGGCGTATCCAGTTGGTAAGATCGAGCTGGAAGTAGCCTTTGGAGATGAGTACAACTCCAGGGCGGAAAAACTGACTTTTGAGGTGGTCAAGATCAGAAGCCCGTACCATGCTCTATTTGGGCGGCCGGCTTACGCCAAGTTCATGGCACGGCCGTGTTATGTATATTTGCAGCTCAAGATGCCGGGTCACAACGGGACCATTACGGTTCATGGCAGCCGAAAAGTAGCTTTGGAGTGCGAGGAAGGTGACGCTGCTTACGCTGAATCTGTTTGTACGACAGAGGAGTTGAAGTTTTATAAGGATAATGTTGACCCGGCAGATATGACGTCTCTGAAAAAGCCAACCACGGAGCATGAGCCGGTAATGAAATTAAGTCGGCCGATGAGACTAAACTTGTTGACTTTGTTCCAGGTGACTCATCTAAGCAGTTCAGCATCAGCGCCAATCTGGATCCTAAATAGGAAGGCGCGCTCATCGAGTTCATCCATGAGAACCGGGACATCTTTGCATGGAAACCTTCTGACATGCCGGGTGTACCGAGAGAGCTCGCTAAGCACACTCTTAATATTGATCCAAAATTTAAGCCAGTCAGGCAATTCCTCCGGCGGTTTAATGAGGAGAGGCGGAAGGCCATTGGTGAGGAAGTAGCTCGGCTCTTGGCGGCCGGGTTCATTGTGGAAGTCTTTCATCCAGAATGGTTAGCTAACCCGGTGCTCGTACTCAAAAAGAACGGCACCTGGCGTATGTGTGTGGATTATACGGATTTAAACAAGGCTTGTCCGGCTGATCCTTTTGCTCTCCCTCGTATTGATCAAATTATTGATGCTACGGCGGGTTGTGAGCGTTTGAGTTTTTTGGATGCGTACTCTGGTTACCATCATATCAAAATGGCTGTTAAGGACCAAGAGAAGACGGCGTTCATTACTCCCTTTGGAGCTTTCTGTTATGTGTCTATGCCTTTTGGGCTCAAGAGTGCACAGGCGACTTACCAGCGTTGCGTGCAGAATTGTCTTCATAATCAGATTGGGCGCAACGTTCATGCCTATGTGGATGATATTGTGGTCAAATCCAGAGTGAAGGAGACCTTGATAGATGATCTGAGAGAGACCTTTGATAATCTCCGGGTCTACAAGATGATGCTTAACCCGGCCAAGTGTGTTTTTGGTGTTCCTGCAGGCAAGCTCTTGGGTTTTCTGGTTTCTCACAGAGGCATTGAAGCTAACCCGGAGAAGATCAAGGCAATCACCTCTCTGGCTAAGCCGGCGTGCATAAATGACGTCCAGCGTCTGGCGGGTCGCATCGCTGCTTTGATTCGATTTATAAGCCGGTTGGGCGAAAAGGCCATACCACTGTATCAGATGATGAAGAAAACCGATGACTTTGTCTGGAGTGATGCTGCTAATGCTGCTTTTGAGGATTTGAAAAGACAGTTAGCTGAGCCGCCAGTCCTTGCTGCTCCTGTCGATAAGGAGCCCTTATTGTTTTATGTAGCCGCTAACACACGAGCCGTCAGTGTGGCCATCGTGGTGGAGCGCAAGGAGGCGGGTAAGGAACATCCGGTTCAGCGGCCGGTTTACTACGTCAGTGAAGTACTCATTGAGTCCAAGCAACGGTATCCACATTGGCAGAAGCTTGTTTACGGGGTGTTCATGGCAAGCCGGAAGCTTAAGCATTATTTCCAGGGCCACCCCATCAGTGTGGTTAGTTCTGCTCCTTTAGGAGATATAATCCAAAACAGAGAAGCCACCGGAAGAGTTGCTAAGTGGGCCATTGAACTTGGGCCTCATGATTTAAAGTATGTGCCACGCACTGCTATCAAATCTCAAGCATTGGTAGACTTCATCAACGACTGGACATAACTGCAGATGCCTGAGGAGAGGCCAGATAACACATACTGGACTATTCACTTCGACGGGTCCAGGCAGTTGGAGGGCTCGGGGGCTGGAGTCGTTTTAGCTTCCCCTCGAGGTGACAAATTTCGTTATGTGCTACGGTTGATGTTTCCCTGTACTAAAAATGCAGCTGAGTATGAGGCCTTGCTCCATGGTCTTCGGATGGCTAAGGAGATGAGCTTAAGCCGGGTGATATGCTTTGGCGACTCAGATTTGGTGGCTCAACAGGTATCAGGCAAGTGGGATTCCAAGGACCCCCTCATGGCGGCTTATCGCCGTGAAGTTGATGCCATTGCCGGGCATTTTCAGGGTTATCAAGTGGAGCACATTGACCGCAGAAAGAACGAAGCGGCTGATGCCTTAAGCCGGCTGGGCTCTCAGCGTAAGCCGGTGGCGCCTAATACTTTCTTGGATATTCTGCATAACCCTTCTGTCAAGTTGCCTACAGAGGAAGACTTGGCTGTTCCTGACCCAGAAGCACAGTTGGTGGCGGCTCTTCACGTTATCGCAGATTGGACAGTGCCATACTTGGCTTACATGACCCGGGGTGCCTGAGGATGAAACTTTGGCCAGACAGATAACCCGGCAGTCTAAGTCAATGATAATTATCAATGGCGAGCTGCATCATCGCAGTGTTACTGGGGCTTTTCAGTGTTGTGTTTCCCCTGAGGAGGGTCAAGAAATTTTACGAGAGATTCACGAGGGGGATTGTGGCCATCATGCCGGATCGAAATCCCTTGTGGCGAAGGCTTTTCATCATGGTTTTTCTTGGCTGACAGCTCACGCTGACGCAGAGGACTTAGTCAGTAAATGTGACGGTTGTCAGAAGTTCTCAAGACGTGCTCACGTGCCGGCTCAAGAGTTGAGGATGATTCCAATCACTTGGTCGTTTGCAGTCTGGGGGCTTGATATGGTTGGGCCTTTCAAAAGGTCCAAGGATAAGAAGACCCACCTCTTGGTGGCGGTGGACAAGTTCACAAAGTGGGTTGAGGCAGAGCCAGTTAGTAAGTGTGACGCAGCCACGGCGGTTCAGTTCATGAAAAAGGTGATATTTCGCTTTGGTTTTCCACACAACATTATAACTCACAATGGTACCAATCTGTCTAAAGGCGCCATGGAAGAATTTTGCCAACGAGAGCATATTCGGCTTGGTGTTTCATCAGTAGCTCACCCCCAATCCAATGGTCAAGCTGAGAGAGCCAATCAGGAAATCTTGAAGGGCATCAAGCCCCGGCTTTTGGTCCCTTTGCAACGGACGCCGGGTTGTTGGGTGGAGGAGTTACCCTCTGTGTTATGGAGCATTAATACTACTCCTAACAGGTCTATGGGTTACACGCCTTTTTTCATGGTCTACAGAGCTGAGGCGGTTCTCCCTAGCGACATCCGTCATGACTCGCCTCGAGTGGCGGCTTATGTCGAGGCGGACAATGAGCAAGCGCGTCAAGATGCTCTTGACTTGTTGGACGAACAACGTGACGTAGCAGCAGCTCGCTCGGCGATTTACCAACAAGACCTGCGCCGCTATCACAACCACCGGGTTAAGTCCAGGGCCTTTCAGGAAGGTGATTTGGTGCTCCGGCTCATCCAAGATCAAACAGATGCACACAAGCTATCCCCACCTTGGGAAGGGCCCTTTGTGGTCAGCAAGAACTTGCACAATGGGTCATACTACCTCATCGATGTTCGAGAGCACAAAGATTCACGTAAATCAGAGGAGGAGGCCCGCCGACCGTGGAATATTGCTCATCTTCGGCCGTATTACACTTGAGCCAATGGCTCTCATAATGTACATATTTCTATAGCCATGTATATATTATGATGAATAATAAAGCAGGACCTCTGTCCTTTTTCCCCCTCCAAAGGTAAATGTGTCATTGTTATTTTCATTATGATATCACATGATCACTTGGAGGCTGATCCGGCTGATGATCGTATTCGAATCTAGCCGTTAAATATATGATCACTTGGGGGCTTCCGGTTCAAACATAGGTCATATCCGAACCAAAGAGAACATAGCTGTCAATACCCACTTGATTGGCATATTGCCGAGCTCACTGGGGAGTTTCTTGATCATATTTGAATCATAGCTCAACCCCCTTTGGGAACCGACGTGGATCGTATTCGAATCAGCGTCGTTAAACAACTCTCAAGATCATTTGGGGGCTTCCTGTTCAAACATAGGTCGTATTCGAACCAAAGAGAACATAGCTGTCGATACCCTCTTGATCGGCAATGCCAAAGCCACTGGGGGCTATATGATCATATTCGAATCTTAGCTTAACCCCTTTGGGACGGTTCTCTGGTCGTATTCGAATCAGAAGCCTCCAAATTTTTGAAGTCTCTTTGTTGCAAACAAGTTCTTTTGATTATATCTAAAGTGTTCAAGGGTGGCTTCTACTCCACCGGCTTAACTTTGGTCAATAAAGTTGATCGCACATGATAAGCATCATGTTACATAGTGGGGTTTTTACTCATTATTCGGATCACATAAACCGGAGGTGTACTTGAAGGATCACAGGTATGCTATTATGGTTGTCTCAAGGATATAATGGAGGACCAGTTTGTTATGATTCCGGGTTATATGTAAAGTGTATGACTCTCCATGCGGTAAGCCGCCAAGGGACTTGTGATTTGTTTTTCTATGCAAGACAATTAAAGATAGCTCTTTAAACATAAGGAAAACAAAGGATCAAGCATAACCCGGAAGAATATAAAAGGGCAGCTTAAACAATGTTGAGCGCTACACACGTGCGCGATGGCACGACAAAATTAAGTGTTTGTCCTACTCTATTACATGACTCCCCGAGTCCAAAAGGTGAGGCATCGTCTTTTAAGACATAACCATGAGCCGCTTGCGAGACCAAGGGCGTTGTTGGCCTGAGGTTTCCGGGTCATCCCTCTCCGCTCCTCCGGTTGTTTCCATGACCTGGAAGGTTGATGATTTCTAGTCAATGCCACTCAAGGCTTCAAATTGAGCCTCATCATCAATTAACCCGGACGGGTCAACTTCAGGGGTGAAGGTATGCTTACGAGTTGGAGGAATCAGGCTGACTGCTTCATAGCGTGGTGTTGGGATTCTCTGATTCTCCGCGCCATAGCCCGGTTAATATTTGGTAAGATCTGTGTCATTGCCAATCAAAGTGGCCACAGGGCGTACGCTCTTCACACAAGCGGCGAAGTCCTTCTGGTCAAAGGGGGTGCCGTCTTCCTTCAAGCTGGGATACCCAAGGGCGATGTCGATCGGGTCTAGCTCCGGTAGAAACGCCTTGGCCCGGCTCAGAGCGGCTATAGCTCCGGCTCTTGCAGAAGCCCGTCTCAACTCTTGAAAGCGTTGAGGAAGTACGGCAAGCCGCCTGAGTACATCCGCCAGGTGAGTGGGAACTTCATTTGACAGAGCCACAACGGCTAAGGCACGTTGTGACCCGGTGTAAAGTTGCTCTACCAAGGTATAAACCGCCTTCAATTTTGTCAGCACGTTTTGATTAAGATTGGAGCTCCTGGGGCCTGCATTGCAAAGACAGGTAAGCTGATGATAATTGAGATGCTCTTTGGAAAAGATGTAAACTAGCTAAACACTTATAGAGTAACTTACCAAAGATTGCGGAGACCATCTGAGAAACATGGTGTTTTAAGCCGGATAGCTCGGCGGCTGTTTCAGCAAGAGTGGCCTCCGCTTGTTCGGCCCGGCTGAGCAAAGCCGTCTTTTCATCCGCCCAGGCTTTTCTCTCTGCTTCAAATTCCTTCTTCAGTTTCTCTTGAGCAGATACACTGAATTCAAACTTGGAGTTGGCCTTTTGGGTTTCATTTTCTTGAGTCTTCAGGCGGTTCTTTAAATCAGAGATCTTCGATTCAAATTGCTTGACGGCGGCCTGTATAATTTCCGGGTCATAGTTAGGGTGATTATAATGCAACATTAAGTCCCAAGCGCTTTGCAAGCAAAGACACTTGGCACTTGGGGGCTAATGTATGCTGAAGAGCTCTATTTACAGTGGCGGTTCATGCAAATAAGTCCCAAGCACTTTGCAAGCAAAGGTACTTGGCACTTGGGGGCTAATGCATATTGTTGTTCAACTACTTGATTAAAACAAGGTAAGGACCGGTTCAGATATGCTGATTAAACCGGACCTTGAGTGCTACCAGGTAAGCCGGTTTTCTTGCAGTGCTTACTAAGCCGGTATTAAGTCTACAACATATTTTATCATAAGTAATAGACTTGGGGGCTGGCATGGTAAGTATAACTATGGAGTAAGAAAGAGAGTTATACCTCAGATTTTTGCTGTATTTGTTTCACCATGTCAATCTCTAGATCCCGGCTGTTGTGCACTTGATTCACATAGCCAGAGACAATATCTTCAATGCTCAGATGAGCATAATCAGTGATGTCCAACTTGGCCCGGCGGCGCTCCAGAAGTTCTTCCTTGGCAGAGCACTTGGCCAGCATGGTAGGTCGTCCCGGTTCGACAAACTCAATCCGGGTGATCTCAATGTCCGGATCATCTGGATGAGCCAGGCTGGGGATCTCCGGGTTCTCAGAACCTTCCATAGCCTGTTCAACAGTGGGAGCAGCGGTGGCATCAGGAGATGGTACAGCCCGCGACTCATCAGCAGAGGCATTAGGAGCAGCCGTTCTGAGTTCCGGCTCAGCCAGGACCGGCTCTTCGGCCGGCTTATTTTTCTTCGCCCTCTTGCTGGGCTTCACTTGTACACTGCAAGTCAAAGGGTTAGTGCAAAAACATGAGTAAGATAAGCACAAAATCAACTGATCATCATTACCCGGGAGCGGTTTTGAAAGCCGGCAAGCTGGACTGCATTGAGTCGCCGGAGGAAGGTGAAGTTCCCTAGTAGTTTGAGTCAGAAGAATTGAGTGGTTGACGAGGGACGCCCGCCAAAGGATATAAAGAATATAAGTCGGAGATAACCTTAGTCCGGCGCTTCCTTGATGCTTCGGGTAAGCCGAAGGAGAGGTCTGCATCTTTGCTGGTCCGGGGCTGCCTCCGACTCTCATAAATCTGTCGCTTCAAAAGAAATTGAGAATCTTGATAAGCTAAAGGATGTGAAAATCTTACTTTCTGGGTTACTCTTCGGACTTTCTGTCTTGGCAAAGGCTCGGAGTCGGAGGAAATTATAGTTACCTCTTCATTCACTTCATGACTCGTTCCGGTGTCCTCCTGCTGATAATCCGTGTCAATAAGATGGTTAAAAAAGGAGCCTAAAGAGTCAAGAGCTACCTCTGACTCGGAGGTGTCTTCCAGACGAAGCAGGTCTGAGGCACTAGGTTTATTCCCCTTCTTACGGGGAGCGGTTTTCCTGACGGCTTTCTTACCTTTTCGGGCTTTCTTGGCAACTTCGTGGTCATACTTGACCTTCCAGAATTTATCATTAGCCTGTAAAATACAACAAAGGTTAGTAAGTTAAGACAAAATCGTTAAAATGGAAGGTGAAGTATTCAGGTCAATGGTTTACCGCTGGAGCCGGGTTAGCCTTGCAGAAAGGGCTTAAGCCCACTCTCCCGCAATCTACCAGGCTCTCGTTCAGAAGAGACTTAGTTGTATCATCAATGACGTCCTCAGGTAAGTCGTCTGGACTGTGCCGAAGAGGATCATCCTTCTGGCCCGTGTAATCACACATCAAGCCAGGGCGGCGGCTTAAAGTGGTTGACATTCAGCTTGAGATAATTTGTCTGACAAGGGGTGATTTGACTCCAGACGCAGGGCGCGAAAGCTGGGCAGAGGGTTCTCGTCAGCCGGAGAAGTGTCTTGGCAGTAGAACCATGTCTGGTTCCAATCTTTCGGGTGGCTTGGTGGCTCAGCATAAGGGAAGAGACAATCTCTCCATCGTTGGATTGAGATTCCACCGAGCTCCAAGCTGGGCCCGTTGGCACATTCATTCTGGCGGTTCAAATAAAATAACTCCCTAAAGAGTAGCAAGTTGGGTTCTTCTCCGAGGTACACCTCACAGAACACTTGGAAGTTGCAGATGTTTGACACGGAATTGGGTCCGATGTCTTGAGGTCGCAGATCAAAAAAGTGCAGGACATCTCTGAAGAATTTTGAGCCGGGAGGAGCAAAGCCCCGGTTCATGTGATCAGTAAATATGACAACTTCCCCATCCTTGGGTTGAGGCCTCTCTTCTGACGGGTCAGGAGCACGATAGGACATGACCTCTTTCTTTGGCAGGTAACCCGTTTTCACGAAATCAGCTAAGATGCTGTCAGTGACGTTGGATCTAACCCATTTGCATGTGACGGGTGCTTTGGGAGCCTTAGGCGGCATTGTGAAAGATGGAAGCCTATGACCAAATAAAATTTCCGGTTCAAATTTAAGCCGGAGGAAAGTTTCAGTTCAGTATTCAAGATGGCGGCTTATGAAAGGGCCTAATGATATATGGCTAATTGTGTCAGGTTATTTAAGCCGCAGTGGATATCATGAGCAATTAAGTTATTTAACTCTATTATGAATGATCCGGAAATTTCACAAAGCATGGCCTCTTTTAAGCCGGCGATATGAGCCGCCATGGTTAACAGATGCAGTTTTTGCCTAAGTGTTGCACAAACAAGTTTCACAGATTGCAGGGATTATTTTGGATCAAACGATCGTCCAGAAAATAAAAATTTCTAGACCTAAAAACTGGTACAGAGAAGTTCATGAGCTCTAAATGAGGTCTTTTTGCAAGCAAAAGGGATCTGCTAGTATTGAAAATGGGTGTGAAACGACTACCGCCGAAGTTATGCACTACTCTTGGATCAAAGGAGGCCGTTGTTCAAGAACTGTGAAGGAATCGTGAGGAACCACGAAGAACACAGAAGAACTCGCGAATCCTAATGCGGATCTAATATACGGGACGGCGAGGACTTACTGGTGCTGATGAGCAGTGGAGGTGCGCCGCGGTTCTCTGGTCAAGACAGGTCGATGCAGCGGCCTTAGTTGGTGCAGACGGGATGTGCGGCAGCGGCGGCGAAGCTCGGGCTCTGAAGCGTCGAGAGGAGGAAGACGATGGAAAGGGAAGAATGACGAAGACCTAAGGGCCGGGCCTACTTATAAGGGACGGCTGATGAATGGGCGCGAGAAACGAGGAGGCTGAAGACATGGTTATCCAGCTGCGGAGACGCCTCGATTTTCGGGACAGTTATTAAGATAAGGATCCGTTGAGATATGTTGAGCAAAACGTGCATTAATGGTGGATGACGTCACGGCGGGTTACCAAGAATCCAGAAGGTGACGTCACGGCGGGTTAAAGCCTTTGCGCAAACAGAAGCCTGAAGATTTTTTATTAAGGTATTGAAGATTGACATGAACCGGCTCAAATCAATCTGGGGCCTAATGTTGAGGATATAACTACTGGAGTCACCCGCCAAGGAGGGGCCGGGTTATGCTATGACGATCATCACATGAAGCCCAATCTCAAGTTTGAGGATGGCGGTTCAGTAATGGGCCTAAGGCCTAGAGGCGGCTTAAGGCCCGTAGTGATAAACCGCCGTTAAGGCATGACTTGTAGTGTAAGGCAAGAATAGTTAAGAGTCCGAGCCGGACACTGTTTATAAGCCGGCCGGGACTCTGAGAGCCGCTGGGCGTTAACCTCTCTATATAAAGGGACGACCCAGCGGCGGTTCAGGAGAAGGAAGATCAGATCGATAGCCAGGCATAGCGGTTTAGCTCCCTGGTCATCGAAACCCTAAGTAATTCCACCTCAACTGGAGTAGGCTTTTACCTTCACCGTAAGGGGCCGAACCAGTATAATCCTCGTGTCCTTTGTCCCGTTTAACCCCTTTAAGCTTCCTAGTTGCGATGGCTCCACGACTAAGTCCCTGCACGAGGACATCTGCCATGACTATTCCACGACAATAACCCTAAAATGATAGCGGTAAATCAGTAAGAGACATCATAGATCGCACCATATCTAGTAAAGTACGATTACGACGTTCGGACACACCATTACGCTGTGGTGTTCCGGGTGGCGTGAGTTGCGAAACTATTCTGCATTGTTTCAAATGAAGACCAAACTCGTAACTCAAATATTCTCCTCCACAATCAGATCGTAGAAACTTTATTTTCTTGTTACGATGATTTTCAACTTACTCTGAAATTCTTTGAACTTTTCAAATGTTTCAGACTTATGTTTCATTAAGTAGATATACCCATATCTGCTTAAATCATCTGTGAAGGTGGGAAAATAACGATACCCGCCGTGAGCCTCAGTATTCATTGGACCACATACATCAGTATGTATGATATCCAACAAATCAGTTGCTCGCTCCATAGTTCCGGAGAACGGCGTTTTTGTCATCTTTCCCATGAGGCATGGTTCGCAAGTACCAAGTAATTCATAATCAAGTGATTCCAAAAGTCCATCAGTATGGAGTTTCTTCATGCGCTTTACACCAATATGACCCAAACGGCAGTGCCACAAATAAGTTGCACTATCATTATCAACTCTGCATCTTTTGGCTTCAATACTATGAATATGTGTATTACTACTATTGAGATCCAATACAAATAGACCACTCTTCAAGGGTGCATGACCATAAAAGATATTGCTCATATAAATAGAACAACCATTATTCTCAGGTTTAAATGAATAACCGTCTCGCATCAAACAAGATCCAGATATAATGTTCATGCTTAACGCTGGCACCAAATAACAATTATTCAGGTCTAAAACTAATCCCGAAGGTAGATGTAGAGGTAGCGTGCCGACGGCGATCACATCGACTTTGGAACCATTTCCCACGCGCATCGTCACCTCGTCCTTAGCCAGTCTTCGCTTAATCCATAGTCCCTGTTTTGAGTTGCAAATATTAGCAACAGAACCAGTATCAAATACCCAGGTGCTACTGCGAGCTCTAGTAAGGTACACATCAATAACATGTATATCACATATACCTTTGTTCACCTTGCCATCCTTCTTATCCGCCAAATACTTGGGGCAGTTCCGCTTCCAGTGACCAGTTTGCTTGCAGTAGAAGCACTCAGTCTCAGGCTTAGGTCCAGACTTGGGTTTCTTCTCCTGAGCAGAAACTTGTTTGCCGTTCTTCTTGAAGTTCCCCTTCTTCTTCCCTTTGCCCTTTTTCTTGAAACTAGTGGTCTTGTTAACCATCAACACTTGATGCTCCTTCTTGATTTCAACCTCCGCAGCCTTTAGCATTGCGAAGAGCTCAGGAATCGTCTTATCCATCCCTTGCATGTTATAGTTCATCACGAAGCTCTTGTAGCTTGGTGGCAGTGATTGAAGAATTCTGTCAATGATGCTATCATCTGGAAGATTAACTCCCAGTTGAATCAACTGATTTTTATACGCAGACATTCTAAGTATATGCTCACTGACAGAACTATTCTCCTCCATCTTGTAGCTATAGAACTTATTGAAGACTTCATATCTCTCAACTCGGGCATTTGCTTGAAATATTAACTTCAACTCCTGGAACAACTCATATGCTCCATGACGTTCAAAACATCGTTGAAGTCCCGGTTCTAAGCCGTAAAGCATGGCACACTGAACTATCAAGTAGTCATCAGCTTTGCTCTGCCAGATGTTCATAACATCTGGTGTTGCTCCTGCAGCAGGTCTGGCACCCAGCGGTGCTTCCAGGACGTAATTCTTCTGTGCAGCAATGAGGATAATCCTCAAGTTACGGACCCAGTCCGTGTAATTGCTACCATCATATTTAAACTTTGCTTTCTCAAGGAACACATTAAAATTTAATGAAACAACAGCATGGGCCATCTATCTACAACAACATAGACAAGCAAAATACTATCAGGTACTAAGTTCATGATAAATTTAAGTTCAATTAATCACATTACTTAAGAACTCCCAATTAGACAGATATCCCTCTAATCATCTAAGTGATCACGTGACCCAAATCAACTAAACCATAACCGATCATCACGTGAAATGGAGTAATTTTCAATGGTGAACATCACTATGTTGATCATATCTACTATATGATTCACGCTCGATGTTGAGGATATAACCATTAGAGTCACCCGCCCAGGAGGGGCCGAGTTACGTCATAATGGTCATCACGCGAAGCCCAGCACCAAACTTGAAGACGGCGGGTCAATAATGGGCTTAAGACCCGGAGATGGCTTAAGGCCCATAGTGTTAACCGTCGTTAGGGTGAAACTTGTAGTGTAAGGCAAGAATAGTTAAGAGTCCGGGCGGGACACTGTTATGAGCCGGCCGGGACTCTGAGAGCCGCTGGGCGTCAACCTCTCTATATAAAGGGATGACCCGGCGGCGGTTTGAGGAGAAGTAAGACAAAATCGATAACCAGGCAGGACGGTTTAGCTCCTGGTCATCGAAACCCTAATCAATACCCTCTCAACTGGACGTAGGCTTTTACCTTCACCGTAAGGGGCCGAACCAGTATAACCCTCGTGTTCCTTGTCCCGTTTAACCCCTTTAAGCTTCCTAGCTGCGATGGCTCCACGACTAAGTCCTAGCACGAGGACATCTGCCGTGACAATTCCACGACAGTTGGCGCCCACCGTGGGGCACGCGCACGGTGGATGTGAGTTCTTGAAGGGCAGCTTCGAAGGGCTCAAGGGATACGCTGTGGGCCAGATGACCAAGAGTCATCGCGGCAAGCTCTACATCAACGATGCAAACTGGGGCCCCGACGCCGGCTTAATTGAGTACAGGTACCAGGTCCCCTTCGGCGGAATTCATGTCTTCATTGGCAAGATTGGTGAGCCGGGCCCTGAGCCGGATCTCTGCGCCGATCTCATCGAGACGGCTCAACGTGCACGACCCGCCCGGGCTTTACCTGCCTTGAAGCATGATTTCGTGGGATGTGTCCATGGAGGACTCTCTAAAGGATCTGGATCTGGTGATGAGACAGCCGCTGGCTCTGACAGCGAGTCGTCTACGGATGAGTCAAACTCGTTGTATCAACTTCAAGATGGCAGGCTCAGGGGTTGTTCCGATGGCGAAAGCATTCCGGACCCCTTTGAGCCGCCGGGCCAGGTTGGAATCTTCATGGCCAGCGCGCAACCTGTTCAAACCCCCGCCTCCGGGTCAGGAAGCCCGGTGCCTTCGCCGGCTCAGGTGCTAATGGATCTCACAGACAAGATGACGGTCCTGTTGACTGCTACGGTTGCTCCGGCGGATCAAGTTCAGCATGACGCGGAGGTGGCACAGTTAAAGTTGGATCTAGCAAAGGCCAAGGAGGATCTGGCGGCGGAGGGGATTAGGATGGCTGCAGAGAGGGCGGCTCTCGACGCCCAGACTCAGCTGATTCAGGCACAGTCCTTCTGGCTCACGATGGATCAACACGCGTCCAATGAGGTCATGAGAAGGAGGCATCAAAAGGCCCAATCTCGACTCCCTCCGGTTTACGATCCTCGAAACCTCTTCAACACGCCGGGTGCAGGGTCTAGTAACCCGCCAGAGATCATAGTGCCCGGGGCTGGGATGCCAATTCAGCCCCAAGTGATGGGACCTCCCCGGGTGAACCCTGCCCCGCCTCAGTACGTACCAATACCACTGGGTCATTATGCCAACCCGTTGGAAAACATGGTCCCCGCGGCGGCGCGGCTGGCGGCTCTCCCAATTGATGGTGACTCTCCAACGGAGGTTGAAACCCGCCGGGTCAGAGAACTCCTTCAGACAGCTCTGGCGCAGCAAGAGGCATATTCTTATAGCTGGGACAGGATTCATTCAACCCCTCGTCCAGGCCGGAGCCCGAGTTATAGCAGACACATGGTCTCAGCGACCGGCTCAAGTAATGTCCGACGCCATGACTTGCCTCCTGGCCATGGCCCGGCTCATAACGGAGCCTCTCACGCAGTAGACCAAGACAGAGCACGGCAAGAGGCGGAGCAGGTGCCTCAGTTGACGGCTTACCAGCCACCCCCGGCTTATCCGACGGCTTCCATCGACGTGGGTATCCCTACAAGGACTGGAGGTGTCCCTTGTCTGGTGCCGGCTCTCCGCAATGAACGTCCGCCCAAGGATTTCAAAGGGCCTAGGAAGGTGCCTAATTACACGGCTGATTTACAAACCAGAGCCTGGATCGAGTGTTACGAGATGGCCATGGAATTGCTGGAGGTCAGCGAAGCGGCAATGGCCAAGTACTTCACCATGATGTTAGATGGGACTGCCCGCACTTGGTTGAAAGGGCTGCCACCGAATTCTATCGGGTCTTGGGCTGAGCTGAAACCCCGGTTCATCCAAAACTTCAAAGATACCTGTAGGCAGTCTATGTCAATTGTGGATTTGACTAACTGTAAACAGCAGGAGGGTGAGTCTACAACACATTGGGTTCGCCGGGTCAAAGAGATAATACATTCATCTGATAAGATGGATGCCGGCTCTGCAGTCTTAATGTTGGAGCAGAATTGTCGTTTCCTGCCCCTGAAGATGAAACTCGGGCAGCTCAAGCGCGATTGCAATGATATGGGTACGCTGATGGCGGCTCTCGTCAAGTACGCCGACTCTGATAGTACCAAGGACCCCGCGTCAGATGATGAAAGGACAGGGAAGGGAAAGAAGAACGGCAATGGCAAGGGTCCTCAGCATAACCCGGCGAACCAAGGAGGTAGCAAGCGTAAGGCTGATGGCAGCATAGAGTTTGTGGCCAATGCGAACTCACAGGGTAACAACCAGCGACGTAAGGGGAGGCCACCTCCTCGAGCCGGCGGTTCAGGCCCAATGCTTGAGCAGCTGTTGAATGAGCCTTGTCCAAGGCATGGCTCTAGGGAGAAGCCAGCTACTCATCTATGGAAAGATTGCGCAATCATGAAAGCCTTTAAGAACTCCAATGCCTTTAATGGCAACAATGGCTCGGGCGGCGGCTCAGGCGCCGGCGGTTTTCATGGCCCGCGCGGCGGCTCAAATTCCGGTCCTCAGAATGTTCAAGGGGGCTTTAATTAGCAGTCCAGCCAGGGTCATCAACAACAGCAGGGGGATACCAGACCAATCCAAAGCAGCTCAATGGTGGACAGTACCATGTGTTTACCACCAGTCTGTGTAAGCGAGATCAGAAGCTTCATAAGAGGGCTGTGAATGCTGTTGAACCGGCGGTTCCACGCTATTTAAGATGGTCTGAGCAGCCTATTGTGTGGAGTAGGGAGGATCACCCTCCCCGGGTTGATAATCCAGGTCACCTGGCCCTGGTGGTGGCTCCCCAGGTGGGAGGATATAAGTTCACTAAGGTGCTCATGGATGGAGGCAGCAGCATCAACATCCTCTATTATGAGACCTTCAGTCGTATGGGGTTGTGTCGGGTGGTTGGTGCGACATATGCCAAGGGATGGCTTATCATTGTGGGAGCCAATAAAACGTCGTCGGTGCCTGGAAACGGGATGAGGCGAAGACATGCACGCCGGCGGATCTTACCCAGGTTCGGGGCTCTCCGAGGAGATAACACCCCTAGTCCTGCTCTGCGGGGTCTCCGCATGATCACTAGATCGATGAAAGGTAGCTACAATCGCTCCTAGAGCTGTTGAGATCAAGGGAGAAGAAGAACAAGGCTAGCTCTTGCTTCTCTCTATCTATGGTGTGTGTGTGCTATGCTTAGAAGCAAACTATGCTCAGAGGCCAACCCTTTGCATGGGTGCTCCGGGGGGTTTATATAGGCCTACCCCCCTAGGGTACAATGGTAATCCGGCTGGGCTCTGGTCCCAGCCGTCAGTGTCTACGCTCGCCGGCTTCTCCGCCGGCTGCTGGGTCCCGCCGGCTGCTGGGTCCCGCCGGCTGCCGGCTACTTGGTCGACAGGCCGGCCCCACCGCCTAGGGTCTTGTCGGCGGCTGCTTACTGTAGCCGCGCCTCTAATGACAAGGGCTTTGTCGAGGTAAGCGTGGCTACAGTGGGCCGCCTCGGGGGCTCTCACTGTAGCCTTACCTCGTCTTGTCTCCTTAATGGGGCTCCTGCTTCGAGGAAGGGAGTAGCCGGCTTCTGGAGGCCGGCTACGCTCTTGGCCGACTAGGAAAGGCCGGGCCGTCTTCACGCCTCTCTCTGGCTGAAGGGGTCCGCCGCCCGCGGGCCGTATGGGAGTCGGTCGTGGATGACGTTGAGGCCAGCATGGCTACAGTGCCGAGCGCACGGGAGACGGCTGTCCCGTACGGCCTCCTGTAGCCATGCCCGCCTCAGGCTTTGGGGGTAGTGGGCCGCACTGTGGCCACACCCCGTCGTGTCGCCGTTATGTGGGAACAGCTTTGGTGGTTATGGTCTCGGCCGGCTCCTGGGAGTCGGCGTCCTTCTTGGCCGGCTTCTTGGAGTCGGCCGCCCTGTAGTCGTCCTGGAGAGGAGTTGGTGAGGCTGGGTCGCCTTCCGGGAGTCGGCTTCAGAGGTAGCCGGCCAGGGAAGGCGGCCCAATGCTCGGAGTGCTTGGAGGCCCGAAGGCCTGATAATTTTTTTCAGAAGAACCAGGGGCAGTCGGTTAGGCTACCCGTGGCCATTTACTCCGACAGTAGTCCCCGAAGCTGATTGGGCTTTGAGGTGGAGTGGGGGTTGAGAAGCTCGATCAGCTTCCTATCGTGACAAGCCGGCAGCTGGGAGCCGGCCTTGGTCACGCACGCCGCCTGAGTCGAAATCTTCAGGAGTCGGAGGGCAGGAGCCCGCTGGCACGTGCATCGGGCCGCGGGCCGGCCATGTGCCGTCGGTGAACCACGTGACCGGAAAGCCTGCCAGCCCACGCGCGTGACGGGACGTCGCCGCAGGGAGGGGGCCTGCCACGTCCGCGCCCCGGCCCAGGCGCGGATCCTTTGTATCCCGAAACCGCCCGCATGTTCCGTGCGGCAGTTTCGGCTCGCATTCACGCGCAATATTCGCGAGACGTGGGGGGAGTGGGCGTAGTTAATCCCACGCCCCCCCACGTCCGGCCTCTTCGGCCTCGTGAGGCTATAAGTAGGGGGAGGTGGAGGGCGGCAGGCCCTCGCACGCTCCTCCTACTTCCAACGTCTTCTTCCTCTTGCCAGTTCTTGCGACAGCGCCTCGCCGCCGCGCTCTTCCACCGCACGTTCCTCCGCCGCCGTGCTAGCTTTCGCCATGCCTCCCACCGTAGAGTGTCTTAGCGGGGATTGGGACGGCTCCAACGTCCATGACGACCACGTCGACTTCCTCAGCGACACGCGGCGGCTGCCCAGCGCGGACAAAGTGGAGGTCCGCCTCGCGCCGGAGAAGGAAATCAGGCCGGAGCCGCAGGAGGGCGAGCGGGTGGTCTTCCGCTCGCACTTCTTGCGCGGCTTCGGCCTGCCAGTGAGCGCCTTCTTCCGCTCCTGGCTCGACTTCTATCATCTCCAGCCGCACCATCTCACCCCCAACGCAGTGGTGCTGCTGTCCGCCTTCGTCACCCTGTGCGAGGGCTATCTCGATGTCCTCCCCACTCTGGGGGGAGTTCTTCCAGTCGAAGCTGGCACGCGCAGTAAGGGCGTGCCGGCTCATACTGGCGCCTTCATCGCGTCGCGGAGATCGGCTGCCGACAACCCCTTCCCCGTCATCACGCTGATCCAATCGGTGAAGAAGTGGCAGAAGTCGTACTTCTACGTGCGGAACATCGCTCCACGGGGCGACTACATCAACCTGCCGGCTTACGTAGCCGGCCCACCGGCGGGCAGGCTGCCCCAGTGGTCCTTCCGGGTTGTGACGCTGTCGCCGGCGGGAAACGCCGCCATCGCCCGACTGCGGGTGATGGTCCAGTCGGAGGGCCTGACGGGGCCCGACCTTCTGGCCGCGTTCGTCACGCGCCGGGTTCTTCCGCTCCAGAACCGGCCTCATCTGATCTGTCAGATGAGCGGCCAGCTCGATCCGAGCCGAATGTGCACCAAGGAGATGCCGCGCCATGAGGTCACCTACATGGTGAACTATCTTGTGAACCGCGAACTCGTCGAAGCGTGGCAGTTCGGCAAGGAGCCGTATAGCCGAGCCAATCCGCCGCCTACGGTATGCTCTCCCTGTGTCTTTTTCTCTCTCTTTGTTGCCGCGTTCCTCTGGGCCGACTCTAACTTAGTTGGCTTGTTCTTTGACAGAGTCCTCTTCTTCGGCCGGCCGGCGGGTCAGACACGGAGCGCCGCTTCGTCCCCGACCGGACCGAACATGACCTGGAGGACCCCGACCTGGGGGCAGTCCATATGGACGACGACGTCGAGCCGGCGGAGGCCAAGCAGGCGGCGAAGCAGGCGGCTCCGGGTTCACTGCCACCTTTGACGACTGGCCGGACGAGGATGAAGCCGAAGCCGTCCCGTGCCGCCAGCCGGCATCTGGACGCGGCGCGGGCTCCTCCGCCGCGCAGCCTGCTCGGGGTGGAGGTCAGAAGCGTCGCGCCGCCCAGGGCTTGTTCGGCAGCCGAACGAAGAAACCCAGAGGCGGGGCGGCAGCCACCAGGCGGGAGGAGGCGGCCGCGAAGGCGGCTCGTTTCTGCAAGGTGGTGAAGCAACCGCATACCGTGTCGGCGTAAGTCCAAATCTTTCTTTGTGTACTCTCTTTCTTTCTTTTCTTTGGTGGTTCTTGAACTCTCGTCTTTTTCTTCAACGATCAGAGCTCCGTTGTCACTTGAGCGGGCGGCTGCCGGCTCCGTCGTCGAGTCGCCAAGGGGCTCTAGGAGCACCACCCACCGCGTGGACCCCCGCGCCGACCTCCAGGAGGCGACGGAAAGGAACGCGCGGGAGGCGCGGGAGGAGCAGGAGGCACGGGAGGCGGAGGCACGGAAGGCGGCCGCCGCCCAGGCGGCACGGGAGGAGGAGGCGGCGAAGGCACTCGCCGAGGCCGCAGCCAGGGCCCAGGCAGAGGTTGAGGCCGCAGCGGCGGCGGGGGAGGTTTTGATGGTCACCCCGCTGCACGTCATGGCGCCTGGGGGCGTGGAACCCTCGCCAGGGGGAGCCAGCGGCGACCAGCCGGGGCTGGGGGGAAGCGGCGACGACGTCATCATCTTGGAGAAGGCGCCGGAGCCGACCCCGCCAACTGGGGCGGCCCAAGGCGGCCGGCCTGATCTGCCGCCTGCACAGTCGGCGGAGGGCGAGCCGGCCGCGAGGGCTGAGGTGGCGGTCCGGGTGCCGCCGAGCCGGCGCGCGGGGAAGGCCGCGTCGGAGCCACAGAAGGCCGCGTCGGAGCCACAGCCGGCCGTGGGCTCCAGCTCGTCGGCCCGAGACGCGGAGGCGGCCAGCGCTACCTCAGGGTGGACGCCAGGCGGAGGGACAGCCGTAGTGAACGTGGCTGCACAAGACGTCCGGACCCGGCTCCAAAGCCAAGCCGCGGCGCTGAGGCAGTTCACCGACAAGTTCCTCGCAATGCGGGCAGCCATCCGGGTTAGTATTCCCGTCTTGTTTCTTCTTGATCTCGATTTCTCCTCTTGATCTTGATTTCTTCCGTGGGGGCGCATCAGCGCACCCACTGGGTGTAGTCCCCGAGTTCCGAGTCGGCTGCTGAGCAGGCGGCTTGGAACTTCTTGGAGGTCTTGTCTTTGCTGTTTTTGTTCTCACTTCGGTCTTCTGTCCATCTTGCAGGACTACCACAACCTTCGAGCGGCCGCCTTCAACTCCCAGGCTCGGGAGCTGACTCAGAAGACCGCCGACCTTACTGAGAGCCGAGGTACGTGACTTGATCTTTATCTCATGTGGGGGCGCGTCAGCGCACCCACTGGGTGTAGTCCCCGAGATTCGGGCCGACTGCTGAGCAGTCGGGTCGGATCTTCCTTGACGATTTCTCACTGTTCTTCTTCTTCTTCTTCCGACTTTGCAGCGGCCAACGCCAGTCTGAGGGCACAGCTGGGGGAGTCCCAGACTGCTCTTCGTGCCAAGGATGCCGAGCTCGCCGCCTTGGTGCAGGAGCGCGACCGCCTGGCCAAGAAGTTGGCCGACCAGGAAGAAAGCCATAAGGCGGCACTGAAGGCGGCGCAGGACCGCGAAGCCACTCTCCAGGCCGAGTTCGAGACGGAGGCGACTGGCTGGGCTGAGGCCAGGCAGACTCTGGTCTCTGGCTACGGCCAGATCGAAGATCTGGTTGACGGTAAGCCGCCTATCTCTCCGTCCTTTCTTGCTGTCTGCCACTTTGGCTTGCTTTCTGATTTTGGTGTTCTTCTCTTCCTTTCTTCTTCTTTGCGCAGAGTATTTCCTTGGCTATTCGACCGCCGCCAACCAGACCATCGAGGCCCGTCGCCAGGCGCGGAGGCAAGCCGGCTTTGAAATCTCGCCAACCGCCGGCCGCTCGCTGGAGGAACAGCTCCTGGCGATCCAGGCTCGTATCCAGCCGGCTCACCGGCTGCTCCGCCGGCTTCAGCGTGCCGGGGCGCAGGTCTTGGCCGCCCTCTGGCCCGGCCAAGCGGTACCTCGCACCCCCAGTCGGACCGCCGACTGGCTGGAGGTGGCAGTCGGCCGCTTCGAGGCTTGGAAGGCCTCGGCGGCTCGCTCCGGCGCCAGGCGGGCGCTGGAGTTCGTCAAGGCCTGGTATCCCGGCCTGAGCCTGGACCAGCTGGCTACCTGGCAGCAGCAAGCCGACACGGAGCTGGAGCCGGCGCGGCCGGACATCATTCGGCGGGCCTCGGCGATCGCCGACTACACCGACACCAGCGTCTTCGCCCCCGAGGTGGACGACAATGGAGTCGCCCAGCCGGAAGAGTGGTTCAGGCTGGACCCGGCGTACGGTGAGGACTCGGCGGAGGAGATCAACTCCAGCGACGAGGGTGAAGAGGAGGAGGAGGAGGGTGAAGACGCCGAGCCGGCTGGTGGAGTAGCCGGCCAGCCTCAGTCTGACCGCGCCTCCAGCACTACGTCACGCGCCGCCACGCCTCCTGCCGCAGGTGGTGGTCAAGCCGGGGCCCGCTAGTCGGCCACTCCTTCAGCCGGCGAGGCTGCCTTCACCGACCAGCTCGGCCTCCATGTCGCGCCCTAGTCTGCCGTTTTTGCTTTTCCTGTCTTGTTACTCTTTAGAACAATGTTTGGTTAAATTCGCACAATTCCACCCACTGGGTGTATTCAAACTTATGTCTGTTGCCGGCCTGTTGGCGGCTTTATGTATATATATGACTTATGCATTTGGCCTTTCCTTGTACTTTTTGCTTTTTGTCCTTCTGCTTTTTCCTTTGCCGCCCTCCCTTGGTTGCCGCCTCCCCAGTCAAACGGTTGCTCTACAATCTGTGGCCGGGGGAGTGCCTGGCCGATTGGGGAGGGGGAAGTACTTTAGCTCTGCTGGACTAAAGCTAAGTTTTTTAGGAAGCCGGCCAGCCGGCTACTCTGGTAGCCGGCAGGCATGTTTGGAGGCCGTCTCTTTGCTATATATGTTCGTTGTTCCTTAGCCGTTTTTCGTGTGGGCGTCCTTTCTGTCTTTCCTCTTGCTAGTCGGACAGTCAGTTCTTTTGAGCTGCGACTTTCAACAAGAGAGGACTCGGGAGCCGGCGCACTACTTTTCTGACTTTAGGAAAAACTTTCGATATAACTCAAGGCGGCCAGTCCCCGGGCCGACTAGTCGAACCCGGTGCCGGAAAAAAATTCGAAATGTAATAATACATTCATGGATATGACACTCGTCATTCATAGATAAATAAAAGGCAGTCCCCAAGTACTGTTCGGGGGGCCTGTTGGTTTGTACTTAATACAAAAGGGGAGTGTGATACATACTGCTTTTCAGCTGTAAAATCGTCTTAGGAGGTTTGCGTTCCATGGTCGCTCCGACTCCTTGCCGGAGTCGTCTCTCTTGCGTGCTCTTGGTTTTTACGCGTCGATCAAGTAGTAGGAGTCATTGCCGAGTGCCTTGCTGACGACGAAGGGGCCTTCCCAAGGGGCCGAGAGCTTGTGCTGGCCGGCTGTTCGCTGGATCAGCCAGAGCACAAGGTCGCCCTCTTGGAAGGATCTTGGCTTGACCTTGCGGTTGTAGTAGCGGCGCAGCCCTTGCTGGTAGATGGCGGACCGGCTGAGGGCTAACAGCCGGCCTTCTTCCAGTAGGTCGACGCCGTCTTCTCTTGCTTCTTTGGCTTCCTCCTCCGTGTACATGGTGATCCGAGGCGAGTTGAACTCGATGTCTGTTGGGATGACAGCCTCGGCACCGTACACGAGGAAGAATGGAGTGAAGCCGGTTGACTTGTTGGGTGTAGTGCGCAGACTCCAGAGGACAGCCGGCAGCTCTTCGAGCCAGCAGCCGGCCGATCGCTCTAGTGGTACAACCAGTCGGGGCTTGATGCCGGAGAGGATGAGTCCATTTGCTCGCTCGACCTGGCCGTTTGACTGCGGGTGGGCAACGGACGCTAAGTCCAGTCGGATGCCCTGCGTCGCGCAGAAACGTGCCAGTGCTCCTTTGGTGAAGTTCGTGCCGTTGTCGGTGATGATGCTGTGTGGCACACCGTACCGAGTAGTGATGTCGGTGATGAATGTTACGGCAGTCGGCCCATTGAGCTTCTTGATTGGCTTTGCTTCCATCCACTTTGTGAACTTATCCACAGCAACAAGTAGATGTGTCAGGCCACCGCGGGCTGTCTTGAAAGGGCCCACCATGTCCAGTCCCCAGACGGCAAAAGGCCAAGTGAGGGGAATGGTTTTGAGGGCAGAAGCCGGCAGGTGTTGCTTGGAACTAAAAACTTGACATCCTCTGCAGCTCTTGACTATTTCTTTAGCATCCTCCAAGGTAGTCGGCCAGAAGAAACCGTGGCGGAAAGCCTTGGCCACGAGGGATCTTGAGGCTGCGTGGTGGCCGCATTCGCCTTGGTGGATGTCTTTGAGGATTGCCACTCCTTTTTCTGGCTCGACACAACGCTGGAAGACTCCAGTGACGCTGCGCTTCACAAGCTCTCTGTTGATTATTGTATATGCTGCGGCTCGTCGTTGCACTAATCTTGCTGAGATCTCATCAGCCGGCAGCTCTCTGCTGACTAGGAACTTGAGGATGGGCTGGGCCCATGAGGGAGCTGTGACTTCTTCTTCTGTTAATGTGGCTACCATGACTCGGGTGGGTGGGTTGGGTGTTGAATTGGAGTCGGCCACCGCTTCTTGTGTTGTTGCAGTCCCCGGGCCGACTGCTGCAGTCCCCGAGCTGGGTTCTGAAGTCCCCGGGCCGGGTGCGAGTACGGCAGTCCCCGGGCCATTCGTCGAAGTCCCCGTGCCGCCTGCGGGATTTCTCCAGTCGGATCCGGCTGTTTCTGGCGCAGGAGGTACGAAGATGGAATCCGACTCTGGAGACGGCTTGATGGACGGCTTGAGGAGGCGCTGGAGGGAGACGCCAGTCGGTATGGCTTGTCGGGTGGAGCCGATCCGTGCTAGGGCATCTGCTTGGTCGTTGTCGGCCCTTGGCACGTGAAGGAACTCGCACCCTTCGAAGTATCCGCTTATCTGCTGGACGAGGAAACGATAGCTCGCCATGTTCGCGTTCTTGGCGTCCCAGTCGCCAGATGATTGCTGGACCACCAAGTCTGAGTCGCCGTAGCACAGGATCCGGCGTATGCCGAGTTCTTTGGCTAGCCGGAGCCCGTGTACGAGTGCCTCGTACTCGGCCACGTTGTTGGAGGCGGCGAAGTGGATCTGCAGCGTGTACTTGAGCTTGTCGCCTTTGGGAGAGGTGAGGACGATGCCGACTCCCAAGCCGGTGCGCATCTTGGACCCGTCAAAGTGCATCCGCCAATGGGTAGAGTCGGGAGCCGGCGGTAAGTACTGGGTCTCGGCCCAGTCGACGAGGAAGTCGGCCAATGCTTGCGACTTGATGGCGGTGCGGGGTTGATAGAAGATCGTGTAGGGTGCCAACGCAATGGCCCATTTGGCCACCCGTCCGGATGCATCCCGGCTGCCTATGATCTCGGCGAGCGGGGCAGTGCACACGACCGTGATGGGGTGCTCTTGGAAGTAGGGCTTCAGTTTCTTGGCAGCGAAGTACACTCCATAGCACATCTTCTGGTAGTGCGGGTAGTTTTGCTTTGAGCTGGATAGTACTTCGCTGAGATAGTAGACCGGCCTCTGGACCAGCTGGGCTCGGCCTTCCTCCGGGCGCTGGACCACAACAACAGTGCTGACGACTTGGCTAGTTGCGGCGATGTAGAGGAGCATGGGCTCCTTCTCAGTCGGCACTGCCAGGACAGGCGGAGTGGTCAACATTTTCTTCAACTCATGGAAGGCTTGGTCGGCTTGATCATTCCACTCGAAGTGAGTGGACTTCTTCATGAGTCGGTACAGGGGGAGAGCCTTTTCTCCTAGTCGGCTGATAAAATGATTCAGGGAGGCTAAGCAGCCAGTGAACTTCTGCACATCTCGCAGCTTGGTGGGAATCTCCATCCTCTCGATGGCCTTGATCTTGACGGGGTTGCACTCAATGCCGCGTTCGGAGACCAGGAAGCCTAGCAGCTGGCCGGCTGGCACTCCGAACACACACTTCTCGGGATTGAGCTTGATTTGGAATCGGCGCAAGTTGGCAAATGTTTCTTTCAGGTCTTCCAGCAAGGTACCGCGCTTCTCTGTCTTCACCACAATGTCGTCTATGTAGACGTGGGCATTTCTGCCGAGTTGTTTCAAGAGACACTTCTGCATGCAACGCTGAAAAGTGGCACCGGCATTTCTCAAGCCGAATGTCATTGTCAGGTAGCAGAAAGCTCCAAAGGGTGTGATGAAGGCAGTCTTCAGGCGGTCGGCCGGGTCCAACTTGATCTGATGATACCCTGAGTATGCATCCAAAAAACTTAACAACTCGCATCCGGCTGTGGAGTCTATCACTTGGTCAATCCGTGGCAGAGCAAACGGATCCTTTGGGCAGGCCTTGTTCAGACTAGTGTAGTCTATACACATACGCCACTTGTTATTCTTCTTCAGAACCAGAACTGGGTTGGCAAGCCACTCTGGAAAGAACACTTCCATGATAAAGCCGGCTGCAAGGAGCCGGGCTATCTCTTCTCCCACAATTCTTCGCTTCTCTTCTGACAGTCGGCGGAGGGGCTGCTTGACCGGCTTCGCATCATCTCGGACATGTAATTTGTGCTCGGCGAAATCCTTCGGGACACCCGGCATGTCCTTTGGGGACCATGCAAAGATGTCTCGATTCTCACGGAGGAAGTCGACGAGCTCGCCTTCCTATTTACTGTCCAAGTTCGCCCCAATGACAGCGAACCTCTCCGGGTGCTCCGGGTCCAGAGGTATCTTCTTCGTCTCTTTTGTAGGCTGGAAGGAGCCCTGCGCATCACAATCCTTGGGGTTGGGGGACAAGGCCGGCTGCGTGCCGGCCATGGCCACAACCCATTCCAACATCTTCTTCTCTTCTGCCACCACGAGGGACTCGGCCAGCCGGCTACTGGCCATGGCACACTCGGTGGACTTCTTGTAGTCGCCGGCCACCGTGATGATCCCCTTCGAGCTCGGCATCTTCATCTTTAGGTAGGCGTAGTGGGGCACAGCCATGAACTTGGCCAAAGCAGGTCGGCCAAGCAATGCATGATAGGGGCTCTCCAAATCCACTACTTTGAACCATATTGCTTCCCGGCGAAAATGATCTTTGTCTCCGAAGAGAACATCCATTTTGATCTTGCCGATTGGAGAGCAAGACAGTTCGGGCACGATACCATGGAAGACGGTGCGGCTCGGCATGAGCTGCTTGGCTTTGATATTCAGCTTCTCCATGGTATCGCGGTACAGTATGTTGATACTGCTTCCGCCGTCTATCAAGACGCGGGAAAATCTGGCAGCTCGCCTCTCCGTCGCGAGGGTGACGTCCAAGACCATTGCATAGGAGCCAGGCGAAGGCATCACCTCTGGGTGGTCGGCCTGGCTCCAGCTGATTGGCTTTTCTGACCAGTGCATGAACTCGGCGGTGCTAGAGGCGACTGCATTCACTTCTTGGTGCTGTCGGCGTCGGCTGCGCTTGTCGTCGGCTTGACTAGTGAAGACGACGTAGGCGGCGTGCTCTTCGGGGAATTCGTCTTGGATGGCGCCGACTGCCGGCCTAGCCGCCGGCTGCTGGGGAGCTGGAGGCGGCGGGCCGGGAGGCGGAGGCGGCTGCATTCCCTCACCCTTGGTGATGCGGGTGAGCCAGTGGCATTTCCGGGTTGTGTGGTTGGATGGCTTCGCGCCGCTGTGGAACTTGCAGGGGGCATCGAGTGCTTGTTCGTAGGAGAAAGACGGCTGCCAAGCCGGCCTTCCACCCTTCTTCTTGGGAGCGGGCCGATCTTCGGGCTGCTCGTCTTCAACTGTGGCCACCTGCCGACTGGAGGAAGTCGGCATGGGGCCCTTGCGCTTGTGGTCGTTCTGGTAGGGGCGCCGATTAGGGTCGCCAGCCGGCGTCCTGGGAGCCGGAGCAATCACCTTCCCAGAGGCGTCTACTCTCAGCTCGGTCTTCATCGAGGAGTCGTCTGTGGCGTATTTGTCGGCGGTGACTAGTAACTCGTCGAGGGTAGCCGGCTCGTCGCAGAGGAGTCGGTGCTTGAGGAGGGTGCCCTCTCGGCACCCGGCGGTGAAGTACTCGATGGCCTGGACCTCGTGCACTCCCTCGCAGGAGTTGCGGAGCTCGGCCCATCGCGTGAGGTAGTCGCGGGTCGACTCGTTGGGCCCTTGGACACAGAGGGAGAGCTGGCGAGGCTTGGGAGGCTGCTTGTAGGTGCTGGCGAAGTTGCGGACGAAGACTTCGGTGAAGTCCAGCCAACTGTTGATGCTGTAGGGCTTGAGGCTGTTGAGCCATGTGCGCGCCGTGCATTGCAGCATGAGGGGGACGTACTTTACGGCGACGCGCCGATTGCCGTTGGCTATGCTGACGGCCGTGGAGTAGTCAATGAGCCAATCGTCCGGCTTCACCGAGCCGTTGTACTTGGGCGTGTCTCTGGGGAGCGAGAACCCTTTGGGGAAGGGCTCGTCGCGGATGCGGGGGCCAAAGCATGGCGGGCCGACATTGTCTTCTTCTTCTAGCGCCAAGGATCGAGCAAGGCGGTCGATCCTGTGGCGGGCGTCGTTCTCGCCGACTCCTTCTCGGCGGCCGAGTCGGTCGCCAAGAGTCGGGTGCGTGATAGGTGGTGGAGTGAGGCGTCTTTCTCTTCGAAGCGGGGGAGGAGGCAGGTTTCCTTGGTGCTCTACTGCTCGAGGGCGGCCCTCCGCGTCGCGCTCGATGGTGATGCGAGTCCGGCTGCGGCTGGCAGCCGGCTCCTTGTCTTTCTTCTGGCGCGCGCCGCTTGCAGTCAGCGAGCGGGACGTCGCGGCGTGCTCCCGGCGCGGGGGGTGACTATCAGCACGGGCGCCGGCTTCATGCCGTTCTGCAGCCGCGTCGAGCAGCTGTTGGATCCGTCTCGTCATGTAGGGGAGCTCATCGGTTCCCAGCCCATTGAGCTCTTCTGCAGCCGCTTGAGCGGCTCGCAGATTCTCGAGCGGGGTGGCGTAGATGGGGCGATCTGCGCCCAGCATGCTGGCAACGGCTGCGCCGCGCTTCTGGACGAAGCCGGCTTGGCTCGGGCCGCGAGGCGGCGGCGTGCCGAAGGCGGCGCGGTCGACTTCGTGCTGGTGGTCCTCGGTGAGGTGTCTCATGGAGGCTATCTTCTGGCCCTCCGCGATGAGGGCAAGGCGGCGTGCCTCCAGGGTCTCGGCGTCGGCGTCGGCCGGGATGGGGATGGAGAGGTCGTGCATCGCCGCTTGCTGAGCGTCGCGGGCATTCTCGCCCGAGTTGGAGACGTGGCTGATGACCAGCACTTCGGTGACGGCGCTGCTGCCGCTGTCAGCTCAAGGGAGGGGGTCGTCGAAGACCACTACGTCGGAGGGGTAGGCGTCAAGTGACGCGGTGTCGGAGTCGATGAGCATCGGGTCGGTGGAGCCGACCGACTCCATGTCCGCAGCAGGCTCACTGGAGACGTGAAGTTGGTCGAGGAGGCTGACGAGGCGGCTCTCGGGGTAGTCGGTGCCTGCGTCGGACGCAGGCTCGTCGGAGATGCGAGCCTCACCGAGCAGATCGGCGAGGCAGCTCGCAGCGCAGTCGTCGTCGACGTCCTGCAGCGCGTCGAGGCAAACGCCATCGGGCGCAGCAGGCTGGCTGCGCTCGCGGGGGAGGAAGAGGGTTCCCGTCCAGAACAGGTCTCCGGACGACGGTGCACCTGGCCCCACGGTGGGCGCCAAATGTCGGGTGGTTGGTGCGACATATGCCAAGGGATGGCTTATCATTGTGGGAGCCAATAAAACGTCGCCGGTGCCTGGAAACGGGATGAGGCGAAGACATGCACGCCGGCGGATCTTACCCAGGTTCGGGGCTCTCCGAGGAGATAACACCCCTAGTCCTGCTCTGCGGGGTCTCCGCATGATCACTAGATCGATGAAAGGTAGCTACAATCGCTCCTAGAGCTGTTGAGATCAAGGGAGAAGAAGAACAAGGCTAGCTCTTGCTTCTCTCTATCTATGGTGTGTGTGTGCTATGCTTAGAAGCAAACTATGCTCAGAGGCCAACCCTTTGCATGGGTGCTCCGGGGGGTTTATATAGGCCTACCCCCGGGGGTACAATGGTAATCCGGCTGGGCTCTGGTCCCTGCCGTCAGTGTCTACGCTCGCCGGCTTCTCCGCCGGCTGCTGGGTCCCGCCGGCTGCTGGGTCCCGCCGGCTGCCGGCTACTTGGTCGACAGGCCGGCCCCACCGCCTAGGGTCTTGTCGGCGGCTGCTTACTGTAGCCGCGCCTCTGATGACGAGGGCTTTGTTGAGGTAAGCGTGGCTACAGTGGGCCGCCTCGGGGGCTCTCACTGTAGCCTTACCTCGTCTTGTCTCCTTAATGGGGCTCCTGCTTCGAGGAAGGGAGTAGCCGGCTTCTGGAGGCCGGCTACGCTCTTGGCCGACTGGGAAAGGCCGCGCCGTCTTCACGCCTCTCTCTGGCTGAAGCGGTCCGCCGCCCGCGGGCCGTACGGGAGTCGGTCGTGGATGACGTCGAGGCCAGCATGGCTACAGTGCCGAGCCGCACGGGAGACGGCTGTCCCGTACGGCCTCCTGTAGCCATGCCCGCCTCGGGCTTTGGGGGTAGTGGGCCGCACTGTGGCCACACCCCGTCGTGTCGCCGTTATGTGGGAACAGCTTTGGTGGTTATGGTCTCGGCCGGCTCCTGGGAGTCGGCGTCCTTCTTGGCCGGCTTCTTGGAGTCGGCCGCCCTGTAGTCGTCCTGGAGAGGAGTTGGTGAGGCTGGGTCGCCTTCCGGGAGTCGGCTTCAGAGGTAGCCGGCCAGGGAAGGCGGCCCAATGCTCGGAGTGCTTGGAGGCCCGAAGGCCTGATGATTTTTTCAGAAGAACCAGGGGCAGTTGGTTAGGCTACCCGTGGCCATTTACTCCGACAGGTTGATTGATAAGAACCTCAGCCAGTCCAATACTGTTTTCCATGGTGTGGTGCCTGGTAAGTCGGCTTATCCAGTTGGTAAGATCGAGCTGGAAGTGGCCTTTGGAGATGAGTACAACTACGGGGCGGAAAAATTGACCTTTGAGGTGGTCAAGATAAGAAGTCCGTATCATGCCATATTTGGGCGGCCGGCTTACGCCAAGTTCATGGCACGGCCGTGTTACGTATATTTACAGCTCAAGATGCCGGGTCACAATGGTACCATTACGGTTCATGGCAGCCGAAAGATAGCCTTGGAGTGTGAGGAAGGTGACGCGGCTTATGCAGAATCTGTTTGTGCAACAGAGGAGTTGAAGTTTTACAAGGACAATGTTGACCCAACAGATATGACATCTCTGAAAAAGCCCACCACGGAGCATGAGCCGGCAATCAAATTTAAGTCAGCTGATGAGACTAAACTTGTTGATTTCGTTCCAGGTGACTCATCTCAGCAGTTTAGCATCAGTGCCAATCTGGATCCAAAATAGGAAAGCGCGCTCATCGAGTTCATCCGTGAGAATAGGGACATTTTTGCATGGAAACCTTCTGACATGCCAGGTGTATCTAGAGAACTCGCTGAGCACACTCTCAATATTGATCCGAAATTTAAGCCGGTCAGGCAATTCCTTCGGCGGTTTAATGAGGAGAGGCGGAAAGCCATTGGTGAGGAGGTGGCCCGGCTCTTGGCGGCCGGGTTTATTGTCGAAGTCTTTCATCCGGAATGGTTAGCTAACCCGGTGCTCATGCTCAAGAAGAATGGCACCTGGCGGATGTGTGTGGACTACACGGACTTAAACAAGGCGTGCCCGGCTGATCCTTTTTCTCTCCCCCGTATTGATCAAATCATTGATGCTACGGCGGGTTGTGAGCGCTTAAGTTTTTTGGATGCTTATTCTGGATACCATCAGATTAAAATGGTAGTTAAGGACCAGGAGAAGACGGCGTTCATCACTCCCTTTGGAGCCTTCTGTTATGTGTCTATGCCTTTTGGACTCAAGAGTGCACAGGCGACTTATCAGCGTTGTGTGCAGAATTGTCTTCATAACCAGATTGGGCGCAATGTTCATGCCTATGTGGATGATATCGTGGTTAAGTCCAGGGAGAAGGAGACCCTGGTCGATGACCTTAGAGAAACCTTTGATAATCTCCGGGTTTACAAGATGATGCTTAACCTGGCCAAGTGTGTTTTTGGTGTTCCCGCAGGCAAGCTCTTGGGTTTCCTGGTTTCTAACAGAGGCATTGAAGCTAACCCGGAAAAGATAAAGGCAATCACCTCTCTGGCTAAGCCGGCGTGCATCAACGACGTCCAGCGTCTGGCAGGCCGCATCGCTGCTTTGAGCCGGTTTATCAGTCGTTTGGGTGAAAAGGCCATGCCACTCTACCAGTTGATGAAGAAAACACATGACTTTATCTGGAATGGTGCTGCTAATGCTGCTTTTGAGGATTTGAAGAGACAGCTGGCTGAGCCCCCAGTTCTTGCTGCTCCGATTGACAAGGAGCCCTTATTACTGTATGTAGCTGCTAACACACGAGCCGTCAGTGTGGATGTGGTGGTGGAGCGCAAGGAAGGGGGTAGGGAGTATCTGGTTCAGCGGCTGGTTTACTACATCAGTGAAGTGCTCATTGAGTCTAAACAGCGGTATCCACATTGGCAGAAGCTTGTTTATGGTGTGTTCATGGCAAGCCGGAAGCTTAAGCATTATTTCCAGGGTCACCCCATCACTGTGGTTAGTTCTGCTCCCCTTGGAGATATCATCCAAAATAGAGAAGCTACAGGAAGAGTGGCTAAGTGGGCTATAGAGCTTGGGCCTCATGGTCTGAAATACGTACCACGCACTGCTGTCAAATCTCAAGCATTGGTGGATTTCATCAACGATTGGACAGAGCTGCAGGTGCCTGAAGAGAAGCCGGATAATACATATTGGACTATTCACTTCGATGGGTCTAGGCAATTGGAGGGCTCGGGGGCTGGAGTTGTATTGACTTCCCCTAAAGGTGGCAAGTTCCGTTATGTGCTACGGTTGATGTTTCCCTGCACTAACAATGCGGCTGAGTACGAGGCCTTGCTCCATGGTCTTCGGATGGCCAAGGAGATGAGCTTGAGCCGGGTAAGGTGCTTTGGAGACTCAGATCTAGTGGCTCAACAAGTATCAGGCAAGTGGGATTCCAAGGACCCTCTCATGGCGGCTTATCGCCGTGAAGTTGATGCCATTGTTGGACACTTTCAGGGTTACCAAGTAGAGCACATCGATTGCAGGAAGAACGAGGCGGCTGATGCATTAAGCCGGCTGGGCTCTCAGCGAAAGCCGGTGCCACCTAATACTTTCTTGGACATCTTGCATAACCTTTCTGTTAAGTTACATACAGAGGAAGACTTGGCTGTCCCTGACCCGGAAGCACAGTTGGTGGCGGCTCTCCACATCACCCCAGACTGGACAGTACCATACTTGGCTTACATGACCCGGGGAGAGTTGCCTGCGGATGAAACTTTGGCCAGACAAATAACCCGGCGGTCTAAGTCAATGATAATTATCAATGGTGAGCTACATCGCCGCAGTGTCACTGGAACTTTCCAGCGTTGTGTTTCCCCTGAGGAAGGCCAAGATATTTTGCGTGAGGTTCACGAGGGGGATTGTGGCCATCATGTCGGCTCAAAATCTCTTGTGGCCAAGGCTTTTCGTCATGGTTTTTATTGGCTGAGGGCTCATGCTGATGCGGAGGACTTGGTCAGCAGATGTGACGGTTGTCAGAGGTTCTCGCGACGGGCTCATGTGCCGGCTCAGGAGCTGAGGATGATTCCAATTACTTGGCCATTTGCGGTCTGGGGGCTTGATATGGTTGGGCCTTTTAAAAGGTCCAAGGATAAGAAGACCCACCTTTTGGTGGCAGTTGACAAGTTCACAAAGTGGGTTGAGGCAGAGCCAGTTAGCAAGTGTGACGCGGCCACAGCGGTTCAGTTCATGAAAAAGGTGATATTTCGCTTTGGTTTCCCACACAGTATTATAACTGACAATGGTACCAATCTGTCTAAAGGCGCCATGGAGGAGTTTTGTCAACGAGAGCATATTCGACTTGATGTTTCATCAGTGGCTCACCCTCAATCCAATGGTCATGCTGAGAGAAATAATCAGGAGATTTTGAAAGGCATTAAGCCCCGGCTTTTGGTCCCTTTGCAACGGACGCCGGGTTGTTGGGTGGAGGAGTTACCCTCCGTGTTATGGAGCATTAATACTACTCCGAACAGATCTACGGGTTACACGCCTTTCTTCATGGTTTATGGAACGGAAGCAGTCCTCCCTAACGACATCCGTCATGACTCACCTCGAGTGGCGGCTTATGTTGAGGCGGATAATGAGCGGGCGCGCCAAGATGCTCTTGACTTGTTGGACGAACAGCGTGATGTGGCAGCAGCTCGCTCGGCGATTTACCAACAAGACCTGCGCCGTTATCACAGCCGCCGGGTTAAGTCCCGGGTCTTCCAGGAAGGTGATCTGGTGCTCCGGCTCATCCAAGATCAAACAGATGCACAAGTTATCCCCGCCTTGGGAAGGGCCCTTTGTGGTCAGCAAGAACTTGCACAACGGGTCATACTACCTTATCGACGTTCGGGAGCACAAAGATTCACGCAAGTCGAAGGAAGAGACCCGTCGGTCGTGGAACATAGCTCAGCTTCGGCCTTATTACACTTAAGCCACCGGCTCTCATAGTGTACATATTTCTATAGCCATGTATATATTATGATAAATAATAAAGCAGGACCTCTGTCCTTTTCTCCTCCAAAGGTAAACGTGTTATTTCCATTACAACATCACATGGTCACTTGGAGGTGGATCCGGCTTATGATCATATTCGAATATAGCCGTAAACAATATGATCACCTGGGGGCTTCCTGTTCAAACATAGGTTGCATTCAAACCAAAGAGAACATAGCTGTCGATACCCACTTGATTGGCAAATTGCCGAGCTCATTGGGGAGTTTTCTTTGATCATATTTGAATCATAGCTTAACCCCTTTGGGAACCGACGTGGATCGTATTCGAATCAGCGTCGTTAAACAACTCTTAAGGTCATTTGGGGGCTTCCTGTTCAAACATGGGTCGTATTCGAACCAAAGAGAACATAGCTATCGGTACCCTCTTGATCGGCATCGCCAAACCACTGGGGGCTATATGATCGCATTCGAATCTTAGCTTAACCCCTTTGGGACGGTTCTCTGGTCGTATTCGAACCGGAAGCCCCTAAGTTTTGATCTTCTGACTTACAACAAGTTCTTTTGGTCACATCAACAGTGTGCAAGGGCGGCTTTTACTTCGCTGACTTAATTTTGATTCACAACGTTGATAACACATAGTAAGTATTATTGATGCTGGTGAACCGGAGTTGCGATCTTAACCTCATTATTCGGGTTACATGAACCGGAAGTATACTTGAAGGCTTGTAAGTATGCCATTATGGTTACATCAAGGATATAATTGAGGGCCAGTCTTTGGTGACTTTTGTTCATATTCCGGGTTATATATCTAAGGTCTATGATTCTCAGTGCGGTAAGCCGCCCAGAAACTTGTGACTTGTTTTCTATGCAGGATGGTTAAAGACAGCTATTCGAGCTTAAGGAAAATAACTGATCAATTGTAACCCGGAGGAATAAGAAGAAGCAGCTTCAATGGAGTTAAGCATTCAACACGTGCACGATGGCACGACAAAATTAAGTGTTTGTCCTACTCTATTACAAGACTCCCCGAGTCCAAAAGGTGAGGCATTGTTTTAAGGAGTAACCATGAGCCGCCTAAAAGTCAAGGTGCTTGTTGAGTTGAAGCTTCTGGCTCATCCCTCTCCGCTCCTCCGGCTGATTCCATGACCTGGAAGGTTGATGATTTCCAGTCAATGCCGCTCAAGGCTTCAAATTGAGCCTCGTCATCAATTAACCCGGCCGGGTCAACTTCTGGAGCGAAGGTATGCTTACGAGTCGGAGGGATCAAGCTGATGGCTTCATAACGTGGAGTGGGGATCCTCTGATTTTCCGCGTCGTAGCCCGGCTGGTACTTGGTAAGGTCGGTGTCATTCCCAATCAGGGTGGCCACCGGGCGCACGCTCTTCACACAGGAAGCAAAGTCTTTTTGGTCAAAGGGGGTGCCGTCCTCCTTCAGGCTGGGGTATCCAAGAGCGATGTCGGCCGGGTCTAGCTTCGGAAGAAAACCCTTGGCCCGGCTCAAGGCAGCTATAGCTCCGGCTCTTGCAGAGGCCCGTCTTAGCTCTTGGAAGCGCTGAGGAAGAACGGCAAGCCGCCTGAGTACATCCGCCAGGTGAGTCGGAACCTCGTTGGACAGAGCCACAACGGCTAACGCACGCTGTGACCCGGTGTAGAGTTGCTCCACCAAGGTGTATACGGCCTTCAACTTGGCCAGAACATTCTGATTGAGGTTGGAGCTTCTGGGACCTGCATAACAAAATTAGGTGAATTGATGGCAATTGTGGGATTTCTAAGACATAAAGAATGTAAGCTTGTTAAAGGCTTGCAGAATGACTTACCGAAGATTGCGGCGACCATCTGTGACACATGGCGCTTTAAGCCGGAGAGTTCGGCGGTTCTCTCCGTCAGAGCAGCCTCCGCTTGATCGGCCCGGCTGACGAAAGCAGTTTTCTCCTCGGCCCAAGTCTTTCTTTCGGTTTCAAATTTCTTCTTCAGCTTTTCTTGTGCAGCAACACTGAACTCAAATTTGGCGTTGGCCTTCCGGGTCTCAGTTTCCTGAGTCTTCAGGCGGTTCTTCAGCTCAGAGATTTCAGCTTCAAATTTTTTGCAGGCAGCCTGTACAAATTCCGGGTTATAGTATGAGTAATTATTATGCAACATTAAAGTCCCAAGCACTTTGCAAGCAAAGACACTTGGCACTTGGGGGCTAATGTAAGCTGAAAGATTCTATTTGCAATTGCCGGTTCATGAAGGTAAGCCGGAAGTTAAGTCTACAACATATTCTGTCATAAGTAATAGACTTGGGGGCTAGCATAGTAAGACTGACTATGGAGTAAGCAAGAGGGTTGTACCTCAGATTTTTGCTGTATCTGCTTCACCATATCAATCTCCAGGTCCCGGCTGTTGTGCACTTGACCAATGTAACCAGAAACAATGTCTCCAATGCTCAAGTTAGCATAATCGATGATCTCCAGTCTAGCCCGGCGGCGCTCTAGCAGCTCTTCCTTGGCAGAGCATCTGGCCAGCACAGTGGGTCTTCCCGGCTCAACGTATTCAGTCCGAGTAATCACCACATCCGGGTCATCGGCCGGTTGAGCTGAGCTGGGAATCTCCGGGTTGTCGGAACTCGCCATGGTTTGTTCTTCAGTTGAGGCGGCGGTGTCCGGAGCTGGTGCAGATAGCGGCTCATGGGCAGAAGCTTCCGGTTCAGTCAAGACCGGCTCTTCGACCGGCTTATTTTTCTTGGCCCTTTTACTGGCTTGGCTTGGGCACTGAAAGTCAAAATATTAGCACAAAAAACATAAATAAGATAAGCACAAATGAGATGATTATCATTACCCGGGTGCGGTCTTGAGAGCCGGCAGGTTAGATTGCATGGAGTCACCAGAGGAAGGTGAAGTTTCCTGATAATTTGAATCAGACGAATTGAGTGGTTGACGAGTGACGCCCGCTAAAGGATGAAAAGGGTATAAGTTGGAGATAACCTCAGTCCGGCGCTTTCTTGATGCCTCGGGTAAGCCGGAGGAGAGGTCTGCATCCTTGCTGGCCCGGGTTTGCCTCTGGCTCTCATGAATCTGTTGCTTCAAAAGAAATTGAGGATCTTGATAAGCTAAAGGATGCGAAAATCTTACTTTCCGGGTTACTCTTCGGACTTTCAGCCTTGGCAAGGGGTCCGAGTCGGAGGAAAGTATAGTTACCTCTTCAGTCACCGGGTTACTCGCTCCGGTATCATCCTGCGGATAATCAAGTCAATAAGGTGGTTAAAAAACAGACGAAAAGCAGAATAGGAGCCTAACGAATCAAGGGTTACCTCTGACTCGGAGCTATCATCCAACTGAAGCAGCTCTGAGGCGCTAGGCCTACTTCCCTTCTTACGGGGAGCGGCTCTCCTGGCGGCTTTCTTAGCTTTCCTGGCTTTTTTAGTAGCCTCATGGTCATACTTGACCTTCCAGAACTTGTCGTTAGCCTGGAAAAATGCAATAAAGGTTTCCATGAAGTTAAAACGAAAACTGTTAAAATGGAAGGTAAAGTGCTCAGATTGGTAGCTTACCGCCGGAGCCGGGTTAGCTTGGCAGAAGGGGCTTAAGCCGGTCCTCCCACAGTCGGCTAAGCTCTCATTCAAGAGAGACTTGGTCATGTCGTCCACGACGTCCTCAGGAAGATCGTTGGAGCTGTGCCGCAGAGGGTCATCCTTCCGGCCCGTGTAATCACACATTAAGCCGGGGCAGCGGCTCAGGGGAATCACCCGCCAAGAAATCCAGACCCGGACCAGATCAACGCCGTTAAGGCCATTTCCCAGAAGAGCCTTAATCTTGTTGATGGCAGGGATCAGTGGTTGACGTTCAGATTGAGATAGTTTGTCTGGCAGGGGGTGAGTTGGCTCCAGACGCAGGGCACGAAAGCCGGGCAGAGGGCTCTCATCAGCCGGAGAAGTATCTTGGCAGTAGAACCATGTCTGGTTCCAGTCCTTTGGGTGGCTTGGCGGCTCAGCATAAGGAAAAAGGCAATCTCTCCGTCGTTGGATGGAGATTCCGCCAAGCTCCAAGCTAGGCCCGTTGGCGCACTCATTCTGGTAGTTCAGATAAAACAACTCCCTAAAAAGCAGTAGGCTGGGCTCTTCTCCAAGATATACTTCGCAGAATACTTGAAAGTTGCAAATATTCAACACGGAATTGGGTCCTATGTCTTGCGGCCGCAGATCGAAGAAGTTCAGAACATCTCTAAAGAATTTTGAGTCGGGAGGTGCGAAGCCCCGGCTCATGTGATCAGCAAATATCACCACCTCGCCATCTCTAGGTTGAGGTCTTTCCTCCGACGGGTCAGGGGCACGATAAGACATGACCTCCTTCTTGGGCAGGTAACCCGTCTTCACGAAATCAACTAAAGTGTCATCAGTAACATTGGATCTCATCCAATTGCATGTGATAGGTGCCTTGGGAGCCTTGGGTGGCATTGTGAAAGATGAAAGCCTATGACAAAAGGAAATGTCCGGTTCAACTATAAGCCGGAGGAAGTTTACAGTTCAATATTCAAGAGGGCGGCTTATGAAGGGGCCTAATGACATATGGCTAATTGTGTCGGGTTATCTAAGCCGCTGAGGGCATTGTGTGTAATTCAAGTTGTCTAAAACTTTATCATAAATGAGCCGGAAATTTTACAGCGCATGGCCTCTTTTAAGCCGGAGATATGAGCCACCATAGCAAAACAGATGCAATTTTTGACTAAGTGTGGCGCAAACAAGTTTCACAGATCGCAGTAATTATTTTGGATCAAACGATCGGCTAAAAAGGAAAAATTTCTAGACCTAGAAAGCTGATACAGAGAAGTTCATGAGCTCTAAGGGAATTTCTTTGCAAGTAAAGGGGGCGTGCTACTATTGAAAATGCGTGCGAAACCACAACCGCACGAGTTCTATATGTTTTCTGGATCTAAGGGGGCCGTGTAGAAGAAACTGTGTAGAAATGGCGACGAACTGCGAAGAACAGGGAAGAACAGCAAGAACCCTAATGCGAATCTACTCTATGGAGTGGCAAGGACTTACGGGTGCTGATGAGTCGCGGAGGTCGCCGCCGTTTCTCTGGACGGGTCAGGGTGATGCAGCGGCCAAGGTTGACGAAGACCAGGAGAGCGGCGGCGGCGGCAGAGCTCGAGCTCTCGGGTGTCAGAGGAGGAAGACGATGGAGGCGACAAGTGAATGAAGGCTTATGGGCCGGGCTTATTTATAAGGTGCGGCTAATAAGTGGGCGCGAGAAACGAGGGGGCCACGGCGTGATTATCTCGCCACAGAAGCGCCTCGATTTTTGGGATAGCCATTAAAGATAAGATCCGTTGGGATATGACAGAATAAAAAATGAACTTAATGGAAGATGACGTCATGGCGGGTTATCAGGAATCCAGAAGATGACGTCACGGCGGGTTATAACCTTCGCACAAATATAAGCCGAAAGATTTTCTCTCAAGGGGATTGAAGATTGACATGAACCGGTTCAAATCAATCTGGGGCCTAATGTTGAGGATATAACCATTAGAGTCACCCGCCTAGGAGGGGCCGGGTTACGTCATAATGGTCATCACGCGAAGCCCAGCACCAAACTTGAAGACGGCGGGTCAATAATGGGCTTAAGACCCGGAGATGGCTTAAGGCCCGTAGTGTTAACCGCCGTTAGGGTGAAACTTGTACTGTAAGGCAAGAATAGTTAAGAGTCCGGGCGGGACACTGTTATGAGCCGGCCGGGACTCTGAGAGCCGCTGGGCGTCAACCTCTCTATATAAAGGGATGACCCGGCGGCGGTTTGAGGAGAAGTAAGACAAAATCGATAACCAGGCAGGACGGTTTAGCTCCTGGTCATCGAAACCCTAATCAATACCCTCTCAACTAGACGTAGGCTTTTACCTTCACCGTAAGGGGCCGAACCAGTATAACCCTCGTGTTCCTTGTCCCGTTTAACCCCTTTAAGATTCCTAGCTGCGATGGCTCCACGACTAAGTCCTAGCACGAGGACATCTGCCGTGACAATTCCACGACACTCGACCTTTCGGTCTCAGTGTTCCGAGGCCATATCTGCATATGCTAGGCTCGTCAAGTTTAACCCGAGTATTCTGCGTGTGCAAAAACTGGCTTGCACCCGTTGTAGATGAACGTTGAGCTTATCACACCCGATCATCACGTGGTGTCTCGGCACGACGAACTTTGGCAACGGTGCATACTCAGGGAGAACACTTTTATCTTGAAATTTAGCGAGATATCATCTTATAATGCTACCGTCAATCAAAGCAAAATAAGATGCATAAAAGATAAACATCACATGCAATCAATATAAGTGATATGATATGGCCATCATCATCTTGTGCTTGTGATCTCCATCTCCGAAGCACCGTCATGATCACCATCATCACCGGCGCGAAACCTTGATCTCCATCGCAGCATCGTTGTCGTCTTGCCAACTATTGCTTCTACGACTATCGCTACCGCTTAGTGATAAAGTAAAGCAATTACAGTGCGATTGCATTGCATACAATAAAGCGACAACCATATGGCTCCTGCCAGTTGTCGATAACTCGGTTACAAAAATGATTATCTCATACAATTATATATATAGCATCATGCCTTGACCATATCACATCACAACATGCCTTGCAAAAACAAGTTAGACGTCCTCTACTTTGTTGTTGCAAGTTTTACGTGGCTGCTACGGGCTGAGCAAGAACTGTTCTTACCTACGCATCAAAACCACAATGATAGTTCGTCAAGTTAGTGTTGTTTTAACCTTCTCAAGGACCGGGCGTAGCCACACTCGGTTCAACTAAAGTTGGAGAAACTGACACCCGCCAGCCACCTATGTGCAAAGCACGTCGGTAGAACCAGTCTCGCGTAAGCGTACGCGTAATGTCGGTCCGGGCCGCTTCATCCAACAATACCGCCGAACCAAAGTATGACATGCTGGTAAGCAGTATGACTTGTATCGCCCACAACTCACTTGTGTTCTACTCGTGCATATAACATCAACGCATAAAACCTGGCCCGGATGCCACTGTTGGGGAACGTAGTAATTTCAAAAAAATTCACCTACGCACATGCAAGATCATGGTGATGCATAGCAGGGGAGAGTGTGTCCACATACCCTCGTAGACCGAATGCGGAAGAGTTCGCACAACGCGGTTGATGTAGTTGTACATCTTCACGATCCGACCGATCCAAGTACCGAACGTACGGCACCTCCGAGTTCAACACACATTCAGCTCGATGACGTCCCACGAACTCCGATCCAGCCGAGCTTCGAGGGATATTTCCGTTAGCACGACGGTGTGATGACGGTGATGATGTTGCTACCAACGCAGGGCTTCGCCTAAGCACCGCTACGATATGATCGAGGTGGATTATGGTGGAGGGGGGCACCGCACACGGCTAAGAGATCAAGAGATCAATTGTTGTGTCTAGAGGTGCCCCTTGCCCCCGTATATAAAGGACCGGGGGGAGGAGGCGGCCGGCCAAGAGAGGGCGCGCCAGGGAGGAGTCCTACTCCCACCAGGAGTAGGACTCCCTCTTTTCCTAGTTGGAGTAGGAGGGGGTAAGGAAGGGAACGAGAGGGGAGGAAGGAAAGGGGGCGCCACCCCCTCCTTGTCCAATTCGGACTAGAGGGGGAGGGGGCGCGCGGCCAGACCTAGCCGCCCCTCCTCTTCTCCACTAAGGCCCATCTTGGCCCACTAAGCTCCCCGGGGGGTTCCGGTAACCACCAGGTACTCCGGTATATGTCCGAAACTCCCCGAAACAATTCCGGTGTCCGAACATAGTCATCCAATATATCGATCTTTATGTCTCGACCATTTCGAGACTCCTCGTCATGTCCGTGATCACATCCGGGGCTCCGAACAACATTCGATACATCAAAACACAAAAACTCATAATACAATCGTCATCGAATTTTAAGCGTGCGGACCCTACGGGTTCGAGAACTATGTAGACATGACCGATACACGTTTCCGGTCAATAACCAATAGCGGAACCTGGATGCTCATATTGGCTCCCACATATTCTACGAAGATCTTTATCGGTCAAACTGCATAACAATATACGTTGTTCCCTTTGTCATCGGTATGTTACTTGCCCGAGATTCGATCGTCGGTATCTCAATAGCTAGTTCAATCTCATTACCGGCAAGTCTCTTTACTCGTTCCGTAACACATCATCCCGCAACTAACTCATTAGTTACAATGCGTGCAAGGCTTATAGTGATGTGCATTACCGAGTGGGCCCAGAGATACCTCTTCGACAACGGCCAACCCAACAAGTACCTTCGGAGACACCTATAGAGCACCTTTATAATCACCTAGTTACGTTGTGATGTTTGGTAGCACACAAAGTGTTCCTCCGGTAAACGGGAGTTGCATAATCACATAGTTATAGGAACATGTATAAGCCATGAAGAAAGCAATAGCAGAATACTAAACGATCAAGTGCTAAGCTAACGGAATGGGTCAAGTCAATCACATCATTCTCCTAATGATGTGATCCCGTTAATCAAATGGCAACTCATGTCTATGGCTTGGAAACATAACCATCTTTGATCAACAAGCTAGTCAAGTAGAGGCATACTAGTGACACTCTGTTTGTCTATGTATTCAAACATGTATCATGTTTTCGGTTAATACAATTCTAGCATGAATAATAAACATTTATCATGATATAAGGAAATAAATAATAACTTTATTATTGCCTTTAGGGCATATTTCCTTCAGACTCGAAGGTCCCAACAAGGATAGAACCGCATATTGATACGCTTTTGCAAGGTGGATATCATTACATCAACATTACATAATAGATGGGGATACATACAAGGCATACAAATGCTGCAAGAATACATCAATACATCATACATAAGATCAACATCCAACTACGGATGAAACACAAACAGAAGCTCAAACGACATCCACCCTGCTAGCTAGGCTGCCGACCAGGAACCTATCCCTCGAACAAGAAGAAGCGGAACGAGAACTCCAAAACTATAAACATCGCTCTCGCGTCATGATCATCGCATAACCTGTACCTGCAACTGGTGTTGTAGTAATTTGTGAGCCACGAGGACTCAGCAATCCCATTACCTTGGGTAGCAATACTAGCAAAGCTTAATGGGTATGGAAGGGGTAAAGTGGTGAGGTTGCAGCAGCGACTAAGCAATTATGGTGGCTAACATATGAGTACAAGAGTAAGATGAGAATCTACGCAAACGGTCGCCAACTAGTGGTGATCAAGAAGTGATCCTGAATTACTTACGCTCAAACATAACCCAACCGTGTTCTCCTCTCGAACTTCCCCGAAAAGAGACAATCACGGTTACGCAACGCGGTCGGTGTATTTTAATTGAGTCAACTTCGAGTCTTCTACAACCAGATATTAACAAATTCCCATCTGCCACATAACCGCGGGCACGGCTCTCGAAAGTTTAAACCCTGCAGGGGTGTCCCAACTTAGCCCATCACAAGCTCTCACGGTCAACGAAGGATATTCCTTCTCCCAGGAAGACCCGATCAGACTCGGAATCCCGGTTACAAGACATTTCGACAATGGTAAAACAAGACCAGCAAAGCCGACCGAATGTGCCGACAAATCCCGATAGGAGCTGCACATATCTCGTTCTCAGGGCACAATGGATAAGCAGTCCGTACAACTAAAACCAACCCTCAAGTTTCCCCGAGGTGGCGCTGCAAGGGGCTCTAGTTTGGACCAACACTCAGAGGAGCACTGGCCCAGGGGTTTCAAATAAAGATGACCCTTGAGTCCGCGGAACCCAAGGGAAAAAGGCTTAGGTAGGCAAATGGTAAAACCAAGGTTGGGCCTTGCTGGAGGAGTTTTATTCAAGGCGAACTGTCAAGGGGTTCCCATAGCACCCAACCGCGTATGGAACGCAAAATCAAGGAACATAACACCGGTATGATGAAAACTAGGGCGGCAAGAGTGGAACAAAACACCAGGAATAAGGCCGAGCCTTCCACCCTTTACCAAGTATATAGATGCATTAATTAAAATAAGAGATATTGTGATATCCCAACATAAACATGTTCCAACAAGGAGCAAACTTCAACTTCACCTACAACTAACAACGCTATAAGAGGGGCTGAGCAAAAGCGGTAACATAGCCAAATAACGGTTTGCTAGGAAGGGTGAAAAAGGTTAGAGGCTATCATGGCAATTTGGGAGTCTTGATAAACAAGTGGTAGGTAACGCGACATAGCGATAGCACCGAGACAACTAGCATAGCAATGATAATAATGAGATCCAAGGTGACGGTCATCTTGCAAGCATCATAACAACATGCTACAACACCTCAACATGAAAACAAATGGCATGGACGTGATGTACAGGTAAAGCATTACAAAACATGAACACTGAGCTATCTCTAGAAACCACTAGAACATTCTCAAAAGGGCATGGCAAGATTGCAAATGCAAACAGTTTCAGCAAGTGTAAAACAGCAACATCAGCATGGCATGTTTGCAAGCTTGGAACAGAGGTCATATGAAGTCTAAAATTAACAAACTTGGCATGTGGGAAAAGTACTCATAGGATACTTCAAATCGTGTAATAGGAGCAACTCCAAAAGAGGCATAGATCAACCAATAACAAGCTCACAACATGGCATCATGAAGTTAACAGAAAACTGGAGCATCATATAGGCATGTTCATGGCAACGAAACGATATGCTACAAGACATGTATGAGGCATAAAAAGGGATTGCATGTTAGAGCATAACATGGACATCAAAACATCTCAAGTAAGCATCTCTAGATTATGTATAAAATTGATGGTAGCATCAATGCAAACATGGCAAATGATATGAACATTTACAGAATTGGTAGAAAATCATGGCATGGCAGAAACAGATTCCTGATAGCAATTTTGCAAGCTCGTGTCACTCACCAAAAAGCATTTCATGGCAACACAAGGTAGCCAACAGTAAGAATGCATATTCATGAAGCTAAGAATGGCAAGAGCAAGCTCATAGGATACATGTATCACTAGCAAATCACATGGCAAAAGTGAATCTCATGATAACAATCTTCCAGGAATAAAATATAGCAAACGTAGAGCATGGTAATGACAATCTATAGCACTCCATAATTGCAACCAGAGGCATAAATGGATAGAGCATAACCACATGTCCAAAACACTCTTACTGAACTATCTCAAAATGTGCATGGATCTCATGGTAGCAACAAGTTTACATGGCATCAAAATAACAGCAGGAAAAGGACTTGGCAAAATCCTAAGTGCCTGGAAACAACAATATCATGGAGCCTACTTTGCATGATTGTGCTAGTCACCACAGAGCTCGTAAAAATACAACTTTTACACCACTGTAAAGATGGCATGGAGATTCTCCTAAAACATGTAGACATGATGAACATAAGATCCACACGCAAAATGCAACAAAAATGACAAATCAGCAAGTTATGATGAAATCCAGCAGACAACATCATATAGCAATTTTGCCATGATGATTAAGGCACCAATATGAACTCAAAAAAGCATGCAACAGTACACTAACATGAAGAGCATCACGAGATGAACATTCACATATCAAGATCATAACATTCGGACACTCATTCACACAGTTACGACCACTCAAACATGCTAACATATTGCAGATTTTTAGGGACTTGGCCAAAATCCTAGACAACAAAAGTGAGCGCATGATACTATCCTATGCCCAGGGCGTCGGATAGAGCAACGGGGCATGTCTGGGGGATTCTCACCTAGCGGGCCGAGGCCCGAGGCAGTGGAGAGGGCCGGCGCCGCTGTGGGTTGGCTGCGCGTGTGCCCGCACGCGAGGACGACGACGGAGGCCGCGACGGTGAGGAAGTCCGGCGGGCGCGGCGCGAGGGATTCCGGCGACGGGCGCGGTGGAGCTCGATGGGGACGGATAGATCCGGGCGTGGGGGTCCCGGATCCGGCGAAGGTAGAGGGCGAGGAGGCCGGCGACGATGATGTGTCGGCACCGGGTTGGTCCGGGCGACGTGGCCGGCGGACATGTCCGGCGCGGGAGGATTTGTCCGGCGGCGCGGGGAGAGGCTAGGCTAGGGTTCATCCGCGAATTTGGATGGGGAGGACTAATTTATAGGTAGAGGGAGTTAGGAGAGTCCAAATGAGGAGTGGTTTTCGCCCACACGATCACGATCCAACGACCGAGAGCATGGAGGGGCTTTGGATGGGCTAATGGGCTGTGGTGAAGAGGGGCCGGGCTGCAAAGAGAGAGGGGTTTCGGGGTTACACGGTTAACCGTTGGGGCGTCAAACGACCTCCAAATGGAACGAAAATTGACAAGCGGTCTACCTACTCTAGAACAACACCACACGCCAAGTTTCGTCCCGTTCCGAGAACATTTTATGCCACTCACGACACGAGGACTGAGAGGTGCAACGGGTGCGTGTGAGAGTGTTGGATCACGAAACGGACAACGGGGAAAAAGACCGGATGCAAGTTTTGAAAAACATGATGATGCAAAGCATATGATGACATGGCAAAATGCAACATGCAAGCAAATGGCATGGCAACGACGGCGAATAACTGGAAGACACCTGGCGCATCGGATTCGGGGCGTTACAACTCTCCTCCACTAACAAGAGATCTCGTCCCGAGATCTTAGTAACGAGACGGAAGAAAAGAGGATGAGGTGAAACAAGAGCGAAGAGAGAGGATGAACAAAGTTGAGAGCACTCGGGTAGAAAAGAGGAAACGCAAATGTGACGTGAATCCAAAAGCTCAAGGGATAAGATAGAATCTGAAATCACTCCGGTTAGACGAAGATAGAAAAGGGATAATAACGAAGGAATTAGGCAGCACTCCGGCTAAACATGGAAATAATTGGACCTGGGCTTGACAAGATGGAACGATAGTTGACGAGAGGAACAACACAATGCCTCTGGAAGAATTGAAAGAGTTGAATGAAAAGGAACGGAGAAGAAATGACATCTTCCGCCACGATTGAGTTGAGAGGTATCCTTGTAAGGAAGGAATGAACGGAGTTGTTGGAAATTCAACAACAAAATAATTGATTTGCGTGGGCTTATGTAAACATCTCAAAATTGTGAGGTGATAACCAACCACAAACTGAAAAGATTGAATAGCTGAGAATAACAAAGAAATGCAAAACTCCACTACAAAAGAATACGGAGAATTAATTGCACTTCGAGATGCAAGAAGAATGATACTAGAGCTCCAATAAGAATCTTGATGAACACTTGAAGAATGAATTAGCTCCTTGACGAGAATGAGTTAATCCTCTATGAACCACCATGAAGACTCAGGTAACAAAAGGATTAAGGAAGAGAAGGTTGAAAGAACAAGACGAAGCCTTGCGATGATTAAGATGGAGGTTCCGACGATATGACCGAGAAAACTTTGAACTCTGGAAAGAAAAGATGAACAACTTGGAATTGAGAGATTATTCATCATGACCAATCTCCGAAAAGAAAAGATAACTCAACTTGATGAAAGAAGAATAAGAATTATGTTATGCTTATCCTTCATCAATTAAATTGATGAGAAGCAATGGATTTGGCATACTACTTATTCCCGTTGGAAAATATTAAGGGGAGATATAGCGCAAGAGTTGAGAAAGTCTTCATGAGCCACCGGTAGGATTGGAAAGAACGAATGAATTGATATGATAACAAAGGAATAGGAATGTTGAACGAACCACCGTGAGAATTCAAACGAATGACGAAAAAGAGAATGAACCGCCGGAAAGAATTAGAAAACGAATGAAGATACTTGAGTGGATCAAGATGCAAGAGAACAAACAGATCACAAACTGATTAAGGAATGCTTGAACGAAGCATCGGTCCAAATATGGGAACGAACGAAGCTGAAAGCTTGGAGCGAGGGAATCTTTTGAAATGATGGCCTCCGAATGATCGAAACGGAAGACAACTCCTGAGATACTCCGGATGGGTAAGAAAAGAATTTCTGACAAACAGGATAATTTGGGAGGATAACAAGACATAGAACCACGAATCCTCGAGAGAACGGGGAAGATTTAGAGGAAAAACTCTTCTTCGGTCTTCAAATGTTGAGAATGACGACGAGAAACACCATCAAAATTGTTGAGGTACTCCGGGAGAATGAAAAGAGGGAAAGTTGAACCGAACATGAAATAATTAGCAAGCGATCTTAGCAAAGTCATATGACTGATGGAATCCATGCTTACATCATACTTCAAAAATAATTTTAGAATGGCTCCGGGAAAAATAGAAGAGTCGGGTAAGATCCTGGGAAAAGACCTGTGGGTTAGGGCCCACTGAAAAGAAACACCGTTCGAAAGGATTGTTTGAAAGAGAAATGATGCAACAGAACGATTGAAAGACTCGAATGAGGTGACAACCTCGAATTAATTGAATGCAAACATGAATCTTCTGAGATGTCTTCATCACTCCGGAAAGATAAACTGGCGAGAGGCGAACGAGCAAAGGAAAACTCTTGAGCCAAAGAAAAGAATATGATCAATACGGGAAACATGAATTGACTCCATCGGAAAGAAAACGAATCAAACGATGATTAACTAGACGAGAATTCACCGGTTGAGACAATTGAGGAAAGACGGAAGAGGCTCCGCACGAAAGAAATTGCTGCTCGAATAGAGGCTTAGACTCCGGTAATATAAGGAGTGGGAGGGCGGAAAAAACAGGCAACTGGAACGACAAATAATTGAATAGAAAAATGCCGGTTGAAATAATTGAGGATAGAATGCAAAGGCTTCGCACGAGTAGGAAGGATACTCGATTACGGACTCCGGCTTCGAGAAGAAAAAGGGTGGGCGGGTGGGAAAAGAAAGACAACTTCGGATGGGGAAAACAACATCGGTTGAGAAAGAACTGAGGACTGATCTCGCAGAAGACAAAGAGGATCGAATCATCTTGACGAGAAATGCACCGGATGAAAAGAGGGGACAACGAACGAAAAAAACACATGCGTGATACTAGAGAAAAATTTGAAGGGGAAGAGGAGTAGTCGAAACACCTACATCAAGATTTATCACCAGAGCGACGAAGGGGGCTGGGGAGTAAAAAGAATTCCTACTCTCCGATATAACTAGACTCCAAAAAAGTTTTTTTCTAGACTCGACAGCGGCCAAACTATACGATCAATCAAGGGGGCTCCTATGGTCGGTCGAGGCTCTGATACCAACTTCTAACGCCCAATATGCGATACTATCCTAAAGAGACTCGAAGGTCCCACCAAGGATAGAACCGGATATTGATACGCTTTTGCAAGGTGGATATCATTAGATCAACATTACATAATAGATGGGGATACATACAAGGCATACAAATGCCGCAAGAATACATCAATACATCATACATAAGATCAACATCCGACTATGGATGAAACACAAACAGAAGCTCAAACGACATCCACCCTGCTAGCCCAGGCTGCCGACCAGGAACCTATCCCTCGAACAAGAAGAAGCGGAACAAGAACTCCAAAACTATAAACATCACTCTCGCGTCATGATCATCGCATAACCTGTACCTGCAACAGGTGTTGTAGTAATCTGTGAGCCACGAGGACTCAACAATCCCATTACAATGGGTATCAAGACTAGCAAAGCTTAATGGGTATGGAAGGGGTAAAGTAGTGAGGTTGCAGCAGCGACTAAGCAATTATGGTGGCTAACATACGAGTACAAGAGTAAGATGAGAATCTACGCAAATGGTCGCCAACTAGTGGTGATCAAGAAGTGATCCTAAACTACTTACGCTCAAACATAACCCAACCGCGTTCACCTCTCGAACTTCCCCGAAAAGAGACAATCAAGGTTACGCAACGCGGTTGGTGTATTTTAATTGTGTCAACTTTGAGTCTTCTACAACCGGATATTAACATATTCCCAGCTGCCACATAACCGCGGGCACAGCTCTCAAAAGTTTAAACCCTACAGGGGTGTCCCAACTTAGCCCATCACAAGCTCTCACGGTCAACGAAGGATATTCCTTCTCCTAGGAAGACCCGATCAGACTCGGAATCCCGGTTACAAGACATTTCGAGAATGGTAAAACAAGACCAGCAAAGCCGCCCGAATGTGCCGACAAATCCCGATAGGAGCTGCACATATCTCATTCTCAGGGCACACCGGATAAGCAGTCCGTACAACTAAAACCAACCCTCAAGTTTCCCCGAGGTGGCGCTGCAAGGGGCTCTAGTTTGGACCAACACTCAGAGGAGCATTGGCCCGGGGGTTTAAAATAAAGATGACCCTTGAGTCCGCGGAACCCAAGGGAAAAAGGCTTAGGTAGTCAAATGGTAAAACCAAGGTTGGGCCTTGCTGGAGGAGTTTTATTCAAGGCGAATTGTCAAGGGGTTCCCATAACACCCAACCGCGTAAGGAACGCAAAATCAAGGAACATAACACCGGTATGACAGAAACTAGGGCGGCAAGAGTGGAACAAAACACCAGGCATAAGGCCGAGCCTTCCACCCTTTACCAAGTATATAGATGCATTAATTAAAATAAGAGATATTATGATATCCCAACATAAACATGTTCCAACAAGGAGCAAACTTCAACTTCACCTACAACTAACAACGCTATATGAGGGGCCGAGCAAAAGCAGTAACATAGCCAAACAAGGGTTTGCTAGGAAGGGTGAAAAAGGTTAGAGGCTATCATGGCAATTTGGGAGGCTTGATAAACAAGTGGTAGGTAGCGCAACATAGCGATAGCATCGAGACAACTAGCATAGCAATGATAGTAATGAGATCCAAGGTGACGGTCATCTTGCAAGCATCATAACAACATGCTACATCACCTCAACATGAAAACAAATGGCATGGACGTGATGTACAGGTAAAGCATTACAAAACATGAAACTGAGCTATCTCTAGAAACCACTAGAACATGCTCAAAAGGGCATGTCAACATTGCAAATCTAACAGTTTCAGCAAGTGTAAAACAGCAACATCAGCATGGCATGTTTGCAAGCTTGGAACAGAGGTCATATGAAGTCTAAAATTAACAAACTTGGCATGTGGGCAAAGTACTCATAGGATACTTCAAATCGTGTAATAGTAGCAACTCCAAAAGAGGCATAGATCAACCAATAACAAGCTCACAACATGGCATCATGAAGTTAACAGAAAACTGGAGCATCATGTTCATGGCAACGAAAAGATATGCTACAGGACATGTATGAGGCATAAAAAGGCATTGCATGATAGAGCATAACATGGAAATCAAAACATCTCAAGTAAGCATCTCCAGATTATGCATGGAATTGATGGTAGCATCAATGCAAACATGGCAAATGATATGAACATTTACAGACTTAATAGAAAATCATGGCATGGCAGAAACAGATTCCTGATAGCAACTTTGCAAGCTCGTGCCACTCACCACAAAGCATTTCATGGCAATACAAGGTAGCCAATAGTAAGAATAAATATTCGTGAAGCTAAGCATGGCAATAGCAAGTTCATAGGATACATGGATCACTAGCAAATCACATGGCAAAAGTGAATCTCATGATAATAATCTACCAGGAATAAAATATAGCAAAAGTAGAGCATGGTAATGACAATCTATAGCACTCCATAATTGCAACCAGAGGAATAAATGGATAGAGCATAACCACGTGTCCAAAACACTCTTACTGAACTATCTCAAAATGTGCATGGATCTCATGGTAGCAACAAGTTTACATGGATCTCATGGTAGCAACAAGTTTACATGGCATCAAAATAACAGCCTAGAAACAACAATATCATGGAGCCTACTTTGCATGATTGTGCTAGTCACCACAGAGCTCGTAAAAATACAACTTTTGCACCACTTTAAAGATGGCATGGAGATTCTCCTAAAACATGTATACATGATGAACATAAGATCCACACGCAAAATGCAACAAAAATGACAAATCAGCAAGTTATGATGAAATCCAGCAGACAACATCATATAGCACTTTTGCCATGATGATTAAGGCACCAATATGAACTCAAAAAAGCATGCAACAGTACACTAACATGAAGAGCATCACGAGATGAACATTCACATATCAAGATCATAACATTCGGACACTCATTCACACAGTTACGACCACTCAAACATGCTAACATAATGCAGATTTTTACGGACTTAGCCAAAATCCTAGACAACAAAAGTGAGTGCATGATACTATCCTATGCCCAGGGCGTCGGATAGAGCAACGGGGCATGTCTGGGGGATTCTCACCTAGCGGGCCGAGGCCCGAGGCAGTGGAGAGGGCCGGCGCCGCTGTGGGTTGGCTGCGCGTGTGCCCGCACGCGAGGACGACGACGGAGGCCACGACGGTGAGGAAGTCCGGCGGGCGCGGCGCGAGGGATTCCGGCGACGGGCGCGGCGGAGCTCGATGGGAATGGATAGATCCGGGCGTGGGGGTCCCGGATCCGGCGAAGGTAGAGGGCGAGGAGGCCGGCGACGATGACGTGTCGGCACCGGGTTGGTCCGGGCGACGTGGCCGGCGGACATGTCCGGCGCGGGAGGATTTGTCCGGCGGCGCGGGGAGAGGCTAGGCTAGGGTTCATCCGCGAATTTGGATGGGGAGGACTAATTTATAGGTAGAGGGAGCTAGGAGAGTCCAAATGAGGAGTGGTTTTCGCCCACACGATCACGATCCAACGACCGAGAGCATGGAGGGGCTAATGGGCTGTGGTGAAGAGGGGCCGGGCTGCAAAGAGAGAGGGGTTTCGGGGTTACACGGTTAACCGTTGGGGCGTCAAACGACCTCCAAATGGAACAAAAATTGACAAGCTGTCTACCTACTCTAGAACAACACCGCACGCCAAGTTTCTTCCTGTTCCGAGAACATTTTATGCCACTCACGACACGAGGACTGAGAGGTGCAAGGGGTGCGTGTGAGAGTGTTGGATCACGAAACGGACAACGGGGAAAAGACCTGATGCAAGTTTTGAAAAACATGATGATGCAAAGCATATGATGACATGGCAAAATGCAACACGCAAGCAAATGGCATGGCAACGACGGCGAATAACTGGAAGACACCTGGCGCATCGGATTCGGGGCGTTACATAGGTGATGATGATTTACTTGTTAACAAAACTAGTGATGAAAACTATGATGAACTTGCTAGTAATCATGCTAATCAAGATGAAACGAATGACAATGATAAGAAGGTGATTGAGCGTCTAACTAAAGAACTAAATACTCTTAAGTTAGCTCGTGAAACAACTCTAGAGGATCATAGAGAGCTCCTAAGAACTCATGAGAAGCTACGCTTTGAGAAGCTAAATTTAGAGCAAGAGCATGAGTTCCTAAAAGCTATCAATGATGATCTTCAAAAGAAGAGTTCTTATCTAGCCAAACGTCTCCTCTTGTCTACTTATACACCACAAGTTAAATCTAGCAATAAGAGCAAGCAAGATTCTTCCTCTAGTAGTAACAATAACCATGTTAAATCCAATGTTGTTGCTTCTAGTAGTTCTCTTGATTCCACTAATGATTCTCTTAGCCAAGTTACACTTGAGCAAGAAAATAGCTTATTGAAGGGAATTATAGAGAAAGGTGTTTACAAGTGCCTTGCCAAAAGTAAGCAATTTGAGGAAATTGTATGCAAGCAAGGAAGGCACTGGAAGAATCAAGGTGTTGGTTTTGAACGGAAGTTCAATCCCAATGGAGTTGAGTCGGAAGAAGATCAATACCCCAAGAAAAAGTTTGTTCCTCAACAAGAGAAGTATGACCCCACTTCTTTCAAGGTAACACAAGCTCAAGATGATCTTCCACCACAAGACCACAAGCTAACAGGCAAGGACAAGCTTCAAGAAGAGATTGACTCATTTAAAGAAGCTCCTAAGGCCATTAGCGGGTTCCTAAGATTACGTCAAATTCTACTTCATCAAGTATGACTACAACCCCCAGGATTCCCATCAAGTTGATGTGGATCCCAAAGAAGAAGAACTAGAGTGTTCTTGAGGGTGAATCCGCCAACATACTTCACTCATATTCATTTTGGCAAGGACATGTGCAATCAACTTTCATATCTTGCACTAGTTCATGGAGTCACAAACCCTCTTGTCGGTAAGACAAGGGACAAGGTAACCTAATGCTTTCATGGACATCATCACATGTTTAATTCACTCTATGTCTATGGATATCCTTGTATGTTCCTTGTGGGACTAATCCATGTAGGTATTGAAAGTGCAACACTCCAATGGATTGCTCCAAATGATCTACATCAATGTTGAGCATCCACATCTTCACTATCTACATGAAGTCATCATCGACAAAACCCAAGGTTAGTTCATCCCTCTTAGGGGGTGTATCACATCTAGGGGAGCTTCGCTCTAAGAATTGAGCTAAAGCAACCCTAATGGTGTGAAGACATTAATGCTTTATGTAAAAGTGGTAACCCCACTTGTGCTTACAGGATGAGTATGACCTATGATCAAATGTTGTCATTTGACTCCTAAGTCAATATACTCATATATAGATGACCTAGTCATCGCCAATTGCTTGATAGATGCTAGAATTGTTTGTGCATGCTTTGACACATATTTCATTTGCTATCTTATTGTGTGAGCATGTTGGTTGCATAATTTCTCCATTCGAGGACATACATTTGTTGCTTTGATTGTTTGGTTTTTATTGGCCAAATGGATGGACAAGAATGCCTAAGAACCCCCTCTAACTATCTATGCTTCTCTCGTCTCAAACTCTATTCATGCTACATCACAAAATTTGAACAAGTCTTTTTCGGACCCTCCGGGTGAGGAGCACTTGGAGCCACCGATCCGTCAAGGGCTGACTTCCAAAACCTTCTTGTGAATTTTGGTCAGACCAACACATTCATATTTGGTCCAACCGAAATCACTAGATTGATCTAGGTTTTCACCTCGGTGCTACCGACTAAAACGACTCGGTCTCACCGAGTTGCAGTAACTACACACAGTTTTGCATCTCGGTGCCACCGAGACATTTCATTCGGTGCCATCGACAGCGTCTGGGTATATATACCTCACGTACCCGTACGGTTGAAAAATCATTCAAACGGCACGAGTGTGCGCCCCAGCACTGCCGCCCCTTGGTCTCCGGATTGTCGCCGTCTCCGCCTGTGCGCCGTCGCCGCAGGTCTCCGCCGCCGTCAACGGGATTCTTCTCCGCCGTTGTCGCCATAGCGAACCGTCACCAAGTTAGGGTATGGTTCGAACGCTTTGTGCTTATTTCCCCTTCTGATTCTTCGCACAAAGTCAATGTCTGGATTCTTGCCACGAATGAGAACTTTCTATCCACACAAAAATTCCTTGAGAGAAGATTTGATGAAAAATCTTAGGGTTAGGTTTCCGCCAAGCTCATCATGGACCGACCAAAATGGAGTTTTTGGTCCCACCGACTGGCCCTGGCCATTGCACTAAGTACAACTCGGTCTGACCGAAGCGTACTGATCGGTGAAACCGAATGTGATTTCTCTATGAAACCCTAGCCTCTCGGAGTCACCGAACTGCAACTTGATACGTATCCAAGGTATCTATAATTTATGAAGTATTCATGCCATGTTTACAACAATTTTATATGGTTTTGGTATGATTTGCATAGACTAACCCGAACTGACGTTGTTTTCAGCAGAACTACCGTGGTGTTGTTTTTTGTGCAGAAATGAAAGTTCTCCAAATGAGCTGAAACTCTTTGACGGTTTTTTTTGGAACAAAAGAGACCCCTGAAGCTTCGTGGGAGGGCCAGAAGAGCCACAAGGAGGGCACAACCCACCAGGGCGCGCCTGGTGGGCCTGGCTTGCCCCGGTGGGTTGTGCACACCTCGAGGCCCATCTTACCGTGAAACTGACGCCCAAAAATTCAATAAATAGAGAAACCATCAGGGGTTAACCTAGATTAGAAGTTCCGCCACCGCAGGCCTCTGTAGCCACCGAAAACCAATCTAGACCCCCTTTCAGCACCCTACCGGAGGGGGGAATCATCTCCGGTGGCCATCTTCATCATCCCGGCGGCCACCACGATGAGGAGGGAGTAGTCCACCCTCGGAGCTGAGGGTTTGTACCAGTAGCTATGTGTTTAATCTCTCTCTCTCGTGTTCTTGAGATGTCACCATCTTGATGTATCGCGGGCTTTGTTAATATAGTCAGATCATATGGTGTTTTCCCCTCTCTATCTTGTTTTGATGAATTGAATTTTTCCCTTTGAGATTTCGTTGTTATCGGATTGAATACTTTTATGGATTAAAGAAAATTGATATATGTCTTGCAATTGAATACTCGTGGTTACAATCAGGTATCGTATTGATTCACTTGATATATGTTTTGGCACTCAACTCGCTGACATTGGGGTAATCTATGCATAGGGATTGATGCATGTTCTTGTCTTTGTTTCTCCGGTAGAAATCTTGGGGCACTCTTTGAAGTTCTTTGTGTTGGATTGAGTATTATGAATATGAATTTGCTTTGGTGTTATTTTAGTACAAACTCTAGGATAGATCGAACGGAAAGAATAGCTTTGTGTTATTTTAGTACGGACTCTTGAATACATCGAACGGAAGGAATAGCTTTGAGGTTGTTTCGTACCCTACAAACAATTTATTCTTATGTTCTCCGCTAGATAGGAACTTTGGAGTGATTCTTCGTCGCACTTTTAGGGATAGTTATATGATCCAATTATATTAGCATTGTTCAGAGGTTGCACTAGCGAAAGTACGGACCCTGGGCCTTGTTTCGAAGCATTGCAATAATATCAAGTTTCCTCTCTATGTGTTGAAAATCTTGAAGTTATGTTTGTTTTGCCTTCCTATGCTAGTTGATTCTTGCTCCCAAAAGTTATTTTCTCACAAAATCCCTATGCATAGGAAGTGGGTTAGGCTTAAATGTGCTAGTCATATGCTTCATGATGCTCTTTTTCATGTTTCAATCCTTATCTTTTATGCAAGCATCATTGAAATCATCATGCCTAGCTAAAAGGCATTAAAGAAAAGCACTTGTTGGGAGACAACCCAACACTTTTACCTACTGTTTTTGTGTGTTCACATGATTATGCTACTGTATTAATCATGGTTTATAGCTTTTTCCAATAAAGTGCCAAGTAAAGCCTTTAGGATCTTCTTGGGTGATAGTTGTTTGATCTTGCTAAAAAACAGAAACTTTTGCACTCACAAAAATAATTTTCATAAATCACAGAAACATGATTTTGCTCTATTTCTTTTTGCAGAATAATCATATATAAATTTCTCAGGTTGTCCTAATTTTTCAGAATTTTTGGAGTAGCAGAATTATGGTTGGAGTACAGATTACTACAGATTGTTCTGTATGTGACAGATTCTGTTTTCAATGCATAGTTTGCTTGTTTTCTAGTTTCTATGGCTTATATTGCTCAATATAAATTGTGGACATGATATGGTACAGTAGGCATTGTGTGGAAACAATTATGAATCTTGTCTTTGACAGTACCAAAGTGAAATGGTTTGCTCTTTATCATACTAACCTATCTCACGAAGTTCCGTTAAATTTTGTGTGATTGAAGTTTTCAAGTTTTGGGTGAGATGTCGATATGAGAAGAATAAGGAGTGACAAGATCCTAAGCTTCGGGATGCCCAAGGCACCCTAAGGTAATATTCAAGGAAGATCCAAGCAACTAAGCTTGGGGATGCCCCGGAAGGCATCCCCTCTTTCATCTCCAACATTATCGGTAACCTCACTTGGAGCTACATTTTTATTTGTCACATGATATGTGTTTTGCTTGGAGCGTCATTTTATTTTGTTAGGATTTGCTTGTTGTTATTTAGAATAATGTTTTGCATCTTTATTTTCAATAAAAATTTCAAGGATAGCCTTTACCATGCTTATTCTGCAAGTCTACATGTTGCTGTTTCATAATAGAAAGTTTATCGTTGTTGCAAAAATTCCCTAGAAAATTCAGAATATGATAAAATGTTGAAACTTTTTGCACAGTAAGCTCTGATAAATTTTCTACAGTGTGGTAAATTTTCATAATTTCTGGAGTTAGGGAAGTGTTGATACTCTTGCATTCTTTACAGATTATACTGTTTTGGCGGATTGCTGTTATATTTGCATTGTTTGCATATGTTTGCTTGTTTAATGATTCTATTTGAGGATAGGAATTTTAAATATGCAAAGGCATTTAGTATGCAATGTTGAATAATATTTTTTGTGATTTGCTACATTAGAGAATGATAAGGTTTTGCATTGATTTATACTAACTTATCTCACGAGTTCTTGTTGAGTTTTGTGTGGATGAAGTTTTTGAGATTTAGGAAAACCGTGATATGAGAGGAATTAAGGAGATACAAAAGCTCAAGCTTGGGGATGCCCAAGGCACCCCAATCTAATATTCCAAGAAGTCTCAAGCATCTAAGCTTGGGGATGCCCCGGTAGGCATCCCACCTTTCTTCTTCAACAATTATCGGTTAGTATCGGTTGAGCCTATGCTTTTGCTTCTTCACATGTTTTGTGCTATTCTTGGAATGTCATTTTATTTTGTTTTGCTTGCTGTTTTAATAAAATACTCAGAACTGAAAGTTTTTAAATAAAATATAGTTCTCAAATAGTTGCCAGAGAGGCTAGGTAAGCGGCACTCACATCCCGTCAGCGAAGCTCTTTTGTATGGAATTGCTCTAGTGCTTCACTTATATCTTTTTGAGCACGGTGTGCTTTAGTATTTTTGAAGAAATTCTCTCTTGCTTCACTTAAATTAATTTGAGAGAAAGAAATATTATCCTCATGTTCTTCACTTATATTTGTTTGTGCTTATCAAAAGCAACATATGAAAAACTAGTCCCAAAGTGATAGATATCCAAGAAAGATATAATAAAAACTTTCATGAAGATCATTGGACAAAATAAACTTGATTCCTTGTAATAGTTTTGAGATATGATGATGTGATATATGAGTCATGTTGATGAGTAATTGTGCTTTAGTAAGAATATTGGTGTTAAGGTTTGTGATTCCCTATGCAAGCACGAGAGTCAATAGTTATGCAATGAAATTATATCCTAATTGTGGTGCATTATTCGGGTGTTAATCGTTTCTTGGTTGGTCGCTCTCAATCTTTTGCTAGCCTTCATTTTGCACTAAGTATGATCACTACTTGTGCATCCAAAATCCTTTAAACCAGTTTTGCCACATGAGTCCACAATACCTACCTACATGCGGTATTCTTTTGTCGTTCTAAGCAAATTTGTATGTGCTCGTACCGCTCGTGAGGCGGTGAGGGGTGGCTAATATTTTCCATGCTAGATGTGTTATTCTCACGATGAGTGTTTATTCACTTGTCATTGCACGAGAGTAAGGCAAAGGTATTAGGGATGCCCAGTCCTGAAATGAAAAATGAATTTACTTTATGATGTCAAATAATAAATTCCTTGGAAAGTGTTGGTATGGAGGGCAACCGTGGATTCGGCTAGCCATGGAAAGTGAAAGTATGGTGGAAAAAGGAATACACTTTATTTTCTGTTTCGGAACCGCCTATCATATATCTAGCATGGAAAGTGTTGGGAACTCTAAGTCGTTTTCGTTGGTGGGAAAATTGTACCTCCCAAAATGTTTTTATCTCTAAGTTTTTCGCTTTGAGCTCTGGCACCTCTACAAATCCCTACTTCCCTCCGTGAACGGCCTTTCTTTTACTTTATGCAATTTTTATTTTTAATTTGAGTCTCCATCTTCTCTTATTAAGCACCAACTAGGGGGCCCTATGATCGTACTTGAGCATTGGGTGTAGCTAATATGCGAGTGTGTTTCATGAATGGATCAATAATTGAGCATGATGGGCTAGGGATAACTTATTTTAGCTTTGATATTTTGAAAGACATGGTTGCTTGTTGATATGCTTGAGTATTTAAGTCTCATGTCAAACCTAGACTATTGCTTTGAACCATATAAAAGTCCAAATGTCCATGCTACAAAAGAAAAGAGTATATGATGAATATGATAGGTAGGATTCCACAAAAAAAAATCCGTTTTCAATTGCTACATTATCATGATAAGTTTTATGAGAAAGAGTTGCTATTCTGATGCTAGGAAAAGTGATTGAAATTATCATTGATAAAACTTATGCATTTTGCTAGCATTCACACTTCATAAATTATTTCTTTTATCATTTACCTACTCGAGGACGAGTAGGAATTAAGCTTGGGGATGCTGATACGTCTCCAACGTATCTATAATTTATGAAGTATTCATGCCATGTTTACAACAATTTTATATGGTTTTGGTATGATTTGCATGGAACTAACCCGAACTGATGCTGTTTTCAGCAGAACTACCGTGGTGTTGTTTTTTGTGCAGAAATGAAAGTTCTCCAAATGAGCTGAAACTTTTTGATGGTTTTTTGGAACAAAAGAGACCGCCGAAGCTTCGTGGGAGGGCCAGAAGAGCCACGGGCACAAACCACCAGGGCGCGCCTGGTGGGCCTGGCTTGCCTCGGTGGGTTGTGCTCACCTCGAGGCCCATCTTACCGTGAAACTGACGCCCAAAAATCCTATAAATAGAGAAACCATCAGGGGTTAACCTAGATCAGAAGTTCCGCCACCGCATGCCTCTATAGCCACTGAAAACCAATCTAGACCCCGTTCCGACAACCTGCCAGAGGGGGGAATCATCTCCGGTGGCCATCTTCATCATCCCAGCGGCCACCACGATGAGCAGGGAGTAGTCCACCCTCGGGGCTGAGGGTTTGTACCAGTAGCTATGTGTTTAATCTATCTATCTCTCGTGTTCTTAAGATGTCACGATCTTGATGTATCGCGGGCTTTGTTAATATAGTCGGATCATATGGTGTTTTCCCCTCTCTATCTTGTTGTGATGAATTGAGTTTTTCCCTTTTGCGATTTCGTTGTTATCGGATTGAATACTTTTATGGATTTGAGAACACTTGATATACGTCTTGCAATTGAATACTCGTGGTGACAATGGGGTACCATATTGATTCACTTGATATATGTTTTGGCACTCAACTCGCGGATTCCCGAGGTGACATTGGAGTAATCTATGCATAGGGGTTGATGCACGTTCTTGTCTTTGTTTCTCCGGTAGAAATCTTGGGGCACTCTTTGAAGTTCTTTGTGTTGGATTGAGTATTATGAATATGAATTTGCTTTGGTGTTATTTTAGTACGAACTCTAGGATAGATCGAACGGAAAGAATAGCTTTGTGTTATCTTAGTACGGACTCTTGAATAGATCGAACGGAAAGAATAGCTTTGAGGTGGTTTCGTACCCTACAAACAATTTATTCTTATGTTCTCCGCTAGATAGGAACTCTGCAGTGATTCTTCATCGCACTTTGAGGGATGGTTATATGATCCAATTATATTAGCATTGTTGAAAGGTTGCACTATCGAAAGTACGGACCCTAGGCCTTGTTTCTAAGCATTGCAATACCGTTTTTGTGCCCGTTTACTATTTTCTACTTTGCTGTTCTTATTTATTCAGATTATAAAAATATATTTCTACCATCCATATTGCACTTTTATCACCATCTCTTCGCCGAACTAGTGCACATATACAATTTGTCGTTGTATTGGGTGTGTTGGGGACAAGAGACTTTTTATTATTTGGTTACAGGGTTGTTTGAGAGAGACCATCTTCATCCTACGCCTCCCACAGATTGATAAGCCTTAGGTCATCCACTTGAGGGAAAATTGCTACTGTCCTACAAAACTCTGCGCTTGGAGGCCCAACACAAGTCTACAAGAACAAGTTGCCTAGTAGACATCAAGCTCTTTTCTGGTGCCGTTGCCGGGGAGGTAAGTGCTTGAAGGTATATCTTTAGATCTTGCAATTTAATCTTTTAGTTTCTTGTTTTATAACTAGTTTGGTTTATAAAAGAAAACTACATTAAAATGGAGTTGAGGTTGCATCATATTATTGATCATCTTTATAATATCTTTCTTGAAAATGATGGATCGGAAAATTGTGCTCAATTGTTACAAGAAGTCAATAAAATGTTTGGCACAAAATATTTGAATGATGAGCATGATTGCAATGTTTTTAGTATGAATTCTTTGAATATCCATGATGCTAATAATATGCAAAGCCATAAGCTTGGGAATGCTATGTTTGATGAAGATGATATTTTTGTCCCCCAAGTTTTGATGAGAAAAATTATTATTATGTAAGCATGCCTCCTATTTATGATGATTATATTGATGAAAGTGGATTTGGAGAGGTCATGACTTTATTTAATTATTATTCCACTATGTTGGAATAGGTTTCAATTGATTATGACAACAAAGTTCCTATATATGATGATCATGGTGATGACATGTATGCTATATTGAATAATTATAAACATGAAACTTGTCATCATGATTTTGATTTCCAATCACATGAGAGTTATTTTGTTGAGTTTGCTCCCACAATTATTGATGAGAATAAATTTGCTTACGTGGAGAGTAACAAAATTTCTATGCTTATGCATCATGAAAAAAATGGTTTATGTGATAGCTATATTGTTGAATTCATTCATGATGCTACTGAAAATTATTATGAGGGAGGAACTTATGCTTGTAGGAATTGCAATAATATCAAGTTTCCTCTCTATGTGTTGAAAATCTTGAAGTTATGTTTGTTTTGCCTTCCTATGCTAGTTGATTCTTGCTCACAAAATCCCTATGCATAGTAAGTGGGTTAGGCTTAAATGTGCTAGTCATATGCTTCATGATGCTCTTTTTCATGTTTCAATCCTTTTCTTTTATGCGAGCATCATTGAAATCATCATGCCCAGCTAAAAGGCATTAAAGAAAAGCACTTGGGAGACAACCCAACACCTTTACCTACTGTTTTTGTGTGTTCACATGATTATGCTACTGTATTAATCATGTTTTATAGCTTTTTTCCAATAAAGTGCCAAGTAAAGCCTTTAGGATCTTCTTGGGTGATAGTTGTTTGATCTTGCTGAAAAACAGAAACTTTTGCACTCACAGAAATAAGTTTCATAAATCACAGAAACGTGATTTTGCTCTGTTTCTTTTTGCAGAATATTCATATACAAATTTCTCAGGTTTTCCTAATTTTTCAGAATTTTTGGAGTAGCAGAATTATGGTTGGAGTACAAATTACTACAGATTGTTCTGTTTGTGACAGATTCTGTTTTCAATGCATAGTTTGCTTGTTTTCTAGTTTCTATGGCTTATATTGCTCAATATAAATTGTGGAAATGATATGCTACAGTAGGCATTGTGTGGAAACAATTATGAATCTTGTCTTTGACAGTAACAAAGTGAAATGGTTTGCTCTTTATCATACTAACATATCGCACGAAGTTCCGTTAAGTTTTGTGTGATTGAAGTTTTCAAGTTTTGGGTGAGATGTCGATATGAGGAGAATAAGGAGTGACAATACCCTAAGCTTGGGGATGCCCAAGGCACCCCAAGGTAATATTCAAGGAAGATCCAAGCAACTAAGCTTGGGGATGCCCCGGAAGGCATCCCCTCTTTCGTCTCCAACATTATCGGTAACCTCACTTGGAGCTACATTTTTATTCGTCACATGATATGTGTTTTGCTTGGAGCATCATTTTATTTTGTTAGGATTTTCTTGCTGTTATTTAGAATAATGTCTTGCATCTTTCTTTTCAATAAAAATGTCAAGGATAGCCTTTACCATGCTTATTTTGCAAGTCTACATGTTGCTGTTTCAAAACAGAAAGTTTATCGCTGTTGCAAAAATTCCCTAGAAAATTCAGAATATGATAAAAGGTTGAAACTTTTTGCCAGTAAGCTCTAATAAATTTTTATACAGTGTGGTAAATTTTCATAATTTTTTGAGTTAGGGAAGTATTGATACTCTTGCATTCTTTATAGACTGTACTGTTTTGGCAGATTGCTGTTATATTTGCATTGTTTGCATATGTTTGCTTGTTTAATGATTCTATTTGAGGATAGGAGTTTTAAATATGTAGAGGCATTTAGTATGCAATGTTGAATAATATTTTTTGTGATTTGCTACATTAGAGAATGATAAGGTTTTGCATTGATTTATACTAACTTATCTCACGAGCTCTTGTTGAGTTTTGTATGGATGAAGTTTTTGAGATTTAGGAAAACCGTGATATGAGAGGAATTAAGGAGATACAAAAGCTCAAGATTGGGGATGCCCAAGGCACCCCAAGCTAATATTCCAAGAAATCTCTAGCATCTAAGCTTGGGGATGCCCCCGTAGGCATCCCACCTTTCTTCTTCAACAATTATCGGTTAGTATCGGTTGAGCTTAAGCTTTTGCCTCTTCACATGTTTTGTGCTATTCTTGGAATGTCATTTTATTTTGTTTTGCTTGTTGTTTTAAGAAAATACTTAGAATTGAAAGTTTTTAAATAAAATAGAGTGCTCAAATAGTTGCCAGAGAGGCTAGGTAAGCGGCACTCACATCCCGTCAACGAAGCTCTTTTTTATGGAATTTCTCTAGTGCTTCACTTATATCTTTTTGCATGGTGTGCTTTAGTATTTTTGAAGAAATTCTCGCTTGCTTCACTTAAATTAATTTGAGAGAAAGAAATATTATCCTCATTTTCTTCACTTATATTTGTTTGAGCTTATCAAAAGCAACATATGAAAGCTAGTCCCAAAGTGATAGATATCCAAGAAAGATATAAATAAAAACTTTCATGAAGATCATTGGACAAAATAAACTTGATTCCTTGTAATAGTTTTGAGATATGATGATGTGATATGTGAGTCATGTTGATGAGTAATTGTGCTTTAGTAAGAATATTGGTGTTAAGGTTTGTGATTCCCTATGCAAGCACGAAAGTCAATAGTTATGCAAAGAAATTATATCCTACTTGTGGTGCATTATTCGGTGTTAATTTTGCTCAATGCTCACTTATGATATTATTCGTTTCTTGGTTGGTCGCTCTCAATCTTTTTCTAGCCTTCATTTTGCACTAAGTATGATCACTACTTGTGCATCCAAAATCCTTTAAACAAGTTTTGCCACATGAGTCCACTATACCTACCTATATGTGGTATTCTTTTGCCATTCTAAGCAAATTTTTATGTGTCATCTCTAATTTTCAAAATAAATTTCTCTTTTGTGTGCTCGTACCGCTCGCGAGGTGGTGAGGGGTGGCCAATATTTTCCATGCTAGATGTGTTATTCTCACGATGAGTGTTTATTCACTTGTCATTGCACGAGAGTAAGGCAAAGGTATTAGGGATGCCCAGTCCCGAAATGAAAAATGAATTTACTTTATGATGTCAAATAATAAATTCCTTTGGAAAGTGTTGGTATGGAGGGCAACCGTGGATTTCGCTAGCCATGGAAAGTGAAAGTATGGTGGAAAAAGGAATACACTTTATTTTCTGTTTGGGAACCGCCTATCATATATCTAGCATGGAAAGTGTTGAGAACTCTAAGTCGTTTTCGTTGGTGGGAAAAGTGTACCTCCCAAAATGTTTTTATCTCTAAGTTTTTCGCTTTGAGCTCTGGCACCTCTACAAGTCCCTACTTCCCTCCGTGAATGGCCTTTCTTTTACTTTATGCAATTTTTATTTTTAGTTTGAGTCTCCATCTTCTCTTATAAAGCACCAACTAGGGGGCACTATGATCGTACTTGAGCATTGGGTGTAGCTAACATGCGAGTGTGTTTCATGAATGGATCAATAATTGAGCATGATGGGCTAGGGATAACTTATTTTAGCGTTGATATTTTGAAGACATGGTTGCTTGTTGATATGCTTGAGTATTTAAGTCTCATGTCAAAACTAGACTATTGCTTTGAACCATATAAAAGTCCAAATGTCCATGCTACAAAAGAAAAGAGTATATGATGAATATGATAGGTAGCATTCCACAACAAAAATTCCATTTTCAATTGCTACCTTATCATGATAAGTTTTATGAGAAAGAGTTGTTGTTATGATGCTAGGAAAAGTGATTGAAATTATCATTGATCAAACTTATGCACTTTGCTAGAATTCACACTTCATAAATTATTTCTTTTATCATTTACCTACTCGAGGACGAGTATGAATTAAGCTTGGGGATGCTGATACGACTCCAACGTATCTATAATTTATGAAGTATTCATTCCATGTTTACAACAATTTTATATGGTTTTGGTATGATTTGCATGGAACTAACCTGAACTAATGATGTTTTCATGAAAGTGCGTTAAGTCGACTAGAGGGGGGTGAATAGGCGATTTTTATGAATTCTTCATTGAGGAATTTCAGGGTGAGGAAATTCCTATGCAAAGAACTACTAGCAGCGGAATAAGTACTCAGATGCATACATAACAGAACAGACGCATAGACATCATGATGAAATGAAAGCGAATACAGAGTACAGAAAGTGTAACACAGGATAAGCAGGCTGAAGACAAACTGACTGAAGAGATTGAATTGAGGAAATTGAGAAAGTCTTCAGTCAAAATCTTCAAACAGTAACGATCAAGTACACAACACAGTAATGAGGAAATGGAAGGGTTGAGGAAATAGAACCAGATAGCTCGGTGAAGACAGTGATTTGGTAGACCAGTTCCAACTGCTGTGACAGTTGTACTTCTGGTTGGAGCGGCTAGGTATTTAAACCTGAGGACACACGGTCCTCACTGTATTCTCCTTGAGCTAAGATCACACAGACCTCGCCCAATCACTCGTGGTAAGTCTTCAGGTGACTTCCAAACCTTCACAAAATCGGTCACTCGGCGATCCACAATTTCCTCTTGGATGCTCTAGACCATGACGCCTAACCGCCTGGAAGATACACAGTCTTCAAAGGTAACAAGCGTCGGATCCACACAGGAACAGTCTCTTCAGTGATGCTCAATCACTTTGGGATTGTAGGTGTTTGGGTTTGAGTTTTCCTCACTTGATGATTTTCGCTCAAAGTCCTCAGAGGATGGGATGCTCTCAATGACAAGTGTCAGTTTCTCTCGGAGCAGCCAACCAGCTAGTGGTTGTAGGGGGCGGCTATTTATAGCCTAGGGAGCAGCCCAACATGATAAGACATAAATGCCCTTCAATGATATGACCGTTAGGTGGGTAGATATTTTGGGACAGCTGGCACATAGCACAGCAACGGTCGGATATTTGATCTATCAAATTCCTCAGGGCTATCATGTTCCTCACTTGTAGGCAATCCGCACTGGCGAATTCCTAACCCCTCGGTCAGAACAAATTCCTCAGAGACCAGAAGAGCTTCATCTCAGTCACTGAAGAAATTGACTGAACTGTATGAGATTTCCAATGGCTTCACTCGAAAGGATAGGTAGGTGTAGGATTTTGAGATGAGCATCACTTGGAAACTTTTCCTTAGTTTTTCCTCGACCCCCTTTAATAGTATGGTGTTTCCTATGACTCAAGAAAGAGAAAATGAAACTACGAAAACAAAAGTCTTCACACTTCATGTTCCTCGCATGAAAATCAAGTCTTCACGGTCACAACAATTTCTTCACTTTCAAAGTCTTCAGAAAGCCAAAGTCTTCAGTTGAAGACATTCATTTTTAGGGTCGACTTTCTCTGTAAATATCAAACTCATCATAAACTTATAGACCTGTGTACACTCACAAACGCATTAGTCCCTTAACCTATAAGTCTTCAATACACCAAAATCTGCACTTACATTTCAGCAGAACTACCGTGGTGTTGTTTTTTGTGCAGAAATGAAAGTTCTCCAAATGAGTTGAAACTTTTTGACAATTTTTTTTGGAACAAAAGAGACCCCCGAAGCTTCGTGGGAGGGCCAGAAGAGCCACGAGGAGGGCACAACCCACCAGGGCGCGCCTGGTGGGCCTGGCTTGCCCCGGTGGGTTGTGCTCACCTCGAGGCCCATCTTACCGTGAAACTGTTGCCCAAAAATCCTACAAATAGAGAAACCATTAGGGGTTAACCTAGATCAGAAGTTCCGCCACCGCAGGCCTCTATAGCCACCGAAAACCAATCTAGACCCCGTTTCGGCACCCTGCCGGAGGGGGAAATCATCTCCGGTGGCCATCTTCATCATCCGGGCGGCCACCACGATGAGGAGGGAGTAGTCCACCCTCGGGGCTGAGGGTTTGTACCAGTAGCTATGTGTTTAATCTCTCTCTCTCTCTCATGTTCTTGAGATGTCACGATCTTGATATATCACGGGTTTTGTTAATATAGTCAGATCATATGCTGTTTTCCCCTCTCTATCTTGTTGTGATGAATTGGGTTTTTACCTTTGAGATTTCATTATTATCGGACTGAATACTTTTTTGGATTTGAGAACACTTGATAGATGTCTTGCAATTGAATACTCGTGGTGACAATGGGGTATCATATTGATTCACTTGATATATGTTTTGGCACTCAACTCGCGGATTCTCGAGGTGACATTGGGGTAATCTATGCATAGGGGTTGATGCACGTCTTGTCTTTGTTTCTCCTGTAGAAATCTTGGGGCACTCTTTGAAGTTCTTTGTGTTGGATTGAGTATTATGAATATGAATTTTCTTTGGTGTTATTTTAGTACGAACTCTAGGATAGATCAAACGGAAAGAATAGCTTTATGTTTTTTTAGTACGGACTCTTGAATAGGTTGAACGGTAAGAATAGCTTTGAGGTGGTTTCGTACCCTACAAACAATTTATTCTTATGTTCTCCGCTAGATAGGAACTTTGGAGTGATTCTTCATCGCACTTTGAGGGATGGTTATATGATCCAATTATATTAGCATTGTTGAGAGGTTGCACTAGTGAAAGTATGGACCCTAGGCCTTGTTTCTAATCATTGCAATACCGTTTTTGTGCCCGTTTACTATTTTCTACTTTGCTGTTTTTATTTATTCAGATTATAAAAATATATTTCTACCATCCATATTGCACTTTTATCACCATCTCTTCGCCGAACTAGTGCACCTATACAATTTGCCATTGTATTGGGTGTGTTGGGGACCCAAGAGACTTTTTATTATTTGGTTGCAGGGTTGTTTGAGAGAGACCATCTTCATCCTATGCCTCCCACGGATTGATAAACCTTAGGTCATCCACTTGAGGGAAAATTGCTACTGTCCTACAAAACTCTACGCTTGAAGGCCCAACACAAGTCTACAAGAACATGTTGCATAGTAGACATCACAACTCGGTCTGACCAATGTTGTATGTTTAGACTCTGTAAGTGCTTCGGTGTCATCGAGATTTTCATATCGGTAGCTCCGAAATGCTTTCTGCAGAAAACTAAAACTATAGTTTTCACTCATTTTTTGCAAAAACAAGCTTCTTTTGTGATGCTCATCCACTCTAACCATATCCGTCTATTCACAGGGTCAGTTTGCAGAGATGTCAGAAGCAAGTGGCAGTCAGAACAGATCAGAGGAACAGGTCGACCTCAGTGAGGGCACAAGCCCAGGTAGCAGCTATGATGATGGCAGTAGAAGCAGTTCTAGCAACCTGCCCAAGGCTACTACTAGACAAAGAAAGAAAAGAAATTCAGAGAGTGAGGATGAAGATTTTGTTGATGAGGAAGAAGTGACCTTAAAGAAGAAAGTACTCAAGAAGGAATATGCTGCAGCTGCTGCCACCAAGCCAGGTCTTCATAAGAAAGCCCCTGCAAAAAGATCTCCAATGTCAAAAGCCAGACAGTCCAATTTTGCTCAAGATGTTGAACCTCCAAAGAAGAAAGAAAGGAAAAGAGGAAGATGGTGCAAGCTTGTTAACCCCATGGCTGAATTTGAGAAGCACACTACTTCAGAAGAGGAGGAAGAAGAACCTGTTGCACCCCCAGCCAAAACTCAGAAGTTAATGGCACATGCCATTAAGACTGGTGCACCCTCCAAGCCTAAGTTAAAAGCTCCACCTGCTGCACAGAAGACTACAACTCCAAAGAGATCCACCAGGAAGATTCCTGCTGCAGAGAAGAACAAGGCCCCAACGCCAGAAGTCCAAGAAGATGATGAGCCCCAAGTGCTCAGAAAATTGAAGCCCAAGATTCCCGACCACAATGATGATCATCCAGTGGCTGAGAACATGAAGTTGAGGAAGGATCATGGATTGAGATTGTGGAGAAAGACTGGTCCATATGCTATGAGGAGAAGGACTACTGTTGATTATCATTTCCATACCAGAGAACAACAAGACTTCTATGAGACAGTTTTGCTTGGAAAAGCCAATTGTGAGTGATATGAAGTGGGTTGACTAGAAGTACATAGATGCCAATGAGGATTACTTCCCCCATGTTCATGAGAGCTTCAGGTTGACTAGAGTTGATGGTTTTGTTGGACAAGAGCTCACCAAGTGGAATGATGAGATGATAATGCAATTTTACTCCACTGCACATTTTTACCCAGATGGAAAGATTGTCTGGATGACTGAGGGCACCAGGTACTAGTCATCAATCTCAGAGTGGGCAGCTCTCATCAATGCCCCAGAAGAAGGAGAGAATGACACATATGTTTATGGCAAACCAAGAATGGACCATAACACTATGGATCACATGTACAAGCCTATCCCACACAAGGCACTTGAGACTCATAATTTTGGTTCCATCTACTACTTGCTTGCTAGTCTGGGCACTACCAACTACATCTTGAGGCATAAATTGTTGCCCAAGTCTGGAGATGAGAGAATGATCCATGGACATTCAATCAACCTGCTACATCTATTTGACATACCACAGAAGTTCAAGGTGATGAGTCTGATAGTTGAGACAATCAAGAGGACAGTTGTTGACCAAAAGAGGCCATGTGGATATGCACCACATATTCAGATGTTGATCAATTCCAAGGTTGGAACTAGCACATATCTACTTGACAAAGAGCATTTACCTCTTAGGCCAGAATTTGAGGACAATGAAGTTGTGATGGATGCTTCACATCCAACATCTGTTGAGGCCCAGGAGAAGGTTGAGAAGGCAAAGGCTGCCAAAGCAGCAAATGTCGCAAGTGCTCCAGATGCATCCATAGTGAATCTCAAGACCAAACAAGATCAACTCACATATCTTCTACAAGCAACCCTGAGGATTGAGAAGAGTCTGGCCAACTTGACCAAGAATCAGGAGAGCTTAGAGAGGATTGTTGAAGACAAGATGTATAGCCTTGATGTCAAGGTCACTGAGATTCAGACCATTGTTGAGAAGCTGAGAGATGATGCTAAGGACAGAGATGACAGACCTACCACAAACATATTTCAGACAGTGCCAAGGACACAGAGGTCTACTGTTGTGCCAGTTGCAGACACCAGGACTACACACTCAGCACCTGCAGCCACTGCCACAATTGTTCCTCTAGTGTTTACTCCACCAGCTCCTCAGACATCGGCTGGAGCATTTGCAGAAGGAGTTCTCTCACCGCCATCTACGCACACCAGAGCAACCAGCCAGAAGACCCCTTCAGGAGCTCCCGGAGATCGTGCCTAGAGTGTCGTATAGCACTATGCGTTTTCAAAAAATTTCGTAACTTGTTGCCAAAGGGGGAGAAAGTGTATAGATCATAGGCTGAGAGAGAGAGAGAGAGTCTTTTGTTTCTTTGTTGGTTCTTATTTGCCTTGCTATTTTAGTCAGTTGTTGCTACTTGATGCTAAATTTATGTTATGCTCATGAGATACCTTGTATGATCATGTGTTTGCTCATACTATGCTTAATGTGTGCTTGCATGTCTATCTCTATGATTGTTTGTGTATGATCAATCACTTGTATCTTTGGTGATGAGTGCATGTTATTCTAATCTTATCATTTTGTGCACCCCACCAAGGTGTATGTGACATGGAAGAGTGACCCATGATCCTAATCGATTGTGCATTTGCATTCAAACGCAAATTTTAAATAATGCACAAATTTAGGGGGGCTCTTGCTTATCACATACTTCTCAAAGCGACGATGAATTTCATTCACTTTATCATTTGTCAAAGCTTTGATCTATATGTTGTCATCAATTACCAAAAAGGGGGAGATTCAAAGTGCAACTAATCCCCGGGTGGTTTTGGTAATTCATAACAACATATAGCTCATTGAACTAATATCCTTTTAAGATAAATATTTCAGGAATTTCAATGAATGGCATGGCATGGACTAGAAATGTGGACCGCTCAAAATGCTAAGGACACATATTGGCAAAAGCTCAAGACTCTTCATTTTATTTTAAGTGATCCAAGATCACATTGAGTCCATAGGAAAGCCAATATTATTAAAAGGGGAGTAAGTGTTGCTTAATGGATTGCTTTCTCAAATGCTTAGTGATATTGCTCCAAAGCCCTCAACCACTTTCTCCATCCAAATCTGTCAAAACCCTAAACTCAAACTCGGGCCCATCGATTATTTCTATCCGGCGCCACCGAGTTCATATGACATAGCCACTGCCAGAAACCCTAACAGTTCGGCCACACCGATATGGATATCGGTTTCACCGAGATGGCCTTGCAAACTCGGTGTTGCATGTTGTAGTTATTTCAGTCTCACCGAAATGTGTAATCGGTCTCACCGAGTTTGCTTGACAGACTCTCTGTTTGCTCTTTGCTAAATTCGGTCTCACCGAGTTTATGCGATCGGCGCCACCGAGATTATGTTTTGCCCTTACCCCTAGCACATCGGTTTCACCGAGTTGTTCCAGTCGGTCCCACCGAGATTCCTAACGTCCACATTTTGAACTAATCGGTCTCACCGAGTTTAGCTATTCGGTCTCACCGAATTGGGTCAGATGTGTGTAACAGTTGGATTTTGTGTGGAGTCTATATATACCCCTCCACCCCCTTCTCCATATGTGAGAGATCCATCAGAACGTGCCTACACTTCCACTACTCATTTTATGAGAGAGAACCACCTACTCATGTGTTGAGATCAAGACATTCCATTCCTACCACAAGAATCTTGATTTCTAGCCTTTCCCAAGTTGCTTTCCACTCAAATCATCTTTCCACCATAGCCAAATCTGTGTGAGTGAGTTGGGTGTTGGGGAGACTATCATTTTAAGCACAAGAGCAAGGAGTTCATCATCAACACACCATCTATTACCTTTTGGAGAGTGGTGTCTCCTAGTTTGGTTAGGTGTCGCTTGGGAGCCTTCGACATGTTGTGGAGTTGAACCAAGAAGTTTGTAAGGGCAAGGAGATCGCCTACTTCTTGAAGATCTGCCCGAGTAAGGCAAGTCCGTCGTGGGCGACGGCCATGGTGGGATAGACAAGGTTTCTTCTTCGTGGACCCTTCATGGGTGGAGCCCTCCGTGGACTCGCGCAGCCGTTACGCTTCGTGGATTGAAGTCTCAATCAATGTGGACGTACGATAGCACCACCTATAGGAACCACGCCAAAATCTCCGTGTCTCCATTGCGTTTTCCATATCCAAACCCTTCCCTTTACCTTCATATGCAATCTTTTACTTTTCGCTGCTATACTCTTAATTGCATGTGTAGGTTAATTGCTTGACTTGTGCTAGTTGCTAAAATCTATCTGCAACTAAAATTGGGAAAAGGATAGATTTTTATTAGGTCAAGTAGTCTAATCACCCCCCCCCTCTAGACCTACTTTCGATCCTACAACACCATCACCCATTCTTATAGTAATGACATGTTTAAGTATTTCTACGAACAGGGATGGTTCATTTTAGTTGAATTGCACAAGAAAGAGACTGGAATGACTCAGGCCGTCCTTCTACTGCCACACTGAAGTAACTCATAGTTTTTAATGAATTGCCTTCATTTCAAGATATGGGGACATGAAGAAGAACTTGATCTAATAAATTCATCCTTAAACAGGTCAGTACTGGCCTTCATCCACATGATCGTGCTTCATCATACTGTGCTATTGTTGTAAAAAATTTATTAAAGCTATTGTATTGCAATCTTCCCCCATTAAGAAAATTAAGATGCTTCTATTTGTGAGTGTATGTTTAATCACACTTTTTCAATATATGTGCAAATAGGATCAGTCACCTGCATTTTAGTGGAACTACGGATATGTTCGGATGGTTAAAGCATTCCATAGTTCTTGGCAACCTGCATATGCAGAAATTTTAAGTGTGTGTGCCACCATTAACCCAGAGGACGTTCATCTCTGAGAGCCACAACTTAGTCTTGGTCTGCCAATGTTTGGCATGCGTGCCCGTAAACGGGACCGGTTATAGTGTTGCAGCAAAGCCGGTAATGAAAGTGCTTACATAAATTAGGTTTATGGATTGCTGGATATATTAGCACTTTTCCATGGGTCACCCTTTACTGAGAGAAGCATTGATCAGTTTTTCCTTATTTGCACACATTCACAAAACTTTGTGTTAGTTGTAAAGTAGATATTGGCTCTGATCTATGAATCATTGAGATGCATAAGCATCTTTGTTGAACTTCTTATGGGAATCTTATGAGCTGGTTGTTGTCATGGGAGAACACGATCACCTATGGGGCCACTGGCCCCTTTGTGGTTCGGCAAGGGGGAGGTCACGTTGCACAAAGAGCGGAGGCCATGGCACAGTGCGACGATGGGACTCTGGTGATTTTTTATCCAGGTTCGGGCTGCTGGGAAGCGTAAAACCCTACTCCTGCTTTGGTGGATTAGGTGGAAGAACACAAAGAACACGCAGCGCTCGATCTCGGCAAGGTGGCCTCGGGAGAGCTGCTATCCGCGTACAAGTGTGAAGGGTCTGAATCCTTTCCTAGGTAGCCTTGGACCTCCTTCTATATCTCAAGGGGTAACCACGGTGGCAAAACAGTCATTATCCTGTGATTAGATAGCTAACAGTGCTATCATACATAACTCTGGCAGTTAGGGCAAAGTGCATTAAATGCACTGCTAGGTGTCATGCTGAGGGCGAAACCCGCCAAGCCTGCCGTGCCACTTAATCATCTTCTTCTTGTCATCTTGACACGCCTCTAGACGGGTAGTCTATCCGAACCGCAGACGCACTTTTCAGATCAGTGACGGCCTCTCCAACAGAGCTGGGCGCCGGGGCCCTGGATGCACTAGCGGTCGACACATTAGGGGAGTACTTGCTCGGGTTTCTCGGCCTGGTATCCTTATCCTCGCGTTCATGATATATACATTCAACTGTGCCCCGGAGACACGGTCAAAGCACGCCCGCGCCAAACAACGACCGCCCTTGTCCCTTTCCTTTTTCCATTCAGCCTACTTCTTAGCTTTGTTCCGTCAGTCTAAGGCAAAGCTTAAGTGGTTTGCCTACCTTACCCACTTGATGAAAGGGAACGAACTTTGTTTCCTTAGCGGCTTTATGGATGGATTCAGTCAGAAAAAACTCCTTCTGTGTCAAGTGGGTGTAAATCGTCTTCCAATGAGCTGCCACGTGCTTAGTGGAAGCCACTTAATCACTGGGGGCTCGACACCGCACCGATAAGTGACTTGCGTCGTTGTGCGGTGGAGCGGTGGTGTCTTGGCGGGATTTTTGGTCTTGGCGTCCCTGGCAGGCATGCCGGCCTTATCCTGGATTTACTTTCGGGAAGCCTCGACGTGCCCAAGCTCTCCTGCTCGGCAAGGGAGGCTTCCTCAGGGTGATATCTTGCTGTCTTGCTCTTCTTAATGCGCTCCTTAATCTCACAAAGAGCGGATTCTCTGGCTTGTCCTTGCTTTGTATGTTGGTGTTGGACGTTCGATCATTAGCATGCCTGTGTATAAGTCTGGTCAACGAACATGGATGTTCGTTGCACCGATAGGAGCGTCGGGCCTGGCCCATATGTGTCGCCGAGCATCGTTGGGGTAGGTCCCAACAAATACACAGGCAGACACGTCGTCCAGGTCACAGTAGGGTCCATATCTTCTCTCTTGATATCCTCTTTCCTTCTTCATTAACCCACGCATATCTTTCTTCTTCTTCTAGCACTCTTATTCAATCATGGCGAGGGGGAGAGGGTGTGGTCGCCCCCCAGCAGCGACGACGAGGGCCTCCTCTAGGCACCGTATCCCTGCCACTATTGGTGATGCGGGGGCAGAGTCCAGTGCGCAGGGCGGAGCCACAGGATGCGGTCGTGGCTGTCACGACGCTCGGGGCCGAGGGGGGCGCGGCAGTGGCGCAGTTACTCCTCCTCAGACTGCCTCCACTCCGATGGAGGGACATGTCGGGGACACAGCGTTGGAATTCATCATCAGGATGCATGAGCCCCCACGCGGCCGCCTTTGGCTTCCCGGGCCATTTGCAAGGGTGATGGAGGTTGACCAGCCACCGGGGTTGAGGTTGCACATGAGAGGTTGCTGTAATGGCAACATGTGGGTGAACACCGAGTTCCCCACACCTTATGTCATGCTCCTCCGGTGCGGCTGGAAAACTTTTGCACATGCCCACAGCTTGGCGAAGGGGCACATTCTTCACTTCAAGCTGATGGAGGCTGATCTGCTCTCTATCAAGGTCTTCGGGCGCTCGGGTGTTCGTTTAGGGTGCTGCGCGGAGAGCTTCGACTGACGATGAAAGCTCCTCCTCGAGCGACAGCGACAAGGAGGACATCGATGGGGAGGACGACGGCGGAGAGTCTGGCTGAATGCCGGTCGCACCGTCACCGTCAGGCAGGCGCCGACAACACCATCATCTGCACCTGGGTCTTCTCCCGGCAAAGCGGTTTGCCGAGGGCCGAGCGCAGGTGCCTCCGCCTTCTCCAGCTGGGCCTCGGCAGGCTTCCTCGTGAACTCCGGCTTCGTCTTCCCTGCCGGTGTCCCTTCTGCCGCGTTCCTCTGGTCCTGGCGGTGGTGACCAGGACATCGCCTAGTCGCTCCTTCCGTTCGTCGTCTTCGTCCTCGCCCTCCCGATCTTGTTAGGCCGCATCATGCAGGCCCTGACGAGGTCAGGCTAGGCTTCTACCCAGGTGCTCCTTTTGCCCTCTTCACCTCCCATTGTAGCTCATAGGAGGAAAGGGACAAGAAAGGCATTACGGAGCACTTATTGTTTTTCAATCTAAAATATGTAGGCATTTGCCAGTTTTTAGTTCAAATTATGTAATCCTCTACCCATGCTTGTACTCTATATGATTGTCACTTGTTTATTTGCGTATTAATGAAAAAGAGTGCTTGCCGGGTACTTTATGCATGTGTAATGTTCATGCTAAGGAATGATTCCTCAATACTTTCAAGTAAACAATGTTCCCCGGCAGCACATCTTGCCGGCCCCTTCCTCTGCTACCACTACGCCATTGCCTCAGCGGGGTAGGTGCGAGGATGGGAGCAGGCCCCTCGTATGCTCCTTTCAACTGCTACTATGACCAACTTCTGACCGAAGAAACTTCGGACCAAAAATATGGGAGCACAGAAGTTGGGAGCGACTCGGTTTTTTCACGCTCATGTTTTCCATATAGAGGCACATTATGGATGGTGAGGCGAACTTAGTTGCGCCTGCCGCCCTTCTTATCGTCTTCGGCAGTGATAGGCTATCGGGGGTCGATGCGCTGATCTGCCCTTCACCTTTCCTTTAGGGAAGTTCACATGTGGCGGAGGCCTTGCTGTGAACCAAAGAAGCACAAGGGAGAAAACAGATGCATATGATTTCTTTGTAAAGGATTAATTAGCTCATGCTAAGCATTGTTGTAATCCTAGCAAAGATATGCTCAAGCTAAACATGCATGCAAGTTTTTAGAGTGCCAGTGCTTCGTTTTATTATCTTTGCACGGGGTCAGCGCCTGGCTTTGTACAAAGGGTTACATGCACATCGGCAATGCTTGTACAAAAGGTGGTTGTCGGGGCTGAGCCCGACAACTGCGCCTTATGGGTAGAACTTGCGAAGATGCTCAATATTCCATGAGTTTTGCACTTTAATGCCATCTTCGGTCTCCAGACGGGCTACGCCAGGTCTAGTGACTCGTACTACCCGATAAGGGCCTTCCCACTTCAGCGTCAACTTGTTGTAACCCTTGGTGGACTGAACGCACCTAAGGACAAGGTCACCTTCGTCAGGGCTCCGGCGTGAACCCTGCGACTATGATAGCGGCACAGGGCTTGCTGGTAGTGTGCAACATGCACAACAGCCCATAGACGACCTTCCTCGAGGAGCACAACATCGTCATGCTGTAGCTGCTCTTGCTCTACTTCATTGTAGGCAAGTACTCGAGGCGACCCGTATATGAGTTTCGTGGGGAGCACTGCTTCTGCCCCATACACTAGGGAGAAGGGAGTCTGGCCGGTAGCTCGATTTGGTGTCGTTCTGAGGGACCAAAGAACCGTCGACAGCTCATCAGTCCAACGCCTGCTGCATCTCCGCAGCCTATCAAAAGTTCTCGTCTTGAGCCCTTGCAGCACTTCAGCATTCATCCTCTCAACTTGCTCGTTGCTCCGTGGATGAGCGACGGAGGCGAAGGAGACCTTGCTTCCAAGGCTTTGGATGTACTGCATGAAGGTGCGACTCGTGAACTGGGTGCCGTTATCGGTGATCACTCTATTGGGTACTCCAAAACGACACACCGGTCCTTTCAAGAACTTGACAGCTGATCGCGCAGTCACCTTTCTCACTGGCTCCACCTCAGGCCACTTTGTAAACTGGTCGATTGCCACGTACAAGAATTCAAAGCCCCCGGCAGCACGAGGGAAGGGGCCCAAGATGTCGAGCCCCTAGATCAAGAATGGCCAGGATAAAAGGATCATCTGGAGAGCTTGAGCTGGCTGACGAATGTTCTTGGAATGGAACTGGTAGGCTTCACATTTGGTGACTAGCTCAGTTGCATCCTGGAGGGTGGTGGGCCAATAGGAACCCTGCCGGAAGGCTTTTCCGACCAGGGCTCTTGATCCAATATGAGAGCCACATGCGCCCTCGTGTATTTCTGCCAACAGCTTCAGCCCATCTTCCCGGCAAATGCACTTCAATTTCACACCGTCTATCCTTTTCTTGCACAGTGAGTAATCGATAAACTGGTACATATTTGACCGTCGGGCTACTCTTTCAGCTTCTTGTAGCTCTTCGGGAAGTTCCCCTGTTTGGAGGAAATGGACTATGTGTTGTGCCCAAGTTGGAGCATGTGGCTCGACGACAAGGACTAAAGGCACTTCCTCATTCGGGGGAGCGTTCACCTCGACCGCAAGAACTTGTGGTTCCGCGGGAGAGTGCTGCTCACCAACCAAAGTAGGGTTGCCCCTGGCAGCATCTCCACCAGCAGCTTCGGGAAGCCCTGCCGGGAGATACCTGCCGGAGTCCAACTTTCTCCCTTTTTTTGGCCATCATTGAAGGGGACACTGATGGTTGAGTCAGGTGGAGGACAAAAGTTCCTAGTTCCACGGGGACTTTTGTGCAGCGCACTTTGACAGGTGATCAACAATGTTGTTCTCTGCACGTGGCACGTGCTCTGCTTGTAACACATCGAAGTGCTGTTCCATCTTTCTCACCTCCTCTACGTATGTCGGGGTACACAAACATGGGCGTATGTTTCCCCCTGACTTGTGCACGGACAGCAAGCCACCAACCCGGCAAGATTACAACGTCCAAGACCGGACCAAGCACAAGAGATCAGCTCTTTGAAGGATCAGAGTGCAGATCAAGAAGACCAAGTCAAGCCAAAGGAGTAAGACACCACAAAGAGAAAACCTCCCTTGCCGGGCAGGCGAGCCTGGTGAGGTCAAGGTTGCCCCGGAAGCAAGCCTCAAAACTGTCCCGGCAGGCCTACCGGGCCCTACGGAGGCAAACCACCCCGCCAAGGCTTCACCGCTCCACCTCACAGCGACGCAAGTCATCGATCGGTGCGGTGTCAAGCCCCCAAGTAACTAAGTGGCTGTTTCTTGCCACATGGCAGCCACTTCCTATGGAAATCACCTCCAAATGACAGCCGTCCAGTGACGTGTCATGCAGACAGGAGAGAAGGTAGCCGAGCAGCCCGACAAGGCTTGTCGGGTAGGCCATGATGTGACACTAAGCAGCGCATTTAATGCGCTCTGCCCTATCTGTAGAGTTAGGTATGATAGCACTGTTTGCTATCTAATCAGTACACAATGACTGATTTGCCACTGTGGTGACCCCTTGATCTATAAAAGGAGGCCCATGGCAACCATAGAAGGGATTCGGACCCTTGTACACTCATACGCGCGTAGCTGCTCTCGCCCCGAGGCCACCCTGCCGGGCAGAAGCGTTGTGCTTCCACCAAAATCCACCATCAATCCACCAAAGCAGGAGTAGGGTTTTACGCCTCGCGGCGACCTGAGCCTGGGTAAAATCGCCCGTGTGATCTCTGTCGTGCTACGCGACGTTCTCCGCTCTTTGTGCAATGTGCTCATCCCCCCTTCCGAACCACAAGGGGCTCATGGACCCATAGTTGGCCGTGGTTTCCCACGACAACTTTGGCGCGCCAGGTAGGGGGATGCGCTTGCGCGAACCCGAGAAGCATACGCAGCGCGTCATCTTCATCATCATTTTCTTCATCAACGACTTCATCATCCGTGACGCTCGAGAAAAGGCGGGGGGGTGATGGGAACGGAGAGGGGAAGCAATGTCGCTTCCCCCGCACCCCATTCGATCTCCATCACTTCCCTCCGCCACAGCTGCTGCAGTATCAAGAATCAATAACGGCTGCGGCGAACCGACCCTTGCAGTTCGGGTGGCGTGATCACCATGCAAGCATCGTCTAGGGGAAAGGGACAAAATGCATAGGTACAGGGTTTTTCTTTCCACCACTCTCACTTATCGACAATTGAGCCACTCTGGGTTTAGCATCATCGATGTCGATGAGTACCGCGCGAAACTCGGTTCAGTATTTATCCTACTTAGGGAAATCCTGAGTGAAGCGCTGGTGCAAATCCATTGATCGACGCCCCGGCAAGTGTGCTCCGGCAAGGCTGTCCGCAGAACACTTGCTAGTCTTTCTGTCTGCACCCTCGTTTTGTTTCGAGCCTGCTCACAGGATGAGTGGCTGTGTCGAAAGCTACCAGGGAAAAACTTGCCGGGACGCATCCACGCCAAGATGACTGCTAAGGGCCTGACCCTTACGACAATCGCGGCAAATATGATACCAGCAGGCAAACAAAACATGCATAGGGACTAATCATACGAACACTAACGAGTGAACTCTAAGGGGATAAACATGCAACTAAGATTACGCAAAGATATCAGTTCCGCACGAGCATAAATAAAACGATGTCTAAAAACACAAAACATACATCATGTTTTGTTACAGGACAGCATAGTGGCGAAGATAGTTTAGCGCCGGGCCTGGCGACCGCGCGGAGCCGTTGGGACGGAAATGACCTTGGCAGCAAGTGGAGCAGCCTTCTCCTCAGCAGCAAGAACGTCTACGCCCTTCGGCGGCTTCTTGAAGCCATCAGCGAGGTTGAGGTCTGGATGGCGGCAGGCGATGTTGCTCAGAACCATGAAGAGGGTGTTGCGGGCAATCTTCCGGGATTCAATCATGAAGTAACCGGCCCTTCCCTCTTCATGCGCTTTCAGCTTGTCGATCAGCTCGTTGAAGACCCCTAGCTTGATGCTGGGGACCTCCTGCCTGCTGGCTGAAAAGACTGGCCCTTCCATGCGCATCGCTGCATTCTGAGTAGTGAAACACCCGGCAATGTCGATCAAGCTCTTGATCTGGAGGTCAACCTGCTCAGAATGATTCTCCAGCTTGTCCTTTGCATCCTTCCGAAGATGCCTTGCGGTATCCAAGTCTTTCGTCAGCTGTTGTTCGCGGGCTCCACTAGATTCTGTCGAGCTCTCCAAGGTGTCGATCCTGACCTTCAGGTCTTTGATGGTGCCGTTGGCGTTCTCGAGGCCTTGACTCTTGGAGGAGAGTTGCGATTGTATATCATTCAGAAGGTTCTCTGATTTTCGTGCCTCCTCCTTGAGGGTCGAGACGAGCGGCAAGCTCTTCCGTCAGCTTGGTCACCTGTTGGTCGAGGTCAGCCTTGGCAGAAGATGCAGCGGCGAGGTTGTCAGCGAGTTTCTTCAGCTAGGTGGCAGAATCAGCAGCAAGGGCATCCAGAGCGGCCTTGTGCTTGTCCTCTAGCTCCTTGGTGCGCTGCTGCACGAGGGATTCCAGGTCGTCGTCCTTGGCGCGGAGGGTGGCCTCAAGTTTCTCCTCCCGGCACGAGATGTCCTGCTCTCTGGCATCCAGAAGCGCCTTGCGCTCCGCCATGCGGGCCTCCCAGGCAATGACATCCTCCCTCGCCATCGAGATGGTCTCCTGTTGTTTCATCAGGACCAGGAACTACTTGCCGTGCTAGTCCCGCAGCTGCTGGTCCACCTTGTTAGCGGACTTGCATTGCTCCTTGAGCACCTGCATCTCCTTGATGCCTGTCGCCATGGACTCCATGAAAGACAAGTCCATCGCGACAGCAATAGAGTCATCAACTTCCTTGACTCCTTGGTACAGCGACGCCAGAATGCGCTGAAGCTCCTCGTCAAGTTCCACGGACGAGCCGGGGGCTCCAAGCCTAGGCTATGCAAGCACCAGCGCCAAATGGCTCGAGGATGACTGTGAGGCCCCGCCACAGTACCTAATGAGGGGAGGGGATCCATGGTTTGGAGGGGAATCTTCTCCTCGACCAGCGCCCCCGCCCCTCGCACGCTGTCGGGGATCTGCTCTGTCTCCGTCGGTGGCTCATGGGCACCCCCGGCAGCGTGTCCCTGCTCCTCCGCGGCAGCAATCTTGGCGGCTTCATCCGCGGCATCTCTCCCTATGCTGGCCACTTCTTTCGGCAGTTCAGGTTCTTCGGCCTGAGAGACTGCAAGCGAAGACAGCAAGCAAAAGTGAGAAGCAGAGATATCAGGAAAGCCCTAAGCATGAAGCAAGTTGGTAAAAAAGGAAGAAAGAAAAAAGAGTGGGAGGGGGAGGGATTACCCGGATGAGTCTACCGGGTGGAGGCCTCACTTTCCCCGGCAACATCAGTTGCCGGGCCATGGTTTCCATCCCCTCCCGCGACACCCACGACATCGTCCTGGGCAAGCTCTCCTATTATAACCATTATCGGGGGCTCCTCGACTCGATCAATGGGCGGAGTTGGTCCTTCCTGGAGGGGTTCATCTGTTGGAGATATGCCCTAGAGGCAATCATGTATGATGATATTTCCTATGTATTTATGAATAAAGATAGTCCTTGGACATTATCAATGATGTGTATCAACAAGTATGTGACTTGTTTGTGGGACTATGCATTGTATGATGACTGTCCTAAAAGGTCCCTAGTCGAAAGGGTTGTGTGGACGCACAGCTGACTAGACTGCATATGACACGGTCGATGGCTTGGTCTCACTAGCCATGGAGCATTGGATGCTAACCGGATAATATGGACTCGGAAGGATCTGGTCGGATTCGACGTAGTCGGATCCGAGTTGAGATAAGGTCCGAGTCGGACAGACCCAACTATGAGATGCATCAATATGTCATATGTGAGTCTCTAGTACAACATACATTCTTTGTCCTAAGACCTGAGCTAGCGCATGTACTCGGGATGGTGAGAGACCTGCTTTGGGCTGACCAAACGCTACTCCATGACTGAGTAGTTACAAAGGTAGGTTTCGGGCTTGTCTAGACCCATGCTGCGAGACATGGTCGAGCAAGATGGGATTTGCCCCTCTGATCAGGAGAGATATACTCTGGGCCCCTCATGTGATCCGACTGGGATAAGCATGGCCATGCGACAAGGATTATGAGATAATCCGGTTTGTGGTCGGCATCACTGGAACGAGAAAGAGGTCGGGCTAGCACAAGGATGACAAAATCGCCTTGAGCCCGACAACATTTATCGTGTGGCAAAAGGGATAGAGGTCTGGTGTACACGTTCGCCAACCGGCTTCATTGTCTACTTGGTGGTCGGCACGCCTTGCTGGAGGCCGCTACCAGCTGAGCAGGTCGGAGGTGATTCGACCTGCGACCAAGCCGACTTGAACCTAAGGGGTTACGCGCTTAAGGGAAGGAACCTGTGAGGCCGGATCGGACTCCATGAGTCAGATGTGATCCTACTCGGACTCGGATCCCGGCCGAACAAATTTTGGGCTTTAGGGTCTGTGCGAGGCCCAAGTGTTGAGCCCGCGACGGACGCCTATATAAAGTGGAGGTGCAGCACACTCATTTGGTCGATCGCTTCGGCGCTGTCACTAGGTTTTGCATGTGTTGCGAATAGCTACCTCCACTCGCGGCCGACTGTGTGATCGGACCTAGCAGTCAGCCGCACGGTGTTCCTCCTGCACGCGCGGATACCGTTAGAGGCGGTGCACTTGCGCCGCTCCGGCGAACCTGTACGTGGGAACTGACGACCGGCTGTTCGAGGGAGATCGGACGAGGAGGAGAAATCCATGCGGACGCGCTGCCCAACTCTTTTTCACTGCACGGCACTGCGCGTTTAGTGGTAATGATCTGTGATCCATCTACCGTAGCATGTTCTTGGTTGTTCTGCGCGTAGGAAAATTTTAATTTGCAGTCGACGCACCCTACCGTAGAACCCAACATCATCCTGGGTCTCCTCTCCTCCTCCTCCAGCCGAGGAGGTCGGGATCTCTCCTGCATCTCTCCCCACAAGAGGGGCCAATCCCGTGCTTTCTCGCCGAGGACTGAGCTGGGGGCTTGGTGGCGGGGCGTTTGTGCTGCTCCCCGCCGATCTCGCGCTCTCCACAGTCTTCGGCGACTCCTCACGCCTGAGCCATTTTGATCGATGGATGAGGGTATCCGTCTCCTCCTCCTCCCTGTCAGCGGCAGCAAGCAAAAGATCAGTCAACAAGGATAAGCAGACGTACTGAAACTACTGCAAGAGAAAGGGTTATTTCTCTCTTACTCCTCATCAATGAGCATGGAGGTCAGCTCAAACTCAATGGGCGGTGAGCGCGCCCGGCCTCTCTTCTAGGGCGGAGGAACGGGATTCCCCGGCAGCTTTGGGCTCTGCCGAGGCGCGGGGGACTCCGACGAAGACGAGTCCTGTGAGGAGCTCGAGCCAGACTGGGAGCTGGAGTCAACTCCCGCGACCGCAGAGTGCTTGGCGGGAGGGGTTTTAGCCCCGGCAAGGCGGGAGGATTGCCGGCGCGCCACATACTGCTTGGTGCTCTTGTTGGCAATCTTCTTCACCTTCTTGGTGGCAGGCGCAGGGTCGGGAACCACTGCTCCCCGATTGGCAGCCCGCCTGCGGGGGCGCTGGTCTAAGATTGGCTCGGGGGCTTGAGGGCCTGTCGTGAGACACTCCTCTTTGAGCTCCCCTGCCTACTCAACCTCCTCCTCCTCCTGGACCTCTGCTGTCGTGGTGTACAGAGCCTCGATCCCGGAAGGTTCGTCCCTGGCAGACTCATCCCCGACATGCTCAGCCCCGGCAGGATCCTCCCCGGCAACCTCTTCCGTGGCTTGCGCCTCGCTTCCGCTGTGGGAGGAACCTTCATCCTCGGCCTTCTCTTTTCCCTTTGCTGCCTTCCTAGCCTTCGCCATCGCGGCAGCACGGAGTGCTCTGTCCTCCTCCAGCCTCTTCCTGATGTACGCCTCCTCCACCTTGGAGGTGCACTTGTACATACTGGTTTCCACCTTGGTAGCTCTCTCCACTAGATTAGAGGACCAGGCGAGCTCTTCGCCGAGTGTGGGTAACTTCCAGTCACTCGCAACTCCATGGGCATTGCAATCTGGCATCCACTTCCAGATCTGGTCCCTGGCGGAATTGATGTTCATTGGGATGACATTTGCCGGCAGCTTGAACAGCCCGAAGCGGCCAAACAGTTGGTCGCACAACCAGGCATGGCCATAAACTGACAGATTATTGGCCTGGCTAGGGAGCAATCTCATCCTATCCGCAGCATTGCCATACTCCCAGGTGAACCTATCCCTCTTCTGTAGTGGTGAGATGCGACGAAGAAGAAAGTTGGCTCCCACATGCTTGATAGTTAGCCCGACAGCCTTTAAACGGGTGATCCTGTTTATTGCCGGGTGGAGCCTTTCGTCGGAAATGCCAACTTCCCTCCAATCATTGCCGCGCTTGACGCACTCCGTCCGCGCTTGGCAGAAATCTGGAGCCTTCTCGTCTTGAATCCAGCACCAATCTGTTGTTCATTTCTCCCATCTGTCGCGCTGCTGACCTGAGAGATAGGCCCAGGTCCCCCTCGACACCCGCGGCATCTAGCTTATGTTCCCGGAACGGTGAGCTTTGTTATCCACCCGCGGGACAAAATAGTGCCTGAACAAATCAACATTGGGAGCAATTCCAACAAAGTTCTCGCACAAGTGGGCGAAAATCGCCATGCATGACATTGCATTTGGCGTGAAATCCTGAAGATGGAATCCGTAGATCACCATAATTGCTTCGAAGAAATCCGAGAAGGGAGGACAGAGGCCGCAGATGAAGTACGCACAGAAGAGTCGATATGAATCTGGCGGGTCTTCTTTTCCTTCCGCCAGAACCTTGGGTTCGCCGTGCCCTTTCAGGACTTCCCTCCCCCACGGGTATCCATACCTTGCTTGCAGCACTTCGCCATCCAAATTCGACGGGAAGAAGACGATGTCTCCCCTCTGTCTCCTATCCAGCTCCGTCGCTCTCTTGCTTCCCTCAGCGGTCGCCTCTTTCGCGGTGGCCGTCCACTTCCCCTTGGCAGCGGCTTTCTTCCCCATTCCTTCAAGCTCCGGCGAAGATGGGGAGGAAGTTGGGTGGAGGAGCGGCGGCTGGTATAGCCTCTTTGTGACTTGGTCTCCATGATCCTAGGTACCTGCAGGGATGAACAACGCGAATGAGATAACAGACAACTATGAAGCAAATCTATGCTACATATACGGGACATTAATTCAAAGTACTTCCATCGATCCCTCCAACAAATACATCAGGTTGCAAGGCCTTGCCTCAACCCAGACCATGTCGAATTACTCACACATGGAAATCAAATCACCCGAAGAACTCATTGAAGAACACATCATGAGGATCGATTGATTATCTTCCAATGGATGTCAGATGTGATGCACAATTCCAAGTATGGTTGGATGCTTGAGAACTATGACAGTGATGAAGGTGGTGGCTATGAAGATGGGAAATGGCGGCGGCTAAGGTAGATGGAGATGACTCCTGCGAAGATGACGATGTGGCGGCGCGTTCTGTTACTCATTTGGCATTGGGCCTTTTATAAAGGTTTTTTTCAGGTGGATCACACTCCTCGGTTGGCACGCCATACGACCATCCATACGAGCGGGGATTGTCGCATGGAACATCGTCTTTTTTTGCTGTTTCTTCTGCTGCACCTCCCACTTGATCTCCTCTATCACCACTTTACTCCTTTCCATGTATTGGCTTAATTTCGTCCATAAATAGCTCATTTCCTATGAAAAAAATAAAGATCGGATATTTAGAATCATTTGCATTCATTAGTCATTACTAGAAATATCGGAGCGAATATCTCAGTTTTAATGAAATATTTTGGTTTAAACTCAGTTTAGAGGAGTGTAAAAATAACACTCATCAATCAATACAAAACAAAGCACAACGTAGGGTGTTGCCTCACCATGAGACCCCAAACTCGGGGGTACCCTGTGCGAACTCCCTTCTGGTACTTCCGTCCATGTTCACCACCCTACTGAGGGTACTTGAATTGGTAAAAACAAGTCAAATACAAACGCAACATAAACATAATCACTTACAATCAATTCACAAAAAACATCCTTCAAATAGCTCGCCTAAGTTCTCGGTTGCATTTGTTTTTTGCCTCTTTGCAGATTATTCGTAAGATATGTTGTTCATAAGTTGCTTCGTTTCTTGGCTCTAGTTGGGATTTACTCCAAGAGTGCAACGGGTCATCTAGTACTACTAAAACAGTAAAGCGCGTGAGAGGGGTCCTCACCGTACTGACCACCGGTTATCTGGAGGGAGAGGGGAGGGGCCAAAGAAAATGGATCTAGGAGGAGAGTGGGTAGGGGACGGGGGCGGGAGAGAACCACTATTCTTCCATATGATTCAAAGTCCTATGTTCCATATGGAAGATAGGATTTTTCACACAAGGAATCACCATATGGAAAATGTTCATATGGTGCTCTTTGGATTGTAGAATTGCTCTCAAAATTCCTATAGGAATCCTTCCTTTCCTCTGCATTTTGGAGGATTCTAAACATTTGCTTAAATCTCATGTTTTTGCTTCCTTTTGAGAAATCAAATGCTATGTATTTTTTCTCTCATCTTCTATCTCGCTTGGAAAAAAATCATGCAAAATTCCTACGGAGCATCCGAACAATTATGGTGTATTAAATTCTTGTATGGACATGACATCCATTTCCTATTCCTACATTTTTCCCCGGGTTTTTCTATCCCATGTTACAAACAGGCCTTTAGGACGTAGGAAATATATAGGAATTTCGGAAATACACAATCGTGTGCGCGCCAGTTAGACGACTCGAGCGGCCGGCCACATCCTCTCACATGCATGTATTTTTTTTGTCTCCTAGTGCATGTGGCCGTTGGCATTAAGTGCGTTTATACTAGTCACTTCGGTTTAGCAAAAACAGGTCCATTTGCATTTATTTCGGGTTTTTAAATTTTTAAAAAGCCATATCTTTCAAACCGTGCATCAGAATTTAGATCAGTTTTCATCGTTGGAATCTCCGTGACGAGATATTTGAAACTAGATCCCGCATGGGTATGTTACGACGAACTTTTTTTTATTCCAACTTTGATGCCATATGGTGCAACTCAATTACTACATGGTGCAACTTTAGTATTGCATGGTGCAATTTTTTACAAAACCAATTTTAGAGCTGCGGGATCCAATTTCTATGCGGTTGCCACTTAGCAACCATGACAACCAACTTTCTTAGATGTGTAACTAGTCTACTATCCCAGCCAACTAACTAGTAGTTGATGTGCAACCCTCCTTCCTACTCTTGGATGTGTATTATTCATTATCAGCACACCCTGCCTCACCTAGCCTACCAGCGATATGTGTAACTTAGTCTATTTTTTCAGCCAACTAGCTAGTAGTCGATGTGCAACTTTCCCCCCTTTCCTAGCTACTTGTGGATGTGTAGGTTCACTTGGCAGGGGGACAGACAAAGTTGCACATAGTTTGCAAGACAGTTGGCCAAGATAATAGGAGAAGTTGCACATCTCACTAGCATGGATTGTTGGATGGTAAAAAATTACACATCCATGAGGAAAGAGAAAAGTTGCCTATAGGCAGGGCCCTAAAGTTGGACATCTCACAAACAACCAGTGGTTGGGACAGAGTGCTAGCAGTGAAAACTACACACCCAAGAGGTACAGGAGAAAGTTGCACGTTGATTGTTCGGCAGATGGTCGGGATAGCATCCGAAATTGCACATCCAGTGCTAGGCAGTTCGTAGGGGTAGCATCCGAAGTTGCACATCCATTGCTAGGCAGTTGGCTGAGACATCAACAGTGAAAACTACACATCCGTAGACAAGGAGAAGTTGCACATCAACTAATAGTCAGTTGGACAGGGAAGTAGACAAAGTTGCACATCTCAATGGTAGATGGTAGTTTGGGGTGGAGGTGGCATAAGTGAAAACTGCACATCCGCGGGGTAGAGGAAAATTGCACATTGACTGTCAGGTAGTTGCACATCAACTACTAGGCACTTGCACCAAACGGAGACTAAATTGCACACAATACAGTTCGTCGAAGTATACCCATGAGGGATCTAGTTTTGAAGAGCACGTCATGGGAATTCCTACGGTGAAAACGGGTCTTAATTTTGATGTTCCATTCAAAAGTTATGCCTTTTTTTAGAAAAATGAAAACCGAATTAAATATGTTCACACCGGTTTTTGCATAAGTGAAAAATGCACGTTTATAAGTAGGAGAAAGTTGCACATCCACTGTCAGGTAGTTGCACATCGACGACTAGACAATTGCACCAAAAAGGGATTAAATTGCACACAAAAAAGATCGTCGAAACATACCCATGCGAGATCTAGTTTTGAAGAGCACGTCGTAAAGATTCCAACGGTGAAAACAGATCATAATTTCGACACGCGGATTGAAAGTTATGCCTTTTAAAAATTTTGAAATCACAAATTAAATGTACAAGAGAACAAAAAGCATTCACCGAAAGAAATGGCTATGCTAACATTTAATACGTCGTGAGAAAAGGGATTAGGTGAGAAAGTTTTCCTAATGAGGAAGGGGGCAAGAAATTTCCTAAATTAGCCAGCCGCTCGCTAACCATTCCAAGCGGCTGTGCACTGGCTATACGCGTTCTAGGAATTTTGCCTTTGAATTGAGTTTCAAGGAAAAAACAAAGAAATTTTACAATCCACCCAAACAATTCTTTTGCATTCATTAGCACAAAGGACAAGGCAAACGTCATACCTCATAATAACAATACCCCCTCTGTTTTGTTACGCGAGGTGTATTATTTTCGGCACGGTAACTAAGACACATAATTATAGACATGTTAGGACGAAATTATCCTTAACAAATTTGTTGATTAGTGGCAAGTAAATCAGTTAGTTCAAGAAAGTAAGAGATACATGCCATCGATAGAGAGATACTTCCTTCTTTTGCTACAACGAGAGATATAGACAATCAGAAGAAAGATGTTGATGTTTTCCTTTTTCTAAAAGGGCTAACAAGGGAATTATGAGGAATTGGAAGAAATGCACCTTATATTTTGAAATTTTATAATAAAAAAATACATTTTATATAAAGGAACGAAGGGGGTATAATCTTACCTTCTCAGGAGTTAACCTTTTGATTTCACGAGAATTTATATATTTTTCATATTCCTACAAATCAAACATCCAATTCCATAAAATTCAAGTTGCTCACAATCCTTTGTTTTGCATGTAAAATCCTACAATATTATTGTGTTTTCTCTTTCCATTTATACGATGAAGGAAACCATACAAATCAAAAGAAGCCCTTAAGCCTTCATCTACGCTCAAGCTTGGTGATGCGCAAGATGAAAAGGCTTTCCAGGCACTAAAGGATGGTCTCTGACCCTGGGAAACGAAAACAAAAACTAATCTTATAATGTTACAGCAGGCCAGAAGAACCACTTCCACAAAGAATGGTTGCCCATAAGCCATAACCCCTCCAGGCTACCAAAACATCTCATTTCCAGACCAGAGTCTGAAAATGCGCGTTGGCTCAGGACAGCAGAAACACCCTTCAAGTTGACACAAATAACAAGGGCCTTAGATAGTTAGATCAATGCGGTTCAACTATGATACAATCACAGAATTATACATATAGATAACCAGACTTTACAGATGACAAAAGAGTCGCAAAGGTTGATTACTACACTACCAGAACATATGCACAGCACGATCCACGAGGAAGCGAAAAGAAACAACCACCTGGTAACTTCGCAGGTACTACCCGCTACTCCGCAGGCAACTCAGCCATTTCGAGCTTTTGTGGCGACAGCGAATAGGAGACCACATACCCTGGTCCGCGGACCTTCTCTTTCCTGTGTACACGGTCACAGATGATAGGGAACAACCAGAACGTTTCTGTTTTGGGTGATGACAACCCACTGGCAAAGCTTCATGATGCCTAAGCATGGCCATTGTCACCATGGGAATCACAACCTTGTGTCACTTGACATTTCCAGGAGCTGCGAAAGCTCTAACCGGCGCTCGAGGCCTCGGATGTAGTGGCCCAGCAGCATACACCTGAACAGCCATCGCAGAAACGGGTGATCAGAGTTCACCTCCAACGTACCAATAGGCAACGTAGGAAAAGAGGGCTATAAATCCATTTGTATTATTACCAGAATAATAGACGCGCAAGATGATCCCGGGGAATAGATATGAGGGGCTGAAATGGGAGCGATACATCCTCCACGAGTTCAGCACGGTCATCATCCCCATTCCCGAAATTCAGGGTTCCACCAGCCATGTTCTCTGATGGTGGAGGGGGCTTTGCATGCATTTTGGGGGAGAGAGTTGCTAGAAGACCATGTACCACGGAATGAATAGCTTCCTGCACACCAGGGCAGGAAGGTTCCGAGAGTTCGATAACCTGTAAAAAATAGTTAAGTGGCTCAAATCAGACACAAAACAGGTACCCAGCGAACCTGAGAAGCTTATCCATTGAGTTGTTCAACTAAAGGACAATAAGAAGCACTGGATAGACTACAGGCAGAAACAAGAGGAAACATATTACTGCTGCATGAAGAAGTAGGAGATAGAACAAACCGTGTCAGGTGATAATGATCTCAAGTAGTCAAGTAACTCATTTTTTTCTTCTCCAGCAAACTGTTGCATTTGCAAGGAAGAATTTTTCTTCTTGAGTTCATGTAGCTCCTGCAGGAATGAAAATAGAATAAGCATCCCAATAAAATCCGATGAGTGGAAACTTAAGGCAAGAAGATTAGAAAGAACAGAAATGGGACTAATTTCTTGCTGAAGAAAGTAAGATGACCTCAGGCATCACAGAAACTAGCCTTCTTGTGAATTTTTGATACAAAAAGGTAACTGTGCGAAAAATGCACCATGGCTTTGATAGCTAATACATAGGACTGCTCATAAAAACAGAATAAACATCTAAAACTGAGAACTCTGTTTTACTATATCTTTCCTCGGCCTACTATGCTTACAGCCCACTAATCCTGAGAAAAGGACAGGCCCAGTGCTACAAGTTGGGGTCTGGGGAAGGATTATACGAGGCAAGCCTCACCCCTGCACAGCGCAATGCAGAGAGGCCGCGTCGAACACAAGACCTCATGGCACAAGTGGGGAGTACTTCACCACTGCACCAGGCCTGTCCTTCGCACTAATCCTGAGAAAAGTAAATAAGAAATGACCATAATGCATATCTCTACTAAATAAATTATTTATATAACCATTCTCAACGTTAATTGACAGGGGTATAGAACGGAGTCAACACAATAACCACACTACTGATTTCCTCAATACACAGACATTTTGAAATGGAGTATCCCGAGGTAGGAGAGACTGAGAGGTAGTGAAACAGTTGGAGTAACAATCATCTTATATTGCCAAATTAAGTATGAAATAGATGTTACCCTTTCCATAGAATCCAAGCGAGACTGCAATTGGAGAATATGTTCTTTTGCTTGAGCGTTTAAGCTATCTAATCCACCCATATTTTCCGATAATAAATTGTCATCCCTCTTTTCTGATTCATTAGTCGCTTCATCGTCTTCTGATAATCTCAAAATAGATCCTCCCAAACCGAGGTCACTGTGACTATATTCAGTGCTATCTCTTTCCTTGCACTCAGTTTCATCATCAGACAACTCTAGGATTCTTTCAAGGGAGAGCCTGTATTCAGCATTAGACAGAGTGTACCTGAAATACAGACAAAGTAACTTTAGGTGATAATTATACCTGGCATGTTTATCATGTTTGTGAGTAGGCAGTGCAAGCCAAGTGCGCATATAAGAAAGCAAAAAGTACCAAGGGGCAGGAGCTTGTTCAAATTTCCTGTCTTGTTTTAGAAAAGTGAATAAAGCAAGTTTTCGATCCTTTTCTTACTAACAACTATTACCACATGAAAATAAGTTGATCAAGGTCAGTGTTTCAGACTGAAGTCTGAATGATTAAGTTTGGCTAGCATGTTTTGATCTGCTGCTTCTCAAATTGTGAAACAAATGTAGTCATTCAATAACAAATGGAAGGGCATGGAAAAAATCAAGCAGGATTTGCACATTCTATGTGACAAACGTCTAAGTACACAAGACAGCAATTCTACCAGCATTAAAATCGGACACTCAAAGAAACTATACAACATGAATCGGATTTTATGGTTCACACCCTTAAAACATGTTTTTGACATGTGCGACTCAAAGTGCAGCAAACTGTTTGATAACTGCCCTTTTTACAGTGAGTAGTGACGTTGAATTTCGATTTCCTAGACAGAGATAATAAGAGCATGCTACAGCAGGCTACCAGCCTACCACTAATGGCGTACTTTTCCAGTCCACCTCAGATAACGGGTTGACCTAGATTCCACATCAAGTCATTTGCTACTTTTATATGCACACAATTGCAAAAGGACCATGCCAAAATGTGTCTTCTTTTGACCAGAGACAATCAAATTCAACTATAATCTATACGAATGGTATGATTCAGGAGAAAAGCATACCCTGTCTTTATTGAAGATATCACCAACTTGAAGAAGGGATCCCAAAGGGCCTCCACGACAACACGGAACTGATCAGACGGAAGGAGACCCAACATGCCCGAAACAGTCCTCTTCATTGCATCCACAGTTTCAGGAGGAACATCTCTCTGGACTACACTTAGATCCAAAGGTTCTACATCTTTTATCAAGTTCCAAAGTAAAGATTTCTGCAAACAATACAAGCGTGTCATGGTAATGAACAGCATCAGTACATCAACTCGATAGGATTAAAAGATGCTAATCCTATTCTAGTACATCGATTCGATAGGATATGAGTAACTTTTTCCAGTGGAAGGCTGGAAGCTCACAAGAATCTAATTCTTTGTCAGTGGGAGGTAAATAACTTCATCACACCTGTCTGGAGACACCTCAATCTACAGGTAACCTATTCTATGCTGCTTATGATTTCAGCTTCTGTCTGCACGATCGTATTTTAAAAAAAATTGTGTTGCGGAGTTGCACACATGATTATGACTATATAATAATTTGTATATATTGCCCCAACAAAGGGGCAGAGTTTCCTTTCGCTAGCACGGACAGACAAACAGACACCCGCTCCACGGAGGAGCATCGGCATCGGCATCGCGCTCACCTCGGGGAAACCGTGGAGATGCCTCCCGCGCGCGTGGAGCTCGTCGGGTGACGCCGCGGAGGAGGCCGCCGCCACCACGACCCCGAGCCTCCTGCGCCGGACGCCGCCCGCCGCCAGTTGAGGAACGGGGACGCGGAGGAGCCGGCTCCCGGGGACGTGCACGGCCGCCCCTTGCGGCGGCGCGCGGATGCCGGCAGAGATCGGCATGTGCGGGCGGCCGTCGCCGGCGGCGAGACTCCTCTCTGATTATCTGGCGAGGTCTGGTGCTTGGTTGGTGGGTGGTGGTTCGAGCGGGCGCCTAGCTGGACCCAGGATAAGCGCCAGCTCGGGTGCCACTGCCATGCGGGCCCGGCGGGACGTAACGCGTGGACACGCTCCGGCCTTCCCACGTATGGCCTCGCGTGGACCGTCGCGTCACGTTCACCCTCGCGTCACGTACTGAGTGAGCATTGCCGCATCTGCGCCAGCAGAACAGGCCCAGTTCCCGTGTACCGCGGCACACTGTAACGTTTTTTTATGGTAATACGCATCTCATTCATATAAAAAGAGTACAAGTCACGTAATAATCAACATGATAAAATTAAATAGACAACAGAACACTAGCATTTGCACAAAACACTACCAGCCAAGAAGTAAAAATACAATCAGGATTGAAGACTCCCTGAGCTGAACATCAACACTCGTCATCTGCTTCTGGCACCACCACAGCAGTGACCAAAGTAAAAAATGATGGATCACCTCCTCACCCAAATTCGACACGGTTCCATCACTGATATGCAGCTTTGCGGACCTTTAAGGTGGCTCACCAAAAGTGAAGCCATTGTCGTTGGACGAATCAGACCGGGGCAACACCCCGGACACGCCATCGAACTTCAGATCTGACACACCACCACGACTAAGACACAGAAGGAGAAACCATACCTGGCAGCCATCAACCATGAACCCAGCACGCGTTCCGTCTTTCAGATGTCGTTGATGCAGAGCCACAATCTGCATCCGCTCCTGAACTACCTCACAAGCTCCACGCCGCTCTGGAGCGAATGTTGTCGCAACGATGGAGACTGAGGACACATGTCCACCACGAGGATGCCACCACCGCCGCACCATCCTTACTTGAACAGACTGGATTTCAAAAACATCCTCAATCATAGGACCGATCACCTCATCGGGGTAGGATCTGAAGAGACTTTATTCAACACCGTCATAATCGCCGCCGAAGCCAAGACGATGAACAACCTAAAAACTAAGATACTTTAGCCTAAAACTATCCACATGTGTGGATCCGGCAACCCCCTCACGACCAACTAGCGAGGCCACCGGCGAAGGAACTCTCTTGTGACAGCGCTGGCGAGATCGCCTTAGCCTTGAGAGAGAGAGAGAGAAAGAACAATTCACGGCACACTGTAATGTGTAGGCTCCAAAAGTCATCACAAACTCCGAGTTGTAATCGCCAAAAAAGAAAAAATTCCGAGTTGTACACTATAACGCGCAGTCCAATCACACGGAAAAAACATCATACTTTTTTTACATAGTACAGACATGGACGCTCATACACTCGTTACTATAAACACATATATACTCTATCTTTATGACCAACTTCAAAAAACTGAGACCATACATCATCTTGAGATTGAAAGTAGTCAGAGAAGTTTTTGTAGTCAACGGGAACATCTCCTTTCAATGACACATCGCTGGAAGATATAAAATTCCTGTTTACAACTTAAACCCTGATGGGCTTTGTCATTCTAACCATTCAACCATAAATTGATTCACACGAAAAAACATCATCACAAACTCGTTTGCAGCAAATTATGGAATAACTAAGCACGTAAGTTAGCTGTGTTGGTTTAGCACGCGAGCTTTGTGAACCGTGATGCATGGTCAGTTGATCGCTGGGTCAAACGTGTAGGGATTTGTCTGCCGTGACCAGGCGATCACAATTCACAAAAATCACATGGTTGTTGGATGCGGGGCGGCTAAGCAGCTAGATTGGTTTTGTCAACGATGCGATTTGTTTAGTGACTAGTGAGCTGCCGTCCAAGACCAGCTTAATTAGCCAGTGCTACCAACGAAGCAGGTTCTTTGACTCATCATTGCACTGACGATACTCACGAAACAAATTCACAACGACGACATATGATGATTTGTCTGCGCACGGTTAGTCCGTTGACATAACCGTAATTTCCCACAAAAGAACAAGTAACTGTAAAATCAATCATATACTACAAGGTCGATCTTGGAATGAACAATTCATCAAGTTATTATCATGTGACATACGTGGTAAGCAATTCAAACTATCTTAAAAAAATTAAGCTATTGCCAGGAAAACACACAACCCCTTGGGAGCCTGCTTGCAATCCATGGAGGAATAGGTTTCCTTTCTCGTAAGTTGTCGTTGCCGCCTTCCTCTCACTCTTGTCGGTGTTTCGTGTGTCTCCTCCCGAGAACCTTTCAAAAACCATTTGGCGGATCCTCAGGCATCTCCTTTCACTCGTATCAGTCATACTTTGGATGGTAGTCGTTTTGGCAGCTTGTGTGATCCACTAAGTAGGTAAAGGCATGGCCAATGCACCGCCCCACGGAGCCACGTAGAATCAGACTGCAGTCTGTAGGTTCAGTATAGCTTCAAGCATGTCGGTGTTGCTTGCAGAGGAGGTCGATGCTCTAGGTAAAAAGAAATACCTAGTAGCGGAGAGAGAGGGGGGAAATTTAGGCGTGTAGGGTAGGAAAAAGTGTTGCGGGACTACCTCACGTATAATAGTTTTGTGTATGGTTTGGGTACGACAAGAGAGAGAGACCTGGTTGTATCGCATGTGGCCTATCATGTAAGATAAGTCCATTATAACAATATCGTACTAGGAAAAAAGTAGATTAGGGTAAGTGGCAGGCTGAACCACTACTTCCTTTGGGTGGTGCATGGTTTGAACTGTGGTTTTAGTGCTTCAGATAGATGAGGCTAGCGCTTGGTGTGGCCTCCATAGTTCATGCCTTAATAGGAGTGATGCTGACGGTTGTCAGTCGAGGCAATGGCAGATCAAGACAAGCCCTGATGATCCATGCAATGATCGGGCCTAGCGATGACAATGTGTGTGAGAGCTTAGATGACGATGAGTTTCACCCAGATATCAAAAAGGTTCCTTTCCAAAGGCATTGATACACGGGCGCTAAAACATATTCTCCTAATGAAAAATCCGAGACCTGGCCTCACTGCGCAAACTTCACGAGGACAAAGAGAGCCATGTCACTCAATGGAGGCGTCACGCTAATAACTAGAATCATTTGCACCTCATTATCGCATGATAGTTGTTAGTGCATATGGACGATCTCTTGATAGTCTCCGACAAATGATCTACAAGGATCTCGGTTTGGCATGTATCGTGTGTTGGGAACTCCATGACATGCCTTTTTATTTGTCAAGACAGTCGAATTAACATCGTTGTATGTTTTCTAGATGGTGTGGAAGCTAGGAGGATAGGTAAGCAATTTTGGAAAGCAGCGGCAATTTAGTGTCAAGTGTGATTCACTAAGTCAATAATGATTTTGCGTCCTCTAAAACTTACTTGCAAATAGTGAGGGCCATGTGCTAATTTATTAATTATCCTAGTCTTAACTATCTCTAACTCACTTTTGGTATTTTTTGAAACAAGGGCAAAAGCTTTGTGACATTTTATTGACCGAGAAGACAATTCGATATGTACAAACAACATATGTGGGCGGGATACTGAAAGGAACTACTCTCACGGCATGATGCATCTCAAATGTTTAGCCCCGATGGTTGCCCAATATTCGGCTTTTTGGTTAATCATGGCGACGATGATAGACAGTAATGAAGAATGGTTTTGCAAAACCCATGCATTCCTTTTGTTGCAAATCGTCCAAGACACCAACATGACTAAAGATGACATGGCTTGCTCACCACTGAGATGAATCACTGAAAACCACCATTCAAAGATCGATCTGAAGTTAGCCCAAGAATTAATGCCCCATGTTCGGCAAACCTAGCCAATTCCATATCATGGTCCAAATGCCATCGGTGAGGTGGCATTTGAAGCGAATGTGAGTGAAGGTCTCCGGTTCCTCCTAAAAAGTGAACAAAGATCACAATCATACAAACCTCTATTTTGGAGGTGATCCGCGGTCCAACTCTATCTTCACATATATGGCAAACAAAGAATTTATGTTGTGTGGGGGGGATGGTGGAGGGGCGGGGCAATTGTTCTAAATGACCAGCCGCATGATTGTGACAATAATGCCTTCAAATTGAGCATGATAGGTTGAGTAGGTGCCATCTGAAGTGAGATTTTAAAAAATGGACATGGTTATGTATCATCAAGGTCCACAATGTGAACAATTGGGTCACCCTAATTCCCGCCAATGTGTTTATGTTCCTTATCCATGCACCGTCCATTGGAGACTTCTTGACATTACCATTGGTGGCCTTGAAAATAGCGGAAGTGATTGGACGACATCCTTCGTCTTGCGCCTCCAAGCCACGGAGCATGCTGTATTTTTTCCATTTGACCATCACCAATGATCATCGATGCCAAGGTGTATATAATATGTGCATGTGTGTGTGTGTGTGTTGTATTATAAAAGTTAGTTCCTCTCTATCTAAAGGTAAGACATTTTTCTAGTTCAAGAGGAGTAACTTATTCTCTCATATATCTGAATGCATAAGGTTCCCATTTCGCTTCGGTTTTCGTCCCCCTCCCTTTGTACTTTGAGTGGTCCTCCGACAATCTCTCTCACGATTCGGCCTAGGTAGGCCCAGTCGGTAAGTCCCTGTTTCACACGTCCCGATCAATGTTGGATCACGATTCCCCACTATCGCCCCGGCGGACCTAGCGTCGCCGCCAATTCCCTCCTTCACGAAAGGTCCTCCACTTCTCCTTTCTCTACCGCAGTTGCTCTGCCCTTGGCCATTCCTACATGAGCAGGTCCTTCTTGAGATGCCTTACCTTCGTTGTCTTGTCCTACACCTACTCCTACCTTCCACTGCCATCCCCATTACACCATTGTAGGATCACATCACGCTCTGCTCTATCGACCGTGGTGGTGACACACTGGCAGCCTAGGCAGCAAGATATTCGGGGGCATGAACAACATATAGTAACAGAGCACAAGCAGCTTGATCAAATGTTCTTCTCTGTAGCTTTGCAATCTGCATCTCTTTAGAATATATTTTTCTAATTTTGAAGGCTTCACAAAATCATTAAGTAAGAAGGGTAGACCTTAATTTTGTTGTTGGTTGTATGATGTGTCTAAGAAGAAAAAATGAAGGTATTGTATTGTTGTATTATGATTTACTTTGGGAAAGGGGCTAATTGTATTATGCATATCATCATTGTAGACATCTTCCTTATTATTTAGTCGACTTTACGATATATAATAAGCAGGTGCTACCAGAAGTGATCAGAAGCTTGCAATATGTGCTAATGTGTTCAAGTTGATCAGTCTACGTGGCCATCAGCTAGCATTTTTGGAGGTTTGATAGTGTGTTGGAGCGATTATACCGCTTCTATCTTGGGTGTCTGGGAACATATTCTTGGCCATCTCACACTCAGATTGCAGCAATTGGATGTGCGTTGTGAAACTAAGACAAAGGTCGGTTTAGAATGTTGTCATCATTTCTATCCTAACAGATTTCAAAGCTTAATTTTTCATCTTATATTAGTTCTTTGTTCTTTGTAAATCACATGAATCCCTGTACAATAATGGATCTAAAAATATTCAGGGAGTCATTGATTTCGGGACTCGGCTTATAAGGAGAGTTAGAGCTTATCATGCATGTCATCGTAACTCTCTATGAAGTCCTTTCTTTGTAACATGTTCTTTCTAAAAAATAAGTTGTTCCTCTCTACATATAGTTCATGAAAGTGATGGAAACAGTACCTGCACACTGTGATTCACTGATAAAATAACCCTTATCAGGGTGTGAACGGTGAACCGTGAATTTTGAAAAAAAATCCAACATATGTGCTGATGGTAACTCATAGTAAAGAGCATTTTGACTGAATCATCAAGCTTGAAATGCTTTATGTAGTCACTTTGGTGAGAATATCAATGCTTAAAGATGTTGAAGTTTTTACTCGGTGTAGGTACTTCATTCTGTTAGTCAAACTTCTTCAAGTAGCTGATATTTTATACAGACTGGGTACTGCATGTTTACATAGGAGACACATGGTTGGGCTTGATGTTTCTATAATTGTATTCATGTATGGATAGACTATATATAGGACAAGTGATAACCCACAAGTATAGGGGATCGCAACAGTTTTCGATGGTAGAGTATTCAACCCAAATTTATAGATTCGACACAAGGGGAGCCAAAGAATATTTGAAGGTATTAGCAGCTGAGTTGTCAATTCAACCACACTTGGAGATTAATTATCTGCAGCAAAGTGATCAGTAGCAAAGTAGTTTGATAGTTTTGATAATAGTAGCAGCAGCAATGGTAAGAGTAATAGTGATAGCAGTAGTTTTGTAGCAAGTGTAACAGTGATGATAGCAGTAGTAACTTAGCAGAAACAATATGAGATAAATTCGTAGGCATTGGATCGGTGACTTGTTGGGTGATATTCATCATGTGACAGTTATAACCTAGGGCGATACGGCACTAGATCCAGTTCATCGATATAATGTAGGCATGTATTCCGTAAATAGTCATACATGCTTTATTAAAAGAACTTACATGACATCTTTTGTCCTACCCTCCCGTGGCAGCGGGGTCCATATTAGAAACTAAGGGATATTAAGGCCTCCTTTTAATAGAGAACCGGAACAAAGCATTAACACATAGTGAATACATGAACTCCTCCAACTACGGTCATCACCGAGAGTGGGCCCGGTTGTTGTCACTCCGGGGGTGTCGAATCATAACACGTAGTAGGTGACTATAACTTGCAAGGTCGGATGTAAAACATGGATATAATGATGAATTCATAAACGGTTCAGATCTGAGTTCATGGCACCCGGGCCCAAAGTGACAAGCATTAAGCATAGCAAAGTCATAGCAACATCAATCTAAGAATATAGTGGATACTAGGGATCAGGCCCTAAAAAACTAACTCGGTTACATGATGAATATCATCCAACTCCTCACCGACCAGCGAGCCTACGAAGTAATTACTCACTCCCGGTGGGGAGCATCATGGAATTGGCGATGGAGATGGGTTGGTGATGACGAAGAACGAAGATCCCCCTCTCCGGAGCCCCAAATGGACTCCAGATCTGCCCCCTCGGGGAAGAACAGGGCTTGCCGGCGGCTCCGTCTCGTGGATCGAGATAATTCTTTCTCCCTGATTTTTTCTCCGAAAATAGGAATTTATAGTGTCAGGGTTGAGGTCTGCGGGGCCACCAGGTGGGTACAACCCACCTGGGCGCGCCGGGAGAGGGGGCGTGCCCTGGTGGGTTGTGCCCACCCAGGGACCCCTCTCCGATAGGTCTTGGCTCCAGAAATTCTCATTTATTATATAAAAATTCCTCGTGAAGTTTCGTTCCATTCCGAGAACTTTTATTTCTGCACAAAAACAACACCATGGTAGTTCTGCTGAAAACAACATCAGTCCGGGGTTAGTTTCATTCAAATCATGCAAATTAGAGTCCAAAACAAGAGGAAAAGCGTGAGAAAAAGTAGATACGTTGGAGACGTATCAACTCCCCAAGCTTAAACCTTTGGTTGTCCTCAAGAAATTCAGTTGATAAACTGAAAGTAAGAAAGAAAAACTTTTACGAACTCTTTTGCTCTTGTTTTAATAAATAAGCTTAAACAGCACCCAGGTTTTCAGCCAACATTATAACTAACCATGTTGACAATAACTCTTAAAGATTATAATGACTCATATCAATGACATAATCAGCTAGCGAGCAATAATAAGATATCTCAAACAGCAACACGTTGTCAAAACAACCATGATATAATATGACAATAGTGGTATCTCGCTAGCCCTTTCTGAGACCGCAAAACATAAATGCGGAGCACCTCCAAAGCTCAAGCAGCGACTAAACATTGTAATTCATGGTAGAAAAGATCCAGTCATGATGCACCCAACATTAGCTATACGCAGTGCATAAATCATGATAACTGTGCTCTACTCAGTTTCTAGCGCTTGTTTTAGAAGGTGATGACACAACATAAAAGTAAATAGAAAGTCCCTTCACAGAGGGAAGCAGTGATTTGCAGAGGTGCCAGAGCTCAGTTTTTAAAATAGAGATAAATGATTATTTTGAGACATGCACCCTTCTTATTCATTTCACAACCATCAGTTATCAACATCTTTCATGCTAAGCACGCTAGTGGCGGTTCCCAAGCGATAAAAGTAAAGGTTTACTCCCCCTCCACCATCAATCACACTCCACGGCATGTCCGAAACAACGGGTGCCGTCCATACCAACATCAGTCCCGGGGGAGTTTTGTTTAGTTATTTGCAATTTTGAGTTCGGGACTGGGAATCCCTATTACCGCCCATTTTCTCGGGCGATGGCGAGTGAATAAACACTCAGCCTGAGAATAACCCGCTTAGCATGGAAGATACCGACCACCTCCTATCGTTCCATGAACGATCCAGGCACATAAAAAAGGATAATTTTTAGAAGTTTTTAGAGGTGGCACATGCAAATTTACTTAGTACGGCAGGGTAATACCGCATATAGGTAGGTATGGTGGACTCATCTGGAATAACTTTGGGTTCAAGGTTTTTGATGTACAAGCAGAGTTCCCACTTAGTACAGGCGAAGGCTAGCAATTAAGATTGAGAAGCAGCCAGCTAGAGAGCAACAACGATCATAACCAGGCATTATGCATAAGTAACATTGGACACTAGCATGAGTAGGATATGAACACCATGAACATAAACATCATAGAGGCTATGTTGGTTTTGATTCAACTACATGCATGAACATGTGCCAAGTCAAGCCACTCGAACATTCAGAGGAGGATACCATATCATCATACTACATCACAATCATTTTAACGCTATGTTGATATCCAAGATAAATCATTATCCACTCCTAGCTACTTATGCATGGCATGAGAAACTATAATCTCTAATTGTCATTGCAAACATGTTTAATCATAACGGGCCGAATCATGGGCACTAGGTTAAACATATTTACACAAATAGAACAAGTCGAGTTCATACCAGTTTCTCTCTGCCACGGCTAGTTCATCGAATATCGTCATTATTGCCTTTCACTTGCACGACCGAATGATATGAAAATAATAATAGTGCAAGAGTGCCGTGGACTAAGCTAGAATCTGCAAACATTCTATTCAACAGGAGAAGATAAGGTAAAATGTGCTCTTTATTAGTTCAACAATTATTCATATGAGAGCCACTCAACATTTTCATCGTGGTCTTCTCCTCGGTACAACTCAAATAAAAGGAAAAGAAATTCAGAGAAACACACTGAAATATTTTTGGAGTTTTTGGTTTTCTTGAGCAAGCAAATAAAATCAAAAACGAGAAAAACTATTTACACGGGAAAGCTCCCAACAAGCAAAAGAAGAACAAGGAAATCTTTTTGGATTTTCTTTTTAGTACTACTACTAAGCATGCATAGAAAGTAAATTACTACAACTAATTTTTTTGGTTTTTATAAAGTTTTTCAAACACACAAGAAGAAAGCAAGAAAATAAATCTAAGCATGGATGATACAATGAAAAACTGTGAACACCGACAAATAGAATGATATGTGAACATGAATATAATGTCGGTGAGAAACACGTACTCCCCCAAGCTTAGGCTTTTGGCCTAAGTTGGTAATCAATCAGTAGCCTGGAGGGTAGTAGGGATCCTGAGGAGCAGGCATCCACTCATCCCACTGCTGAGGCTCCTCCGCAGCCTCTGCAGCAACGTGAGCGTTCCAGTAGGCGATGATGTCTGCAGGCATAATCCGGTATCCGCCCTTGGCAGCAGAATCAAACAAAGCAGGCGCAGTCAATGGAATAACATCACGAGTTTCAACGCAATAGACTAGGTTATAAGGGATGGCGATGTCAGGACGATCATGTGCAAGAAAGTGATGGTGTTCCATGGCTACACGATCTAGGTAACCCTTAGCCGGAGGGTAATCATGAGGGCGTATTGCAACCTCGAAATGAGCTGCCAAACGAGTGGCAAAAATCCCACCATGTATTTTACCCTGGGATTTATTAAGATGCAGGCGACGAGCCACGATAGCTCCCAAGCTATGCGTGTTGTCGCCCTCCAGTGCACGACGTAAAACAGCAAGGTCTGGTAAACTAAGCGCACCCACCTTCTCCCTAGCAAGCAAGCATTTGGTAATGAAAAGTTCAAAGTAACGAACAGCAGGAAAATGTAAGCCAGCGGCAGTGATGGCTGACACTCCTCTCTCACCCCCCACTATCAGAGTGCGATAAAAATCCTCAAACCCAGCTGGCCTAGGCTCAGCTAAGTTCCCATTAGAAGGGATCATGCATATGTCACAAAATCCAGTAAGTGGTATCCGGTGGTTTTCAGCATATAAATCAAAGCTCACTTCAGGAGGATTATTTCTAGGCAAGAAAGTAAAGCTCTGAACAAAGATGTTTGTGAGGATTTGCTGTTGGTCACACTCATCTGCGATGAAGTCGGTGAGGCCGGCATTAGGAATATATTGCATGAACTCCTCAAGAATTCCAGCCTCTTGCAGGAACGGGGTGTGCGGCCATTCTCATGGCCGTACCTCCGCCAACCTCCGAGGGTGGAGATCGCTGTCAGAAGACTCCCCAATAACACCCTTGGAGTTCTTCCTAGAGCCGAACTTCCTGAAGATATTCATGTCCGCGTACAATTTTCTGAAAATAAAAATTTTGAGGTGACAAAAATTTGTCAACAAAACTTTATGAAATTGATAGCAACTACTCATAGGGATACATAGAGGCAATAGCAAGCATTCAAACTACTTAGAACACTAAGAATTCAACATGCAAGCACATCTACAGCAGCACCAAGAGTAGCTAATTATTCAAAGTATAAACCACTAAAACAAAAACTAATTGGACAAATGGTGGAGTCACATACCAAGTAACGATCCCCCGAAACAGTTTCGGAAACGGAGCTTCGAGTAAAGAGATCGAAATCCGCGGGTTTGAGCTCAAGAACACGGGAGAGAGAGCAATGGGGATTTTTTCTGGAGGTAAGTGATGATGTGGGATGAAGAGTTAAGTGAGGGGCCCACGTGGGGACCACAACCCACCAGGGCGCGCCTTGGGGTCCTGGCGCGCCCAGGTGGGTTGTGCCTGCCTGGTGCACCTCCCTCTGGTATTATTTGCACCAAAAATTCATAAATATTCAGAAAAAAAATCATGTTCAATTTTCAGGGCATTCTGAGAACTTTTATTTTTGGGTCATTTTTTTTATTGCACGGAAAATTCAGAAAACAGACAAAACATGGCATTTTATTTTATTTAACTAATAAAAACAGAGAATAAAAAGTAGGGACAGAAGGTAGTGCTTACTAAATTCATCAACTTCATACCGTTCATAAATGATTCATTAATAAGGTTGATCAGGTCTTATTAACAACCACTTTCGATTAGCATGAAACCAAAAAACTTTCATAAATCACTAAGTTACCTCAATGGGGATATGAATGTCCCCAACAATAAGCATTTCATATTTCTTTTTGACAGTAGGTACAGGTATTTGAAAACTTCCAATAGTGATTTTCGGAGATTTTTCAATAACATTAATACCATTCACTTGGAATTGTTTCTTCGGAAAGTGCACCGTATGCTCATTACCATTAATATGAAAAGTGACCTTGCTTTTATTGCAATCAATAACAGCCCCTGCAATATTCAAGAAGGGTCTACCAAGGATAATTGACATGTTGTCGTCCTCGGGCATCTCAAGTATAACAAAGTCAGTAAAAAAAAGTAACATTAGCAACAACGATGGGCACATCCTCATAGATATCGATAGGTATGGCAGTTGACTTGTCAGCCATTTGCAAAGATATTTCAGTAGGTGTGAGTTTATTCAAGTCAAGTCTTTTATATAAAGAGAAAGGCATAACACTAACACCAGCTTCTAAATCACACAAAGCAGTTTTCACATAATTCTTTTTGATAGAGCAAGGTATAGTTGGTATACCCAGATCTCCAAGTTTTTTAGGTATTCCATCTTTGAAAGTATAATTAGCAAGCATAGTGGAGATTTCAGCTTCCGGTATTTTTCTCTTATTTGTGATGACGTCTTTCATATACTTTGCATAAGGAGGCATTTTCAAGATATCAGTCAAGCGAGTACGCAATAAGACTGGCCTCAGCATTTCAGCAAAGCGTTCAAATTCTTCATCATCTTTCTTTCTAGTTGACTTGGGTGGAAAAGGCATAGGTTTTTGAACCCACAGTTCTCTTTCTTTACCGTGTTTTCTAGCAATGAAGTCTCTTTTATCATACCTTTTATTCTTAGGTTGTGGGTTATCAAGATCAACAGGTGGTTCTATCTCAACATCATTATCTGGTTCTTTATCATTTGGCTGAGCATCTTCATGAACATCAGCATTATCTTTTTCATTATCACTAGATGAGTGTTCATTACCAGATTGAGTTTCAGCATCAGAGATAGAAGTTTCATTTTCATTATCAGGAGGTTTTTCTATTTCAGGTTCACTAGAAGTGTGCAAAGTCCTATCATTTTTCTTCTTCTTTTTCTTTCTAGAAGGACTAGGTGCACTAGTGTTATTTCTTTGTGAGTCTTGTTCAATTCTTTTTGGGTGTCCCTCAGGATAAAGTGGTTCCTGAGTCATTTTACCTCCTCTAGTTGCAACTCTAACAGCAAAGTCATGTATATTATTATTCATTTCATCAAGCAATTCTCTTTGAGATTTAGCAACTTCTTCTAACTGAGTTTGAACCATAGCAGCATGTTTTCCAACACCTCTAACACCATTTGATATTCTAAATAACAAGTCACTCAAGCGAGAAATCATATCAGAATTATATTTCAATTGTTTCATAACATTTGCATTGAAGTGATCTTGTTTTCTAATATAGTTTTCATACTCATAAAGGCATTGACTAGGATGCATATTGTGAGGATTATCATTTTCATTGAACTTCATAAGAGAATTTACCTCTATCACCTTAGGCAGTGGTGGTGTATTAAGCCCATGTATTTCTTCGATAGGAGGTAAATTTTTAACATCCTCAACTTTAATACATTTTTCCTTCATAGATTTCTTTGCCTCTTGCATATCTTCAGGACTGAGATATAATATACCCCTCTTCTTTGGAGTGGGTTTAGCCGGTGGTTCAGGAATAGTCCAATCATCATAATTTTTCAATATGTTATTCAATAATTCTTCAGCTTGAGCAATAGTTCGTTCCATGAAAACACAACCAGCACAACTATCTAGGAAGTCCCTAGATGCATCGCTTAGTCCATTATAGAAAATATCAAGTATTTCATTTTTCTTAAGAGGATGATCAGGAAAAGCATTAAGTAACTGGAAAAGCCTCCCCCAAGCTTGTGGGAGACTCTCTTCTTTAGTTTGCACAAAGTTAAATATTTCCTATAAGGCAGCTTGTTTCTTATGAGCATGAAAATATTTTTCAGAGAAGTAATAAATCATATCCTGGGGACTACGCACACAACCAAGAGTAAGAGTATGGTACCAAGCTTTAGCATCACCCTTTAATGAGAAAGGAAATAATTAGAGAATAAAGTAACATCGAGTTTTCTCATGATGAGTAAAAAGGGTGGCTATATCATTCAACTTAGTAAGATGTGCCACAACAGTTTCAGTTTCATAGCCATGGAAAGGATCGGATTCAACCAAAGTAATTAACTCTGGGTCGACAGAGAATTCATAATCCTTGTCATCAATAAAGATAGGTGAAGTAGCAAACTTAGGATCACATTTCATTCTAGCATTCAGAGATTTTTCTTTATACTTGCATAGTAATTTCTCTAGATCATCTCTATCCTTACAAGCAAGAATATCTCTAGTTGTCTCCTCATTCATAACATAACCTTCCGGTACCTTAGGCAATTCATATCTAGGAGGGCTAGTTCTAGCATGTGTTTCAGGAGATTCAGTTTCAAGCTCATCATCAGATTCAACAACATCATGTTGTATTACTCTAGCAATTTGTGCATCAAGAAAATCACCAAGTGGCACATCATCATTATCAAGCAAGGTACTAGCATCATCATAATCATTATCCATCAGATAGCATTTTTGGAGGTTTGATAGTGTGTTGGAGCGAGTATACCGCTTCTGTCTTGGGTGTCTAAGAACATATTCTTGGCCATCTCACACTCAGATTGCAGCAATTGGATGTGCGTTTTGAAACTAAGACAAAGGTCGGTTTATAATGTTGTCATCATTTCTGTCCTAACAGATTTCAAAGCTTAATTTTTCATCTTATATTAGTTCTTTGTTGTTTGTAAATCACATGAATCCCTGTACAATAGTGGATCTAAAAATATTCAGGGAGTCATTGATTTCAGGACTCGGCTTATAAGGAGAGTTAGAGCTTATCATGCATGTCATCGTAACTCTCTATGAAGTCCTTTCTTTGTAACATGTTCTTTCTAAAAAATAAGTTGTTCCTCTCTACATATAGTTCATGAAAGTGATGGAAATAGTACCTGCACACTGTGATTCGCTAGTAAAATAACCCTTATCAGGGTGTGAGCGGTGAACCGTGAATTTTGAAAAAAAAATCCAACATATGTGCTGATGGTAACTCATAGTAAAGAGCATTTTGACCGAATCATCAAGCTTGAAATATTTTATGTAGTCACTTTGGTGAGAATATCAATGCTTAAAGATGTTGAAGTTTTTACTCGGTGTAGGTACTTCATTCTGTTACTCGAACTTCTTCAAGTAGCTAATATTTTATACAGACTGGGTACTGCATGTTTACATAGGAGACTGATACGTCTCCAACTTATCCACTTTTCCAAACACTTTTGCCCTTGTTTTGGACTCTAACTTGCATGATTTGAATGGAACTAACCCGGACTAACGCTGTTTTCAGTAGAATTGCCATGGTGTTATTTTTGTGCAGAAATAAAAGTTCTCGGAATGACCTGAAAATCAACGGAGATTATTTTTGGAAATAATAAAAAATACTGGCGAAAGAATCAAGGCCAGGGGGCCCACACCCTGTCCACGAGGGTGGGTGGCGCGCCTACCCCCTGGGCGCGCCCCTGCCTCGTGGGCCCCCTGGAGCTCCACCGACCTCAACTCCAACTCTATATATTCATGTTCGGGGAGAAAAAAAATCAGAGAGAAGGATTCATCGCGTTTTACAATACGGAGCCGCCGCCAAGCCCTAATCTCTCTTGGGAGGGCTGATCTAGAGTCCGTTCGGGGCTCCGGAGAGGGGAATCCATCGCCATCGTCATCATCAACCACCCTCCATCACCAATTTCATAATGCTCACCGTCGTGCGTGATTAATTCCATCGTAGGCTTGCTGGACGGTGATGGGTTGGATGAGATTTATCATGTAATCGAGTTAGTTTTGTTAGGGTTTGATCCCTAGTATCCACTATGTTCTGAGATTGATGTTGCTATGACTTTGCTATGCTTAATGCTTGTCACTAGGGCCCGAGTGCCATGATTTCAGATCTGAACCTATTATGTTTTCATGAATATATGTGAGTTCTTGATCCTATCTTGCAAGTCATTAGTCACCTACTATGTGTTATGATCCGGCAACCCCGAAGTGACAATAATCGGGACCACTCTCGATGATGATCGTAGTTTGAGGAGTTCATGTATTCACTATGTGTTAATGCTTTGGTCCGGTACTCTCTTAAAAGGAGGCCTTAATGTCCCTTAGTTTCCAATAGGATCCCGCTGCCACGGGAGGGTAGGACAAAAGATGTCATGCAAGTTCTTTTCCATAAGCACGTATGACTATATTCGGAATACATGCCTACATTACATTGATGAATTGGAGCTAGTTCTGTGTCATCCTATGTTATAACTGTTGCATGAATAATCGCATCCGGCATAATTCTCCATCACCGATCCAATGCCTACGAGCTTTTCACATATTGTTCTTCGCTTAGTTAATTTACCGTTGCCACTGTTACAATTACTACAAAACTGCTATCGTTACTTTTGCCGCTGTTACCGTTACTTCCATACTACCTTGCTACTAAACACTTTGCTGCAGATATTAAGTTATCCAGGTGTGGTTGAATTGACAACTCAACTGCTAATACTTGAGAATATTCTTTGGCTCCCCTTGTGTCGAATCAATAAATTTGGGTTGAATACTCTACCCTCGAAAACTGTTGCGATCCCCTATACTTGCGGGTTATCAAGACTATTTCTGGCGCCGTTGCCGGGGAGCATAGCTCTATTCTTTGAGTCACTTGGGATTTATATCTGCTGGTCACTATGAGGAACTTGAAAGACGAAAAAACCAAGATTTATCCCTCAACTACGAGGGGAGGTAAGGAACTGCCATATAGCTCTGCACTTGATTCACCTTCTGTTTTGCGTAAGCTTGCGACACCTAAACCTGCTTCTGCTATTAATTTTGATATGTCGCATGTTATTGATGATGCCACTTCTGCTATGCATGATACTTATGATGAAACTAGTTCTATGCTTGATACTATTATGCCACTAGGTGAATTTCTTGATGAACAACTTGCTAGGGCTAGAGAGAATGAAATTACTGAAACTGATAATATTGATGAAAGTGATGATGAAGATTCTCCCCCTATATATGAATTGCGTGTTGTGCCTGAGGGTTATGTTATGAATGAAGAAACTGCTAGAGACTTTCTTGCTTGCAATGATAGGAGTGATCTTAAGAAATTATTAGTTAAGCTTAAAGAAAAATCTCTGAATGCTAGAATGAAATATGATCCTGCTTATGCTACTTCACCTATCTTTGTTACTGATAAAGATTATGATTTCTCTGTTGATCCTGAGATAATTACTCTGGTTGAATCTGATCCTTTCTATGGCTATGAATCTGAAACTGTTGTGGAACATCTTACTAAATTAAATGATATAGCCACCCTGTTCACTAATGATGAGAAAACTCGCTACTATTATATCCTTAAATTATTTCCGTTCTCATTAAAGGGTGATGCTAAAACATGGTTTAATTCTCTTGATCCTGGTTGTGTGCGTAGTCCCCAGGATATGATTTATTACTTCTCTACTAAATATTTCCCTGCTCATAAGAAAAAAGCTGCTTTAAGGGATATATACAATTTTGTGCAAATTGAAGAAGAGTGTCTCCCACAAGCTTGGGGGAGGCTTCTCCAATTACTTAATGCCTTTCCTGGTCATCCTCTCAAGAAAAATAAAATACTTGATATCTTTTATAATGGACTAACCGATGCTTCCAGAGATCACCTGGATAGTTGTGCTGGTTGTGTTCAAGAACTGTTGATCAAGCTGAAATTCTATTGAATAATATGTTGACTAATGAAAATAATTGGACACTTCCTGAACCAACTCCTAAGCCAACTCCGAAGAAGAGAGGTATTCTATTTCTCAGTCCTGAAGATATGCAAGAGGCAAAGAAATCTATGAAAGAAAAAGGTATAAAAGCTGAAGATGTTAAGAATTTACCTCCTACTGAAGAAATACATGGTCTTAATTCATCACCTATTGAAGAAACACGCGGTCTTGATAACCCGACACAGGTAGTAAAGGTAAACTCTCTCTATAGATATGATAAAGCTGAAATCCCTCCTGCTAAGTTTGCTAGCTAATGTTTGGATGAATTTTATAACTTTATGGTTAAGCAAGAAGATTTTAATGCTTATTTTGGTAGACAACTGAAATGCAATGCTTATATGATTGAACACTTGAGTGATTATATGTCTAGAGTTAAATGTGAAATTAAACTCATTAGTAAACATGCTTCTATGGTTATCACTCAAGTAGAACAAGTACTTAAAGCTTAGAATGACTTGCTCAATGAATTAAATAATAAGAAGAATGATAATGCTGATAGAGTTGTGACTAGAGGGGGTAGAATGACTCAGGAACCTTTGTATCCCGAAGGTCACCCTAAGAGAATTGAGCAGGATTCTCAGAGAACTAATGTTGATACACCTAGTCCTTCTAAGAGGAAGAAAAAGAAAAATGATAGGACTTTGCATGCTTTTAGTGAACCTATTGTTGACACACCTGAGAATCCAAATGATATTTCTATTTCTGATGCTGAAACACATTCTGGTGATGAACATGAACCTAGTGATAATGTTAATAATGATGTTCATGTTGATGCTCAACCTAGTAATAACAATGATGTAGAAATCGAACCTGTTGTTGATCTTGATAACCCACAATCAAAGAATCAACGTTATGATAAGAGAGACTTTGTTGCTAGGAAGCATGGTAAAGAAAGGGAACCATGGGTTCAAAAACCCATGCCTTTTCCTCCCAAACCATCCAAGAAAAAGGATGATGAGGATTTTGAGCGCTTTGCTGAAATGATTAGACCTATCTTCTTGCGTATGTCTTTCACTAATATGCTTAAAATGAATCCTTATGCCAAGTATATGAAGGATATTGTTACAAATAAAAGAAAGATACCGGAAGCTGAAATTTCCACCATGCTTGCTAATTATACTTTTAAAGGTGGAATACCAAAGAAACTAGGAGATCCAGGAGTACCAACTATACCATGCTCCATTAAAAGAAACTATGTTAGAACTACTTTATGTGATCTTGGAGCCGGTGTTAGTGTTATGCCTCTCTCTTTATATCGTAGACTTGATTTGAATAAGTTGACACCTACTGAAATATCTTTGCAAATGGCTGGTAAATCAACTGCTATACCTGTCGGTATCTGTGAGGATGTGCTTGTTGTGGTTGCAAATGTTACTATTTTAACGAACTTTGTTATTCTTGATATTCCCGAGGATGATAGTATGTCTATTATTCTTGGAAGACCCTTTTTGAATACTGCAGGGGCTGTTATTGATTGCAACAAAGGCAATGTCACTTTTCATGTTAATGGTAATGAGCATATGGTACACTTTCCGAGGAAACAACCTCAAGTCCACAATATCAATTCTATTGGAAAATTTTCAACTATTACTATTGGAGATTTTGAATTTCCTCTCCCTACTGTCAAAAAGAGATATGATATTTTTATTGTTGGGGATGTGCATATCCCTGTTGAGGTAACATAGTGTTATTCGAAATTTCTCTGGTTCATGTTATTGGAAATGAGTTTGTTAACAAGACCTGATCAACCTTGTTAGTGGATTCCTTTTGATGAGCATGAGATGGATGAAGTTAGAAAGCACAACCTTCTGTAGCCTTCTTTTACTTCCTGTTATTTAGATTAAATAAAGCAAAAATAGTATTTTCTGTCTGTTTTCTGAATTATTCGTGCAATAAAAAATACCCCGAAAATAAAAGTTCTCCAAATGCCCCGAAATTGAAATACGATTTTTTCTGGAATATTTGAGAATATCTGGCACTGAGAACACATCAGGGGGAGCAAGCACCTGGCCACGAGGGTCCAGGGCACGCCCACCCCCCTAGGCGCGTCCCCTGCCTCGTGGGCCCATGGTGGCTCCCCTCCACTTATTCCAGCAACCGCACACTCCTTCCTCCCAAAAAAAATCACCAACCAGCTCAAGCACGAGTTCTTGCTCATCTTACTGTGATTTTTGATCTCCTAGCTCAAAGATCCACTCACAAAACTGCTTTGGGGGATTGTTCTTCGGTATGTGACTCCTCCAATGGTCCAATTAGTGTTTGTTCTAGTGTTTTATTCATTGCAAGTTTTTGCTGCCTAGGTGACCCTGTTCTTGAGCTTGCATGTCAAATTTATATGGTCCCAAGTAGTTCTAATGCATGATATAGTCTCTAGGCACTTGTGTGAGTAGTTACTATTAATTTTGTTGAGTTTGGTTCACTTTTGTTTTAAGTTACTAAAAATTTCAGAAATTTTTCAGAGGAAGAAATATGTTTAGGAAAATGTATCAAGGTGGTTCTTCAAGGAAGCAAGGACCCAGGCCCGCAATACGCGATGCGGACGATGAACCACCAAGAGAAGCTCAAGTGCGACCTTGTGAATGGCCGTCATAAGATTTCATGGTCCAAGTAGGAATTAAAGAGGAATTTGATGCATATGTGCGTAACGCTGATTTGGAGGGCTTCATGTCAGATAAGTGCATCCAACATTATTACCTTACTGATTCCTTTGTGAGAAGATTTAGATTTTCATCTTCACACAACTCTCACACGGTCCTGTTTGATCTTCATGATAAATCCTATACCATGGACCTAGAGGATTTTAGTATTGCTTGTAAACTCCCGCAATGGGGGTAGTCCTAGTGAACCTCGCAAATCTGAGTTTAGAGATTTTCTTGCTAGCATCACAGTGGGAGAATCTAGAGAAATAACGCAAGCTACCATAGGGAGCATTCATTTTCCTGCTATACATTATTTTGCTCTCTTTATAGGCCGATGCATAAACTGTAAGGATGAGGCATGCCACATGTGTGTTCCTGATCTCAGTGTTCTCAGGAGTGCTGTATTAGGAGATAAACATTATAATCTGGGAGCTATTGTGGTGCATAGGTTGCATAATAACAGTTTAAATGGGGATTTGTTTGGGGGAATTTATGCAACTCGTTTAGCTAATTATCTTGAGATACCTATTCGTGATTATGATATGGAATTGCCTCCTGCTTGTCTAGATTTTAATGCCATGGTTCGCCATCAGTTTGTTGAGAGGAACGAACCGCCTCTCCAGTACCGACTAATCTTTGACAGGCGTCACGCCGTCAATATTGTTCTCCCTGCTCCTACCCTCTTTGACTTTCAGGTGAAGGGGAGATATGTCATAACCAGGGAGGAGGCGAACGAGTATAAGAGGAGGACGGAGACAGCTCGCCTCCAAGCGGCAGCTCATGAGGCAATAGCTGCTGCATCTTAGTACGACCCCAACTACAACTTTGGATATCCGCCAGGCCAGCCGTGGCCATAGACCAACTTAGGTCAAAAGCCTAAGCTTGGGGGAGTACGTATCTCTCACCGACATTATATTCATGTTTACACACTCATTCCTAGTTGTCGGTGCTCATACTTTTTCATTGTACTATCCATGCTAGTTTATTTTCCTTTTTATGCTTTCTTCTTGTGTGTTTGATAAACCTTAAGAAAAACAAAAAAAATAGTTGTAGCTTTCAGCTAGTTTACTTTTCATGCCTGTAGTAGTAATAATTAAAAGAAAACCCAATAAGATTTCCTGTTCTTCTTTTGTTTGTTGGGAGCTTTCCCGTGTAAATAGTTTTATTTCTTTTCTTGCTCTTTGGGGGTCAAGAGGAGAAGACCATAATGAAAATGTTGAAGCGGCTCTTATATGCATTATTGTTGATTTAACCAAGAGCCCATATTGCCTTGTCTTCTCCTGTTTATTGAATGCCTACAGATTCCAGCTTAGTCCAATGCACGTGCACTATTATTATTATTCACATCGTTCGGTCGTGCAAGTGAAAGGCAATTATGACAATATATGATGGACTGATTGAGATGAAAGAAGCTGGTATGAACTCGACCTCTCTTGTTTTTGTAAATATGATTAGTTCATCGTTCCTGATTCAGCCTATTATGAATAAACATGTTTGCAATGACAATTAGAGATTATAGTTGCTTATGCCATGCTTAATGAGCTAGGAGTTTATAATGGTTTACCTTGCATGCCAACATGCTATTAAAATGGTTGTGATGTGGTATAGTAGGGTGGTATCCTCCTTTGAATGATTCAAGTGACTTGACTTGGCACATGTTCACATGTAGTTGAAACGAATCAACATAGCCTTCACGATATTTATGTTCATGGTGGATTATATCCTACTCATGCTTGCACTCAATGTTTATTAATTTTAATGCATGTTCATGACTGTTGTTGCTCTCTAGTTGGTCGCTTCCCAGTCTCTTTCTAGCCTTCACTTGTACTAAGCGGGAATACTGCTTGTGCATCCAATCCCTTAAACCCCAAAGTTATTCCATATGAGTCCACTATACCTTCCTATATGCGGTATCTACCTGCCGTTCCAAGTAAATTTGTATGTGCCAAATTCTAAACCTTCAAATGAAATTCTGTTTTGTATGCTCGAATAGCTCATGTATCAATTAGGGTTCTCTGTATCTTCCATGCTAGGCGGGTTATTCTCAAGAGGAGTGGACTCCGCTCCTCACTCACGAGAAAATGGCTGGTCATCGGGATGCCCAGTCCCGTGCTTTATGCAAATCAAATCAAAATAATTGCAAACAAAACTCCCCCGGGACTCTTGTTAGTTGGAGGCACTCGTTGTTTCGAGCAAGCCATGGATTGATGCTTGTTGGTGGAGGGGGAGTATAAACTTTACCATTCTATTTGGGAACCGCCTATAATGTGAGTAGCATGGAAGATATCGAGATCTCTCGGTTGTTATGTTGACAATGAAAGTATGCCGCTCAAAATATTATTTATCTCTATTTCAAAAACCGAGCTCTGGCACCTCTACAAATCCCTGCTTCCCTCTGCGATGGGCCAATCTATTTACTTTTATGTTGAGCCATCACCCTCTTATTAAAAAGCACCAGCTGGAGAGCACCGCTATCATTTGCATCCATTACTATTAATTTATATTGGGTATGACTATGACTGGATCCCTTTTACCATGAATTACAATGTTTAGTCAGTCCTTGATCTTCAGAGGTGCTCTGCATTTATGTTTTGCGGTCTCGGAAAGGGCTAGCGAGATACCATCTTGTTATATCATATCATGATTGTTTTGAGAAAGTGTTGTCATCCGAGATTTATTATTATTGCTTGCTAGTTGATTATGCCATTGATATGAGTAAACATGAGACCTAAGTGTTATTGTGAATATGGTTAGTTCATAATCTTTGTTGAAAACTTGAATGCTGACTTTACATATTTACAACAACAAGAGCAAACAGAGATTGTAAAAGTTTTTCTTTATCACTTTCAGTTTATCAACTGAATTGCGTGAGGACAAGCCAAGGTTTAAGCTTGGGGGAGTTGATACGTCTCCAACGTATCCACTTTTCCAAACACTTTTGCCCTTGTTTTGGACTCTAACTTGCATGATTTGAATGGAACTAACCCGGACTGACGCTGTTTTAATCAGAATTGCCATGGTGTTATTTTTGTGCAGAAATAAAAGTTCTCGGAATGACCTGAAAATCAACGGAGATTATTTTTGGAAATAAAAAAAATACTGGCGAAAGAATCAAGGCCAGGGGGCCCACACCCTGTCCACGAGGGTGGGGGCGCGCCCCCTGCCTCATGGGCGCCCTGGAGCTCCACCGACCTCAACTCCAACTCTATATATTCACGTTCGGGGAGAAAAAAATCAGAGAGAAGGATTCGTCGCGTTTTACGATACGGAGCCGCCGCCAAGCCCTATCTCTCTCGGGAGGGCTGATCTAGAGTCCGTTCGGGGCTCCGGAGAGGGGAATCCGTCGCCATCGTCATCATCAACCATCCTCTATCACCAATTTCATGATGCTCACCGCCGTGCGTGAGTAATTCCATCGTAGGCTTGCTGGACGGTGATGGGTTGGATGAGATTTATCATGTTATCGAGTTAGTTTTGTTACGGTTTGATCCCTAGTGTCCACTATGTTCTGAGATTGATGTTGCTATGACTTTGCTATGCTTAATGCTTGTCACTAGGGCCCGAGTGCCATGATTTCAGATCTAAACCTATTATGTTTTCATGAATATATGTGAGTTCTTGGTCCTATCTTGCAAGTCATTAGTCACCTACTGTGTTATGATCCGGCAACCCCGAAGTGACAATAATCGGGACCACTCCCGGTGATGACCGTAGTTTGAGGAGTTCATGTATTCACTGTGTGTTAATGCTTTGGTCCGGTACTCTATGAAAAGGAGGCCTTAATATACCTTAGTTTCCAATAGGACCCCGCTGCCACGGGAGGGTAGGACAAAAGATGTCATGCAAGTTCTTTTCCATAAGCACATATGACTATATTCGGAATACATGCCTACATTACATTGATGAATTGGAGCTAGTTCTGTGTCACCCTATGTTATAACTGTTGCATGAATAATCGCATCCGGCATAATTCTCCATCACCGATCCAATGCCTACGAGCTTTTCACATATTGTTCTTCGCTTAGTTAATTTACCGTTGCCACTGTTACAATTACTACAAAACTGCTATCGTTACTTTTGCCACTGTTACCGTTACTTCCATACTACCTTGCTACTAAATACTTTGCTGCAGATATTAAGTTATCCAGGTGTGGTTGAATTGACAACTCAACTGCTAATACTTGAGAATATTCTTTGGCTCCCCTTGTGCCGAATCAATAAATTTGGGCTGAATACTCTACCCTCGAAAACTGTTGCGACCCCCTATACTTGTGGGTTATCAGAGACACATGGTTGGGCTTGATGTTTCTATAATTGTATTCATGTATGGATAGACTATATATATGACAAGTGATAACCCACAAGTATAGGGAATCGCAACGGTTTTCGAGGGTAGAGTATTCAACCCAAATTTATAGATTCGACACAAGGGGAGCCAAAGAATATTTGAAGGTATTAGCAGCTGAGTTGTCAATTCAACCACACCTGGAGATTAATTATCTGCAGCAAAGTGATCAGTAGCAAAGTAGTTTGATAGTTTTGATAATAGTAGCAGCAGCAACGGTAACATTAACAGTGATAGCAGTAGTTTTGTAGCAAGTGTAACAGTGATGATATCAGTAGTAACTTAGCAGAAACATATGAGATAAATTCGTAGGCATTGATGATATTCATCATGTGACAGTTATAACCTAGGGCGATATGGTACTAGCTCCAGTTTATCGATATAATGTAGGCATGTATTCCGTAAATAGTCATACGTGCTTTATTAAAAGAACTTGCATGACATCTTTTGTCCTACCCTCCCGTGGCAGCGGGGTCCATATTGGAAACTAAGGGATATTAAGGCCTCCTTTTAATAGAGAACCGGAACAAAGCATTAACACATAATGAATACATGAACTCCTCAAACTACGGTCATCACCGAGAGTGGGCCCTGTTGTTGTCACTCCGGGGTTGTCGGATCATAACACGTAGTAGGTGACTATAACTTGCAAGATCGGATCTAAAACATGGATATAATGATGAATTCATAAACGGTTCAGATCTGAGTTCATGGCGCCCGGGCCCAAAGTGACAAGCATTAAGCATAGCAAAGTCATAGCAACACCAATCTAAGAATATAGTGGATACTAGGGATCAGGCCCTAACAAAACTAACTCAATTACATGATGAATCTCATCCAACTCCTCACCGACCAGCGAGCCTACAAAGGAATTACTCACTCCCGGTGGGGAGCATCATGGAATTGGTGATGGAGATGGGTTGGTGATGACGAAGAACGAAGATCCCCCTCTCCGGAGCCCCAAACGGACTCCAGATCTGCCCTCCCGAGGAAGAACAGGGCTTGGCGGTGGCTCTGTCTCGTGGATCGCGATAATTCTTTCTCCCTGAATTTTTTCTCCGAAAATAGGAATTTATAGTGTCAGGGTGAGGTCTGCGGGGCCACCAGGTGGGTACAACCCACCTGGGCGCGCCAGGAGAGGGGGGGGCGCCGTGGTGGGTTGTGCCCACCAAGGGGCCCCTCTCCGGTAGGTCTTGGCTCCAGAAATTCTCATTTATTATATAAAAATTCCTTGTGAAGTTTCGTTCCATTCCGATAACTTTTATTTCTTCACAAAAACAACACCACGGTAGTTCTACTGAAAACAGCGTCAGTCCGGGGTTAGTTTCATTCAAATCATGCAAATTAGAGTCCAAAAGAAGAGGAAAAGCGTCTGAAAAAGTAGATACGTTGCAGACGTATCAACAAGAAATCTTAAACTATGATTTTTTACTAGATTATTACTTCAGCCAACCTTCCCCTCTTCCACCTTAGTAGCTAAGAAATCAACCGATGAGAATTCCTTTGCGTCTAAATTAAAAAACAAAGTCACCACTACTAACAATGTCCTGGATTAGGGGGGGTACTCACCACGTCGGTGATGTCTACTACGCAACCTTCTTCTTGTAGACGTTGTTGGGCCTCGAAGTGCAGAGGTTTGTAGGACAGTAGCAAATTTCCCTCAAGTGGATGACCTAAGGTTTATCAATCCGTGGGAGGCGTAGGATGAAGATGGTCTCTCTCAAACAACCCTGCAACCAAATAACAAAGAGTCTCTTGTGTCCCCAACACACCCAATACAATGGTAAATTGTATAGGTGCACTAGTTCGGCGAAGAGATGGTGATACAAGTGTAATATGGATGGTAGATATAGGTTTTTGTAATCTGAAAATATAAAAACAGCAAGGTAACTAATGATAAAAGTGAGCACAAATGGTATTGCAATGCGTTAAAACAAGGCCTAGGGTTCATACTTTCACTAGTGCAAGTTCTCTCAACAATAATAACATAATTGGATCATATAACTATCCCTCAACATGCAACAAAGAGTCACTCCAAAGTCACTAATAGCGGAGAACAAACGAAGAGATTATGGTAGGGTACGAAACTACCTCCAAGTTATTCTTTCGGATCGATCTATTCAAGAGTCCGTAGTAAAATAACACGAAGCTATTATTTCCGTTCGATCTATCCTAGAGTTCATACTAGAATAACACCTTAAGACACCAATCAACCAAAACCCTAATGTCACCTAGATACTCCAATGCCACCTCAAGTATCCGTGGGTATGATTATACGATATGCATCACACAATCTTAGATTCATCTATTCAACCAACACAAAGTACTTCAAAGAGTGCCCCAAAGTTTCTACCGGAGAGTCAAGACGAAAACGTGTGCCAACCCCTATGCATAAGTTCACAATGTTACGGAACCCGCAAGTTGATCACCAAAACATACATCAAGTAGATCACGTGATATCCCATTGTCACCACAGATTAGCACATGCAAGACATACATCAAGTGTTCTCAAATCCTCAAAGACTCAATCCGATAAGGTAACTTCAAAGGGAAAACTCAATCCATTACAAGAGAGTAGAGGGGGAGAAACATCATAAGATCCAACTAGAATAGCAAAGCTCGCGATACATCAAGATCGTACCACCTCAAGAACACGAGAGAGAGAGAGATCAAACACATAGCTACTGGTACATACCCTCAGCCCCGAGGGTGAACTACTCCCTCCTCGTCATGGAGAGCGTCGGGATGATGACGATGGCCACCGGTGAGGGATCCCCCCTCCGGCAGGGCGCCGGAACAGGGTCCCGATTGGTTTTTGGTGGCTACAGAGGCTTGCGGCGGCGGAACTCCCGATCTAGGTTTCTTTCTGGAAGTTTGGGTATATATAAGAGGTGTTGGCGTCGAGAACAAGTCAGGGGGGTCCTCGAGGCGGCCACGAGGTAGGGGGCACGCCCAGGGGTAGGGCGCGCCCCCCACCCTCGTGGTGGCCTCAGGACTCTTCTGGCCCATCTCCGATGCTCCGTGGGCTTCTTCTGGTCCAAAAACAATCTCCGTTGAATTTCAGGTCAATTGGACTCCGTTTGGTTTTCCTTTTCTGTGATACTCAAAAACAACGAAAAAACAGAAACTGTCACTGGGCTCTAGGTTAATAGGTTAGTCCCAAAAATCATATAAAATAGCATGCATATAAAACATCCTAGAAGGATAATATAATAGCATGGAACAATCAAAAATTATAGATACGTTGGAGACGTATCAAGCATCCCCAAGCTTAATTCTTGCTCGTCCTCGAGTAGGTAAATGATAAAAACAGAAATTTTGATGTGGAATGCTACCTAACATATTCAATGTAATCTTCTTTATTGTGGCAAGAATATTCAGATCCATAAGATTCAAGACAAAAGTTTAATATTGACATAAAAATAATAATACTTCAAGCATACTAACCAAGCAATTATGTCTTCTCAAAATAACATGGCCAAAGAAAGCTTATCCCTACAAAATCATATAGTTTGGCTATGCTTCATTTTCGTCACACAAAAATGCTCTCATCATGCACAACCCCAATGACAAGCCAAGCAATTGTTTCATACTTTAGTAATCTGAAACTTTTTTCAACTTTCACGCAATACATGAGCGTGAGCCATGGACATAGCACTATGGGTGGAATAGAGTATAATGGTGGGGGTTATGTGGAGAAGACAAAAGGAGAAAGTCTCACATTGACGCGGCTAATCAACGGGCTAGGGAGATGCCCATCAATTGATGTCAATGCGAGGAGTAGGGATTGCTATGCAACAGATGCACTAGAGCTATAAATGTATGAAAGCTCAACAAAAGAAACTAAGTGGGTGTGCATCCAACTTGCTTGCTCACGAAGACCTAGGGCATTTTGAGGAAGCCCATCGTTGGAATATACAAGCCAAGTTCTATAATGAAAAATTCACACTAGTATATGAAAGTGACATAATAAGAGACTATCTCTCATAAAGATCATGGTGCTACTTTGAAGCACAAGTGTGGAAAAAAGATAGTAGCATTGTCCCTTTTATTTCTTTTTTTGGGCCTTTCCTTTTTTTGGCCTTTCCTTTTTTCTCTTTTTTTGTTTGGCCTTTCCTTTTTTGGCCTTTCTCTTTTTTTGGGACAATGCTCTATTAATGATGATCATCACACTTCTATTTATTTACAACTCAAAGATTACAACTCGATACTAGAACAAAGTATGACTCTATATGAGTGCCTCCGGCGGTGTACCGGGATGTGCAATGACTCATGAGTGACATGTATGAAAGAATTATGAACGGTGGTTTGCCACAAATACGATGTCAACTACATGATCATGCAAGGCAATATGACAATGATGATGCGTGTCATAATAAACGGAACGGTGGAAAGTTGCATGGCAATATATCTCGGAATGGCTATGGAAATGCCATAATAGGTAGGTATGGTGGATGTTTTGAGGAAGATATAAGGAGGTTTATGTGTGATAGAGCGTATCGTATCACGAGGTTTGGATGTAGCGGCGAAGTTTGCACCAACTCTCGAGGTGAGAAAGGGCAATGCACGGTACCGAAGAGGCTAGCAATGATGGAAAGGTGAGAGTGCGTATAATCCATGGACTCAACATTAGTCATAAAGAAATCACATACTTATTGCAAAAATCTACAAGTCATCAAAAACCAAGCACTACGCGCATGCTCCTAGGGGGATAGATTGGTAGGAAAAGACCATCACTCGTCCCCGACCGCCACTCATAAGGATGACAATCAAAGAACACCTCATGTTTAAAATTTGTCACACAACGGTTACCATACGTGCATGCTACGGGACTTGCAAACTTCAACACAAGTATTTCTCAAATTCACAATTACTCAACTAGCATGACTCTAATATCACCATCCTCATATCTCAAAACAATCATAAAGAATCAAACTTCTCATAGTATTCAATGCACCTTATATGAAAGTTTTTATTATATCCCTCTTGGATGCCCATCATACTAGGACTAAATTCATAACCAAAGAAAACTACCATGCTGTTTAGAGACTCTCAAAATGATATAAGTGAAGCATGAGAGTTCATCTATTTCTTCAAAATAAAACCACCGCCGTGCTCTAAAAGATATAAGTGAAGCTGAATGAGTAGTCGAATAATTATGCAACTATGTGAAGACTCTCTAACATTTAAGAATTTAAGATCTTGGTATTTTATTCAAACAGCAAGAAAAACAAAATAAAATAAAATGACACTCCAAGCAAAACACATATCATGTGGTGAATAAAAATATAGCTCCAAGTAAAGTTACCGATGAACGAAGACGAAAGAGGGGATGCCATCCGGGGCATCCCCAAGCTTAGGCTCTTGGTTATCCTTGAATATTACCTTGGGGTGCCTTGGGCATCCCCAATATTAGGCTCTTGCCACTCCTTATTCCATAGTCCATCGAATCTTTACCCAAAACTTGAAAACTTCACAACACAAAACTCAACAGAAAACTGGTAAGCTCCGTTAGTATAAGAAAATAAATCACCACTTAGGTACTGTTGTGAACTCATTCTAAATTCACATTGGTGTAATATCTACTATATTCCAACTTCTCTATGGTTCATACCCTCCGATACTACTCATAGATTCATCAAAATAAGCAAACAACACATAGAAAACAGAATCTGTCAAAAAACAGAACAGTTTGTAGTAATCTGTATCAAACGTATACTTCTGGAACTACAAAAATTCTAAAATAAATTGGTGGACCTGAGAAATTTGTCTATTAATCATCTGCAAAAAGAATCAACCTAAAAGCACTCTCCAGTAAAAAAATGGCAGCTAATCTCGTGAGCGCTAAAGTTTCTGTTTTTTACAGCAAGATCATAAAGACTTCACCCAAGTCTTCCCAAAGGTTCTACTTGGCACAAACACTATTGAAACATAAAACCACATCTAACCAGAGGCTAGATAGATTATTTATTACTAAAAAGGAACAAAAATCAAGGAACAAAAATAAAATTTGGTTGCCTCCCAACAAGCGCTAACGTTTAACGCCCCTAGCTAGGCATGATGATTTCAATGATGTTCACATAAAAGATAAGAATTGAAACATAAAGAGAGCATCATGAAGAATATGACTAGCACATTTAAGTCTAACCCACTTCCTATGCATAGGGATTTTGTGAGCAAACAACTTATGAGAACAATAATCAACTAGCATAGGAAGGCAAAACAAGCATAACTTTAATACTTTAAGCACATAGAGAGGAAACTTGATATTATTGCAATTCCTACAAGCATATGTTACTCTCTCATAATAATTTTCAGTAGCATCATGAATGAATTCAAAAATATAACCATCACATAGAGCATTCTTTTCATGATCTACAAGCATAGAAAATTTACTACTCTCCACATAAGCAAAGTTCTTCTCATGAATAGTAGTGGGAGCAAACTCAACAAAATAACTATCATGTGAGGCATAATCCAATTGAAAATTAAAATCATGATGACAAGTTTCATGGTTATCATTATTCTTAATAGCAAACAAGTCATCACAATAATCATCATAGATAGCAACTTTATTCTCATAATCAATTGGAACCTCTTCCGAAATAGTGGATTCATCACTAAATAAAGTCATGACCTCTCCAAATCCACTTTCATAATTATCACAATAATATTCAACATCCTCCAAAATAGTGGGATCATTACTCCACTTTCATCAATATACTCATCATAAATAGGAGGCATGCTTTCATCATAATAAATATTCTCATCAAAACTTGGGGGACAAAACATATCATCTTCATCAAACATAGCATCCCCAAGCTTGTGGCTTTGCATATCATTAGCATCATGGGTATTCAAAGAATTCATACTAACAACATCACAATCATGCTCATCATTCGCATATTTTATGCCAAGCATTCTATGTAATTCTTCTTCTAGTACTTGAGCACAATTTTCCTTTCCATCATTTTCACGAAAGACATTAAAAAGATGAAGCATATGAGGCACTTAATTCCATTTTTCTGTAGTTTTATTTTATAGACTAAACTAGTGATAAAACAATAAACTAAAAGATTCGATTGCAAGATCTAAAGATATACCTTCAAGCACTCACCTCCCCGGCAACGGCGCCAGAAACTGCTTGATGTCTACTACGCAACCTTCTTCTTGTAGACGTTGTTGGGCCTCCAAGTGCAGAGGTTTGTAGGACAGTAGCAAATTTCCCTCAAGTGGATGACCTAAGGTTTATCAATCCGTGGGAGGCGTAGGATGAAGATGGTCTCTCTCAAACAACCCTGCAACCAAATAACAAAGAGTCTCTTGTGTCCCCAACACACCCAATACAATGGTAAATTGTATAGGTGCACTAGTTTGGCGAAGAGATGGTGATACAGGTGCAATATGGATGGTACATATAGGTTTTTGTAATCTGAAAATATAAAAACAGCAAGGTAACTAATGATAAAAGTGAGCACAAACGGTATTGCAATGCGTTGAAACAAGGCCTAGGGTTCATACTTTCACTAGTGCAAGTTCTCTCAATAATAATAACATAATTGGATCATATAACTATCCCTCAACGTGCAACAAAGAGTCACTCCAAAGTCACTAATAGTGGAGAACAAACGAAAACGTGTGCCAACCCCTATGCATAAGTTCACAATGTTACGGAACCCGCAAGTTGATCACCAAAACATACATCAAGTAGATCACGTGATATCCCATTGTCACCACAGATAAGCACATGCAAGACATACATCAAGTGTTCTCAAATCCTTAAAGACTCAATCCGATAAGGTAACTTCAAAGGGAAAACTCAATCCATTACAAGAGAGTAGAGGGGGAGAAACATCATAAGATCCAACTAGAATAGCAAAGCTCGCGATACATCAAGATCGTACCACCTCAAGAACACGAGAGAGAGAGAGAGATCAAACACATAGCTACTGGTACATACCCTCAGCCCCGAGGGTGAACTACTCCCTCCTCGTCATGGAGAGCGTCGGGATGATGAAGATGGCCACCGGTGAGGGATCCCCCCTCCGGCAGGGCGCCGGAACAGGGTCCCGATTGGTTTTTGGTGGCTACAGAGGCTTGCGGCGGCGGAACTCCCGATCTAGGTTTCTTTTTGGTAGTTTGGGTATATATAAGAGGTGTTGGCGTCGAGAACAAGTCAGGGGGGGGTCCTCGAGGCGGCCACAAGGTAGGGGGCACGCCCAGGGGTAGGGCGCGCCCCCCACCCTCGTGGTGGCCTCAGGACTCTTCTGGCCCATCTCCGATGCTCCGTGGGCTTCTCCTGGTCCAAAAACAATCTCCGTTGAATTTCAGGTCAATTGGACTCCGTTTGGTTTTCCTTTTCTGTGATACTCAAAAACAACGAAAAAACAGAAACTGTCATTGGGCTCTAGGTTAATAGGTTAGTCCCAAAAATCATATAAAATAGCGTATAAATGCATATAAAACATCCTAGAAGGATAATATAATAGCATGGAACAATCAAAAATTATAGATACGTTGGAGACGTATCAGTCGGCCTACCATTCATGGACCGGGCCGAGGACCCACCGACAACCGAAGAATGGGCCTTGTTTGCCATGACCCTCTGCGTACTCAAGATGGAATCTTTCGAATACTTGGCGCACACTTCAAGGCATATTCAAATATTTGGCATGTTTATCTCTAGATGCAACCAACCATGTGTAACCCTAGGTACCCCCCGGTCCCTGTATAAGCCGAGGCGTTTAGTCCATAGAGGCAAGACCTTTAGATTCATTCATACGATCTCGAGGTAGATCAACCTGTACTTTGTACCCCATCCACAATCAATAAAATACAAGAAGAACACAGGGTTTTACCTCTTCGTAAGGGCCTGAACCTGGATAAACACCGTGTCTCCCTACTTCCTGTTACCATCTAGCCGAGATCACCAGGTAGGGACCCCCTACCTGAGATGTGCTGGATTTAGCTCGAACAACTACCTAGCCACAAAAAGCAGCACGTTTGCAAACAACTAAAATAAGGCCATCGAGCTCAACTCCAGATAATGTGGAACTGTAGCTTTGTCGTTTGAAGTCTTTATTGGAAAGAGGACAGCTCCGAGAGTCTCTTTGATAAATGGGAGAAAATATTCATGGGACACCCTCGCAGTTGTAAGTTGTAGAAACAATATATATTTATCAGTCAAGGGGAATTCTTCAGATTCAAAGCATCTGATACACAAAATCTCATGGAACACCCTCACCGTTCTAAGTTGTAGAAATGATATCTATTTATAGCCAAGGGAAATTTTGCAGATTCAAAGTGTCTGATACACGAAGTCTTACACATATGTAGTGCATGCAACATCTGCAGCTTGTGCCAAGCTATGCATGCAAGTTTGGTGTTTCATTATACATCTTTCAACCTATCTGTTCCCCCTTGTCTCTCTTCTTGCATGAATGTTGTAGCCATTATAGTGTGTTCTAAATTTATCCACATGATAATCAAAATGCTGACCTCAAGGCACATACTTAGTTCATCTTGAAGTTGGTTTAGTGGATATTTTTGTGAATCCTTGTTGGGTTGAAAGGCAGACAGTACATCGAGAATGTAATTGAGTTAATGGTGTCTCTATCTTTAGAACATGCTCATTTTTCTTTAATGTGCCAATTCATGGATTTCCATGGTGCAAAAATTTCATGGTACTAAATTCTCTTATTTTGTCTGATACTTGTGTTCAAACTTATTCAGGTGTTGCATGTATACATAGGAGACAAATGATCTGGCTTGACATTTCTATAATTGTATTCAGATATGGATAGACTATATATAGGACAAACAAAAATATATTAAGTTATCATTTTTTAGTAGACTATTACCTCAGCCAATCTTTCCCTCTTCCACCTTAGTAGCTAAGAATCAACTGAAGAGATTCCCTTTGCTTCGGAATTGCAGGACAAAGACGCCGCTACCCAACCACAAAAAGCAACACGTTTGTGAATAACTAAAAGAAGGCCATTGAGGTAAAACCTAGATAACGTGGAATTGTTGCTTTGCCATCTAAAGTCATATGGCGAGAGGGAGAGCTTCGGTAGTCTCTTTGATAAATGGAGAATATACTCATGGAACACCTCACAAATGTAAGTTGTAGACACAATATATAGTTCAAAGCCAAGGGGAATTCTACAGTTCAAAGAATTTGATACACAAAGTTTCATGGCATACCCTCACGGTTGTAAGTTGTAGAACAATGCCTATATCTAAGCCAAGGGGAATTCTCCCGATTCAAAGCATATAATACACGAAGTCTTACACACATGTAGTGCATGCAGCATCTCCACCTTATGCCGAGCTATGCAGGCATGTTTAGTGTTTCATTATACATATTTCAACCTATATGTTACCCCTTTCTCCCTCTTTATGCATGAATGTTGTTGCTATTATAATGTTCTTGGAATTTATCCATATGATAATCAAAATGTTGATGTCAAGGCACATACTTAGTTCATCTTGAACTTCGCTTAGTGGATATTTTTGTGAATCCTTGCTGGTTTGAAAGGTAGGTAGGGCATCAAGAATGTAACTGAGTTAATGGTGTCTCTATCTTTGGAAGAAGCTTGTTTTTGTTTGATGTGCCAATTCATTGAATTCTATGGTGCCAAAATTTCATGATACTAAATTATCTTAGTTCTGTTGATAGGTTTTGTTCATCCTCTTCATGTGAACATAAAAAAATTGTATATTTACTTAGAAATTGTTTCAGTTCTTTGTGCTCAATGTGCAAAACATTTGAGCAATTTTTTGGATATATTAGTATGAGTTACTCCCTCTGTTCACTTTTATAAGACGTTGTAGATATTTCAGACATCACCCAAAATAGTTAATGTCAGTTGTCTGAAACGTATTATAAAAAAGAACGGAGGAAGTATATGTTTGACACAATTTTATTGAGCCATTATAATTTGTATGGCTCCGTTGCACTAGTAGAAAACAGCCCATTTGTCCCGGTTACAGAGGCCCATTAGCCCCGGTTCTGGAACCAAGACTAAAGCCCAAAACCTTTAGTCCATGTTCGCTTATGAACCGGGACAAAAGGTGCTCCACGTGGCCATTGTGGGGAGCCCAGGCAGGAGGGCCTTTAGTCCCGGTTGGTAACACCAACCAGGACCAAAAGGCATCCACGCGTCAGCAGCTCAGGAGCTGGGGTTTTTGTTATTTTTTTGAAGGGGGGGGGGTTAGGGGGTTTTGGAGGGTTAATTTAGGGGTTTCATATTGTGTTAGCTAGCTAACAGAGATAAGTGTCCTCTCTTTCTCCGTGCTTGGTCGACGCTAGCTACTATATGTATATAGAGAACTCGACACGCTAGCTAGTAAGCAAATGAAGGAACCATTAAGTACACAAGATCATCATGAACATATACAGAGAGAAGTGATCGACCTCTCTTTCTCCGAGAGATTGGTCGAACAACAAGTTTTCGTATATCTATCCGACGCTACTAGCTACATATATACAATATATAAGATCTCTTACAATCCCTAACATCTAATGTCAAATTTCACATGGTATTCTCCGGCTTTATTTATGACATGGTCAAGAAAGAATCCCGCCAATTCCTCTTGAATTGCTCGTATGCGATCATGTGGTAGGAGTTCATCCCGCATCTGCCACATCTAATTTGAAGAAGGGGGTCAATACATATATATGAATGAAATTCAACACAAATGATGGTAATAAATAAGATTGTGAATATTATTTCTTACGCACTTCATATTGTTTTTCAGAGTAGCCCCGCTAAGAGGTCGTGGCGTTGTAGATGAACTCGCAAAGGTAGTATCCACAATAATCATTCCCGGATTCCTGCCACAAGCACTTTACAAGAAATAGAGTTCAATCAAACTGATAATCAAGCATTATAAATGGTATTGATGAAACTAGAATCAATGGGAGATGCGCGGAACTAGCTAGTAGTACTTGCTTTCGGGTGTGTAAATCGCAGCTCCTTCGGCAGTGCCGGAAAAATTGCGGTGAACTCTTTCCAAACCCTGCCAGCACTACAAAAAAATACACTTTCGTGATGATACGTGTTTGTCACAGTAGGTCACGTTTTCTGTCATGCATGTACATCCATGACGATTTTATGACAGAATCAAGATAGTCATACCTGTGCTGTCGTTGAAGTGCTCCATGACATTACCAAAATTATCATCACGGAAGTGTCCACTTCCATGACGATAAATCGCGCGTCATAGAAGTGCTTTCGTCAAGGGTGACCGACAAGTGGCATCCACCATAACGGGTCACCGTTAAGCTATCGGGTTCCGGTTTGGATCCGATAACCCGTTAACAGCCCGAAACAATGGGCATTTTCCACGTGTAAAATCATCATTGGCTAGAGGAAACACGTGTTTGCTCCTCGTTGGGCCAGATGTCGTCCGTCCATTGGAGGAGACATGCCTATGATACGTTGACATGTGGCAGGGCCCAACAGAGGCCCATATAGGTTAAAAAGGCCGGCCCAGTCAAAGGCCCGTAGTACTTACTCACGTACTAGTGGGCCAGCCCAATAACAGCCTGTTTAAACAAGGCCCATTTACGGCCCGAAGCCAGATCTGGCCCGTTAATTGTTCGTTGAATATTTGGGCCCAATTACGGCCTAGTGACTTTCGGCCTGTTAGAGGCCTGATGTAGACATGGGCCCATTTTAGCCCGATGTGTCTTTCGGCCTCGGAATGGCCCGTGCTGCCCATGGGCCATAGATGACCCGACGCGACATCCGGCCCACTAACGGCCCGTGATAAAGGTGGCAACAGATCAGCCCAACGTGACTTTGGGCCTGTTAAAGGCCTATCGTATAATTCGGCCCGTTGATGCCTGTACTAAGCTTTCGGCCTCTTAAAGGCCCATGATATCAGTGGGCCAACTAAGGCCCAAGATATGTTTCCGCCAGGTAACGACCCGTCATATAATTGGGCCAAAAAAGGCCCGATCAACATTTTAGCCCGCTGAAGGCCCGTCAACGACTAGTGAAAGTTGAGGCCCAACATGCACTTCGGCCTGATAAAGGCCCATGGTTTCTTCTGGGCCGTAACAGACTAGTAGAATATTCAGCCTGTTAATGGCCCAAAGCTACATGGGCCAAACTAAGCGTTCGGTCCATAAAAGGCCCAACTAAAATTTGGGCCAAATATAGGCTGGAGTAAGTTGTGGGCCTGGCGCAAAGTGTGAAGGCCCCAATGCCATTCGGGCCCAAGAAAGTTGTAGGCCGGCCCAATTGTGGCCAGCTAAAAACCAGGCCCGTTAGAGGCGAATGTTTTGGCCCGGTCGACTACATTAGATTTTTTTTCAGATAGCGAATGATGGCAGTAACTAGTAGGAATTAAGAACAAACCTACTCTATACAATAAAGAAATTACGGCATAGTGACTTAGAATAAACCTACACTATACAATAAAGGATTTATGGTATATTACATCCACTGGGCATCGAAGTTCGCCACCAGTGATCATAAAGCGCAACGAAGAAGCAGATTACAAGAACTGGGCACCATTGCAGCGTAACAAAATAATACTGAACCGAGACCACTTCCAAGACAGTTCAAGATAGGTTAGCCTTGCGCGGGAACTGCTGCGCAAGCTGCTGAGCAAGGCTGTGAGACCGGCCTAGCATGTCGGTCATAGCTTCCAGGTGTAGCTGTTTAGCAATGAGGTTCTCATTGGTGTTCTCCGCAATCTTTCTTAGAGCTAGGACTTCAAGTCGAAGTTGAGTTGCAGAATGACTTTCTGCTAGAACTTGGGACTGAAGAAGTTGAACTGATTCAGACAGCGAATTCTGTGAGCTTGTCTGACTGCTCATCTCAAGTAACTTGAACACTGCATCAAGACAAGACTTTGGGGTTGTCTCGCTATCTTCAAGATGTTTTGCCTTCTTTGCTGCAATATATGTTGGGTTTGTCTCACAACCTTCAGCAGACTTGTGCATGCCATCAGGCATATCGCCCTGAAACAAGCAGAGAGATGACAGGTTTTGCACGTGTATAAACAAAGATGATAACTGTGTTGTCAATTCCGTCCAATTTCAAATTAGAAAATAAAGAGTAAGTTCAAATTATCAATAGCATAATTTGGCATTGTTCATAATGCGGGGAGCTTCACCACACTACTGGATTACCGTGTCAACATAACAAGCATAGATGAAGGGAAAAGACAATCATTGTATCTATTTTGGTTAGTGTGCATGGCATGTTGTTCATATCATCAGCCACATCAGTAAGATAAAACAGGAGATGACAAGGTGCAAACGTGGGCTGCTTCACCACACACTGGATTATAGATCCACAAAAACAAGCATACATATGGGGAGTATTGAGTAATGTGCATGGTATGAATAAGGATTTCTTCAATACTTTGACACAAGAGAACGTGCACATATAGAAGCGTAGATGAGATCAGGAAAAATATGGATCAACTTAATTATGCACATCCATAATGGGGGCATTCTTGATAAATCTCTTATTAATGGGGCATTTTTGATAAATCCCTTATTAAATGTTGCATATGTCAAAATTCAAACTTTGACATATGATCAAATGTTGCATATGTCAAAATTCAAACTTTGACATATGATCGAATGTTGCATATGTCAAAATTCAAACTTTGACATATGATCAAATGTTGCATATGTCAAAATTCAAACTTTGACATATGATCAAACTTTGATATATGATCAAATGTTGCATATGTCAAAATTCAAACTTTGACATATGATCAAGCTTTGATATATGATCAAATGTTGCATATGTCAAAATTCGAACTTTGACATATGATCAAACTTTGACATATGATCAAACTTTGACATATGATCAAATGTTGCATATGTCAAAATTCAAACTTAGACATATGATCAAACTTTAATATATGATCAAATGTTGCATATGTCAAAATTCAAACTTTGACATATGATCAAACTTTGATATATGATCAAATGTTGCATATGTCAAAATTCAAACTTTGACATATGATCAAACTTTGATATATGTCCACCACGATATAAAATGATACATAGACTTGTTCGGGCGAGAGGGGGTTGATCGACGTCCCCCCTCATGTCGAATTTACCGGAGTTTTCTATATGAACAAAAAAAATCCACATGACATGTCCGACGAGCGGACTGCCTCTCTCTCATGCATGTCCGACGTCCCCCCCAATGTCGAAGTTATCAGGGAGGGGGTAGATCAACAACGACGTCGCTTGCATACATATGAACAAATCGACGAGCGGATCGACAACTATAAAAACATCATATGATCATCTATGAACAATAAAAACATCATATGATCATCTATGAACAAAAAAAATCATATGATCATCTATGAACAAAAAAATCATATGATCATCTATGAACAAAAAAATTCATATGATCATCTATGAACAAAAAATCATCATATATATGAACAAATAAAATTATGAAAAATTATGAAAAAATATGCATACATATCCATACATCCATATATCAACATACATCCATATATTTAGAAAGATAATATGCATACATATCCATTTACTAAAAATTATATAAACAAAAACATGCAATTTGCGTCGGCCACGACGGCGCCGGGGGGGGGGGGGCAGAGCAGGGGCGCGGGAAGGCGACGGCGGGGTCGGGGAGGCATCGACGATGAGGAGCGGGCGGGCGGCGACGGGGCTAGGCGCGGCGGTGGTGACGGCGACAGCGATGAGGAGAGCAGCCTAGCGGCGTCGGGGCGTAGGGGCGTTGGCATCGGGGGAGAATGTGTAAAAATTCCTAAGTCCTGACTTATATAGGAAAGCTTGGTCCCGGTTCATGGCACCAACCGGGACCAATGCCCCCCTTTAGTCCCGGTTGGTGCCGCCAAGCGGGACCAAAGGTCAGTTCAGCAGCCCAAAGGGTGGGAAACATAGCCCTTTGGTCCCCGTTGGTGGCACCAACCGGGACTAAAGGTGGGCATTGGTCCCGGTTGGTGGCACGAACTGGGACCAAAGGGGGGCATTGGTCCCAATTCGTGCCACCAACCGGGACCAATAGCCTTGCACAACGGCGTGGTGGTGGGAGTTTAGTCCCACCTCGCTAGTTGAGAGCGCCCCACACCTGTTTATAAGCTCCGTTGCCTCTTCCATCTCGAACTCCTCTGAACTGCAGGCCTACAGGCCTAATATAATACTGATATGCCTGTGGGCCTACTGGGCCCACCGCGGGCCTGCATCCTGGCCCAACATGCTAGTTGGGTTTCTAGTCGTATGCAGGCCATGGTGCCCCTGTAGGCGGCATTTTTTTAATTTTTTGTTTCTGTACTTTTTGTTTTGTTTTATGCTTTACTTAATTTCTTAGAGTTTTTGAGTGATTCATTTTGCTTTAGGTTATTTTAAATGTCTGTTTTAATCAAAAACAGATTTTGTTATTTTAGTTTGCTATTAAAGTTTCTAACAAAAAATTCTTTATGAAAATTCTTTTTGCTATTAATGTTTTGAACAAAAAATACTTTGATAATTTAAGTTGCATAAATTTTATAAAAATGTAGTTTCAAAAATACTAGAGGTTTATAAAATCTTTTTAGTTGATTCTTTTTGCTATTAGAGTTTTATAAAAGCTTTTGAATTGATTCTTTTTGCTATTGAAGAGTATTATAGTTTTGTTTTAGTTGATCATAATAGAATATTTTAATTGATTATTTTTAGTTCATTCTTTTTGCTATTAGAGTTTCATAAAAGTTTTCTAGTTCATTATTTTTGCTATTAGTTCATTCTTTGAGCTAAATGACCTTGAAATTGAAAAGCACTTCAAATAAACTGTGAAAAGGTTGAAAGTTGGCATGGTATCATCATTTCACCTACATAGCATGTGCTAAAATGTTGAGAGGGTTACGGCAAAAGCTGGATGCACTTCGTGTACAAAATGGACAATCTCTTTCGAAGTATCAGGGTTTCGGACGAAAACTCATCTGTTACAAAGGGATTTCATTTTTTGAACTTATTTGAACTCCAGACTTTTTGTGTGTTCAAAATGCAACATTCAAAGCCACATCATCAATTTTCAACCCTTTTTGACTTCATTTGGTATTTTGCATGCATTTACTGATTTTTTGAGCTAAATGACCCTGAAATTGAAAAGCACTACAAATGAACTCTTAAAAGGTTGAAAGTTGGCATGGTATCATCATTTCACCCACATAGCATGTTATAAAAAGTTGAGAGGGTTACGGCAAAAACTGGATGCATTTCGTGTACAAAACGGACAATCTCTTTCGAAGTATCAGGGTTTCGGACGAAAACTCATCTGTTCAAAAGGCATTTCATTTCTTCACATGTAACTGCAGTGATATTCTAGATCAAAGGCATCATCATAATAGTTGTGGAGAGAAAGTCTTCACTTTTTCTTCGCTTGTGTCCTTTGCTTATTGCGCCGTAACCATGGATAATCGTGGTATTATAGGAGCATACCACATCACCTTGGTAGGAACCCTCTTCCTGGGGTGCTCGCCGTCAACATCACCAGGGTCATCTCGTCTGATCTTATACCGCAATGCACCGCATACCGGGCATGCGTTCAAATCCTTGTACGCACCACGATAGAGGATGCAGTCATTAGGGCATGCATGTATCTTCTGGACCTCCAATCCTAGAGGGCATACAACCTTCTTTGCTGCGTACGTACTGTCGGGCAATTCGTTGTCCTTTGGAAGCTTCTTCTTCAATATTTTCAGTAGCTTCTCAAATCCTTTGTCAGGTACACCATTCTCTGCCTTCCACTGCAGCAATTCCAGTGTGGTACCGAGCTTTGTGTTGGCATCTTTGCAATTGGGGCACAACCCTTTTTTGTGATCCTCTAACATGCGATCGAACTTCAGCTTCACCTTTTCACTTTCGCATTGTCTCTTTGCATCAACAATGACCCGGCGAAGATCATCATCGGGCACATCGTCTGGTTTCTCTTGATCTTCAGCTTCCCCCGTTGTAGCATCACCGTATTAAGGGAGCACATAGTTGTCATCATCCTCTTCTTCTTCGTTGTCTTCCATCATAACCCCTCTTTCTCCGTGCTTGGTCCAAACATTATAGTGTGGCATGAAACCCTTATAAAGCAGGTGGGTGTGAATGATTTTCGAGTCAGAGTAAGACTTCGTATTCCCACATCTAGGGCATGGACAACACATAAAACCATTCTGCTTGTTTGCATCAGCCACTTCGAGAAAATTATGCACGCCCTTAATGTACTCGGAGGTGCGTCTGTCATCGTACATCCATTGCTGGTTCATCTGCGTGCATTATATATAATTAAGTGTGTCAAAAACCATTACAGAACATCATGATCCGCAAGATGCAACTCCAATATCATCTTCTCCTCCTCAATTTTTTTTCAATTTTTCCTTCAAGTAATTGTTTTCTTCTTCAACTAAATTTAACCTCTCGACAATAGGGCCGGTTGGAATTTCCGGTTCACATACCTCCTAGATAAAAAAATCTATGTCACGTTGGTCGGCACAATTGTCATAAACACTAAATGAAACAAATAGTTATAAAAGATAATATATACCACATCCGAATCATAGACAGGACGAGGGCCGACAGAGGCGGATACCAAAACCATCGCACTATATAATAACAAACAATAATAATAGTAAGAAAATTACACAAGTATCTATCTAAATCATACAAGTAAGAACTTTTTTCTTTTAGAAAGAAGATAAGGTCAAGAGGCTCACCACGGTGGTGCCGATGACGAGATCGGCACGGGCGATCGACGACGGTGAGGACGGGGACGGGACAGGACGGACCGCCAAACCTAGACAAATTTTGAGGAAAATGGAGTTTGGACAAGGAGCTTCGAGAGGAGAAAGCTTAAGTGTGGCTCGGGCATTTCATCGAACACCTCATGTGCATAGGAGGTGAGCTAGAGCGCCACAAAGCTCTTCCACGGCCGGCCAAAAAACAGAGCACTCCACTGCTCTACTCGCGGGCGAGGGGGTATATATAGGCATATCATTGGTCCCGGTTCGTGGCTGAAACCGGGACCAAATGACCCATTTGGTTCCGGTTCCAGCCACGAACCGGGACCAATGGTTGTGGGCCAGGAGCGAGGCCCATTGGTCCCGGTTCTACGAACCGGGACCAAAGGGGCCGACGAACCGGAACCAATGCCCCACGAGGCCCGGCCGGCCCCCCGGCCTTACGAACCGAGACCTATGTCCCAATAGGTCCCGGTTCGTGACTAAACCGGGATTAATGGGCTTACCTTGCCTGGATCAAAGCCCTGTTTTCTACTAGTGTTGCAACGCATATGCACTCACCTAGTATACGTATACAACACACATACATATCCTGTACCTAACATGAGTGGATTATGGGCGTCAATTTGTGGTGACAGAACAAGACACCGTCAAAAGAAAAGAAAAAAGGCACATGACATTGGAAATCAACTTTTTGTATCTTATAATCCATAGACGCTTTACTGGTATTTTCAAAATTGGAAAACTTATTCCAATGCGAAAAATATGCTTTGTGACTCTTTATCCATAATTCAATTTGTATTTTGAATGCAAGTTAGATTAGTCTTTGAACATAAATCACGAGTCCCGCAAAAAAAAACATAAATCACGAGAATGTATATTCTTCCTCAATGTGCCCGAAAACTGTCACTGTGTGCGTACCGATCTGGGAACGAAACGAGTCAGACATCCGTTCCTGCATTTCTGCACGTCCGTGTCCCACTCCCAGCCTCCCGATTCCCCTTTTGAGCTAAGCATCATCCATTCATCCATCAGGCCAGTCAGATGATCCAGCCGGCCTAGCTGCACCAACTTTGCCACAAACGAACCAGGCAACCACAGCCCTGAGCGCACCTCTGCGACAATTTCTTGTTATACAAAACATATGGACCTCTGGATATCATGCATACTACTGGTGGTAGCGGCACTCGTCAGTTTTTTTGTTTTTTTTTAAACAAGGGCACTCGTCAGTTGTCACTCTCACAACTAGTGCGTGCCATTTGGCTTTTGGGCAAAGCACAGGATGCCTAGCGTCTCTTCGCTGCACGCCGGCCGTTCATTTTTTGAAAGAACTGTTCGGATTTCATAACTCCGTAATGTTCAGTCCATGTAGCGTTGACAGGGACAGGGGATGCGTGGACGTGATGACAGGTCTTCTACATAGGAGCGGTGATAAACCAATTCATCTTGTTTCTGCCCCTGACGCGACTAAATTATTTCTTTTAACACAATACAAATGCACACGCTCACACATACGCATATGCATTTATTTTTATAAACACACGCACACTCTGCCCTTATGTGTACATTCGAGAAACTGAGCTGGCACATTATCTTAAGATTGATGAAATCGTCACAGACGCCTTCATAAACGACGGGAGCGTCTTCTTCTACTGAACACATATCATCAAAAGACCTAAAATAAATCCAGAAAATACAAGCATCAATGTCAAGTTTAAGACTTGAACTTGGTAGGCTGAGAATATCACTGTTCTTCTAACTATCCAACCATAAATTAATCCGTAACCGAAGGAGATGCTCCAGTTACGAGCAAGAACAAGGGAGGCCTATTGAAGACCCAGCCATAGATTGGTTCGCCCTACTAAATTCATTAAGGTGATGCAGGGAATGGGATCGAAGTAAAATGCATTCAATCTGAAGGGTGGTTAGCTAGCTCTAGCGAACACGATGCGGGTCGAAGTCCCGATGGATTAGTGTGTGTGTACATATATGCAAAGCTAATACGTCTGATCTTTTTCGTGTTAAGTATCTACGAACCCACTTTGGATCCTCATATTCTTTAGCTTGTGTTTCGAGAATCTGTAGCCTTTATTATGTATCATGTTCATAGGGATACAGATTAAATCGAGCAAAATAGAAAGCCACACATGGCGCCCAAAGGGTATAGAAGAAGCCGCCTTTGCGAGGGAATGAGCTTCTCCATTATGTTCCCTTTTCTCATGAACGATCTTGAGTGCTCGAAACGAAGTCTGGCCATGATTTATCTCTCGGAGGATAGTAGCATAGCGGCACGGAGTCCTGGTTTCAATGTTCGCGACAACCTCTGCACAATCCGAAGCAATGCAGATGGAGTCAATATGTAAGTCAGTGACAAGAGCCAAGGCTTCATTGCATGCTTGAGCTTCTAGCGTCGCCGGGTCTACAAGGTCGTCGTAGACGACCGCAGAGGCCCCAGATACTGTCCATGCTTGTCTCAGCATACTGCTGCTGTTGCGCCTCGAGTGTTGCTCCTGGAGATGCCCCCATCAGCATTAATCTTTGCGTCATGTTTAGCTGGAGGGAGCCAGCATTTGCCTATAGCAGGTGGGTTGCTGGTATTTTGTGCTCCGGTCGTTACATGCAGGCCCTTGTCCGATGTATGCACGCCCCTGGTTATTGCATGCAAATCGTTGGCTTTAGCCGAGGCACGAGAAGGCACAAATTTCCAGTCCTCCGGAAATTTTGCAATGAAACAGGACGTGCTCATGGGACTTTGAAATTGCTCATCGTGTATAGCACGTCGTCGAGCCCACCATATTTCCCACATTGTTACCAAGACCCGTGTAAGGTCCGCCGAGGGTAGCGTCTTGACTAGCCAGAACATCCAAAGCTTAGCATCCTCACTGCGGTTCAAGATGATCACATCAATAAGCTCCTCGTCCGCGAGAGCCCACACACACCTCGCCATCCGACAGTGAAAAAGGGAATGACGCCAGGAATCAACGTCGGAATGGCAAATAGCACAAGCTGCTGTTTATGACATCTTTCTATTCTTCCGAACATCACCAGTAGGGAGAGATGTTTGAGCGAGGCGCCAAACAAACACTTTGATCTTTGATGGTACGTTCATGCTCCACAACTTCTTCCAAGCTTTCCGGTCAACTTGCACATGAGAGTGCCCTGGAGTATGCTCCAACCAGTCTGTTCGCTGTTTTTTGGTAGCTGATAAAAGTATGTATGCGGACCTCACGGTAAATACCCCTCTGTGTTCATAATGCCAGGACCAAAAGTCCTCCTGGACTCTCAAGCTGAGGGGAATATTTAGGATGGCCTCCTTATCCATCTCAATAAAATGTTCATCGAGTTTAGCTATATCACACGCCGTGGTGGTATGATTAATAAGTTCCGTGACTAGTTGCGGTGGTTTCTGAGACTTAGGGCATACAGGCCACAGCTTAAAGTCTCTAGGTATCCAAGTATCGAGCCAAATATTGGTATCTTCCCCATTGCCAATCCTTTTTATAATTCCCAATTTAAGCGTATCCCTTCCTTCCACAATGGATCTCCAAACCTGTGAGGGGTGATTCCCCAGCTCCGCCTCAAGAATAGACTGTGTAGGGTAATAGACTTCCTTGAGAATGCGAGCACTCAGCGAGGTAGGGTCATGTAGAAGGCGCCAAGCTTGGCGAGCAAGCAAGGCGAAGTTAAAAAGCTCAATATCTCGGAAACCCATACCTCCCATAAATTTGGGTTGTGTCATGACCTCCCATGAAACCCAGGCTGTTTTCCTCTCGCCCTTCTTTGATCCCGGCCAAAACTTTCTGAGGAGACCATTGATGTGTTGACAAAGTCCGCGTGGGAGCTTGAAGCATGCCATAGAATAAGTTGGAATTGCTTGGGCAACAGATTTAATTAGAACTTCTTTACCTCCTACAGAGAGTGTTTTCTCCATCCATCCCTGGACATGTTTCCAAACCATGTCCTTCAAATATTTGAAGGAGCCCTCCTTGGCTCTCCCCACATCCGAGGGGAGCCCCAAGTACTTCTCCGACAGCTGTTCATTTTTTGTACATCCAGGGCTTGCTTCACCTCTTGTCTCAGTGTGTCAAAACAGCCCTTGCTGAAGAGGATGGAGGACTTCTCTTCATTCACCCGTTGTCCCGAAGCACCGCAATATTTCTGCAACAAAGAATCAACTGTTCGTGCCATGTCAGGGGTAGCATTGAATAAAAGCAAGCTATCGTCCGCAAAGAGGAGATGGTTAACTTGTGGGGCCTCAGGTGTCACTTTAATACCAGGTATCATCTCTTTCGGAAGAGAAGATTTAAGCAAGCAAGAGAGATCTTCTGCAGCTAGTAAAAACAAGTAGGGTGAGATGGGGTCACCCTGCCGTATCCCCCTTGTTGGTTTAAACTCCTGCAGCTTACCGCCATTGAGCATTACAGAAAAGGATGCTGAAGTAACACACCGCATGACAGACTCCGTGAAGTGAGGACTAATTCCCAGTCGCAACTCACAATAGCTTAATGAATAACTTTATCGCTCCTCTGCCCCATGGCCCATCAGATCTGACCTTTGTCTTTCGCTCTCTGTCGCTAAAATTGAAGTACACCTTTTTTTTCTGTGGGGTGTGCCTGCTATGAAAATGAAAAAAAATCAGCATTGAACAAAATTGAACAATAACGTCACTATTTATTGCTGAATTTGCTTTTCTCATAGCTCACATCTCGTAATGTGTTTCAACTTGAAATTTTTCATGGCAATAAAACATCACCATCTTAACACCCCGTATATTTTTTAGATTTTTTTTGAAACTTCCAAATTTGGTTTCCATGTAGTTTTCTTTGAATATTTGTTTTCATGTGATACCCCCCTTACTTATTCACCATTTAACAAAATGGTGAAATAAAATATCCAAATTAACTAACTTATGTAATAGGATGTTGAAAGAATCGAGAAGAGGTGTCTAGAGGGGGGTGATTAGACCCTCAATAAGCAAAATTGGCAGTTTTTAAGTCCTTGAAGTTGAGCTGGAGTTTTAACACAAGCTTAACCATTCATAATACATAAGCATGGCAAGAGTATGAGCAACGGAAAGAATAAAGCATGCTAATTGCAAGAAAGTAAAGGTATGGGATTGGAGTGTGCAAACGCAATGAAGACACGGAGATTTTTGGCGTGGTTCCGATAGGTGGTGCTATCGTACATCCATGTTGATGGAGGCTTCAACTCACGAAGGGTAACGGTTGCGCGAGTCCACGGAGGACTCCACCCACGAAGGGTCCATGAAGAAGTAACCTTGTCTATCCCACCATGGCCATCGCCCACGAAGGACTTGCCTCACTTGGGTAGATCTTCACGAAGTAGGCGATCTCCTTGCCCTTACAAACTCACTGGTTCAACTCCACAATCTTGTCAGAGGCTCCCAAGTGACACCTAACCAATCTAGGCGACACCACTCTCCAAAAGGTAATAGATGGTGTGTTTGAAGGAAATATGCCCTAGAGGCAATAATAAAGTTGTTATTTATATTTCCTTATATCATGATAAATGTTTATTATTCATGCTAGAATTGCAGTAACCGGAAACTTAGTACATGTGTGAATACATAGACAAAACAGAGTATCCCTAGTATGCCTCTACTTGACTAGCTCGTTAATCAAAGATGGTTAAGTTTCCTAACCATAGACATGTGTTGTCATTTGATGAATGGGATCACACCATTAGATAATGATGTGATGGACAAGACCCATCCGTTAGCTTAGCATAATGATTGTTGAGTTTTATTGCTATTGCTTTCTTCATGACTTATACATATTCCTCTGACTATGAGATTATGCAACTCCTGAATACTGGAGGAGCACCTTGTGTGCTATCAAACGTCACAACGTAACTGGGTGATTATAAAGATGCTCTACAGGTGTCTCCGAAGGTGTTTGTTGGGTTGGCATAGATCAAGATTAGGATTTGTCACTCCTAGTATCGGAGAGGTATCTCTGGGCCCTCTCGGTAATGCACATCACTATAAGCCTTGCAAGCAATGTGACTAATGAGTTATTTGCGAGATGATGTATTACAGAACGAGTAAAGAGACTTGCCGGTAACGAGATTGAAATAGGTATGATGATACCGATGATCGAATCTTGGGCAAGTAACATATCGATGACAAAGGGAATGACGTATGTTGTTATGCGGTTTGACCGATAAAGATTTTCGTAGAATATGTAGGAGCCAATATGAACATCCAGGTTCCGCTATTGGTTATTGACCGGAGATGTGTCTCAGTCATGTCTACATAGTTCTCGAACCCGTAGGGTCCGCACGTTTAACATCCGATGACGATTTGTATTATGAGTTATGTGTTTTGGTGACTGAAGTTTGTTCAGAGTCCCGGATGAGATCACAGACATGACGAGGAGTCTCGAAATGGTCGAGAGGTAAAGATTAATATATTGGAGGTTATATACGGACACCAGAATGGTTCCGAAGAAGATCGGGGATTTTTCAGAGTACCGGGAGATTACCGGAACCTCCCGGGAAAGTTATTGGGCCTATTGGGCCATACTGGAGGAGAGGAGGCAGGCCACGGGAGGTGGCGCGCGCCCCCCTTGCCCCAACCCGAATTTGACAAGGGGAGGGGGCGCGACCCCCCTCTTTCCTTCTCCCTCTCTCTCCCTTCCCCTTTCCCTCTCCGTTGGAAGGAAAGGAGGGGGGGCGAATCCTACTTGGACTAGGAGTCCAAGTAGGACTCCCCCCTTGGCGCGCCCTCCTTGGTCGCCGGCCTCCTCTTCCCTCCCCTTTATATACGTGGCCAGGGGGCACCCAAAGCACAATAGTTGTTTCTTAGCCGTGTGCGGTGCCCCCCTCCACAATTTTATCACCTTGATCATATTGTCGTAGTGCTTAGGCGAAGCCCTGACCGGATTACATCACCAACACTGTCGCCATGCCGTCGTGCTGACTGAACTCTCCCTCGACCCTCTACTGGGTCAAGAGCTCGAGGGACGTCATCGTGCTGAACGTGTGCTGAACACGGAGGTGCTGTACGTTCGGTACTTGGATCGGTTGGATCGTGAAGACGTTCGACTACATCAACCGCGTTACTAAACGCTTCCGCTTTCGGTATATGAGGGTACGTGGACACACTCTCCCGTCTCGTTGCTATGCATGTCCTAGATAGATCTTGTGTGATCGTAGGATTTTTTGAAATACTATGTTCCCCAACAGTGGTATTAGAGCCAGGTCTATGCGTAGATGATATATGCACGGGTAGAACAGAAAGAGTTGTGGGTGATAATAGTCATACTGCTTACCACCAACGTCTTACTTTGATTTGGCGGTATTGTTGGATGAAGCCGCCCGGACCGACATTACATGACCGCGTTCATGAGACTTGTTCTACCGACGTGCTTCACACACAGGTGGCTGACGGGTGTCTGTTTTTTCAACTTTAGTTGAATCGAGTTTGATTACGGCCGGTCCTTGTTGAAGGTTAAAACAACACACTTGACGAAAAATCGTTGTGGTTTTGATGCGTAGGTAAGAACGGTTCTTGCTAGAAGCCCGTAGCAGCCACGTAAAACTTGCAGCAACAAAGTAGAGGACATCTAACTTGTTTTTGCAGGGCATGTTGTGATGTGATATGGTCAAGACGTGATGAGATATAAATTGTTATATGAGATGATCATGTTTTTGTAAAAGTTATCGGCAACTGGCAGGAGCCTTATGGTTGTCGCTTTATTGTATGAAATGCAATCGCCATGTAATTGCTTTACTTTATCACTAAGCGTTAGCGATAGTCGTAGAAGCAATAGTTGGCGAGATACAACGACGCTACGATGGAGATCAAGGTGTCAAGTCGGTGACGATGGAGATCATGACGGTGCTTTGGAGATGGAGATCAAAGGCACAAGATGATGATGGCCATATCATGTCACATATTTTGATTGCATGTGATGTTTATCCTTTATGCATCTTATTTTGCTTAGTACGACGGTAGCATTATAAGATGATCCCTCACTAAATTTCAAGGTATAAGTGTTCTCCCTGAGTATGCACCATTGCTATAGTTTGTCGTGCTGAGACACCACGTGATGATCGGGTGTGATAAGCTCTACATTCACATACAACGGGTGCAAGCCAGTTTTGCACATGCAGAATACTCGAGTTAAACTTGACGAGCCTAGCATATGCAGATATGGCCTAGGAACACTGAGACCGAAAGGTCGAATGTGAATCATATAGTAGATATGATCAACATAGTGATGTTCACCATTGAAAACTACTCCATCTCACGTGATGATCGGACATGGTTTAGTTGATATGGATCACGTGATCATTTAGATGACTCGAGGGATGTCTATCTAAGTGGGAGTTCTTAAGTACTATGATTAATTGAACTTAATTTATCATGAACTTAGTCCTGATAGTATTAGCATATCTATGTTGTAGATCAATAGCTCGCGTATAGCTCCCCTGTTTTATTTTAATATGTTCCTAGAGAAAACTAAGTTGAAAGCTGATAGTAGCAATGATGCGGACTGAGTCCGTGATCTGAGGATTATCCTCGCTGCTGCACAGAAGATTATGTCCTTGATGCACCGCTAGGTGACAGACCTATTGCAAGAGTGGATGCAGACGTTATGAAAGTTTGGCAAGCTCGACATGATGACTACTTGATAGTTTAGTGCACCATGCTTTACGGCTTAAAACCGGGACTTAAAAACGTTTTGAATGCCATGGAGCATATGAGATGTTGCAAGAGTTGAAATTAGTATTTCAGACTCATGCCCGTGTCGAGAGGTATGAGACCTCTGATAGTACTTTGCCTACAAGATGGAGGAGAATAGCTCAACTAGTGAGCATACTACAATTGCTTGAATCAAGTGGGAGTTAATCTTCGAGATAAGATAGTGATTGACAAAGTTCTCTAGTCACTATCACCAAGTTACTAGAACTTCGTGATGAACTATAATATGCAAGGGATGAACAAGACAATTCCCGATCTCTTCGCAATGCTAAAGACCGCGGAAGTAGAAATCAAGAAAGAGTATCAAGTGTTGATGGTTAAACAAGACCACTAGTTTCAAGAAAAAGGGCAAGGGAAAGAAAGGGAACCTCAAAAATGGCAAGCAAGTTGTTACTCACGTGAGAAGCCCAAAGCTAGACCCAAGCCTGAAACTGAGTGATACTACTACAAAGGAAATGGTCACTGGAAGCGGAACTGCCCCAAATACTTGGCGGATAAGAAGGATGGCAAAGTGACCAAATTATATTTGATATACATGTTATTGATGTGTACTTTACTAGTGTTCATGGTAGCCCCTCGGTATTGATACCGGTTCAAGTTGCAAAGATTTGTAACTCGAAAGAGGAGTTGCAAAATGAACAGATACTAGTTGAGGGCGAGGTGACGATGTGTGTTGGAAGTGATTCCAAGGTTGATAAGATCACCATCACACGCTCCCTTTACCTTCGGGATTAGTGTTGAACCTAAAATAAATGTTATTTGGTGTTTGTGTTGAGCATAATATGATTGGATCATGTTTATTGCAATACGGTTATTCATTTAAGTCAAAGAATAATTGTTATTCTGTTTACATGAATAAAACCTTCTGTGGTCATACACCCAAGGTGAATGGTTTCTTGAATCTCGATCGTAGTGATACACATATTCATAATATTGATGCCAAAATATGCAAAGTTGATAATGATAGGGCAACATACTAAGTGGCACCGCCGTTTAGGTCATATTGCTATAAAGCGCATGAAGAAACTCCATGCGGATGGACTTTTGGAATCACTTGATTATGAATCATTTAATGCTTGCGAACCATGCCTCATGGGCAAGATGACTAAGACTCCGTTCTCTGGAACAATGGAATGAGCCACTGACTTATTGGAAATAATACATACCGATGTATGCGGTCCCATGAGTGTTGAGGCTCGCGGTGGGCATCGTTATTTTCTGACCTTCATAGATGATTTGAGCAGATATGGGTATATCTACTTAATGAAATACAAGTCTGAAACATTTGAAAAGTTCAAAGAATTTCAGAGTGAAGTTGAGAATAATCGTAACAAGAAAACAAAGTTTCTACGATCTGATCGCAGAGGCGAATAATTGAGTTACGAGTTTGGCCTTCATTAAAAATAATGTGGAATAGTTTCACAACTCACGCCACCTGGAACACCAAAGCATAATGGTGTGTCCGAACATCGTAACCGTACTTTATTAGATATGGTGCGATCTATGATGTCTCTTACCGATTTACCACTATCGTTTTGGGGTTATGCATTAGAGACAGCTGCATTCACGTTAAATAGGGCACCATCTAAATCCGTTGAGACGACACCGTATGAACTGTGCTTTGGCAAGAAACCTAAGCTGTCGTTTCTTAAAGTTTGGGATTGCGATGCTTATGTGAAAAAGCTTCAACCTGATAAAGCTCAAACCCAAATCAGAGAAGTGCGTCTTCATAGGATACCAAAAAGAAACTGTTGGGTACACCTTCTATCACAGATCCAAAGGCAAGATCTTTGTTGCTAAGAATGGATTCTTTCTAGAGAAGGAGTTTCTCTCGGAAGAAGTGAGTGGGAGGAAAGTAGAACTTGATGAGGTAATTGTACCTTCTCTCGAATTGGAAAGTAGCTCATCACAGAAAACCGTTCCCGTGATGCCTACACCAAATAGTGAGGAAGCTAATGATAATGATCATGAAACTTCAGAGCAAGTTACTACCGAACCTCATGGGTCAACCAGAGCACGTTCCGCACCAGAGTGGTACGGTAATCCTGTTCTGGAAGTCATGTTACTAGACCATGACGAACCTACGAACTATGAGGAAGCGATGATGAGCCCAGATTCCGATAAATGGCATGAGGCCATGAAATCTGAGATAGGATCCATGTATAAGAACAAAGTATGGACTTTGATTGACTTGCCCAATGATTGGCGAGCCATTGAGAATAAATGGATCTTCAAGAGGTAGACGAACGCTGATAGTAGTATTACTATCTAAAAAGATCAAATTGTCGCAAAAAGGTTTTCGACAAGTTCCAGGTGTTGACTACGATGAGATTTTCTCACTCGTATTGATGCTTAAAGTCTGTCCGAATCATGTTAGCAATTGCCGCATTTTATGAAATATGGCAAATGGATGTCAAACATGCATTCCTTAATGGATTTATTAAAGAAGAGTTGTATATGATGCAACCAGAAGGTTTTCTCAATCCTAAAGGTGCTAACAAAGAGTGCAAGCGCCAGAGATCCATCTAGGGACTGGTGCAATTATCTCAGAGTTGGAATATACGCTTTGATGAGTTCATCAAAGCATATCGTATTATACAGACTTGCGGTGAAGCCTGTATTTACAAGAAAGTGAGTGGGAGCACTACAACCTTTCTGATAAGTATATGTGAATGACATATTGTTTATCGGAAATGATGTAGTGGAAAGCATAAAAGGGTGTTTGAAAGGAGTTTTTCAAAGAAAGACCTCGGTATAGCTGCTTACATATTGGCATCAAGATCTATAGAGATAGATCAATACGCTTGATAAGATTTTTCAATGAGTACATACCTTGACAAGATTTTGAAGTAGTTCAAAATGGAACAGTCAAAAGAAGGAGTTCTTGCCTGTATTGCAAGGTGTAAAGTTGAGTAAGACTCAAAACCCGACCACGGCAGAAAATAGAAAGAGAATGAAAGTCATTCCCTATGCCTCTGCCATAGGTTCTATAAAGTATGCTATTCTGTGTACCAGACCTATTGTGTACCTTGCCATGAGTTTGGCAAGGGGGTACGATAGTGATCCAGGAGTGGATCACTGGATAGCGGTCAAAGTTATCCTTAGTTACCTAAGAGGACTAAGGAAATATTTCTCAGTTATGGAGGTAATAAAGAGTTCGTCGTAAAGAGTTACATCGACGCAAACTTTTACACCGATCCGGATGACTCTGAGTCTCAACCCGGATACATATTGAAAGTGGGAGCAATTAGCTAGAGTAGCTCCATGCAGAGCATTGTAGACATAGAAAATTTGCAAAATACATATGGCTCTGAATGTGTAAGACCCGTTGACTAAACTTCTCTCACAAGCAAAACATGATCACACCTTAGTACTCTTTGGGTGTTAATCACATGGCAATGTGGACTAGATTACTGACTCTAGTATACCCTTTGGGTGTTGGTCACATGGTGATGTGAACTATGGTTATTAATCACATGGTGATGTGAACTATTGGTGTTAAATCACATGGCGATGTGAACTAGATTATTGACTCTAGTGCAAGTGGGAGACTGAAGGAAATATGCCCTCGAGGCAATAATAAAGTTGTTATTTATATTTCCTTATATCATGATAAATGTTTATTATTCATGTTAGAATTGTATTAACCAGAAACTTAGTACGTGTGTGAATACATAGACAAAACAGAGTATCCCTAGTATGCCTGTACTTGACTAGCTCGTTAATCAAAGATGGTTAAGTTTCCTAACCATAGACAATGTGTTGTCATTTGATGAACGGCATCACATCATTAGAGAATGATGTGATGGACAAGACCCATCCGTTAACTTAGCGTAATGATCGTTGAGTTTTATTGCTATTGCTTTCTTCATGACTTACACATATTCCTCTAACTATGAGATTATGCAACTCCCGAATACCGGAGGAACACCTTGTGTGCTATCAAACGTCACAACGTAACTGGGTGATTATAAATATGCTCTACAGGTGTCTCCGAAGGTGTTTGTTGGGTTGGCATAGATCAAGATTAGAATTTGTCACTCCGAGTATCGGAGAGGTATCTCTGGGCCCTCTCGATAATGCACATCACTATAAGCCTTGCAAGCAATGTGACTAATGAGTTAGTTGTGCGATGATGTATTACGGAACGAGTAAATATACTTGCCGGTAACGAGATTGAACTAGGTATGATGATACCGACGATCGAATCTCGGGCAAGTAACATATCGATGACAAAGGGAATGACGTATGTTGTTATGCGGTTTGACCGATAAATATCTTCGTCGAACATGTAGGAGCCAATATGAGCATCCAGGTTCCGCTATATGTTATTGACTGGAGATGTGTCTCGGTCATGTCTACATAGTTCTCGAACCCGTAGGGTCCGCACACTTAACGTTCGATGACGATTTGTATTATGAGTTATGTGTTTTGGTGACCGAAGTTTTTTCTGAGTCCTGGATGAGATCACGGACATGACGAGGAGTCTCTAAATGGTCGAGAGGTAAAGATTGATATATTGGAAGGTTATATACGGACACCAGAATGGTTCCGAACAAGATTGGGGATTTTTCGGAGTACCGGGAGGTTACCGGAACTGAGGGAGTCCTGGACTAAGGGGTCCTCGGGCGGCCGGCCTGATATCCATGGGCCGGACTGATGGGCCGCGAAGACATGAAGACCGAAGACTATGTCCGTGTTCGGATTGGACTCTACTTGGTGTGGAAGGCAAGCTAGGCGACCTATTATGAAGGTTTCCTCCTATGTAACCGACCTCATGTAACCCTAGATCTCTCCGGTGTCTATATAAACCGGAGAGCATAGTCCGGACAGGACAGATTCATGACCATATACTCATAGGCTAGACTTCTAGGGTTTAGCCATTACGATCTCGTGGTAGATCAACTCTTGTAACACTCATATTCATCAAGATTAATGAAGCAGGAAGTAGGGTATTACCTCCATAGAGAGGGCCCGAACCTGGGTAAACATCATGTCCCCCGTCTCCTGTTACCATCGATCCTAGACGCACAGTTCGGGACCCCCTACCCGAGATCCGCCAGTTTTGACACCGACATTGGTGCTTTCATTGAGAGTTCCACTGTGCCGTCGACATAAGGCTCGATGGCCCCTTCAATCATCGGTGGTGGCGTTGTTCAGGGAGAAACCTTTCTCCCCGGACAAATCTTTGTGTTTGGCGGCTTCGTACTGCAAGCCAACTCCCTCGGCCATCTGGAGCAGATCGATAGCTACGCCCCTGGCCATCAGGTCAGATTCGGAAGTTTGAACTACGTCACGGACATCCGTGGGGACTTGATCTTCGACGGATTTGAGACCGCGGCAACCGCTCCCCTTCGCCCCGTTGAACATGGCTTACACCTGTCATCGGGCCGCATCCAGGAGATAGCTCCTGTAAACAACTCCAGCCTTAGATCCGGAGCAAATCAAGACGTCCGAAGATGGGAGACTCAACCCCATCACGGGGGCTACCGAGTCTGCGGCGTTGGAGCCGCACGCAGATCCCACTTCGTACGATACCTGCATCAACAGAACCCTGGACTCGTCTCCGATATCAAGTTCCGAACCCTGCAAGCTCGCGGATACCGAACTCGATCGTTTATCGATATTCAAGTTCAGCGTCGCAGATGTCTTTCAGCACTCGCCTATGGGCGATCTACTAAGCTCACTAAAAAACCTATCCCTGGCAGATGGCTCGTCGCCGAACTATGTCCGGTTCGACCTTACGGTGGATGACGGAGAATTTTGCTTCCCACCCGCCACCCACTTCATAGCCACTGTCGAAGACCCAACCAACATGCTTGACCTCCGCCCCGAAGACATCGATGGCATGGACGATGACGAGGGGCAAGGCCAGAGCTCACTATCCGCTAGACGCAGGACGACCACTTCCTGGTATGACGTGTGTATGGTAGACACACCCAACGACGATATCGACGATGACAAGGAGGATCCAGTTGAGGATAAACCTCCTGGTACACAATTCGAACACCGGCGCCCCCGGTGCTGCTCCAGGTCACGTCGCCCAAGAGAAAACAATACTAGGGCCGGAGGTGATACTACTCCGGACAACAAAGACCCTGTTGAGGTAGGATCCGAACATGAGGACCAGGAAAGCGGGCAAGATAGCCCCGATGAACAGGTCATGTACGGAGACTCGGAGGATAGCAATTATCTTCCCCTCTCCGAGGAAGAGGAGAGCCTCGACAACGAAGAATTCATCGTGCCGGAGGAACCTCTCGAGTAGGAGCGCTTTAAACGCTGGCTAATAGCCACATCAAGGAATCTAAGAATAAAGTAGCTGCAGCTTCAAGCAAGCCAAGATCTGCTCAATGATAAATGGACCGAGGTCCTAGCCGCCATAGAATACGACCCTAGTGGCCCGGACAAAAGCCACCCCAAGTGCAGGTGGCTCCCTCCACATGATGGCAAGGCGCTGGAGCCCATTCACCATCGAATAATGCGGCAGGTCGACCACAGTTCGGTCCGGATAAAGCAGCAACCCAAGCAGAATACCATACGAAACAATCCGGCCGTAAGAACAAAAACAAGACGGTTCGGGAAAACAATGGCGACATCCGCCAAAGTTTAGTGGGCGGAGCAGGACAGACAAGATCGACGTACAGATCGCGGTGATATGCCCCGATCGGTTACGATGGTCAATCAGCCAGACTCAAACAAGCCAACCACGCCCAAAGCCGCCAACGGCATCCAAAGGAGGTGCTTCACAGTGTGGCCCAACATAGAGGAGCCACGCACCCGCTTTGCTTCACCAACAGGTAATGGAGTACGAATTTCCAGACGGGTTCAAACCCATCAACGTCGAATCATACGATGGAACAACAGATCCCGCAGTATGGATTGAGGACTATCTCCTCCATATCCACCTGGCTCGCGGAGATGACCTTCATGCCATTAAATACCTGCCTCTCAAGCTTAAGGGGCCCACACGGTACTGGCTAAACAATTTGTTAGAAAATTCTATTGGTAGCTAGGAAGATTTGGAAAACGCCTTTCGTGACAACTTCCAAGGAATATATGTCCGGCCGCCAGATGCCGACGACTTAAGTCATATTGTCCAACAGCCCGGCGAGTCAGCCAGGGAGCTGTGGACCAGGTTCTTAGTCAAAAAGAACCAAATTATCGACTGTCCGGACGCGGAAGCCCTCGCGGCCTTCAAACATAGCGTCCGGGATGAATGGCTAGCACGCCACCTCGGCCAGGAAGGACCTAAATCCATGACCGCCCTTACCGCTCTAATGACTCGCTTTTGTGCGGGAGAAGACAACTGGCTCGCTCGTAAAAGCAACAACGCCAGCGACCCAGCGGCAAGCCACGACTAATTGAACACAACAGTCGCAATAATAATGAAGGATTACACGACACAGCGGTCAACGCCGGATTTAACAATCTGAAGCCCGGTCAACGGAAGAAGCCATTTAAGGCCAGCCAGGATGGACCATCTGCCCTCGACAGGATACTGGACTGACCTTGTCAAATTCACGGTCACCCTGATAAGCCAGCCAATCACACCAACAGAAATTGTTGGGTCTTTAAGCAGGCAGGCAAACTTAACGCCGATTACAAGGGGAGGAGGCCACCAAGCGATAAAGACGACGGAGTGGCTCGCCAGCCAAACACCAGGGGCCAGAAACAGTTTCCCTCCAACATTCGACCACTACTGGAGCGGAAATAGCAGTTCGGTTTCCGCCACCCACCCACTATGCTGGCAAGATTTACACCACGCGTACATCACTACGCATTCAAGATACCATGGGCATCGGCGGCGGCACAATACGGGCACCCCTGCAAGAATTCCCGTAACGTTTTTTATCCGTTTTATTCACTTTTCTTTATTATAAACAGGTGACCAACAGGACAACACCTACAATGGACTCTATCGAAGTTCGGATCCATACACTCACCTAAGGGGCTACTTCCATTAAGGATTCCCCTCCTAGAGGACGGGCGGCGCAGACGTGCGACAAGAGGTCCAAAATAGCTTTTTGTAGACCGCACTCTTTATTTTGAGCCTGTACTATGACCTTTTCCTCCGTTCCCGACCCCGAGCATGTCAAATAGCTGGGTTGTGGTTTTTCTTTTTTATATATGAATTTATCATTGGCATATTGCTCCACTCCCAGTAAACTTTATCCGAGCTAATCTTAAAATACTCTTGCTACAATGAGTACAGCCGCAACGGCTGTGTCACAAGAAGCGTCTCGGCATAACATGCCAGAGGCCCGGTATGGGAACAAATGAGTCGCCAATAAAAGTCCGAACAGCTCTACAGCGTACTTCGGCGTCGCAAATTTGGCCTTATATGCATCAGCTCCGAATCATTGTCTTTGGTCAAGTTGGGTTGCCCGACTCCTGTGCTTGCTACCCTACGTTCCGCTCTATCGGCTAGGGTAGTAAAGGGAGAACTACTGCGATTGTGCCCTGGCTTTGACCGGATGAGCACCTCAGTAGAGAAAGCCGAAAACTGACTGTCATGATGCGGCGAGAGCTGGTCAACCACTTGACGACTTATTCGAATCTTTAGCGATTCTCCGTGTTACACGAAGGATCTTTTTCAGATCAAAACATGTAAGGCACAATATTACGATACGCCGCATACATACCAGGGGCTATGTCATAGCCCCACCATAAAACTCCTATGGCTAAGTGAAAGTGTTAACGCCCTACAGTCCGATTGCCTAGTTCGCCGCATTATCACCTCCTTTATGGACTAAGACGTTGGATAAAGAGTGATTCAATGCTTTTCCGAACACCCCTGTATTTCCTATGAGGGGCTGAAGCCGACGACTGGAAAACTTTCAAATTACATTAAAACGGCCACACAGGAGGAATACAAGCTTTCGAGCAAAAAATAGATTAACTATAAAGTTGTCTGTTACAACCCTTGTACACATCACTCGAATATTATGTCTTTCGAGCATTGACCCTCTATCAAGCGGGCGGCCTCTAGGACGTCTCCAAAATAATGCTCCGGTTCCAGACGGTCCTTGCCTTTGGGTGGACTCTTCGTCGCAACATCGATGGCCTTCATCTTCCCCCGGAATGTCTTGACTCGGGCGAAGGCCATCCGTGCACCTTCAATGCACGCCGACCGCTTCACATCGTCGATACGCGGCACCGCGCCAGCAAGCCGCTGCACCAGGCCGAAGTAACTACTCAGAACAGGTTCAGTCAGCCACAAACGGACAACGACGTTCTTCATGGCAGCGCCGGATATCCTATGCAGCTTGGCCCACTGGGACATCTGTTCATTCAGCAACAGAGGACACTTCGACGCGCCAAATTGCGACGAGAAAAGCTTCTCCATTGCATACCCCTCTTGCGCCTGATAAAACTGTGCCGCATCGGAAGAACTCTTCGGCAAGTCTAAAAAATTGTCCGGAGAACTCCATACTTGGTTAAGCTGAGCATAGTTCGGATCGCCGAACTTAGCCTGTAGCAAAAAGGGCTTGCCAGCCACAATCTCCCCAGCTTGCCGGATCTCCTCACGGGCAGCTCTGAATTCAGACCGCGCTTCTCTCGCCTCTCGTAAGGCCTTGTCAAGTTCAGCCATTTTGGCTTCATTTTCCTTCCCAAGAAGTTTACAGCGGCCAGCCGCATTCTCTAACTCGCGCGCCATGGTGGACATTGCCTCCTTGTCCTGGCGCTGCGCGGCTTGTTCGGCCTTCAATTCAGCCAATGCCTTTTCGGCAGCCGCATTACTAAACCGGGCCTGCTCCTTGGCCCGGGCTAGCTCCGCCCGAAGGGCTTCCACGGCGGCAGCACCATCTGCATTGATGCACATTTCATATCAACCTCTCTTCAGAGTCAGGCTTACATTACAAGCATATTGGTGTAAGGAATGCTCGAAATATATACCTTGCGAGTCGTCAAGACGCCTGTTGATCAAAGCAATGTCATCCTCCGCAATATCCAGCTTTCGCTGCAGTTCAGTTACCTCCGAATTTCGGGCAGTGGCAGGAGGGGAGACAACCTGCATTCCAAATTAAACTAAGGTTAGTACCTGAAAATATCTTTTCGATCCTCCGATCACTTCCTTTGGAAGGCGATCCGAGTCTCAGGGGCTACTGCATACACAATAGGTGCATTATGTCAATATTATTCAATTGGCAACATTACATCACAAACCTCAAAACCTCTCAGAAGGCTCGTAAAGACCTCGTTCAACCCGCTCTTCGCGGATACAACTTTTTCGACCACCGTAACCATTAAGGCACGGTGCTCCTCTGAAACGGACGCTCGTCACAACATGTCCGTCAGCGTCTCCGACACTCCTGGGTCTTCGGACACCGCTGCCAAAGCACGACGTTCCTTTGAAGGAATCCGCTTACCCGCCTCTAGCATTGTCTCTGGCTGTAAACCGGACAGTTCGGGGCCGTCATTCTTGATCCCCGAACCCTGAGTGACAGAGGCACCACCTTCGGGTAGCTCCTTCCTCGTTTCCTGCGCTACTTGCCGGTTGGGAGGAGCCCTCCAGGACGATACCTCGAGATCATCCGCCCTGTTAGGCGAGGAGGCCGGAGAAGGCGTGTCACTCTCCATCATCTCCGGAAGAAGGTCTCCCGAGGAGGAGGATGATTGAGAAACACCAGGCGTTAACCTGTGAGGATGCACATATGTCGGAGGGTTATTTCAGTAATAAGAAAGGAATGAGGTATGGTTAAAGTGCCCTGCTCCACTTACGGTCTGGCCGAAGGTTCGTCCTCATCATCAAGCTCAACGACGACATCGCTTGCCCGGCTCAAGCCGCACGATGATGGCATTTTCCCTTTCTTGGAAGGCTTCTCCTCCTGGCCTCCAGAAGTGGCCCTCTTCTTGCCATGAAGTGCCCCCTCCACACCTTTGCCCCTGGGCAAAAGGGTTTCGGTTTCCCCGAACACAGCGCCTAAATCGCCCTTAGGATGGGCATCTCCTCTGGGCTCCCCGCTCTCGCCCCCCTTTGCAGACACCAGGTACGGTGTCGGGATCAACATCCGCGTCAGTAGGGCGGACGCAGGGTCTTCGGGAAGGGGCGCCGGACACCTGATTAACACCGCTTTCTTTATCCGGTCCTGTATAAGGGCAGGTTGTTTAGTGTCTTGTCAAGAGATGCTTGAATGAAAGGTGTGCGGGGATTGAATATTTACCGGAGTGTCCGGATGATTGCAGTCGAGGCCGACGTCTTCGGTGGTGTCCAACCATTGCACTCGCTCCCCGAAATATAACTTCCACATTCCTTCGTGCATAGTACCGAAGAAGTGCTGAAGAGTCCTCCGCCCTTCTAGATTGAACTCCCATGTACGGAGAGGCCGCCATTGACACGGCAGGATCTGGCAGACCAGCATTACCTGAACGACGTTCACAAGATCGATGCCCTTCTCGGTAAGGCTTCGGATGCGACCTTGCAGAGTCTGCACCTCATTGGCGGATCCCCAGTCCAACCCCTTGTTGATCCATGAAGCAAGCTGAGTCGGAGGGCCGGGTCGGAACGCAGGCGTAGCCACCCATTGGAGCCCCCGGCTCGTTGACAAAAAACCACCCTGCTGCCATAGTTCGGAAGACTCAGCAAAGGATCCTTCAAACCAAACCGCGCTGGCAAGCTTGTTTATTACAATGCTGCCGCACTCCGCCTGCTCCCCCTGTATCACCCGCGGCCTCACATCAAAAGTCTTGAGCCACAAATCAAAGTGCGGAGGAGTCCGGAGGAAGGCCTCACATGTGACGATGAATGCTGAGATGAGAAGAACAGAGTCCGGGGCCAGATCGTGAAAATCTAGCCCATAGTAGAACATGAGCCCCGGACGAAGGGGTTAAGCGCGAACCCTAACCCATGGAGGAAGTGGGACACAAATACTACCCTCTCGCCGGATTTGGGGGTGGGAATAATCTGCCCCTCGGCAGGAAGCCGATGAAGGATTTCTGGGGTCAGGTACCTCACTACACGGAGCTTCGCAATATCTTCCTCCGTGACGGAAGAGGCCACCCACCGGCCTGAACGGCTGGACCCGGACATGATTGGGGCTGGTGGTGATTGGAACTCGAGGGCTAGAACTCGAGGTGGCTGGGGTTGAGGAAGGAGCAAGCGCGGAAGAAAAAGACAAGTCCGGGTCCCCATATGAAGGCCTAGAATATCGAGCATCCCCTCCTGGGTCTTGAAACTTACCTATCCCCAAAGAGTTGTACCTAGGGGACGGTTGGGTTACCCATACCTACATTATTGAAAATCTCGTGAATAAGGGGGCACGATCTCTGCTTTGACAATACGTGCCAATAAAACCGCTTCCCGAGACGTGGGGCGACGGGCTAGCCAACAGTTGGAAATAATAACCGGGCAGGCGTGATACAATGTCATAAACAGTTGTCAGCAGATTGGACTCGTGGAGTATTGTATTTTCTGCAATTATATACACAGGTCCGGATACAATCGTCACATCTAAAGACTACCTTGGGGTTCGGAAGAAGGGGAACCCGCCTTGCAATGCCGAAGACAATCTGCGCACCGGACTCCTCGTCATTGAAGCCATGTTCAGGGGCTACTGAGGGAGTCCTGGACTAAGGGGTCCTCGGGCGTCCGGCCTGATATCCATGGGCCAGACTGATGGGCCGCGAAGACATGAAGACCGAAGACTATGTCCGTGTCCAGATTGGACTCTACTTGGTGTGGAAGGCAAGCTAGGCGACCTATTATGAAGGTTTCCTCCAATGTAACCGACCTCATGTAACCCTAGATCTCTCCGGTGTCTATATAAACCGAAGAGCATAGTCCGGACAGGACAGATTCATGACCATATACTCATAGGCTAGACTTCTAGGGTTTAGCCATTACTATTTCATGGTAGATCAACTCTTGGAACACTCATATTCATCAAGATCAATCAAGCAGGAAGTAGGGTATTACCTCCATAGAGAGGGCCTGAACCTGGGTAAACATCGTGTCCCCCGTCTCCTGTTACCATCGATCGTAGACGCACAGTTCGGGACCCCCTACCCGAGATCCGCCGGTTTTGACACCGACAGGAACCCCCTCGGGAAAGTTATTGGGCCTATTGAGCCATAGTGGAGGAGACGAGGCAGGCCACGGGAGGTGGCGCGCGCCCCCCCTTGCCCCAACCCGAATTGGACAAGGGGAGGGGGCGCACGCCCCCCTCTTTCCTTCTCCCTCTCTCTCCCTTCCCCTTTCCCTCTCCGTTGGAAGGAAAGGAGGGGGGAATCCTACTTGGACTAGGAGTCCAAGTAGGACTCCCCCCTTGGCGCGCCCTCCTTGGCCACCGGCCTCCTCCTCCCCCTCCTTTATATATGTGGCCAGGGGGCACCTCAAAGCACAACAGTTGTTTCTTAGCCGTGTGCGGTGCCCCCCTCCACAGTTTTACCGGATTACATCACCAACACCATCGCCACGCCGTCATGCTGACGAAACTCTCCCTCGACCCTCTACTGGATCAAGAGCTCAAGGGACGTCATCGTGCTGAACATGTGCTTAACACGGAGGTGCCGTATGTTCGGTACTTGGATCATTTGGATCGTGAAGACGTTCGACTACATCAACCGTGTTACTAAACGTTTCCGCTTTCGGTCTACGAGGGTACGTGGACACACTCTCCCGTCTCGTTGCTATGCATCTCCTAGATAGATCTTGTGTGATCGTAGGATTTTTTAAAATATTACGTTCCCCAACAGTGTTGATGATGAACCCCTTGCTCTTGTGCTTCAAATTATAGTCTCCCCAACACTCAACTCTCTCTCACAGATTTGGCTATGGTGGAAAGATGATTTGAGTGGAAAGCAACTTGGGGAAAGCTAGAGATCAAGATTTCTTGTGGTTGGATTGGAATGTCTTGGTCTCAACACATGAGTAGGTGGTTCTCTCTCAGAAAATGAGTAGTGAAAGTGAGGCACGTTCTGATGGCTTTCTCACTAATGGAGATGGGGTGGAGGCGTATATAGAGCCTCCACACAAAATCCAACCATTACACACATTTGACCCAACTCGGTCAGACCGAATATAAGAACTCGGTGAGACCGATTTAGTTCAAAATTTGAATGTTAGGAATCATAGTGGGAACGATTGGATCAACTCAGTGGGACCGATGTGCTAGGGCTAGGGCAAAACCTCATCTTGGTGAGACCGATTGCTTGAACTCGGTGAGACTGATTTCAGCAAAGAGCAATTAGAGAGTTGGTCAGGCAAACTCGGTGGGGCCGGTTGCTCACTTTGGTGAGACCGAAATGTTACAAAGGGAAATAGAGAGTTTGCAAGGCCATATCGGTGAGACCGAGATCCGTATCGGTGTGACCGAATTGTCTAGGGTTTCTAGCAGTGGCTATGTCGACTGAACTCGGTGGCGACAGATAGATCAAATCGGTGGGGCCGAGTTTGACTTATGGTTTTGGACATATGTGGAAATGAGAGAGTGGTTGATTGTTTTGGAACAATATCACTAAGCACTTGAGCAAGTAGACCATTAAGCAACACCTCATCCCCTTTTAATAGTATTGGCTTTCCTATAGACTCAATGTGATCTTGGATCACTAAAATGAAAATGAAGAGACTTGAGCTTTTGGCAATTTTTGTCCTTAGCATTTTGAAGGGGTTCCACATCCTCTTGTCCTTGCCATGCCATTGTTGAACTCATCTGAAATACACTAGGTAAAGGTATTAGTCCAACAAGAGATATGTTGACATTAATTACCAAAATCACCCAGGGAGCACTTGTGCTTTCAATCTCCCCCTTTTTGGTAATTGATGACAACATACATCAAAGGTTTAGATAAAAGATATGAAGAGTAATAAGGAAAGCTTTGGAAAAACATGTAACATGCATACGCTCCCCCTACATGTATGCAATCATGTAAAGATAGATTTTAAGAACATGTGAATGCATAAGCATGATAGAGCAAGCAATGAGTTACATGTATCTTGGTATATGCATCAGAGCAAATGATGTAGATAAAAGGAAGTGTACCTTCATGTTTATGAATCCTTCCTGCAAACAATATGTACATTAGCAAGAGATCATCATGCACATGAGTGTGATGCATATACTTACCTTGTGGTCTTGAGCTGGCTTTGGAATAGGTGAACTTGAGAAAACAGGGTTAGATAACACAAGAACACTCTAATTGAAGCACTTTCAGGAAACCACAAGAGTACCAAGACTGGGATGACATGTAATGGGTGAGTACTTAGTACTTCATTTGGATATAGACATGTCCCCAAAGATTTAAAGATATGCAATGAATTTCCAAAGATTTTCTTCCATATGGACTCTTTCTCCCCTGAATCTGATTAGACAATGGGAGAAGGTAGGGTAAGAGAAAATCAGAGAAAGAAAAATCAGAGCAGGAAATGGTGTAAAGCAACACGAATGTTTGCAATAGCTAAGATCAACCAAATATTGACATGTCTTTCCCCTCAAAAAGACATGTGACTTCTCTCCTCTTTATAAGAGTGCATCTTTTTAGAAGAGGCTTTGATGCTCTCTCTCTCTCTCTGATAAGCTTTGATTAAGCTTTGATGTTCTCTCTCTCCCCCTTTGACATCAATTTCCAAGAAGGGTTCCTTCAGGTTTGGTCCTGGAGAGACACTACAAAGTAGCGTGTAGCTTGAGATGCGGGTAGAGGATAAGAATCATCGAGTGGAGCTGGAAAAGAAATGAAGTGTGCAATGGCAAAAAGTTTTCTTAGCAGTGAAATTGGTAACGCCGACCTGTTTCCATCAGTGACACCGAGTTGGCAGTGTCATGGATGATGCATATCAGTCAGACCGGGTTAGTCCATGTCGGTTGTACCGATGAACTGTCTACGAGATATGCTTGTAGTTCGGTCTAGCCGATAGGCTTGGATCGGTGAGTCCGAGTTCAATGCAGAGTAAAGATTTTGTCAACTCAGCTCACTAGGCAAATTAAATCTCACAAGGATTTGCAATGAATTAGATACAGAAAATACAGAGAAGAACATATATAAGGATCTAGATGAAGTTTTTTTGATAAGGGGGACAAGATAACAAGATACATATGCAAAATACAAAGTAAGAGCTAGAAACACTAGAGAACTTCATCTAGATATGGCCGGTGACAAAGTCACCTATGTTAGAGTATATTGACTTATGAGTCAAGTGAGATCACTTGATCATAGGTCATACTCATCGTTTAAGCTCAAAATGGGGTTACCATTTTTTGTTTAAGCATTTTGATGTATTCACATCTTGTTGAGTTGCTTTGACCCATGACTTGGTGTAAAGCTTCTCTAAGATGAATAACATACATTGGGTGGTGTTGATTTTGATGCTGTAGTCGAAATTGTGGTGGTGTTGATTTTGAGGCCCGTCCCATCCGTCGCTGCTCCTCCTCTCTTTGACACGCGCCTTGGCCAGCGATGCGTGCGGCGCCATGTAGGCAGGTAGGCAGCTGAGGTGGCGCGGTGGTGGAGCCTTCACGAAGATCTGCATGCCGCCATGCAGGCGCTCGATGAGTTGGCCTGGGGGCTGGATGTTGCCACGCAGGTGCCCGCCCAGCTGGTTGGGCTGGCAGCTGCATGTGAACGGTGGTGGAAGCTTTGTTGGCGTGGGCCTGGCGGTGGCCCTGCTGGCGTCCTTGGTGAGGGCCTTGCCGGGTGGCCCGGCAAGGGTCTTGCCGTCGCGTGCCTCGTCCCCGGCAAGGGTCTTGCCGGGGGTCTGGTGGCTTTCCTCGGCAAGGATCTTGCCGAGGATCGTCGTCTTCTAATCCTCATCTGGTCTTGAATATGTCTTCACAAAGATCTGCATGCCACCACGGAGGTGCCTCCCGAGCCCTGGCCCCACGTGGATGATGGCGTTGGGGACCGTGGGCTCAAGGGTGGCTCACTCTGTTGGTGTGGGGCGAGCTGCCCCGGCAAGGATCTTGCCGGGGCTGCTGAGGCTGCCCTGGCAAGGGTCTTGCCGGGGGAACCTGCTTCGTCCCTCTGCTCCTTGTGGTCTCGGCGTTGCTCTGATTATCTTGAGCTTTGGTCTTACCTTGGCTCACCTCCCCTGCTCTGCTTGGTGTGACCGTAGGTGCGGCTCCGACTGCCCGTGCATAGGTATGAGGTACAAAAACGCACCCCTCTTTTTGTACACCGACAGGAGCCCCCGGGCCTGGGCTACACATAAGCGCGACACGTTGTTGGGCCAGGCCCAAAACGGCGCGCGGGCAGGCGGGGCGGTTTTTACCACGGTAAAACTCTTCGCGCGCTTCGCTTCCCACGACCCGCGTGTGCGGCGCGGCGTGGAGGGGTGTGCATGACGTGGGCCGCATGCGTGGGGCGGTTCTTGCACGCATGCGTCACATTGCAGTAAATGGGCAGCGTGACCCACGGCTTCCCCATAAAAAGGGATAACCGCGGGCGCACTGTTCCTTTTACCCTTCGCGCAACCCCAATCTCGGAAACCTCCGCCTGCCTTCCTCTTCTTCTCCAAGCTTCGTTCCCGGTCGCCGCCGTTGCACTTCCGCCGCCTTCTGTCCTGCCCTCCTCCCCCAGCCGCCATGGCGCCAAAATCCACCAAGGGCAAGGGAGTGGCCAAGGACGTCGGAGCTGCGGAGCCGCCGGAGAGTGCGCTGGCGGTGTAGCGGACGCAGTCCGCCTTCTTCCCCTCGACAGTTGACGTGTTTGAGCTTCGGGACTCCTTCAGGCCCCTGTGGGGAGTGAAGACGGGGGGGGGGGGGGAATTCGGGGCATCCAGCCACGCGTGTCATCCCCGCCGACTGCGCCGAGGCTGCCCCAAATCGGTACCCCTTATTTGTCGATTATTTTTCCTGCGGGCTCTGTCCTCCCTTCTCCGATTTCTTCAGCGATGTGATGCATACCTTTGGCTTACGCCTCTTGGATTTTACTCCGAATGCGGTGGCATGCATGGCCCTTTTCGCGCATCTCCGCGAGGGCTTCGCCGGGGTGCACCCCAACACGGCGCTCTTCCGCCATTACCTCTCCCCTCGGATCCAACCAGGGGGTGCCATCTCCGGTTGCATTGCCTGGGTCTAAAGATCCAAGGGGGCGTATCCGGAGGGCGCCATGAAGGAGAGGTGGGAAGAATGGCAGGGCAGGTGGTGCTGGATCGAGGAGGAGGACCGGCCGGCGTTCTGTGAAGTTCGCCGGGCGCCGCCGGTCCGCAGAAGCGATTGGAGCGACGTCGATGCTGACGATGAGAAGCTCACGGTCGCCACCACCAGGATCCTCCGGCTCACCGAGGCCGGCCTCACCCTTGAGATGATCGGGGCGGACTTCATCCGCCGCCGGATCGCTCCACTGCATAACAAGGGGAGGCCAGCCTGGCTCTTCACGAACCCCGCCGACATCATGCGGCTTCGCCCCGGCCTCGACCACAATTTCACAGTGATGGTGCACGCCCATTTCTGCCGGCGGCTCTTCCATCTTGACGTGGGCCGCGACGGCGAGGTCGAGCGGACCGGCGAGGTCGCGAGGGCCGCCGCGAAGGCCGGCAAGGTCTTCAAGGGGCCTCTGTTCAAGCTGCCGACGGGGGTGGTCCCATTGTGCAATAACTCGCGCCGGTCTGATATCATTGCCATGATGCCGGACTGCAACGCGCATGGCCCTGATCCGAGCTGGAAGGAGCCGGAGGACGCCGAGGTGCAGCAGTTCTTTGACACCCTGCACGAGGGGTACGTCAACGCCGATGCCGAGCGACTGCTTGTCCAGGACGCCACCCAGGCGGAGCTGGACTACATCGCCACCAGGGCTAGGGAGGCTCAGCTTACCAAGGAGGCCGGCAGCCCCGGCGGTGTGGAGGACAAGGCTGCGACGGTCGCGGAGGAGGAGGAGCTCGCCCGGTGGGCGGCCGCTGCCGGGGGAGCCAGTAGCGCCGGCACCGAGGCTCCTCTGGTTGAAGATGTGACCGGCGAGTCGTTGTCAGAGGAGGCCGAGACCGCAGGCCCGACGCCGGCTATGGGGAGAGGGCGAGTCCTGCGGCGGGCCAGTTCCGGCGAGCCGGTCCGGCCCGGCAGGGCTGCGCGGCCACAGCTGACCTTGGAGGGGTCCGGGCGCCACACGAGGGCCGCAGCGGCAAAGAAGCCGGCGAAGGTCGCGGTGAAGAAGAAGACAGCTGCCCCTTCTTCGTCCACGCGTGTCCAGAAACCACCTCCTTCTCCTCCTCCGGCGGATGTTGATACGGAGGTTACTTTCGATAATGGATCCCTCAGCCCGAGGAGGAAGTGGGAAACAACAGAGGAGGCGGACGACGAGTAAGTATCTGGTTCCTTTTCGTTATCTCTGCCTCCTCAATCTGTGTTGCTCATCTTGACTTGTCTTCGTCTTTGCAGGGACGTGGAGACGCTGGCCCAGAGAGTGAAGAGGGCCAAGGTCTCGGCGGGTGGCCAGCCCCCAGTTGGTACTTCGAGGGCGCCACTGGTGGTGTTGAGCAGCCCGGACAGCAGCCCCGGCATAGCCCCCAGCGTAAGTTCATCACTCTTCCCCCGTCGACATGTGTCAGGGGCACGACACTTTGGTGCTGACCTTGCCAGGTATGCAGGAGGAGAGCAGCAGCAGGAGGAGCCACAGAGGGCTACTCCCAACACGCCGCCCCCATCGACCAGGCCGCCCCAAGGGGTGTCCCCGGCAAGGGCGCCAGGCACCGAGCCCACGCACATGGAGGAGGAGGAGGAGGAGAACTTGGGCGCCGACGGCTTTGCCTCGACGCCAAATGTTGGCGGGGAGGGGACTTCCATTTCCCAGTCGGGTACTGGCACAGGTAAGTCGTTTGCCGTTCTTCCCTGCTTCTTTATCTTTCCGGCTCTTGGTCCTGGCCTTGCCTCACCCCTTCTTTGGCGTCCAGATTCCTCCTCTGTGAACCCAGAGGACAAGGCCGCCGAGGCGGATGCCGAGAAGATCGCCGCCGAGGAGGCCACCAAGGGCGCTGCCGAGGATGCCGCCAAGGGGCCTGCCGGGGAGGCCGGCAAGGCTGCCGCTGAGGAGACCGGCAAGGGGCCTGCCGGAGAGGCCGGTGGGGCCGCTGCCGAGGAGGAGGAGGAGGTGGCTGATGGCCAGCCTTACTCTTCTGCTGCTTCCGGCTCCGGCAAGTACTTCAGGGTGAGCAACGACTTGTTCGTCCACCTTCCAGGCACGTCGAGCACCTGGACACCCGTTGAGGGAGAGGTGTTCGACGACGAAGTGCTTGCCGCTGCCGGGCTTGAAGTCGTCGACGAGCCGATCGTTGGTGGCGACGGTTCGCAGGAAGAGCGGCTCCTCCACGCCATGGGCGCCAGCTTCCGGAAGCTCCAGGCGCTCCACTGCGCCCGCCTGGACAAGGCTAAGTCCAGGACGGCGGTGGTGGAGAAGGCGGAGGCAGACCTCCAGAAGCGCGTTGCCGAGACGCAGGACTGGTTCCGCGAGGCCCACAAGGAGCTCAAGGCTGCTCAGGGCGAGCTGGCCAAGCGCGACGTGCAGCTCACCATGAAGCTCGCCGACGTCGAGAAAGCTCAAGAGACGACGAGGAACTTGGCCGCGGCCGCCGAAGCCGCCCGGACACAGCACGAGGCCGCACTGAACTCCCAGGAGGAGGACCTCGCTGCACGCGAGGAGAAGCTTGCCACCATGCTTCGCGGCAAGGATGCAGAGGTGGAGAAGCTTGTCTTGCAGTGAACCAGTGAGCTGGAGCAGAGGCATAAAGAGGCACTCAATGCCCAGGCCCAGGTTCACGCCGGCAAGGTGGAGGAGTTGGAGGTGGAGCACGACAGGCTGAAGGAGCAGGCCCTGAAGCTGTCCCAGGAGAAGGACACGCTTCACAGTGCCCTGACAGAGGCGCAGGGCACGGTCATCAGCAAGGCTGGGGAGCTCTCCGAGGCCAAAAACTCCATCAAAGACCTCAAGCTGAAGCTGGAGGGTCTCGAGGAGGTGCTGTCGGAGGCCAAAATCCGGGAGGGGACCCTGACCAAGGAGCTGGAGGCCAAGAAGCTGTTGCGGAAGAACGAGGGCCTCAACTTCGCAGATCACGTGGAGGGTGAGAACTGCTGGCTCGATCGCCTCGCCACCGTCGCCAACCAGGCCGCCGCGCAGCTGGCCATCATGGGGATGCCGGATGTGAGGTATGTCCCGGAGCGGAGCGTGAGCGCCAATTGCAACCTGACCATGTTCTTTGAGAAGGTCGTCGGTGCTCTGGAGGAGCTCCACGCCAACCGGGCGGCCTCACTGGCCGACGAGTCCCGGACGCTTTGCCAGGGTGCCATGACCAAGGTTCTCACCAAGGTTGCGCACTGGTACCCCGACCTCGACTTCGACGCCGCGCTGGAGAGCTTGCCGGAGGGTACTGACCTCGCGCCGCTCAGGGAGCGCATCAAGCCCATCATCAGCCGAGTCGGCGAAATTCAGAGGGTGGAGGGCCAGCGCCGGGATTAGGCACCCCGTTCTTTATCGCCGCTGTAGGTTCACAACCAAGACAATCGCTATCTCTAGTTAGAACCGCAGCAACAATTTGATGTAATATAACTCTGCAGCACTTTCAGTATCATGCATGTTATTTTCCTGTTCGATTTTCCTTCGTATATCCACCCTACGTTACTGGGTAGGCTCGCCGGCTAGTAGACCCAAGGCGGCGTCTTGGGGAAGGATCCCCATTGGCCTGCCGGGTGTGCTTGCTACCGGGCGAACCACCTTGCCGCCCTTAGCGCGGCCACCCGAACTGTCGAGCTTGACTCGAGTCAGAGTCGGGAGCGTTGCCAAGTGCGGAAGGTTACCCCGCCACTCCCAACGCGGTCGCTTTGAGCTGTTGAGCGGACTCGAAATAGAACAAGGGTGTTGCCAATTGCGGGAGGGCCCCTTTGCGTGCAGGTTTCTCATACATAGGCGAGATCTCCGAGGACGATAACCTTATGTATAGGAGGAAATAACTCAAAGCTCTGAATGACTTAGCTTTTCTGTTGCCGAGCCAGCGTCGTTCCTCCGGCCGCTTTCTACTCAGGAGCCAAGGGTGATGAAGAACTGCTAGGCTAACTACTAGACCAGATTCTCACATTTGCGCGCCCCTACCTGGCGCGCCAAAGCTGTCGGTGTGGAACAACACCTATGGGATCACAAGAATCCCTACTACGGTTGCCGGGGCGCGGAGTTGCGAGAAGAGCAGGGCTAGTAGACAACACAAGGATCATTTACCCAGGTTCGGGCTGCGAGGATGTGTAAAACCCTAGTCCTGCTTTCGTGGGTGTATTTCAGAGAGTTCTTGAGCTCTCGAACTAGCTGTGGTCAGTGCGTGGTTCAAAAGAGCCGAATCCCTCTCCAGTATGCCATGGGCCTCCTTTTATAGTCGGAAGGGGCTGCCACAGTGGCACATAGGAGGTGGAAAGGCGTACAGTGCCCTGAGCTTATCACTCGTATTACAGGACAAGACGCATTTAGTGCGTAGCTTAGGTGTCCCCTTTCTTTATTGGGGACGGGGGTGTCGGTGTCAAAACCGGCGGATCTCGGGTAGGGGGTCCCGAACTGTGCGTCTAAGGCGGATGGTAACAGGAGGCGGGGGACACAATGTTTACCCAGGTTCGGGCCCTCTCGATGGAGGTAATACCCTACTTCCTGCTTGATTGATCTTGATGATATGAGTATTACAAGAGTTGATCTACCACGAGATCGTAGAGGCTAAACCCTAGAAGCTAGCCTATGGTATGATTGTTGTTGTCCTACGGACTAAACCCTCCGGTTTATATAGACACCGGAGGGGGCTAGGGTTACACAGAGTCAGTTACAAGGGAGGAGATCTACATATCCGTATTGCCAAGCTTGCCTTCCACGCCAAGGAGAGTCCCATCCGGACACGGGACGAAGTCTTCAATCTTGTATCTTCATAGTCCAACAGTCCGGTCAAAGGATATAGTCCGGCTGTCCGAGGACCCCCTAATCCAGGACTCCCTCAGTAGCCCCTGAACCAGGCTTCAATGACGATGAGTCCGGCGCGCAGATTGTCTTCGGCATTGCAAGGCGGGTTCCTCCTCCGAATACTCCATAGAAGATTTTGAACACAAGGATAGTGTCTGGCTCTGCAAAACAAATTCCACATACCACCGTAGAGAGAACAATATTTCCACAAATCCAATCTGCCGACCGCTTTTCATAATGTGACGTATTGCTGCGGTTTGGTCACGACGAACCGTTTTTCCGAGCCTGCCACTACACGTGTTGCGAGGTAGTTTTTATTGGCACGTCCTATCGAAGCAGAGACCGTGTCCCTTTTTCACGGGATTCTCGTCAATACGGGTATAGGTAACCCAATCGTGCCCGTTGGTATGACTCCTCGATTTAGGCAAGTCCCAAACGGCCACGCGGAGGACGCTTGATATTCATCCCCTATATAAAGAGGCCTAGGCCTGTCTCCTTCCTCTCACGCTCAATCGAATCCTCCCCCCACCTTGAGTTCCAACACCCAAGGCTCAGGCTAGGCGCTTCGGACCTACAATCATGTCCGGATCCAACCTTCAAGGTCGGTGGGTGCCCTCCTCCGTCACAGAGGAGGACATCAAGAAGCTAAGAGAGGCTAGGTATTTGACCGGCGAAATCTCGCACAGGCTGCCTGCTCGAGGGCAGGTTATTCCCACTCCCGAACCTGGCGAGAGTGTCGTATTCGTCTCCCACTTCCTCCGAGGGCTAGGTTTCAGTCTAGATCCCTTTGTCAGAGGGCTCATGTTCTACTACGGGCTCGATTTCCATGATCTGGTTCCGGATTCCATCCTTCACATCTCGTCGTTCATTGTCGTGTGTGAAGCCTTCCTCCGCATTACCCCACACTTCGGCTTATGGCTCAAGACCTTTAATGTGAAGCCGAAGATGATTGACGGGCGACATGCAGAGTGCGGAGGTGCCGTAATAAGCAAAGGTGCCGATGTTCCATGGCCAAAGGGTTCATTCCCGGAGGTGTCCAGTTCATGGCAACGGGAGTGGTTTTATATCACAGCTCCCCAGGGTACCAAGTGGGTAGCCGCCCCTGCCTTTCGCTCGGGCCCCCCGCCACAACTGGCGTCATGGGTCAACAAGGGGCTGGACTGGGGGCCAGTAAATGATGTGCCGACATTGCAGAGTCGCATCCGAGATCTCCACGAGAGAGATGTCAGCCTTGTTAAGGTAATGCAAGTTATGCTAGTTCGTCGAGCCCTGCCTTGCAAACGTCAACCTCTCCGTATGTCGGAGTTCAACCCGGAAGGACCGCGAACTATTCAGCACTTCTTCGGCGTGACGCTCGAAGAGATGTACAGATCTTTCTTCGGATCACAAATGGAGTGTCCGGACACCTCTGAGGATGCGGGTCTGAAATGCAATCGTCCAGACACTCAAGTAAGTAATTCCGTGGCCGAACATGTTGTCTTTTAATTTATCACAACATCATTCTGAAAAGTCGCCTTTTGACCAGGACTGGATAAAAAAGGCGAAGATGATCAGGTGTCCGGCCCACCTTCCCGAGGGCTCACCGGATCCTGTACTAGCTAGGATGCTTGAGCTTGCGCCTTATCTAGCGCCATCAGGGGAAGGTAAAGGGAGGAACAAAGAGGCCGAGAGCGAGCCTCACTTACTATTCATCCAAACCGGGGGAATTAGTGCCTCCTCGAAGGAGGATAACCGGGGGGAAGAATCTAAAATTACCTCTCCCCAGGGAAGGAAGAGGACCGCCTCTGAAGACTTGGAAGTAATGGTCTCCAAGAGAGGGAAGAATCCTTTGTCGGAGGGTCCTACCCCGGAGGGCATCCTTACCGCACAGTACCCGCAAGGGGACCAACCCTCTACCGAGCTGTAAGTAAACAAAAGTACTTTATAGTAAATATATCATGCCTCGTTTCCGAGAACGATAATCGAAGTGTCGTGGTATTCTCACGGGGGGCTTGCGAGTCGATAGATGCCACAAGGGCTTAGTGTGAGGGTAAGACTGCTGCTGATAGGCCCGGGAGCGGGTGTGCGAGTAGCACACGGTGGTTTACCCAGGTTCGGGGCTCTCCGGAGAGATAATACCCCTACTCCTGCATGTCTGAGTATATCTGGGGTGTACATCGGACAGTACATGGTGCTCCTGGAGCTGTATCTGAGATCAGTAGCAATGAGAGCTAGCTAGCTAGTGTGGCACATGTGCCTGGCCATGTGTGGCCGAATGAGTATGTGTACTCATACGCGTGTGTGGATGGATGAATAGATGGATGGATAGCTAGCTTATATAGTGGTAGGCATGGGTGGTGGTAGCATTGGTTGTAAGCTACCTTGGGTAGCTTACAAACCAAGCTATGTAGTGGCATGGGCTAGGCATGGTGCATGTCATGCTTGTCCCCTGGGGCATTTTATAAATCAATGCCCAGGGGACACGGTACACTGTAGATGACGTTGCGGTACGGCCGTCTCGTCGGTGTCTTGTTGGGCTACAGTCAGCAGCCGGCTGGTCGGCACAGTCGGCAGCCGGCAGCCGGCTGGGCAGAGCAGTCGGACGGGGAGCCGGCAGGAGCAGCCGGGCAGTCGGACTGAGGGGCTTTGCTAGCCCCGATGTCTTGAATTATTGTCTCGCCGTCTTCGGGGTATCCGTGACCAATTACTCCGACAGTAGCCCCCAAGCCTCCGGGCAACTTGGCATAGTTGGGCGGAGGTTTTTTGGCGGGTGTTTCATGGAAATGATCATGCAAAAGACAAAGTTAGTCCACGCAGATATATCAAATGATTGCTTTTTAGCACTGCAAGTTTTATGCGGAGGGTGCCGACTCGGTTTCGTCCGAGCCCCCTTCAATCTCTTTCATGTTCCCTCCACTCTTTGGCTTGCTCTCGCTTGCCGGACAGCCTCTCTGCGGTCTGTGGCTGAGAGTGGGCCGCGGAGTGGAGTGTACAATACTCAGATTCTGGGAGCGAATTTAACCTTGCAGATACTCATAAAGAAAACGGCCGGGTCGCCCGAACCGTTTTTCTTCCCGGACGTTTTTCGCGTGGGTGGCCTCTAGCGTTCACTCTTGCTAGCCGGACAGCCGCTCTGCAGTCTGTGACTAAGAGTGGGCCTTTGGTACCGCGCACGATACTAAGCCGTCTGCGGGAACAAATGTCTCAGGCCAAGCGGCCAGCCCCCGGGCCAACTCTGGCTGGCGCCGGGGCGAACAGTGCTGCAACAATAATAAAATGCGGAAATAGCCCCCGAGCATCGCTCGGGGTTATCTGTGCTCTCGCGGTGAAAAAATATGCTGGTGAGGAGCTCACATTGATTTTCGTGTAGCCGAGGCGGAGGTCGTCGAAGACAGCCGGCGCGGCTCGGCGCTCGCGGAGCGCGTCGGCGCACCCGCTGGGTGTAGCCCTCGAGCCTCTAGGCGCTCGAGGAGGGTCCAGCCGGTCGGGCCTGACTGGCCAGGCGGCAAGTAGAACGCAGCCGAGCCGGCCTGGTGGCGAGGCGTCTAGCAGCGCCATTTTTCTTCTTTCTTCTCTTGTTTTTGTTTCTTGCAATCTTCCGTGGGGGCGCGCCAGAGCACCCACTGGGTGTAGCCCCCGAGATTCGGGCCGACTGCTGAGCAGTCGGGCCGGATCTCCCGGCAACTACTTTGTCTTCTTCCTCGCGGGGGCGCGTCAGCGCACCCGCTGGGTGTAGCCCTCGACATTCGGGCCGACAGCTAAGCAATCGGGCCGACTGCTGAGCAATCGGGCCGGATCTCCCGGCAACTACTTTGTCTTCTTGCTCGCGGGGGCGCATCAGCGCACCCGCTGGGTGTAGCTCCCGAGATTCGGGCAGACTACTGAACAGTCAGGCCGGATCTCCCGGCAACTACTTTGTCTTTTTGCTCGCGGGGGCGCGTCAGCGCACCCGCTGGGTGTAGCCCCCGAGATTCGGGCCGAGTGTCGGAGTAATTGGCCACGGGTAGCCTAACCGACTACCCCTGGCTCTTCAGAAAATTTATCAGGCCTTTGGGCCTTCAAGCACTCCAAGCATTTGGGCCGCCTTCCCCGGCCGGCTACCACTAAAGCCGACTCCCGGAAGGTGACCCAGCCTCACCGACTCCAAGAAGCCGGCCAAGAAGGACGCCGACTCCTAGAAGCCGGCCAAGACCACAACCGCTCCTACATAACGACGACCTGACGGGGCATGGCCATAGTGCGGCCCACGACCCCCGAGGCAGGCATGGCTACAGGAGGCCGTACGGGAGGGATGTCTCCCGCGTGGCCCGGCACTGTAGCCACGCCAGCCGCGACGTCATCCACGACCCCCTCCTGTACGGCCCAAGGACCGCGGGCCCCTTCAGCCAGAGAGAGGCGTGAAGGCGGCCCGGCTTTTCCTAGTCGGCCAGGAGCACAGCCGGCCTCCAGAAGCCGGCGACTCCCTTCCTCGAAGCAGGAGCCCCATTAAGGAGACAAGACGAGGTGAGGCTACAGTGATAGCCCCCGATGCGGATCACTGTAGCCACGCTTACCTCGACAAAGCCCTCATCATCAGAGGCGCGGCTACAGTAAGCAGCCGCTGACAAGACCCTAGGCGGTCGGGCCGGCCTGTCGACCGAGTAGCCGGCAGCCGGCGGGACCCACCAGCCGACGGAGAAGCCGGCAGGCGTAGACACTGAAGGCTGGGGCCAGTTCCCAGTCGGATTACCATTGTACCCCCGGGGGGTAGGGCTATATAAACCCCCCGGAGCACCCATGCAAAGGGTTCGCACCTCTGCATGTTTGGCTTCCAAGCATAGCACACACACGCGCACCATAGATAGAGAGAAGCAAGAGCTGGCCTTGTTCTTCTTCTCCCTTGATCCCAACAGCTCTAGGGGCGATTGTAGCTACTCTTTATCGATCTAGTGATCATGCGGAGACCCCGCAGAGCAGGACTAGGGGTGTTATCTCCTCGGAGAGCCCCGAACCTGGGTAAGATTCGCCGGCGTGCATGTCTTCGCCTCATCCCGTTTCCAGGCACCGGCGACGTTTTGTTGACTCCCACAATGATAAGCCATCCCTTGGCATATGTCGCACCAACCACCCGACACCGAGGCTCGACCGGCCAGGCGTCGAGGCAGACAGGCAGCCATGCCGGCGCTCTTGCCAGCCAGATGTTGAAGCGGGCAGGCAGGCCGGGTTGCGTCTAGCCGTCCGAGTGGCGAAGCAGGCGGACGGACAGACGGACGTTTTTTTTTCCTTTTCTTCTCTTTGTCCCAGCCGACCTCTTTCTCTTTTTTTTGCAACTGACATTTTTTCTTCTTGAAGCCGGGCTTGAGCAGTCGGCTCCTCACTTTAGGCCGTCTTGAAGCGAGCTGCCGGCCTGCACTTTTTTTCCTTTTTCAGCCGACCTCTTTACTCTTTTTGCTCTCTTTCTCTAGTCGGCCACCGTTTCTTCGTTTTTTTAATATCCGGCCCGGCCGCCGGCTCAACCCCCAGTCGGCCTCTCATTTCTTATTTCTTTTCTTCTCTTCGAGTACTCGGCGGCAGCAGGCGGCTGGAGCGAGAGCGCAGCACCCGGCGGCGAGGGAAGCCAGCTGCGGGGGAGGAGCGCCTGAGCACGCAAGGCAGCGGCCAGGGTGGAGCGGACGAAGCCGGCCGTGGGCGTCCAGGAGGGCGGCGCGGAGGATCCGGAGCCTGCCCGAGCAGGGCGCACGGAGGCGGGGGAGGCCGGCCGCGGGGCTGGGGCAGCCGCGACGGGCGCGGCGCAGCCGGCCGTGCGGCGGGGAGGGCGCGCGGGAGGTGGCAGCGGCCACCCGGCCGGCGCGCCGGAGGCGGAGCGCGAGGCGGCAGCGGCAACCTGGACGAGCGGCGCACACGGCGAGCGCTGGAGCCAGCGGAGGGCGCATTGGGCGCGCGGCACCGGCCGTGGACCGACGGGGCGGAGCCGGAGCCGGCTGGTGCGGAGCACCCAGCAGCCGGCGGGGCCCGGAGCCAGCCGGGTGGGGAGGCGCGCGTGGAACCGGGAGGGCGATGACAACCTCGGAGGGAGCTGTAGGCGGCGCGAGGCGCCCGACCCGACCGGCGGCTCGTGAACCCGAAGGGGGCCAGGTGCTGAACGGGGATGACGCAGCCGAGCTCTGAGGCAGCCGTAGCAGGCGATGCGTGCGAGGGCGACACCGGGTCAGGGCAGAGGGCTGGGACGGCGCGGACGCGCACGCGCGCGAGGCGCAGAGGAGCGGAGCGGCCCTTGGGGCGGCACCGCTGACGGCCGGGGCAGCGGCGCGGGAGCCAGCCAGAGGCAGCTCGAAGCCGGCCTGGGCTGAGCTCGCATAGGTGGCGGAGGCCGGGTGGCGCGGGAGCAGGAGCTGGCAAGGACCCGGCAGCGGCGGGGCGAATGGCAGGGCGAGTCGGACGCGACGCTGCAGGCCGAGACGGCGGGGAGGCAGCAAAGGAGCCGCGACGAGGCCGGGGCGGAGAGGAGCGAGACCGGGCGAGCTCGAGGCGGCCGACTGGCTCGCGCACGCACTGGACGGCCTTGCGTACACTTGAACATGGCTTGCTAGCTTAGCTATCATGCATGCAACCAAATCCATCGGGTTCGCTAGCTAGCTAGCCATGCACGGATGCATGCACGCATATGGGCGACAGCGAGGCGTGGTAGCTGTTGTTGCTACAGCGAAGCGCTGCATGACAGCAACCATAACTACAGCAAGGCGTGTGCAGCTACAGCTACAGCGGCGGGAGAGCTCGCAATGGAGGCAGGAATAAAAGCCATGGGAGTGGAGGAGGCAGTGAGCGCAGCCACGGAGGCCGGAGCGGCACAGGAGGGAGCTCATGGCAGCAGCGGATGACGCTCGAGGAGCTCAGAGAGGCCTGGCCAGGCGCAAGCAGCGCGCACGCAGGCAAGGGTGCCTCTCGGAGAAGAAAACGAGGCGATGCCGCAGCCGACGGCACGGACGTGTTGTTCCGCGTGGCCGTCCCGGGGGCGTGTTGGTGTCGAACCCCCGAGCGCTACTGGACAGACGACGGCGTCGCCGTGGTAGAGATGATGAATATGGTGAGGTCGACGGCGAGATGCGCCGCCCCTCGCGGCCATTCCGGGTGCGTGTCGATGTCGAGCCCCCGACCGCTGCTGGAGAGACGGCGCGACGCCGCGGCAGTGAAGACGAAAATGGTCCCGCCCGAACTGCGAAACCACCAGCAGCGTGGTAGCATAGTAGTAGTACCACACCACGGTGGGCGCCAAATGTCGTGGTATTCTCACGGGGGGCTTGCGAGTCGACAGATGCCACAAGGGCTTAGTGTGAGGGTAAGACTGCTGCTGATAGGCCCGGGAGTGGGTATGCGAGTAGCACGCGCTAGTTTACCCAGGTTCGGGGCTCTCCGGAGAGATAATACCCCTACTCCTGCATGTCTGAGTATATCTGGGGTGTACATCGGACAGTACACGGTGCTCCTGGAGCTGTATCTGAGATCAGTAGCAATGAGAGCTAGCTAGCTAGTGTGGCACATGTGCCTGGCCATGTGTGGCCGAACGAGTATGTGTACTCATACGCGTGTGTGGATGGATGAATGGATGGATGGATAGCTAGCTTATATAGTGGTAGGCATGGGTGGTGGTAGTGTTGGCTGTAAGCTACCTTGGGTAGCTTACAAACCAAGCTATGTAGTGGCATGGGCTAGGCATGGTGCATGTCATGCTTGTCCCCTGGGGCATTTTATAAATCAATGCCCAGGGGACACGGTACACTGTAGATGACGTTGCGGTACGGCCGTCTCGTCGGTGTCTTGTCGGGCTACAGTCGGCAGCCGGCTGGTCGGCGCAGTCGGCAGCCGGCCTGGCAGAGCAATCGGACGGGGAGCCGGCAGGAGCAGCCGGGCAGTCGGACTGAGGGGCTTTGCTAGCCCCGATGTCTTGAATTATTGTCTCGCCGTCTTCGGGGTATCCGTGGCCAATTACTCCGACACGAAGCATGCATCTTGTAGTTCGGATCGTAGCCCTTCTCGACAGAGTTCGTCTTTGGGGGATCTTCTTCCGGAGATGATGGAGAGCAAAACACCTCCCCGTGCCTCCCCGCCTCGTGAAGTGGGCGACCCTGAGGTGTCGTCACGGAGGATTTCTCCTGATCCGCCAAGGCCAGGGGGTAACCCTTCGCCCCCCGAAGTCCGGAGTATTCGGCTCCTAAGGAGAGCTACAGAAAGAGTCCGGAACTGTCCGGTGTGCGATCGGACACACTGATGAATCTCTTGGAGCAAGCGACTGTCTCGGAAACGCATCGTGCTCTAATGGGCACGGTGGTTGAGAGGATTTCATCCGCCGAAAGCGGGTTGCATGAAGCTTTTATGAGTCTGCTGAAAGGCTTTGAGGTACGTGAAGTAGTATATGTTTTTGACGGTACCGCACACGCTAGGTGTCCCCTATGCAAATAGTAGCCCCTGAGACTCTGGTTGCTGTCGAGAACGGCGGCAAACAGAGGATCATAGTCCCAGGTAATAATCAGTCCGCCTTCATGTGCAGGTGGCTGGAGGTCCGGTGGCTAGCCGGACTGGTGAGTTTCCGAGCTGAAGCGGCAACTTGATGCGGCAGATGCCGACATCGTGCTTGTAAACAAGCGGCTTGACAAGGCACAGGGTATGCGTTTTCTTCAATGATCAACACATATTAAGAGGAGCATGATGCTAGTATCTTTAATATGTTGTGACTGCAAATGGGGCTGCCGCCGTGGAGACCCTTCGGGCGGAACTTGCCCGAGCCAAGGAACAAGCTAGGAAGAGTGATGTGGCCGCTCTAAAGGCGGTCGAAGAGCTGAGAGCCGAACAGGCTGCGCATTGCCAAAGCAAGGATAAAATAGCCAAGATGGTTGTTGAGTTGAAAGATGCCGCCGACCGTTACGAGCTTCTTGAAAAGGAAAACCGAACGAAGATGACGGACCTGGAGAAGGCCTTGGTAGCGGCCAAGGACGCCCGCTCTAAAATCAGAGCGGCGAAGGAGGAGGTACGTCAAGCCGGCGATATCGCGGCTGGGAAGCCCTTTTTGTTGCGGACGAAGTTCGGAGATCCTAAGTATGCCCCGCTTGATCAACTATGGAGTTCTGCAGACGCATACGTGGATTTGGTAGCGAGTGTTGCTGATGCGGCCGAGTTTTTCAAAGATCAAAAAGATCGTGAAGTAGAAAAGTTGTTCTGGTCACAGTTCAATGTCCCAGTGCGTCCGCTGCTGTTGAATGAGCGAATGGCCGAGTGGGCCGAGCTCCATAGGTTGTCCGGGCTTGCCATGAGGTATGTTGTGGATCATCTTTGGCTGGAAGGGCCAAGGCCGAATAGTTATTTTAGTTTAGTGCAACAGTTCCTTGGTGCTGTGCCGCGTATCGACGCTATGAAGAGGTCGGCGTGCATAGAGGGTGCGCGGATGGCTCTTGCCCGTGTCAAGACATACTGGGCAGAGATGGAGGCCACCGCTATTGCAACCCAGAGTTCGGCCGTGGGCCGAGTATCGGCCGAGCACTACTTTGAAGAAGTCCTTGAAGGCGCTCGTGTGACGCCCGGATAATTAAGCTACAGTAATCCCACGTTAACCACGTTAACGATGCCACGTCACCACGGTTATTGTTGCTAATCTCGCGTTAGTTCGAAACCGATTATAATTCAAAATTCAAAATCAAGCAAACAATAAAAGTTTTCAACTATTAAAACTAAAATGTTCAATAAATAGTAGATAAATCAGAGGCTCTGATAAAATTGTAAACAACATTGTTGAAATTTAATAAGTGACTTAAACAACCTCAAACAGTGGCTGAAAACATTATTTAATAACTTTTTTTATTAATACAAAATAAATACGAAATGATAATTAACCCAAACTAGTTTTTGGTGGGAGGATTTATTGTGCTGTGATTTGTGGGCCAGCTCTCATATTTTAAAAAACTCATTTGGTGCCCAAACAATTAGCCAAAACAGAAGAAAATAAGAAAAGTAAAACAAAACAAAACTAACAAAAAAATAAAAAAAGTAAAGGAGCCCCACTGGGCCAACCGGCCCAACTGGCAGCCAGCCCAGCCGACTGACTACCGTCGTAGGCCCACTCCCCGCCCCCCTTTGTCGTCTTCTTTCCCCGTGCGCTGTTCCACCGACCGCGCCTAAACAGGGGCGCGCCCCCGTCAAACCTCTTCGCCGTCGACGGCAGATGGATAAGGATGCCGCACCCGCGCCTCCTCGGGTTCTCCTCCCCACTCGCCCCCTGCCAGATCTCCCCCTCCCATCAGATCCACCTCACCTCTCCCCTCTCCTCACGCTCGATCCCGACCTCGTCACTCGAGCTCGTCGCCGCTGCTCGCCGTCGACGCGGCCACCGACCCTCCCTCACCTCGTCGACGTGCTCAACAGCCCCGCCGTCGTCCCCTACGCCTCCTGCCACCTCGGGCTGGAACTCGAAGCCCCTGCAGCGACCGCGGCGAGCTCGTCTCCCTCCTCTGCTCCGTCCTCGCCATCGCCGGAATCCACGCCGCCCCGAGCACATCAAGTCTTCCCCCGGCCCTCTCTGCAACGGCCGTGAGCCCCTGAACCTCCTCCTCCTCCCCTCCTAGCTCACCGCATCCCATAGCTCCCTCCCCCGTCGCGCTCACCCTCCCGCCGCCGCGGTCGAGCTCTCCGTCGCGGCCACCGCAAGCGTGGCTCGCGTCCGACCGCGTCGTCATTCTCAGCACGTCTCCAGGGCCCCAACGCACCTATCCCTGTCCCCGGCTGTGCCTCTCCTCGCCGTAGCCGCCCACGCCCGAGCTCTGGCATCCGCCTTGGTGCTCGCCGCCGTCAGCTTCGACGAACTCCGGCGACGCCACCGGTCCTAGTAGACGCGACATCGACTCCCCGTTCGAACGCAACCCCCCGCGTCAATTTTGGTGGCCTGTAGCCAAATCCCGCGGCCTCCCGTGCGCCGCCGCCGTGTTTGTGGCCGCCGGCGGCTAAACACCGACGCCGCTGACATGGCTGGCCCTGGGGCCAACCCTGGGTCGCTGCAGGTGGGTCCCGTGGGCCATGTTGACCATGTTGACTTGGTCAACTGCTGACTGGACCGCCCAGTACCACAGACAGACGGGTCCCAACCTTTAATTAGCCAAACCACGTTTTAGAATAATTAATTTAATTAATTTAACCTAATTACCCCGTGACAGGTGGGCCCAGTAGGTTAGTTGGCTAAATTAGATTAGTTCTTAACACTGTTAACCCCCACTGTCATTGACAGGTGGGTCCCAGGCGTCAGATTGACCTCAAACTGGCTGGTTGACTGCTGATGTCAGGGTGACGTCATGCTGACGCAATAAGCATTTTTTGAATTAAATTAAATCTGTTATTTCTAGAAATTGATAAAATCTTTTAAAATTAATATAAAATAAACCGTGCCTCGGATGGAAAAACATTGTACATGAAAGTTGCTCAGAACAACGAGACGAATCCGAATACGCAGCCCGTTCGTCCGCCACACACCCCTAGCATATCAAACACTCAACTTTCCCTCTCTGGTTCATCTGTCCGAAAATGTGAAACACCGGGGATACTTTCCGGCTGTTTCCCCCCTTCGTCGGTATCACCTATCCCTGCGTTAGGTCACCCCTAGCACAATGTATTGCCGCGTCTTGCTTTATGTTACATTTGATTGCTCTATTATTTATTGTGTTCCCCCTCCGTTACTTCTTTCCGGTAGGCTCCGAGACCGTTGTCGATACCCCTGTGATCAACTACATCGACGACGACCCCTCCTTCTCGGCTGAGCTTCCTGGCAAGCCCCCCCTTGATCACCAGATATCGCCTATTCCTTCCCTATACTGCTTGTATTAGAGTAGTGTAGCATGTTACTGCTTTCGGTTAATCCTATTCTGATGCATAGCCTGTCATTTGTTGCTATAGTTGTTACCCTTACCTGCTATCCTACTGCTTAGTATAGGATGCTAGTGTTCCATCAGTGGCCCTACATTCTTGTCCGTCTGCCATGCTATACTATTGGGCCGTGATCACTAGGGAGGTGATCACGGGTATATACTATATACTTTATATACATGACACATGTCGTGACTAAAGTCGGATCAGCTCGTTGAGTACCCGCAAGTGATTCTGATGAGGGGGCTGAAAGGACAGGTGGCTCCATCCCGGTAGAGGTGGGCCTGGGTTCCTGACGGCCCCGACTGTTACTTTGTGGCGAAGCGACAGGGCGGGTTGAGACCACCTAGGAGAGAGGTGGGCCTGGCCCTGGTCGGCGTCCGCGGATACTTAAAAATAACACGCTTAACGAGTTCTTGGTATTTGATCTGAGTCTGGCCATTTGGTCTATACACACTAACCAACTACGTGGGAAAGTTATGGGCACTCGACGTCGTGGTATCAGCCGAAGCCTTCGTGACGTTAGCGACTGAGCAGCGCGCGCCGGATTGGAACATAAGCCTGCTCTTGTATTAAGGGGGCTAGTTCTGCTTCCGGCCGCGTACGCAACGTGCAGGTGTGCAATGGGCGATGGGCCCAGACCCCTGCGCGCATAGGATTTAGACCGGCGTGCTGACCTCTCTGTTGTGCCTAGGTAGGGCTGCGACGTGTTGATCTTCCGCGGCCGGGCATGACCCAGAAAAGTGTGTCCGGCCAAATGGGATCGAGCGTGTTGGGTTATGTGGTGCACCCCTGCATGGAAGTTTATCTATTCTAATAGCCGTGTCCCTCGGTAAAAGGACGACCTGGAGTTGTACCTTGACCTTATGACAACTAGAACCGGATACTTAATAAAATACACCCTTCCAAGTGCCAGATATAACCCGGTGATCACTCTCTAACAGGGCGACGAGGAGGGGATCGCCGGGTAGGTTTATGCTATACGACGCTACTTGGTGAACTTACCATCTACTCTCTCCTACATGCTGCAAGATGGAGGTGGCCAGAAGCGTAGTCTTCGACAGGATTAGCTATCCCCCTCTTATTCTGGCATTCTGCAGTTCAGTCCACCGATATGGCCCTTTACACATATACCCATGCATATGTAGTGTAGCTCCTTGCTTGCGAGTACTTTGGATGAGTACTCACGGTTGCCTTTCTCCCTCTTTTCCCCCATTCCCTTCTACCTGGTTGTCGCAACCAGATGCCGGAGCCCAGGAGCCAGACGCCACCGTCGATGACGACTCCTACTACACCGGAGGTGCCTACTACTACGTGCAGCCCGCTGACGACGACCAGGAGTAGTTAGGAGGATCCCAGGCAGGAGGCCTGCGCCTCTTTCGATCTGTATCCCAGTTTGTGCTAGCCTTCTTAAGGCAAACTTGTTTAACTTATGTCTGTACTCAGATATTGTTGCTTCCGCTGACTCGTCTATGATCAAGCATTTGTATTCAAGCCCTCGAGGCCCCTGGCTTGTATTATGATGCTTGTATGATTTATTTATGTTTTAGAGTTGTGTTGTGATATCTTCCCGTGAGTCCCTGATCTTGATCGTACACGTTTGCGTGCATGATTAGTGTACGGTCAAATCGGGGGCGTCACAGCTCGTTTAATAGAGGCTCAGTGCTCAAAGAATATTATGTTCTAGTGACATGTATTCCCATTGTAAGAACAATGTTTATTAAATTATAAAGGCTGTGTTTATACTTTTGCCTGAAAGTATTATGATGCCTCCTGTGCGGCCGTTTATGTATATATGTATATAACCTGAAAGTTTGCAGTCGTCGGCTTCAGCCCCCACGCATATAATGCGGGAGTGTTCGCAAAAAACGCGTATTCACACTTGATCCAACGTCTTGCTCCATTAAGGAGGTGATAGCGCAGCGAACAAGGCAATCGGACTATATTGCTTTAACACTTTCACTTAGCCATAGGAGTTCGACGGTGGGACTACTATATAGCCCCTGGTACCTCCGCGCTCATCCGAATACGGGGCGCGTACATACATGACCAGGAAACGGCCCTTCGTTAATGCGGAGGAATCCCGAAGATTCCGCTAAGTCATCGAGTGGTTGACCAGTCTCGCGCTTTATCATGACAGTCAGTTTTCGGCTTTATCCGGATGAACCAGGGCACAATCGCAGTAGTTCTCCTGGTGCCACCTTAGCCGATAGAGCGGAACGTAAGGTAGCAAAACACGGGAGCCGGGCGAACCCAACATTTGACCAAGGACATGATTCGGAGCTGATGCATATAAGGCCAAACTCGCGACGCCGAACACGCCCTAAGGTATTCGGTCTTTACAACATATGCCGGGTTGAATAACGCCCTTGATGATGATCCCTGAGTGTCCAGGTACGTGCATCGTTCTGACATGGCGAAATGCCAATAACGTCAGCATCACTCTCGGTTATACTGAATATCCGGAGGATGTGAACAACAAGAGACAGTAAAAAAGGTTTACATAGGGTCTTAATCTGAAAAGAAACCTTTGAGCGGGTCCCTGCTGCACGCCTGCGCCTGTGTCTCCGTTGTGCCGTATCCTGGAAGGGTGTAGCACGATTGTCGTCTGTAAAAGAGAAGAACTTAGGTGAAAGTTGTCGTGCGAAAAATTGGTTATTCTCGATAAACCATGAAAATTCAAGATAAGTGAAGTTGAGCCGAACTAGCCATGTCTACACGCGGGAAGCCCCAGGTACCGCCTATGGGGGTATAACCATCAAACCAATCTCGGGTTTATCTAAGTTGTTATAGCTAGTAATGCGCTGGACTCGTCTAGCCGTGTCCGCGGTCTTGACGACCGATCATTTATTCTGGTTGGAGGGGCCGTTTAGTGTTCGGTTGTTAAAGCCGTCGCACATTCTTCCGCGCGTAAGGAACGTTCAATATTTCCGCTAATTGTGATGATGCCACATGGACCGGGCATCTTGAGCTTGAGAGAAGTGTAATGCGGTACTGCATTAAAACGAGCAAAAGCTGCTCTTCCGAGTAGTGCTGGATAGCCACTTCGGAATGGAGCGATGTCGAAGGTTAACTTTTCGCTTTGTAAGTTGTCGGGAGAACCGAATACAACCTCTAGTTTTAGAGAGCCCGTGCAGCGGGCCTCTGGGCCTGGTATTACTGCCTTGAAGGTAGTATTACTGTGGCTGATTTTTGTCGGGTCTATCCCCATTTTGCGGACTGTGTCCTGATATATTAGATTAAGACTACTTCCGCCGTCCATAAGGACTCGTGTGAGATGGTATCTGTTTATTATTGGGTCTAACATCAAGGCAGCCAATCCTTCGTGCCGGATGCTTGTCAAGTAATCCCTGCGATCAAAATTGATCGGGCAGGCCAACCAGGAGTTGAACTTAGGGGTGACGGGCTCTACGGCGCGTGTGTCTCGGAGTGCATGTTTGCTTCTCCTCTTCGTCATGTGGATCATGTTCATTGTTTTGACCTCTGGTGGGAATTTTTTCTGTCCCCCGGTGCTTTGCTGGCGAGGCTCATCCTCGTCTTCACTTGGTGTCTCCCTCCCCTTGTGTACGGCGTTTAGCTTATCGGCCTCCTTGAAGACCCAGCATTCTCTGTGGGTGTGATTGGCAGGTTTATCGGGGGTGCCATGAATCTGACATAGTTTGTCTAGAATCTTGTTTAGGCTGGACGGTCCATCTCTGCTGCCTTTGAAAGGCTTTTTCTGCTGACCCGGTCAAGAGCCCCTAAATCCGGCATTTACCGCCGTGTTATCTGGGCTGTCTTCTTTATTTCGACGCTTGCTTTTACTGTGTCGTGGTTTTCCATTGACATCCCTGACTTCGGATGTGCCGGGGTCGCTGGTGCTACTACGGGCTAGCCAGCTATCTTCGCCCGCGCAAAAGTGGGTCATGAGGCTTGTCAGGGCTGCCATTGTTCTCAGTTTTTCTTGGCCGATGTGTCTGGCGAGCCATTCGTCTCGGACGCTGTGTTTGAAAGCTGCTAAGGCTTCGGCGTCCGGGCAGTCGACGATTTGGTTCTTCTTAGTGAGAAATCTGTTCCAAAGCTTTCGGGCTGACTCTCTGGGCTGTTGAATTATATGACTTAAATCATCTGCATCCGGAGGTCGGACATAGGTCCCTTGAAAATTAGCCCGAAAAGCATCCTCAAGCTCCTCCCAACTTCTAATTGAGTTTTCGGGGAGGCTCTTCAGCCAGTGCCGAGCTGGTCCTTTCATCTTGAGGGGTAAGTACTTGATGGCGTGGAGATCGTCTCCGCGAGCCATATGGATATGGAGGATAAAGTCCTCAATCCAGACCCCAGGGTCTGTGGTTCCGTTGTACGCCTCTATGTTCACTGGTTTGAATCCTTCTAGAAATTCATGGTCCAGCACCTCATCGGTGAAACATAGGGGGTGTGCGGCACCCCTATATTTGGATGTGTCGTGGCGTTCTGACGGTTGTAGTGTTCGGTTTTGGTTGTGCGCTGGAGCGCGTTTCCTTGATCCGTAGATGGATCTGGTCACGCCGGTCTTCTAATGCAAGTCCTCACATGAATCGTGTGCTGACTTATGTGCGGCCTTGTTAGCCGCTCTATCGCGGCCACAAGGTGGCTGATCCGACCGGTCGGCCGTTTTATTTTTCGGCTGTGTGGGCTCTAAGGTCTCATCATCAAATTCAGGCAACAGCTTGCGCTTTGGATAGCTCTTTGTGTGGTAACTACCACCATACTTTTCTTCATTGTCGAGCACTTTGTTCCATCTATTGTTGAGCGTATTCTGCGCGGCCTTAAGCCTTTGCTTCTGCTTCTTCAGACTCCTCGCGGTGGCAATAAGCCTTCTGCGGAGGTTCTCTTGTTCCAAGTGCCTTTCCGGGATGATGTGTGCATCCTCGTCCAGACTATTTTCCTCTCCGGAGGGAGGTTGATGAGCTTTATCCTCGGCGTCACCGTGTTCGGACAGCGGATCCGTACTATGTTCACCGTTTGCTGGTTCATCCTGCTCTGCCACTGGGTTAATGTGGTCGTCGTTTCCTCTGGAGTCGACTGGGGTGTTATTTTCTCTTGCGCTGTTATCGCTGTTTTTGCCGAGGCGGGATTTCGAGCAGCGCCTACGCCGACGCTTTGGTTGCTTCTCGAGGGAGCTATCCTTCGCTGCATCCTTCCGTTCCTCGTCATTGTTTTCTTTGGGTGTATCCACCATGTATATGTCATGTGATGAAGTGGCTGTCCAGCGCCCTGTGGGCGATGGTTCCTGTTCCTCTCCTGCATCGTCGTCCATGACATCGATGTCTTCGGAGTCGAAATGGAGCATGTCAGTTAAATCGTCGACAGTGGCTACTAAGTGGGTGGTGGGTGGGTCGCGAATTTCTTCGTCGTCCGCATCCCATTCTAGCCGGACATAGTTCGGCCGAGGGTCTCCTGACAGGGAGAGAGACCTTAATGATTTTAGCACATCGCCAAAAGGCGAGTGCTGAAAGATATCCGCGGAGGTGAACTCCATGATCGGCGCCCAATCAGATTCGATGGGCATGGACACAAGCGGCTCGGAGTCCGTGGCCGGGGACGAATCCAACGGTTCGACAACACGGGTCTCGTAGGAGGTGAAGTCAGTATTCGGCGCTATCGGCACTAAGTGTGCGGCCTGTGTGGCGGGGTCCATCCACCTGTCCACAGATGGCGCAATTTGTTCCGGATTGAGGGCCGGAGTAGTTGTAGGTGTGATCTCCCGAACACAGTCCGATGGCAGAGCTAAATCATGCTCGTCATGGTTGTGCGGCGCACGTGACATGTGCTCGAATCCGTCGAAGATCAAGTCTCCGTGGATGTCGGTAGTATAGTTCAAGTTTCCAAACCTGACCTGATAGCCAGGGGCGTAGCTATCGATCTGCTCCAGATGGCCAAGCGAGTAAGCCCGCAGTAAGAAGCCGCCGAACACGAAGATCTGTCCGGGGAGGAAAACCTCACCCTGGATCGCATAGTTGCCGGATCGAAGGAGCCATCAAGCCTTACGGCGACGGCACAGTGGAACTCTCAATGAAAGCACCAATGTCAGTGACAAAACCGGCGGATCTCGGGTAGGGGGTCCCGAACTGTGCGTCTAAGGCGGATGGTAACAGGAGGCGGGGGACACAATGTTTACCCAAGTTCGGGCCCTCTCGATGGAGGTAATACCCTACTTCCTGCTTGATTGATCTTGATGATATGAGTATTACAAGAGTTGATCTACCACAAGATCGTAGAGGCTAAACCCTAGAAGCTAGCCTATGGTATGATTGTTGTTGTCCTACGGACTAAACCCTCCGGTTTATATAGACACCGGAGGGGTCTAGGGTTACACAGAGTCGGTTACAAGGGAGGAGATCTACATATCCGTATTGCCAAGCTTGCCTTCCACGCCAAGGAGAGTCCCATCCAGACACGGGACGAAGTCTTCAATCTTGTATCTTCATAGTCCAACAGTCCGTTCAAAGGATATACTCCGGCTGTCCGAGGACCCCCTAATCCAGGACTCCCTCAGGGGGCGAGGCCCGTCCCGTCCGTCGCCACTCCTCCTCGCTTTGACACGTGCCTTGGCCAGCGATGCGTGCGGCGCCATGTAGGCAGGCAGGAAGCTGAGGTGGCACGGTGGTGGAGCCTTCACGAAGATCTGCATGCCGCCATGCAGGCGCTCGATGAGTTGTCCTGGGGGCTGCATGTTGCCACGCAGGTGCCCGCCCAGCTGGTTGGGATGGCAGCTGCATGTGAACGGCGGTGGAAGCTTGGTTGGCGTGGGCCTGGCGGTGGCTCTGCTGGCGTCCTTGGTGACGGCCTTGCTGGGTGGCCCGGCAAGGGTCTTGCTGTAGCGCGTCGTCGTCCCCGGCAAGGGTCTTGCCAGGGGTCTGGTGGCTTTCCTCGGCAAGGATCTTGCCGAGGATCGTCGTCTTCTAATCCTCATCTGATCTTGAATATGTCTTCACAAAGATCTGCATGCCACCACAGAGGTGCCTCCCGAGCTTTGGCCCCACGTGGATGATGGCGTTGGGGACCGTGGGCTCAAGGGTGGCTCGCTCTGTTGGTGTGGGGCGAGCTGCCCCGGCAAGGATCTTGCAGGGGCTACTGAGGCTGCCCCGGCAAGGGTTTTGCCGGGGGAACCTGCTTCGTCCCTCTACTCCTTGTGGTCTCGGCGTTGCTCTGATTATCTTGAGCTTCGGTCTTACCTTGGCTCACCTCCCCTTCTCTGCTTGGTGTGACCGTAGGCGCGGCTCCGACTGCCCGTGCACAGGTATAGGGGTACAAAAACGCACCCCTCTTTTTGTACACCGACAAGTCACAAAAGGCTCATGCCTTGCATGTATCCAAATGGAGTTTCTACTCCAAGTTTGAGGCATCAATAATATTCAATTCACCTCTCAAACGACAAAATACTTTCTCATCAAGCGGTTTGGTGAATATATCCGCCAATTGCTTATCGGTACGAACATGCTTAAGATTGCTGTCTCCTTTAGCAACATGATCTCGAATGAAATGATGATGAACTTCAATATGCTTAGTTCGAGAGTGTTGCACAGGATTGTGAGCAATCTTAATAGCACTCTCATTATCACAAAGCAATGGAACATGTTTCACATGTATCCCATGATCCTTAAGAGTTTGGGTCATCCAAAGTAATTGAGCACGACATGATCCGGCGGCAATGTATTCTGCTTCGGCAGTGGACAAGGATACTAAGTTTTGTTTCTTGGAGGACAAAGACACAAGGGATCTACCAAGAAATTGACAAGTACCCGAAGTGGACTTTCTATCAACCTTGTCACCGGCATAGTCCGAATCGGAGTAGCCAACAAGATCAAAAGAAGACCTCATAGGGTACCAAATGCCAAAGTTTGGTGTATGAATTAAGTATCTCACTATCCTTTTCACAGCCTTAAGATGACATTCTTTAGGGGCTGCTTGATATCGTGCACACATGCACACACTTAGCATAATATCGGGACGGGAGGCACATAGATATAACATTGAACCAATCATAGAGCGGTAAACCTTTTGGTCAACCAGTTTGCCATCCTTAGTCAAGTCAAGATGTCCACTAGTAGGCATGGGTGTTTTCATACCTTTGCTTTCTTGCATGCTGAACTTCTTGAAAAGTTCCTTGGTATACTTTGTTTGAGAAACAAAGGCGCCTTCCTTAGTTTACTTGATTTGCAAACCAAGAAAAAAATATTTAAGTTCACTCATCATAGACATCTCAAACTTCTCCGACATTAGCCTTCCAAACTTTTCACTAAAATGAGGGTTAGTCGAACCAAATATGATAGCATCCACATAAATTTGGCACACAAATAATTCACCATTAACCCTTTTAGTAAAAAGTGTAGAATCAATCTTCCCAATTTCAAAGCCTTTTTTAATAAGAAACTTGGTCAAGCATTTATACCATGCTCTAGGAGATTGTTTAAGACCATAAAGAGCTTTGTGAAGTTTGTAAACATGGTCGGGTTTCTTAGGATTAACAAAGCCGGGAGGTTGTTTAACATAGACTTCCACCTCAATTTATCCATTGATAAAAGCACTTTTAATGTCCATTTGGTATAAAGTGATATTATGGTGATTGGCATAAGCAAGTAAGATGCGTATGGACTCATGTCTAGCAGCGGGAGCATATGTCTCACCATAATCCATACCTTCGACTTGAGTGTATCCTTGGGAGACGAGACGGGCCTTGTTGCATACAACTTATCCATCCTCATCTTGCTTATTCCGAAACACCCATTTGGTTCCAATGACATTGTGCTTGTCGTCGGGCTTCTCAACCAATGTCCATACTTGATTCCTCTCGAAGTTATGTAGCTCTTCATGCATAGCGTTCACCCAATCCAGATCATCAAGAGCATCTTCAAACTTCATAGGTTCAATACCAGAAATAAATGAGTAATGTTCACAACAGTTAGCCAAATGAGTTTTAGAGCGAGTAATTCCCCCAGTTCGAATGTCATCGAAGATTTGTTCGATGGGATGATCTCTTGAGACTCTTGCTCTAACTTGTGAGAGCTTTTGTTTGGGTCGGGGGTGGAACATCCTCTTCATTGTCTTTTTGTTCTTCTTCTTCTTCTTCTTCTTCTTATTCTTCTTCGTCTTCCTCTTCTTCTTCTTCTTCTTCTTCTTGCCCTTCTTCATTGTTGTTGGCGTTGTTGTTCTCTTGTGGAGGTGGAGAAGGAGGTCGATGAGGTTCATCTTGTTGTAGTTCCTCATTTCCCTCGTCTTGACGTGTTCCACTTGTGGATGCCTCCAAGTCGACTTGTGGTTCACCTTGTCGTGAGGTCGAGGCTTCCACTTGAATGGACGAAGTACTCTCCTTCACCTCCGTTAGGCGAATCTTGCCAATAGACAAGTCTTGAATTGCTTCCGAAGGATCTTTGTATCCTACATCAATTGGCAATTGCTCTACTTGCGATCCATTAGATTCATCAAACTTCACATCTACCGTCTCTTCAACCTTTCGGGTGAAATTGCTGTAAACACGGTAAGTGTGAGAGTTTGAACCATAACCGAGTAGGAAACCTTCATGAGATTTAGGGGCAAATTTTGAACGACGATGCTTATCAAGAATGTAGCACTTTGAGCCAAATACTCGAAAGTATCCAACTTGGGGTTTGTTACCGGTGAGAAGCTTGTATGCCGTCTTGCCGAGAAGCTTATGAAGATATAGTCGATTCGTAGCATGACAAGATGTCTCAATTGCTTCCGCCCAAAAGTGTCTTGGCGTCTTGTATTCATCAAGCATCGTTCTCGCCATCTCAATAAGCGTTCGGTTCTTCCTCTCAACAACTCCATTTTGTTGAGGCGTATACGTAGCCGAGAACTCGTGTGAGATCCCTTCTTCGTCAAGAAAGTTATCCACATTGGTGTTCTTGAACTCCGTTCCATTGTCGCTCCGAACCTTCTTGATCTTCACTTCAAATTAGTTTTGGGCCTTCCTAGCAAAGTTCTTGAAGATCTTTTGGACCCGCGGTTTATCATCAAGAAAGAACACCCACGTAAATCTTGAAAAATCATCAACAATGACCAATCCGAACGAGTTACCACTGTGACTCTTGTTGGCGTTGGGACCAAAAAGATCCATATGAACTATCTCAAGCGGTCTTCTCGTGGTCATGATGTTCTTCACGGGATGACTTCTTCCAACTTGTTTTCCTGCTTGACAAGCACTGCAAAGTCTATCCTTGTCAAATATCACATCTTTAACACCAAGAATATGATCACCTTTAATAAGCTTATCAAGATTTCGCATGCCCACGTGACCTAACCTTCTATGCCACAACAAACCTTTAGAAGATTTAGCAATTAAGCAAGTTCTAGGTTGAGCTCTTTTAGTGAAATCAACAATGTATAGATCACCTCTACGTATACCGGTAAATACCATATTATGATTATCTCTTCGAAACACTTGGCAATCTACTTCAGTGAATAGAACATTGAAACCAAAATCGGCTAGTCAACGAGCATGACATGTTGGATATAGCTATCATGGGAGATGGCCACCTTACCAAGGCCAACAACCTTACCCTTCGAGTTATCACCAAAAGTGACATACTTTCGGGGACCGTCGTTTTCAGCAAGCTCACGAAACATGTCCTTATCTCCGGTCATGTGATCGGCACATCCACTATCAAGAACCCATTCCTTCCCTCCTGCCATATAGCCACGAAGGTTAGCCATAAGACAAAAGTGTCTCATTGACTCATCAAGATCAAAGTCACTATCATCATCCTCATCATAGTATCCATGTTCAACATCATCTTGCGAATGATCATCACCTAGAGAGAGTGATTCATTAGATTTATGATCATGACAATGTGCATCTTTATGAATTCTAATGACTTGTGAGATGATGCTACTAATGACTCCAACATCTCCTTTGGCACGCATAAGGTCACGAAGCTCAAATAGACAGTCATGAAATTTAGAATCACTAGGTTTCATTTTATGAAAAGCTATGGACTTTTGAAGAATCTCATCGAGATTTTTCAAGGAATAGTCTGGAAAGCGCTCCTCAAGATATCTCCATATGGTATAAGCACATTCAAATGTAGGCAAGCATACAAGCAAATTTCTAGGCAATCCTCTCATGATAAGATCAATAGTTCTAAGATTGTGGGTCATGTCAAGATATTCATCGGGGGTAGGATGCAAGGGATCAATAGGGGGCGCCCAAGGGTGATGACCCACAAGTATGGGGGATCTATCGTAGTCCTTTCGATAAGTAAGAGTGTCGAACCCAATGAGGAGCAGAAGGAAATGACAAGCGGTTTTCAGTAAGGTATTCTCTGCAAGCACTGAAATTATAGGTAATAAATAGTTTTGTGATAGGGTAATTTGTAACGAGTAACAAGTAACAAAAGTAAATAAA